>NW_016107326.1:1952144-2000068 GCF_001604975.1 Cebus imitator
AAAAAAAAGAGGCTCCAAGTGAAAGAGCTTCAGGTGGCTGTTAGGTGTGTATCCTTGATAAGAGGCATGGTACAGGATCCAGAGAGCCTTGAAGTGGGGACCTTGTCTGTCTTGTTTGCAGATGTCTCCCAGGGACCTTAAACAATGCATAGACAATAGTAGATATTCAGTGAATATTGATTGCATTAAAGTGAAAGGATTTTGAGTCTGGAGGCTGGAGGCCTGAACATTAATTAAAAGGCTATGACAGGATTCAAGGGGCAAGTGTTGAAACTCTCAAAGCAAGATTGAAGGAATATTGGAGAAGCAATTGAAGCATAGAAATAGTTTCATTCTTCAAATACTTATCCTATTCAAAGAAAGTTGGGAAGGCAGATTAATGTAAGAGTTTACGACAGAAATAGAAATAGCAGAGACAGTATTGAAGCAGGTATGTTTTATAGGTAGAAACGTGATTAGATTATAAATGAGATAATTCAGGCTTAAATAAGAAGACCTAGGAGACATGAATACAGAAGTCCTTGAAACCAGGATTTAAAAAAAAAATGTTATTAGAGACTGAGCCTGAAGAAAGGAGAAGAAAAAGCTAAGAAAAAAATCAGCTTTTATTTGTCTGGCTGTGTTCATCAAACATTTGCTGTGCATCAAACAATATATAATGCTCTTTAAATACACTGGTTAATTTCACCCTCATAATAAATGTGTAGTAATGATGAATATTATCCCTCGTGTTCAAATAAGGAAGTATTTTGTCCAAGGTCATATGGCTGGTAATGTTGGGCCCCAGCCAGTTTGACTGAACTTGGCCACACTTGGCAGGTGGAAGAAGGGAGAGGTGGACAAGGTCCAGTCACAGCAGAAAGAAGATGTGGAATAATTTAAATCATGTTCTCTGGGAGTTGAAAGGAATAAATGATCAGAGGATTCAAGCAACACGTTCAAAGAAGTTTAGAGAGAACGAATAATGAGGAAAAGACCTGCTGTGTCAAGAAGGTCACTCAGAAGAGCCACCTCAGGAATTCTGGGGGAGAGGGTGGGATTTTTGAGACTGTGCCATGTTCATCCTTGAAGGAAACAGGGAGATTGGAAGGTTCTGTCCAAAAGGCATAGCAGAATCAAGGGGGAATTTTCAGATTTGTGAAGTAAAATATGTTTGGAATTCCCAGAAATGGAGTCTACAGGGAATAAAAGACTGAAAATGCTAAAGGTGAAAAAAGTAGTTGAAGGGATAGGTCTTTGAATGGATGGAGTGTGGCAGAATCCTAGGCATTGATGGACGCTGGAATAAATTGTGCGAAAACTCTTAGGATATATTAAAAACAAGTTCAAATGGTTCAAACAAGGATAATCTTAAGAAAAAAAAAACCTGTATCAAAAGAAATTTCTCACAGAAAACCAAACTGGAACCACTGACTTACATGTAAACAATTCCCAGCTATGAATAGCATAGCCTGCCCAAGAGCTTCAGATGGAAGATGTTGGATCTGAGATAACCTTGATTTCACTATGCCAGCAAATAATTTATCCACGTAAATCCAGCAGAAACTCTTCCAAGCAACCTCCACTTAAGCTCATTAAGTGAACAAACGCTCTCCATTTCCTCCAAAAATGTACAGTGACTGATGCTCATTCTTCTTGAATGTTCTGGGCTCATAGGGTGCATTCAAGGATGCCCTCTTACTTGAAGTTCTACATGTCAGTTGAAATATTTAGCAACAGTCAGTTCTGAATTTCTCAAATCTGTTTCTATCGGATGTAGAGAACATCCGATAGAATAGAGAATTGCAACTGTGTAATTTAGTTAACTGTTATATAACAGACTAAATATGCATGTGAAAACAATCGTTTCCACTAAAGTCAATTTGGAAGACTTTATAAAGATTATTGGAGTTGTGGATTACTTCCCAAATTAGGACACAGGAATTAGGCAGATGGGGATTAAAATGTCAGTGTTACTACTAATAAAACTAAGATAGGCATTGGGAATCCAGCAGTGACACCATTGGGTTCCATACACCTATCTCAGTTTTATTAGTAATAACACTGGAGCATCATTTCATAATTTCAGAGGCATGCTTGTGGAATAATAGATAGCTCTGGACAACTGGTGGTCTTCACCGCAGAGTTGAAAAACTCACCCTTGCGAAGAGGCAGGAAATGTGTCTATCCTAGGTTGGGTTCACAAGAGAGAATTTATCTCGTCTGAGCCTGTCCAGCTGCTTCTCCCCAACTCAGACATGTCTTTTCTTCTGCTACCTAGTGGGAAAAGTGGTCAGTAGAGCTAACTGCAAGTGATTTCAAATGGAAACAAGGGCAGGGACATGGAGACCCCTCTGGTAAAGCCAAGTCACACACAGATATATATAAACTCTATACATTAGGTATAGGCAAGACAACTATCAAATACTTAGGGAAAATTATTAAAATCCGGATGGAATTTAGACTCAGATTGAAGTTCCAATTCAACTCTAGAGGAATCACAACCACAAATTATAGGCAACTTCTGAGGAGTGTGTTTAGTTCAGGAAAAGAAGAACACTAGAAGCCAATTCAGTGAACTCCACTCAGAGAAAAGCTCTTGACTCTATGAAACGTTGACAAATAGATGCGTATGAATGTGTTTTAAGTGGTAACAGAATATTAAGCTGTGAATCACTTTTATGATTTATCCTTTTTAACTGACTTTCTAAAGTTAAACAACTTCATTCCTGGTTTCAATCACATTGAACAAGACAGCTTCTCAGTGGTCGGAAAGCACATTGCTTCTCAAGTTATTTGTGGCATTCATAAAAAATGAGCATGGTTAATGTATCACCTTGAACTATAAAGGGAAAACATTGTCACAAGATCAACACTAAGATCATTTATTCTTTTTGTCATCCTTTCAAAACCGTGAGACTCTCTTCTTTTGCCAGCTACTGGGATAAAAACGAGAATTCATATGTCTTAACCTTAATCTCGAATCATCCAAATTTTTGTATTTATATAGGGAGTGTTTATTTGATAAATCATACTATGCCAGTATAGTAGCACAAGTATTCTGAAAAGCAGATGCCAATAAGCAATGATATGTGTGAGGACTTTATTAGGGGAAATACCTCTGAGAGAAACGAGGAAGGAGCGGAGAGGTTGGGAGAGTTTCCGACTCTGATATTTTTGCCTAACTCAAAGTGAAGGAGAGAGAGAAGGAGGCATCTTGCAGTCTAAAGAAGGTCCAGTGAGGCTCCTGGGAGTTATGAAAACTAGTTCTCCAAGGGAAAGCCAGGTCTCCCAGGAACTGACTTGTCTCTATGCCACCATGCTCAGTCACTGGCTGAGAGTCACCAGTGGGAACCCTGGCCTTGGAGCTGAGGCTGTGATGAATTTCAGACTCAGCAGCTGGTGCCCTTTGTTAATTCTTTGTAGTTGATCAGAGAGGTGCATTCTCATGGCCACTGCAACGGGGTCCTGAATATTAAAATTTTAAAAGTCTGGATAACATATGCTTATTGTGGGAAACCAGAAAACATGCAAGTAAACAGCGTGTTTCCTTTGCTTCTTCCTCCTCTTTAATCCATTCACTTCCGAATTATCTTTGTAGAATGCGAAGCTAATATTACATTTTTCAGACGCTGACTGCCTTCAACAGAGACTCCTTGATCGCTGCTTTCTCTCCTGCCTTTGGCCCTTCACTTTGCCAGAAGTTGCCATATCCAGTTCCTTTCCTGTCCCATTTCCTCTGTCAGTGGGTTTCTCATCCTTGAAATGCTAAGCTTTAAACAGCTGCCACCTGCTCTCGGAAGGGTTCGTCTGTTCTTTTAATCAGGTTCTTTTCTCTGCATTTCTGCCTCACCCTGTAATTACTTCCCAGATGTGTCTTTTGGCTTACTTGGTGCTCCCTCACCTAAGACTGTGAACTCCTTGAGAGTAAAGACAAGTTTTATTTATCAGGATTTCCAGCACCCAGCAGTGTTGGAAACGTGGTAGATGCTAAATTGCTGGGTGACGACTAAACAAATGAGTGAGAGTGCGCGTGTGCACCCCTTGGCAGTTTGAAAAGACAAGACATTGTTGTTGAATGGAATATCGGGAAAATACATCATTTAGTGATGGTGGTTAAGACTCCCATTTTGTCTGAAGTAAGTTATTCTAGCTATTACAGCTTATAGTAAGAGTGGCCCTGCCCTAAAGAAAAACAATGTGGATATACCACTCTGAACTTCATTTCTATGAAGTACTTTGCTATAACATTCCATCCAAACCCTCCCAGCTTCCCTTTGATGACTTAAGCCTCTTCTAGCTTTGACCCTGTGAGTCCCAGCTCCTCTGTCTTGGTGAGTGGTGGTTCCTATCGTGCTGGGGGGACACTGAGGGAGATGGCAGTTAGGCGACTCCCTAAGTAAGTGCCATCATTGTAAATGAGAGTCAGTAGTGGAGTTCATGACCCCCAGGTGTCCTCCATACTCTACCTGCCAGGTCACAATTTTCTTATAAGCCATGGATGCTAGGCAATGGGAACTAATGACATGAATGTTTCCTACTGACCAGCATATTCCTGGTCCTCATACGCTTTGCCCGTCACCATCAGGTGAGAAAAAGATGGGGGACAGAGGAGGTAAGGCAGATTGAAGCACAGTCTGTTGCTCTGATTCCCACAGAAAGTCAGCTGTATTTATGAAGGCTTGTATTTGGGACCTTTTAAGGAATTTTCAATTACTTAAAAAATAAAGCACTGGCTGGGCACGGTGGTCCATGCCTGTAATCCCAGCACTTTGGGAGGCTGAGATGGGCGAATCACTTGAGGTCAAATGTTCGAGACCAACCTGGCCAACATGATGAAACCCCATCTCTACTAAAAAAATATATAAAAATTAGCCGGGTCTGGTGACAGGTGCCTGTAATTCCAGCTACTTGGGAGGCTGAGGCAGAGAATTGCTTTAACCCAGGAGACAGAGGTTGCAGTAAGCTGAGATTGTGCCATTGCACTCCAGCGTGGGCAACAGAGCAAAACTGTGTCTCAAAAAAATAAAACACCTTATTTAATTATTTTAAATCTATTTGGCAAGTATTAATGGATCTATTTGATTGCCAACCAACAATATGCTCAACCCAACCCCATTCCAAAATAGAGTATAGACAATCATAACTCTGTGTTAAAAAAATTATTCTTCCTTGATTCTTTAAAATATTGACTGCATGAGTAATTGTGGTATACGTGTATTCAATAGGCAAAGAGTTTTCTTTGGGAGTGAAATTAATGATACAACATTGTGGTACATTGAGTGAATTTAATTTATTCATTCTGTTACTTTCCCTCTTAGCTGGGATAATTTAAAGTCAATAGTAGTTTCATTTTAAAACCTGTGAATTCTGAAGTCTTCTAATTTAATTATGAAATTGAAAGAGACGTCAAATCATTTTGAGTTTACATTTGTATAAGGTAAATAATGTGCACACAACTTGGATAACAAATGACACATCTCTCAAGTATTTCTAATTAATTTCATTCATACATTTTAATTCTTTATTCTCAAATTGTGCAGTCATTAATATCATATTTCCAGGATAATAGTATCTGTGAGCTCACGTATATTTTCTCCACCTCTGCTCCTAAAGCTAGAAGAGCCAGACTGTTCTGTTGTAAACTTTTATTGGCAGGGGTTCATAATTCAGCTGTAAAATTTCATGCTGGGCTGCAATTCACTGCACAAACCCTATGCCCTGAAGAGCTTATGTTACTACAAAAACAATTGTAAAAATCCATTTTTTCTCTTTTCAGGTGGGCCAGAAAAATGGTAGAGTAAGAAACATTATTCAAAAAAAAAAAAAAAAAAAAGAGAGACACTTTCTAAAAATAAAACTAAGTGAATGAAATGATCTATTTAGTACTGTGCTATCATCACCACTTACCCATCAAAATAATTTTATATGGTAACGATGGAAAATTTACAGTTAAACAGGTACAACTTGCTCCATGGAGCTCAGGGTGCAAGGAAAGTCACCTTTTTCTTATTTTTCTAAGTCAGATTAAATCCAGCATCAGGCCACTGTCATCAAGGTTGACAAGAAGTCCAATAACAGTCAATTTGGAGTGCCCTCTCTCTCCCCTGGGCTGTGGTGGCACTCCAGGGCTTATGCAGTCCAGAAAAAGAGTAAAGGGCACAGAGCTAGGTGCATGCTTGCCTTTGATCCTTGCCCAGGCAGCTTGTTTTATTGGCAGTATTGCCAGCACCTTTGCCATCTGTGGCAAGCTCAGTAATGGGGTTTTTGAGAAGACTCCCTAGTTCACAATGCTACCATGCCAACCACATTGGCAGTCCCTGGCTCTCCAGGATCCCAAAACACTAGCATGTTCCCACACAGCCACACACACCTCTTTCACATCCATAACATCTCACTCCCTGCCCGCCACCCCCCATTTCCTCTTTACCCAGTTTCCAGTCTGCAAGGAATCAACAATACCTTGATAGATGTCGATGTTTGGAATGTACAAGTTTATTCTCCTCTGACTCTGAACCACAAAACCATTCTTTATTTTTTTACCATCTCACTTATAGTAAATGTATTGAAAAGAACGAGGTAGAAGATGATTTCAATCTTCCTATTTTGTCTACTTGAGGGAAAAAAAAGAAAACACCAATGCATGTTTTGTATTAATAGAATAACCCTTGTACATAATCAAGTCCTATTTTACTTTAACATTCTCAGCACTGGATAAGGACTATGGGTTATGGTTTTAAATTTGCAACTACTTAGTCCCTGTCTTTGACTGTGTGACTGAACTCTTGATCCAGTTTTCTACATTTATCAAGTGCAAGGCATACATGATCTAACCCCATAAAAATAGAATGATATATTCTACGAAATTTCTTCCTACCTAAACATCTCAATTTAAGGATGCCTAATAATTTCTGAGTTACTTCCTGTGTTCAGTTTTGTTTTCATGTGTAGAGAATTTTAATTATGTAAAAATGCGAATGTGGCATAATCAATATTATTTGTTATTTTGATGGTAATCATGCATCACTTCTTCACAAAACCAAATTAACTAGTAACAAATGAATAAAGGAATTTAATAAGACCTTAAAGATTTAGGTGTAATGAATAGGATATGTGATCTCTTCAAAGAAAGATCATAATTTGGGTAAAATTTCATTGTTCAGGCTACAGGATTTTATGTCAAAATCGTGAGCAGCTCCAAGACACATCTGAAAGTCAGAACAGACTTTCTCTAATGCTTTGAAGTAGACCTTTCCTTCTACTTTGGCAAATGCCTACAGATTCGTGTCAGCATATCCATGAAGCCTGCATGTTAATTTTGTAAGTTCCCCCTCCCTTTGGGACTGATACACCAACCTGCAAATGAAATCTCCCCCAAAGATCAAGCTGCTCATTGCTGTTTTGAACTTAAAGTTGTTGCCATTTCTCCCACTTCATTAGACAGTGAGTGAACCTTTCAAAGATATCCCAGTTTCTTTCTTTACTTCTTTCTTTTGTTTTTTGAGATGGAGTTTCACTCTTGTTGTTCAGGCAGGAGTGCAATGGTGCGATCCCAGCTCACTGAAACCTTTGCCTCCCGGATTCAAGCAGTTCTCGTGCCTCAGCCTCCAGAGTAGCTGGGATTATAGGCACCCGCCACAAGGCCCAGCTAATATTTGTATTTTTAGTAGAGACAGGGTTTCACCATGTTGGTCAGGCTGGTCTTGAACTCCCGACCTCAGGTGATCCACCTGCCTCCACCTCCCAAAGTGCTGGGATTACAGACATGACCCACTGTCCCCCCTGCCCAGATATGCCAATTTCAAAAGAGACAGAGAGATCCGAGAGAGAGAGAGAGAGAGAGAGAGAGAGAGAGAGAGAGAGAGAGAGAGAGAATATTCAGTAAAGTCCGAGATGCCCTTCAAAAACCAAAAGAAGGGACATGAGCATGGCAGACATTAATTAACATTAATTTATTACATTGAATCCTTAAGCTTCTGGTCCATGATAAGTGATAAATGACAAAAGGTCCCTACTAGCAGAACCTGAAGAATAGCTGCTACTAACATACCCTTCGCTCACTTTTAAACAGGTAAATGCTGAGGTAGAGGAGCATTGAACGAAGGTAGTAGAGGTAGCTAAGAATGGGTAGATAGCAGTCTGAGATGCAAAAGTAAGTTATAATTCTTGGGAAATTGTGATTTGTTCCATCATTTATCCTTCCAATATAATGGTTTATCTCTATATTGAATCTGCCTCCTATCTATAAATGCATTCCCATCCATGGGCGACCATGATGATGTGGAGGGGTCAGGCTGGGGACAGTGGTGAATGCCTTCTGTTAGTCCCCCACATCAGCACCTTTCTCCACGTGGCCCATGCCTCCAGAGGTGAAGGTGAATGGTTTCCTTTGATCTCAGGTTTGCTGTTGTGATTGGCCAGTGAGGGGCATCCATAGGAGTTGAGAAGACCTGGGCCCTCCACAGAGGTCGCCCGCCTGTCAGACCACCAGCTCCCCACAGCCCACGGTCCCCTTGCGCCTTCAGAACTAGAGAGTAGAGGCATTGGTTACTACTCTTGGACATCTGCACTATCATTTATGGGTTTCCACTTCCATCACTGCTTTGTAGAGTGAAACTCTTCTCCAATAACCCGGTTTCAATGTGCCGCCTGTTTGTCTTGGGATCTTGAATGACACAGGACCAGGAAGGTTTTCTGGAGGAACTACATGAAAAGTTGCATCTTGAAAGATTTAGGATACTGTGGGAGAACAGGTTGGAACAAGATGTAAAGGAAAAACGAGATTTCCGTCAGAAACAGCAGGATGTGCAAAAAAGGAAAACGGCTGGATTTAGGTGACAATAAAAGGGAAGAATTTACTGTTTATTGTTTTAAAGCCCTACTACAGGATCCTGAATTATGGTAATTCTTTCAAGACATGTTTACCCATTAGTAAGTTCTTTGCACGGTGAAAATAAAAAATTCCAACTCCCATCCTTTACCTTTATGTGTTATTACATTGAGCAACCTACCAAATGGCCACCAGGTGGCGCTCACGCAGTAACTTTGGAGCACCAACGACCAGTGAATGTTAAAGGCGCTGAGTTGGAAATATTACTGTCCAACAGATGTTCTTGTCTTTGATGCTGTATCTAAGTTAAGGTAGGAATGATGAGGTCAAAAAGGCTAATAAATTTATTATGTGTTGGAAAAGTTATTTCTCCTTGCCCATGAGACAGAAAAGCCATTGTTTTTAAAGCATAATGCTAGCTGGGCTTTGTTCACTATGACACAAAATTCTCCTAATCCTCCTCATACTTTTATTACCCTTTCTGTGATATGTGTCTTTGGTTGTGAGTAAAGAAGAAGAGATTATAGAGGTTGCTGTAAGCTGACTGCTTAAGAGTTCAGTACATTTAAATAAATCTGTTGCAGGAAAAAATAATGCTTTGGACGCTGATCATCCAACGGTGAATAAGATATGTAGACAGGGCATTTATGCAAAGAGGCAAATGATGTGTGGGAATGGCACTGCCCATAAACAAAGCAGACAGTTTGACAAAAGTGTTTCTCCGCCACTTTGATCAAATAGACTAGAGCATCTTTGCATCCCACTTGTCAAAGTGAGGAATCTGTTTTCCATCTGTCTTTATTCCTACCTTCACCCAATCCCCACCATTCTTTCATCCAGGTCTCCTCCCTGAAATGTAATCGGTTATTGATAGCACCTAACTGCAGATAATAAGCAACAAGACAGAAATGTCTTGGGCTCTTGTTCTTTCTCCCACCCTCTCCCCCAGCCACAAGTTCTGCAGACTTTCATGGGTAAATTCTGTTACAGGGAGAACGAGGAGGCCAGATAATTGCCCAAAGCTGCGTCTTCCATAGATTGATATTAGGGACATTGTCCTCAGCATTGCACACCTGGAGACATGCTGACTTATCCAGTATCAGATGAAGGATTTATGCACACAACTGTGAGTTTGGGGAATTATCAGGAGGTGAATCGTATACACCAGAAGATTCACATGCAGGACTTCAGTAAATATTACTTTTGTACCAACCTAATACTAATGTACCCCAGAGTTAAAGTTTAGCATATTGAGGTGAATCCGTGTTTACAGATTACAAAAGTGAATGGTCAGAGTTCGCAGGACTTACACAAGAGGTACAGCTACAAGGAGACAGAGGCCAAATGTGCATGCGAATTAAAATCTCAAGTGACTGATGTGGAAATCGAAAGAGGATTGAATAAAACTGCTCTTCTTTTCCAACGATCACCCTTCTGGTAAAACGGTACCAGAGTTTGTGACCCTTATGTATCTTATTTCAGGAAAGATCTATTGGGAAGAAGGATATTTTGTCCAGATTTTGGATTAGGCCAGTGATCTCAGTGGGTTGACAAGAACTAGTGACAATAATCACATCTGCTGGACAGAGCATCTCCAGGAGCCTGAAACCTGGGCAGCTGCCCGTAGGCCTGGGCTTACAGGGGCCTTGGGCTTGGTTTAATACAGTGCTCTCACTGTCTTAAAATTCTTAATAATTTTTGGACAAGAGACCCTACATTTTCTTCTTGTACCAGGTGCTGCGAATTATGTAGCTGGTTCTGCCGATGGTATTTTTCTCTTTTGACCATTGCTGGATAAACATAGATACTTCCTGTTTCTCCTTGGCTCACTCTGGAACATTTCAGACAGCCCCCAGAAAATTCTGTTAGCAAGTTATTTCCTCAGACAGATCGGCTGGAATGCAACAATTAGGTTGTAGCTTACATTGCTCTTCTTGAAATAGCTGCTTCCTTTTTGCATTTGACAAATCCACATTGAGCACCCACTTTGTGCCAGATACTTGCCAAGTCGAAGGTGGTTTCCCAGTTGTTCCTAGCACTGCTTTCTTCAGCCTTCTCTAACAGAAGGGATGCTCTCGTAACTTACTACCCTACAGCATGCTATGCTCCTACTAGATTTCCCTCTCAGACAATGACCTTTCCTGATCTCGTCCCTCAGCGCTAAAGACGTCCTATTAATTCCCCTTTGCACTGCCTACAATTACCACCAACGGCAGCTACTGCACAGCCATCTGAGAAATGAACCCCCATGGATATTGCCATCCTTGCCCAAGGCTAACAGAGTTCTCTGGCAGGTCCTGGTGGACTTGTGAAATATTAAATATGTTCCATATTCTTTGTACATTAAAAAGTCAAATCTGGGAAATCTCTTTATGCATTAAGTATCTGTGTCTACATAATATTACACTCAGCACCGTACGAAGAGATTTAGTTATAGTTTCATTTCTGTAGAGTCTGTTAAAGCTGGATCATGAGCCTAAACAAATCTGAAAGTAAAGACAGTGTATATAAGGGCAAAAAATGCAGGCAACTGAGCAATGCGAAACATTGGTCAATGTACTTGGTGTCCATTTCAAGAACAAGTGCATTAGCAGAGCAGTGAGGCATGAGAGAGCCGTAAGTGGCTAATGCTCACACCGGATGGTGCAGAGGGAAGCTATTAGACTTTTTCCAAATAGTTCTGGAAGACTGTGTACAGGAGCTGGGATTTCATGAGCCATTTGGATGATAGAAGAGAGAGAGTTTGGCAGACAGAAAGAGAGAGCATTCCAAGAATATGGCACAGTTTGGAAAAGGCTTGTGTGGAATGACTAGGTGATAGAGATATTAAGCCAATTGGCTTGAACCGAGTGGGGGCTCCTTCCAAGGAAGGATTTCAAATTTGATTCAAAACAAAATTACAGCTTTCTGTAGCATTATTATGACAACTAACAATACATTTTTGAATCTAGTGTGTGCTACACAAATCCAGACTCAGGTCATCAAGTTCCTAGGAAAGGAATTCTCCTGAGTAGAGATGGGGGGATGAGACATGAGAATCTACAGCATCAGCTACCTGCAGGGGTAAGCATAGCTAACCCCAATCCACATACTCCACTCTGTAGAGCCCAAGAAGCAAATCAGCAGGATAGCTACCGTAGCAGGAGAAGGGTTTGTCCTCATCTCATTGCTGGGAGGAAGGAGAACCAGGGACCCCCATCTTAGCATCCCTGCCACTGTCTTTGGTGTTGTGTTCATGAGCACTGAGGTTCTAAATGGAGGGCTCGGGTCTTGGGAGGAAGGCCATGGTCTATACCTGCCTTGTAATTTGCTTTAAAACCTAAGTAAGAGTGTACTTATCGACAGCCATGCTTTTGAAAATTCTGAGAATATGTGGCACTTGAAAGAAGTTTATAAGCTAAATGAGGAGAGAACTCCTGTCCATTTGAGAAGTCACAGAAGGAAAATAAAATTAAGAACTGTCACAAAGACACTCTTGCCTGTCAAATGACGGGATCTGACGAGTGTGGAGGAAGGCAGTATTATGGGTTGGAAAGACCATTAGGAGGGCTTAGGGTATGGGTGTGTCTTCAATAATGAGTCGAATTTAAATAACCAGGCAGGGCAGAGCATTGTGGGAAGGCACAAAACCTCACAGGAGAAGCATGACAGCCAGAAAGGCAGGTCAAGATGGAAGGGCGCCACCATGCTGCCCAGAGGAGAAGGGCCTAGAGGACGTCAGAGGGAGAGGAGGTGGCAGAGGTGAGGGCCTCACTGATGGCAGGAAATTGAGCCCATTTCCTCTGTTGTTGCAAGGGATAAACTAATCAGAGATTAGCACTTTTTGTCTGAACTTCAGGAAAAAAGTTTGGATTTTGAAAACTTTCAATAATTTTTTTTCCCTTTCTTCATACAATGTTGAATTGCCAGTGCATAGCGGAGGTAAATCATCCACCCTATGTGATGATTTTGCTAGCACCATCTGAAGAGCTACCAGATAATTTGTCTTCGTGAAGGGCCGTAAGCATATTCTTGAGCTCTGCTACTGCTCCCAGAGCAAGCACCTTGCGGAAGGGCTCTGGAGTGCAGCATTTGGCACGTCCCGCTGCTCTGGCCATCTGCTGCACCTTACAACGTGGTCTGGCAATTCAGGAGATGGCACGGGCAGCTCGGCAATATATCCATATGTTATTCTCCTCCTCCTTGCTTGAGAAACAGAACAGCCATCTTCAAGACACCACCAGGAATTCCAAGTCACGTGACTTCCTTTGTCTCCTCCAGGCCAAAGCTATCAACATTTATTTTGAAAGGGCAACAAGTAATAGCCAGTCAGTCTGAACAAAAACCCTGTGAAGGTGTTATTGCCAGTTAGCCTCAGAGTATGGGAGTGGAAATTCCCACTCTCCTCCCCCCTACAAAAAAATGCCAACTAATGCTGAGTGCCTTTGAGTGACTTGGGAGGAGTGGTTCCCAGGTAGAGTGACAGTCTATGTGAAATTACGATCAACATCACTAGTTTTTGTAGTTGTGTACAAGATGGTGTAACCTAAAGCCTTGTGACTCGATGCTGGTCCATGGACCAGAAGATCCTGCATTGCCTGAGAGCTTGTTAAAAATTCAGAATCTAAGACCCCACCCACATCCTGTGAATGAGAAGCTGTATTTTCACAACCTCCCCAGGTGATTTATAGGCACATTAAAGCTCATAATGCACATACCTGGAAGAGGATACTCAGAAAAACTTCTGCCTATGTAGTTTTGAAGATTCTGGGCAAATAATCTTAATGTAATGGGTGAAGTAGGGCTACTATGCCGTCTAGGAAGTTGTATAGAATGCTTACAGACTTGTTAACTTATAAACTCTATTCCCCAAATAAAGTTTTTGTTGCTGTTAATAATACGTAAGTCCATAGCCTTTATCGTAGGAATCTATACCCACAGCAGTAAAAGGATACCCCTGGGTTGTGTTATCAGCCCTCCTCCCTCCTCAGGAAGCATGCATTAGAGAACTTTTCTGGAGCCTGGCTGCAGTCTGAGATCTGCCCTGAGCTGACCACTTCTTGATTCAGGACACTGAAATCTCTGCTTATGGGTTTATTTAAAGGAGAGGCTGTGAGTGCTGAAGATTTACTTGTTAACCTTATCAGCAGGTGCTGTATACTGTGGCCCCATCCTCTAATCTGGGTGTCAGGCCTGGGCATAGTGTCCCCTATGCTGGTGGCTGTCTTTTCTCCTGCTGGCCCAGTCTGCTGTGCACTCTGTTAATGAGGGGTTTTAAACCCCCTTTGGCAGGGAAGCATCTCTTCCTGCTTGCAGTTTGAATTGAAAATGAATTCCCTATTTGCACAGTACCATGACACCTCACATAATATCATTTGCTGTCCCCAGGCAGCAGTAGTTCTGGACGATACTTCTTAAACACTTTATGCCCAATATCATGTGGGTTGCAGTCACTCATATGGAAAAGAAAAGGACAGTTTAAAGCTTGAACAAGGACAACAAAAATGCCTCCTAGGCCTCCAAAACGTCCACCTAAGATTCAGCTCTTAAGACAGAAAAATGACTAACAGGGACCATATTTTTAAATCATTAAATATGGATGTGTTTAGCCAAGAAAATGAAAGAAGACATAAGAAAAATTGATTCTATCTCTTATGGAGTGATTAAAAATAGAGATATCAAATTGTGAGTTAATGAAGCATACAGACTGGAGAGGTGTTGCAGATGAGAAAAAGTAGATTCAGCATACTATTTTTAATTGAAATATATATAGGATGAATGTTAGCATAAGTCATTTTGTACTAATATTGTTGCTAAAATGAAAAAATAAGTGATTTGCTTTCTTAGAGTTGATCACACATCATGGTCCTGAAAAAGTCCAAAATTATGACCCGAGAAGTAAATCCCTCTGGATTCAAAGTTTGCACTTGATGATCTACACTTAGAAACACGAACACTGAATTTTTTGAACATCTCATGGTGAGATGGTCATGATGAGATGGTCAAAAAAAGTCAGTGTTTGTGTTTCTACATGTAGATCATCAAATATATATAAAATATATATTTATATATATATTTTCTAAGATATTTATATATATCTATATCTGTATCTATATATTTTATTAGAACACACATATATTCTAAGACAGGGTCTCTCTCTGTTACCTAGGCTGGAATGCAGTGGTGTGATCTTGGCTGACTGCAGCCTCCGCCTCCTGGGGTCAGGGGATCTTCTCACCTCAGCCATCCAAGTAGCTGGGACTACAGATGCCCACCACAATGCCCAGCTAATTTTTGTATTTTTTGTAGAGATGGGGTTTTGCCTTGTTGCCCAGGCTGGTCTTGAACTCCTGAGCTCAAGCGATTTACCTGCCTTGGCCTCCCAAAGTGCTGGGATTACAGGTGTCAGCTGCCAAGCCCAGCCCATTCATAATTGTTTTAAACATTCCGTTTTCATAGCCTCCACATAACAGGAAAATGATGGGTACACTTTTTGCTTATTTATTCAAATGATGAGTATTTATTGGGCACACACACACCTCAGGCACTGTTTTGGGGCTATGAAGTTGTAATCACTGAACAAAAACACGTTCCCTACCCTCATGGTGCTTACCTTTTAGTAAAATACATGTGCAAATAAATAACCAGAAAGATAATTGCCTTACAATTCTGACAGAGATAATTGGCAAAAGAAAAATTAGCTGCACACAAAAATATGTTAACATCTGGAGAATAATGAAATTATGAGCAACAAGCATCAATGAAATCATGCCAAATTCAAATGATGGCAGCTCTTGGTAGGCTTCCAGAATTAACTATTAGAAGAACACATTAGCCTTAAACCCAGTGTGTTTTCTGTGATGGCTGTGGCAGGGAGGGGGATTATATCAGGCTGCATTCACGGAGGATGGACAGATGCCAGGGTGTTTCACAGGCACCTAATTGTTCTTCCCTGCCAGGAAATCATTGTAGCGTGACAAGATCCCAAGTATCAAAGTGCCTGAAGACAAGAACTCCTGGAGCAAGCTTGCATTGCTTTCAGGTTACACTGCAGACCACCCCAAATGCCCTGCAATGACCAGTGCCCCTGAAGGAGGACTGGACCCCACATTTACATGGGTTGTCCCTGTGACCTCAAGCAAGTTACTGATGTCTTGGAACTCAGTATTTTCAGTTGAAAAATGGAAATCATAATACAGCAACATAAGATTAATGAAAATAAATGATATTTTATATATATACACATATATGTATAGCCACCATGTACAATGCCTGATGCACAGTTAAGTGTGCAGTAAATATTAGTACCCTGCTCCAGCCTTATAATTGCTCAACAGTAAGATTTATAAAGTTCACACATATTTGACAAGACAACCCAAACTTTCACACTTTACCTTTCGAGCGCTTTTGCTCATTAGGCTTTACTCTTCTCAGCTGCATTTCTTGTACATATTTGGGATTCGGTTCCTGAAATGATTAACAATCATTCCAAGTATCGCTTGCTCTTGCCAGCTACCACTTCCGTTTCATCAACACACCCATGCTTAGCTATACAGCACTTCCTGTTTGTAAAATTACTTGACAGTGGTGTTAGATTTTTGTCGTTATTTAAGAATTAGGAGTGGAAAACTGAAATAAGAAAGACTAGAAATAAGTAGAGGCTAGCAACAGGAATGTCTGTTTTTATAAACACCGCACAATAGACAGAAATGTTTAGGTGTGCTTCTAGGAGGAAACTCTGACTCAGCCTCTCACTGGACTAATGAGGGCTCAGTGTGAATTAAAGGTTGGGTGGAACTATATCGGAGAGAAAATAGAAGATGCTAGATCAATATCAGAATTAGGTCTAAATGTGAGATCAAATTAGGAAATAAATGTGTGTGTGTGTGTGTGTGTGTGTGTGTATTGGAATTAGATCTAAAGGTGATCAAGTTAGGAAATAAATATGTACGTGTGTGTATGTGTGTGTTTCCATATTGGAATTAGATCTAAAGGAGAGATCAAATTGGGAAATAAATCTACATTTGTGTGTAAGTGTGTATGTGTCTGTGCGTGTGTGTTTAACTCTACTGAAAAAGAACTCCCTTTCTAGTCTGTGAGTCTATTGATCTATTGTTTGTCTTTCATGTGTGTATTCTAGAAAGCATTACATGTAGAAGTAGAAACTTGCCTCTATCTAGTTGTCTTTTTTATTTGTTTGTTTATTTCCAGCCTCCTGCAAAAAGGATGTGCTGAGTAGCAAGTTCCTCTAATCTCAGTATTCTCCTCCTCTGAGCAATCTGATCAGGAGACTACAAATATTTGCTGGGCACCTACTATGTTCCAGGCATCATGCCCCCAAGGACATGTCCCCTGCTAGACTTAGCAGAAAGATCTGGCATGGATTCAATCAGATTGAAAAATGAGTAAGACAGGAGACCACTGGGTCCCCAAATCTGATGAGAAAACTTCCTTTTCAAGCACTTCAGCCTAATCCTCTCTCAAAATGTGTATGAGCTTAGGCTTTCATAGCAGCATACATAAAGGAACCAAGGCCCTGCTTCTGAAGGTGGAGTCGTGCAACTCTGTGTACACTGGCAGGGACTGCAAACCTTGGAAGGGAAGCATAGCCCAGTGCTGCTGGAGGCTCAGGCTGTTCCTAGTTGCCAGGGAGAAACCAATTTCCAGCTCCAGAAAGCCGACACTGTGACAGGCTTCTCCTCCACAGCCAGGAGCTAAATTAGATCCTTCTATACTCCAGATACTTGATCCTCACACCTTTAAGTTTTGGCGACCCTTATAAATTCCCCTTAGGCCCTTTTCTGTATGCCCTTTGAATATTTGCATACTGATTTCTTTTAAGCTCACAAAGAGAAAATATTTTATTTTTAATTTTTTTTCTACTTTTAGGTTCCATGGATACACATGCAGGTTTGTTACATGGTGTATTAGTCTGTTTTCACACTGCTATAAAGAACTACCTCAGACTGGGTAATTCATAAAGAAAAGAGGTTTAGTTGACTCACAGTTCTGTATAACTGAGGGAGCCTCAGGAAACTTACAATCATGGTGGAAGGTGAAGAAGAAGCAAACACCTACTTCACAAGGTGTCAGGAGAGAGAGAGGGAGCATGAAAGGGGAAGAACCCCTTATGAAATCATCAGATCTCTTGAGAACTCACTATCATGAGAACAGCATGGGGGAAATAACCCCCATGATCCAATCACCTCCCACGAGGTCCTGCTCTTGGCTTTTGAGGATTGTAATTTGAGATGACATGGGTACATTGTGTGCTGCTGAGGCTTGGTGTACAAAATGACCTTGTGGCTAAGGTAGTGAGCATAGTACCCAATGGGTAGGCTTCCAATCCTCTCCTTCCTCCCTTCTCAAGCAGTCCCCAGGGTCTATCGTTCCTGTCTTTGTGTCTAGGAGTGCCCAGTGCTTAGCTCCCACTTATAAGTGAGAACATTGCTATTTGGTTTTCTGTTCTGCCTTAGTTTGCTCAGGATAATGGTTTCCAGCTGCATCCATGTTGCTGTAAAGGACATGATTTCATTCTTTTTTATGGCTATGAAGTATTCGATGATGTTTATGTACCATTTCTTAATGATGTCTCAAATTTGGTAGGCAGAGACTAAAATTTTATTGTTAGAGCTGAAACCTTGGATTACTGCGGCTAAATGGATCTCAGACTCTAAGTCTTCATCTTTGTGTGTGTGATGAAACTGAAGTGGAGAGCGAGTGTGAGAGAGGAGAGAGAATGGCACAAACCTCCTTAGCAGCACAGGTCAGGCTATAGTATTGTTCGCACCCCAGATTTGTTGTTCGTCAGGTATTCTTTGCTGCATCAGTTAGTGATATCACCAAAAACGCCACACAACTTTGGTTGCAAATGTCTTCCCATTTCCTATTGTGTATCCAAGAAGTTAACAAATCCTGTCAAACCTCCAAAATACTTGGTTCCATCTTTGCTTTTTATGATTAATTTCAACTGCCAAGGCCTTAGTCCATCCTTTCTTTATCTCTCCCCTGAGTTGTCATGACGGCAACTCAGCTGGCTTCTCTGCACTCATCCTCTCTCCTGAAATTCCAGCCAATAAACTGGAACTAGAGATATCTTCCTGAGATCAGATGATGTCACCATCCTGTCTAAACGTTCTATGCCATTCCTCCACAGACAGTAGAAACACCCAGACTCCATCATGTGGCCTCCTGTCTCACCGATGTTTCCATTCACTCCTCCAACGACACCTCCTCTGTTGTCATCTGACTCTATTGCTCTAGGTGCTGTTCTTCATGCTAGTGTATCTTGACATTCCCACCAGTAATTTTTTTCTCAAAAGTTCAATTTACCAGAAACACCACTTCTCCTAGGATACCTACCTGTCAAATTTCTGCTCAAAGTTTCGGACCAGTTTGATCTCATCTCCTCTAAGAAGCCTTCCTTAGCTATCCTAGTAGGATGTATCAGAAATCATTCATCCCATCTCTGTCTCCAATTCCTGTGCTTCCTTTTTCATAGAACACAGGAAACATCAGGTTCTGTTCCCACCACTCCACGGGCCCTTAGAGGACAAGTCTCTCATACCCATTTCTTTGCAAAATGGATTGTGCAACCAACAGTTCTCATCTTACTCTCTTTATGAGCAACATTCGACACTGGTGGTCAGTTTCTCCTTCTCTTAATATTTTCTGCACTTGGTATTTTGACTGCCACTCATTCATGTTTTTTTTCCTCCTAACTCATAGCTGCTGTTTCCCAGTTTACTTGGCTCTTTCTTCTTCATCTTCCTGATATCTGCACTGTAGATTGTCCCAGAGCCCAATCCATGGATTCCTTCTCTATATTGCATCACTTTCTAGTTGAGAATGTCCAGTTTCATGGCTAAATTACACTTAAAGGTGATGAGTCACAACGTTACATCTGTAGTCTGAAACTCTTCCCTGAACTCCATATTCCTAGATCCAGTGGCCTACCTGATATATCCAATCGGAAGGCCAGTGGGCATCTCTTTGACTCTTCTCACTCACATCTCAAATTCTTGTCACCAGCCAGTTCTGTTGGCCCTACCTTCAAAATGGATCTAACACCTACTACTGCTAAATAGTTCCATTGCTACCTCCAAGCTACCATCAACTTTTGTCTGAATTGCAATAGCATTTTAATTAGACTTTTGCTTCTTCGTTTGCAATTCCATAGTCTATTTCACAACAGCCAGAGCAATACCTTTAAAATGTGGGTGCTGTGGTTTGGATATGTCCCCCAGAAGCACATGTGTTGCATGATTCTCTTTTACTCTTTCCTCAATCATCTTATCAGAGAGTCCCTACCCCTGAGGCCTTTTCTGAGCACCCATAAAAAATAGCAACCCCACTCCCTAAGCTCCCTAATCCCCTGCCAGTCTTTATTTTTCTCCATGGAGTTGTAAAGTCACCAACATTTGACACTTTTAATCTCTCTCTATCAACTATCGATATCTCTTATCTCTATTGTCCATCTCTCTCATCTCTTTCTTTTTTTTTCCCCCAGAGGAAGGAAGAGAGAAAGAAAAAGAATAAAAAGAAAAAAAAAAGAATGAAGGAGAGGAAGAAAGAGGAAGGGGAAGAGGGAGAGAGAACAGGGGTGTTGCTTTATTGCCCAGGCTAGAATGCAGTCTAAAAATGGGTATGCCTGTAATTGTGTTTAATAATAGAGACATTAGAAAAAAATGAGGGAAGAAAATAATTAACAAGCAGCCAACCAGTATTTCATTTAAACCTATGACGTGGTACTGATAAGAGTGTATATTGTGTGTATTTAAAGTGGAGAGCTCTATACATATTAATTAAGTCTGCTTGTTCTGGATCTGAGTTCAAGTCGTGGATATCGATGTTAACTTTCTGTCTCACTGATCTGTCTAATATTGATGTTGAAGTCTCCCACTATTGTGTGGGAGTCCAAGTCTCTTTATAAGTCTTACATATCTGTGTATTCCTGTATTGGGTGTGTATATATTTAGGATCTTTAGCTCTTCTTGTTACATTGATCCTTTTATTATGTAATGTCCTTCTTTGATTCTTTTGATCCTTGTTGCTTTAAAGTCTATTTTATCAGGAAAAATTGCAACTCCTGCTTTCTATTTATTTATTTTTGCTCTCCATTTGGTTGGTAAACTTTTCTCCATCCCTTTGTTTTGAATCTTTGTGTATCCTTGCATGTGAGATGGATCTGGATGTAGCATACCAATGGGTCTTGGCTTTTTTTGCCTGTCGGTGTCTTTGGATTGGAGGATTTAGTCGATTTAAATTTAGAATTAATAACAATATATGTGAGTTTGATACTGCCATTTAATGTTAGCTGGCTGTTTTGCCCATTAGTTGATGCAAGTTCTTGATTATGTTGATGTTCTTTATTTTTTGGTATTTTTTAGAAAGGCTGATACTCGTTGTTCCTTTCTATTTGTAATCGTTCTTTCAGAAGCTCTTGTAAAGCAGGCCTGGTGGTGATGAAATCTCTGAGTGCTTGCTTGTTCACAAAAGATTTTATTTTTCCTTCGCTTATGAAGCTTAGTTTGGCTGGGTGTAAAATTCTGGGTTGAAAGTTTTTTTCTTTAAGGATGTTGAATATTGGCTCCCACTCTCTTCTGTCTTGTAGGGTTTCTGCTGAGAGATCTGCTGTGAGTCTGATGGGCTTCCCTTTATGGGTAACTCGACCTTTCTCTCTGGCTGCCCTCAGTGTCTTCTCTTTCATTTCAATCCTGGTGAATCTGGCAATTATATGCCTTGAGGTTAGTCTTCTTGAGGAATATCTTTGTGGTGTTCTCTTTATTACCTGGAGTTGAATATTGTCCTGCTTTGCTAGGTTGGGAAAGTTTTCCTGAATAATATCCTGAAGCATATTTTCCAGCCTGGATTGATTCTCTTCATGACATTCAGGTACACCTTTCAAACGTAGATTAGGTCTTTTCACATAGTCCCATATTTCTTGGAGACTTTGCTCATTCTTTTTTATCCTTTTTTCTCTAATCTTGTCTTTTTGTTTTATTTCATGAAGTTGGTCTTCGACCTCTGATATGTTTTCTTCTGCCTGATCAATTCGGCTGTTAAAACTTGTGCATAGTTCACGAAGTTCTCGTGTTGTATTTTTCAGCTCCATTAATTCACTTATATTCCCCTCTAAATTGTGTGTTATTGTTAAGATTTCGTCAAACCTTTTTTCAAAGTTCTTAGTTTCTTTGCATTGGGTTAGAACAAGTTCTTTTAATTCCCAGAAGTTTCTTATCATTCACTTTTTAAAGCCTGCTTCTGCTAATGTAACACAGTCTTTCTCCATCAGGCCTTGTTCTGTTGCTGATGAGGATCTCTGATCCCCTGCAGAGGGAGAGGCATTCTGATTTTGGGTATTCTCAGCCTTTTTAGGCTGGCTTCTTCCCTTCGTTATAAATTTATCCATCTGTGGTCTTTATAATTACCGTCTTTATAGTTGGGTTTCTGAATGGACGTCCAACTTGTTGATTCCCGGCACTAAAATCTGAGCAACCCACTGCGCTGGCCAAAACAGCGGCTTTAAGATTGATGGTGCTTTTCTGACTCCGCACCGAGAACTGCCGCACCAAGGCAGCGGCAAAACTGCCTCGCCGGCCACAAGCGTCGCGCTGGCGACCCGTGGGGCTCCTCCGCTGGGAATCTCCTGGTGCCTGAGCAACAAAAATTGATCTGAAAGTGTGACGTCCTCTCGGTCTCTACGCTTTCAGTGGGAACTACAATCCTGAGCTGCTAGTGATCAGCCACCTTGGATCTCATCTATTTATCTATTATCTATCATCTTTTTCATCTATTTATCTATTATCTATCATCCATCTCTCTCTTATTTCTCTTTCATTATCTATTTTCTACTTGTCTACCTATTTATAAATTCTCCATCTCTTACATCTCTCTCTATATATACACATGTATATATGTATATGTGTGTGTCTATGTATGATATATCTGTTAGCTCATGTACTGTGTGTCTCTCCCATGTCGAATCCATTTTCACATGAATTTGACATGTGAAAATGTCAAATCCATAAAGACAGTGTTCTGTCCATTGCTACATGCCTGATATTTAGAACAGAATCTGGTAAACAATATTTCAATAAATATTTATTGAAAGAATGATTAGATGGATACTTGAAATCAACATCTAGGGACCAGCCTTGCCACAGTCAGCCTCCTGTGACAGAATTCCGCCCCCGCCCCCCCACCAAGTCTTGCAGTGGGGAATCCAGCCGTGAAGCACACATGACAAAGGGCCCTCTGAGGAAAATCTGGGGAGCTCTAATGGCACACAGCGTGCCCCGGAGTGTTCCTTGTAGTAAAAAACACTAGAAAGGCATGAGAAAGTGAGGCTATCCAAAGGTGTGGTATTAAGGAAAGAACAGTGCACCAGAAAGCAGAAGATAAGTGTTTGGATTCAGAGTCTTCTTAGCTGGGGAGTTCTGAGCAAGTTGCTAACCCTATTTGGCCTCTTTTCTTATCTGTACAGTACGAGTGATGGATTCCCTGGTCTGAGATCCTTTCCACACCTTCGATTTCTATTTAATTATGTGGGTGTCAGAGGAAAGGTGGAGACAGGGAGGGAGAGAAAAGGGTGGGAGATGTTCTTTTGATTGTCCATACACCTGCTAAGAGCTAGAAAGAATGAGATAACTTATAATATAAAGAATATTGCATAGAAGAGATTATTTTGACTTGACTGCACTGCATAGAAAGAACTTAGTTTTATAATTGAACATCTACGCATTCTAAAAGAATACTCAATTTACACTAAGTTCCACATTTTCTGGTGTTTTGGGACACAATGCTTACCTTTTGTCCAGACCTGGAGCTTGGTTTCCCATGTATCATAGCTGGAGTTTTGGGCCTTTACAGGCCCTATTGAGTGTAATTATTCATTTGTAGATAATTACCAAAATAAAAACTAATCTGAGTTTTCTTAAAATGACTTAATACCTTTCTCCTGTAAACATTTTAATATATTATTTGAGCAAGATCTATTCATTTTTGTATTACTACTTATGGAGATTTTAAATTAGTGATTAGTAAAATTATTTAAAAAAATACAAACCCATCCTCTGTAAACTTTTCCAATGTGTTGAAATGTTTAACATACTAGAGATGGTAGGTTTCTTTTTCATGATGTCTTTGAAATTTCATATAAAGATGTGATATTTCATGCCAAGTGTGTGTGGCATTTTAGTTTATTTTAAATGAGTACTCATGAAAGCTTGCACTCTTTTTGACCATAGAAACTTCAGTATTATACTTAACTAGCCATTCTGTGCACAGTGTTTGCTCAGGAGAGTTTCTCCTGATGTTTTACAAAAGCAGAATATGAATTTCTAACTGTACCTAAATGGAACATGACACTGTGTTTCTTAAAAGCACAACCAACCACTTATGGTGTCAAGCTAACAGCTCAAAACTATAGTCCAATTAACTAAGGACACTGCCAAGGAGGTCAAAGATCCAATAAAAAGTTAGTAAAGACATTAGATTTTAGACAGTCAAAAGAATCTAGAGAAGTGATCTGGGGTCATAATGATTACCTCCAGGGCTGAAGAGAGCACTCAAGAAAAGAAGATATTTGCTGGGTACAGTGGATCACATCTGTAATCCCAACACTATGGGAGGGAGGCTGAGGTAGGTGGATCACCTGAGGTCAGGAGTTCAAGACCAGCCTGGCCAACATGGATACACCTCATCGCTAGTAAAAATACAAAAATCATCTGGGCATGGTGGTGCATGCCTCTAGTCCCAGTTACTTGGGAGGCTGAGACAAGAGAATACCTTGAACCCGGGAGGCAGAGATTGCAGTGAGCTGAGATTACACCACTGCAATCCTGTCTGGGTGATAGAGTGAGACTCTGCCTGGAAAAAAAAAAAGAAAAGAAAAGAAGGAAAGAAGGAGGAAAGAGAGGGAAGGAAGGAGGGTGGTGGGAAAGAGAGAGAAGGAAGGAAGGAAAAAAAAGATGTAAGCTAAAGTTTAAATTGTCATATATAAAGCATCTCACCCAGTCTAATTACAAAAAAGAATTTAGACTTGTAAAATCTACCACAACATTTAATTCTTTATCTGTAGGAAATTTTCTTTTCAGAAGTCAGGTAAATGGGAGTTGCAGATAGTGTGCTTCTGTTGATTATTTTTCGAAACTGGAAAACAGAGATTGTAGTTCTATTTTTCAGTTGCTTTAAGGGAACCCACATGCAACTACAGCCATTCCGTTTAAATGAAAGCTGAACCATTCGACACACTATAGTAAAGGTAAAATATAAAGTACATTCAGCAAAAGGGATGTGGCTGGAATATGAGACACATGGCTGAAACTACTATTAATACCTTGAGGTTTAAAATCGCTGAATGGGTAAGCTCCATTGCTGTGGTTCACTGAAGGACAGCGACCTGTATTTGAACTGAGGGCTCGTTTCTCCTGACCTAAATGTGTCCTGGTAATAGACAACTCGCAGGGAAGTGGTAAATCATAGTCATTAGACAAATCTTTGTGGACTGTCCGTTCCTACTTTGAAGAACGCAAGCCATCTTCAGTAATATATAGCTAAAAAGCATCCATCCCTTTGAAAAGCTGAACAGGCTCCCCACTTCCAAGTCATCTCTTTCTCCAAGGCTTTACTTTTGCATGTGATTTTTAAAATTTTTAAAAATTCATCTTTTCTGTGCTACTCTGCCCTTCTTTTCTACCACCTGATTCTTAGATTTTAATCAGTTCCAAAAGTACACTAAAAACACCATCACAGATTTTCACTCCATCTTCAGGAATTTGGTGTTGCCACCCATTTTCCCAGGGGCAATGGCATGCGAATGCCTTCTGCTTCAGTTTGTTTCTTTATTTCTGTTCTGAGTGACCTGCAGCAAGAGTTGCACTGCCCTCGCTATGGAAAGTAGTAATCCCCCACTGCTTATGATTATTGAGGTTCTTTGAGGCAGGGCTCACAATCTCAGATAAACTGTGCCCCTCAATTATAAGGGCTAGTTGAATATGATCCTTGCCTTACAAGTACCTTATTTTCCAATATGCAGTGTCTACATTCAATTATCAGACATTATTGGAAACACAAAGGTCACTACTTACATCTCAAAAGCTCTTAAAGCAAATATGTTATTGCCTCCTGTACATTTGGGCTTTAAAACCTCAGAATTCACTTCAGGAGACTATTACCCTCATCTCCGTTCTTTTTGAACGTCATAGCATGATGGAAAACAACCTGGTCCAAATACCGAATCAGCCAACAAAGCATGTCAAAAGGAAAAATGCCGAGCTTTAAAAATTGCGATACCAAATGATTGCTTTCGCCTTTGTCCCCACCCCTCACTCCAATGTCAAAGTCAAAGCATCCCTTTGCTAGCATGACAGTTTGAGCTAAGAATAAGCCAGTCATTATTTTATCATTTAATATTAATTATAATAGTATTAGTCATGATGAACTCCGGTTGCATTATGTAGCTTTCAAATGTATTCCCAAAGGACTTTGATTATAATTTGCCATTTTATTCATGTTCAATTATTTTAAAGTGTTGCTGAATTAACAAATCCACTTAGCCTTAATCACTACTTACCTCATCAGTTTATAGCACTGACATGTCTGGCTTATAAAGACGATCTGTGACAGAATGAGACGGAGTCATCGTGGCCACAGCTGACATCCAGGCTCAGTTCTGAGGGGTGATGGTTCTATGGGACAGGCACTACTTCAGCACTGGTGGCTAGATGCAAGCCCACAGACAGGAGGAGGAGGGCATGGGAGGTTGTGGCTACTGAGAACTCTTGGTTGCTTCATTAAATACTTTGTCAACCCCTGGAATTATAAATAGAGTGTTTATATGTTTTCTTTCTGATGCATACTAGTAGCTCTGGCTCTATTTCCCTTATGTCTTGGAAACATAGCTGCATTGAGATTGTGTTGTTGGTGGTGGTGTTTTAAATGGAATACAACTCTGTCTGACTGCCAATTGGCTGTGGTTCATTCTTCATGACATGACTACATATTATTTCCATGAGTTCCTTTGTCTGTTATTCCAAAATTTTGTTTTCTTTCCACATTCTTCTTGGGCTGTCTTCTAGACTCTACCAATATACTTCATTTTTCCACTTGAGATTTACAAGATCTCTTATAATCCATAAAAAGTTTTCTTATCTTCTCATTTTGTTGTATCTTATGTAATTATGCCAATCATCTACCAGGCAATTAAAAATTACCAAGACCCCTGGAGTGACTATTTACCTTGCAGTGTCATGGATTAGTACTATGAAAGTATTATGTCCCAGCCAGATGTGGTGGCTAACACCTGTGATCCCAACACTTTGGGAGGCCAAGGTGGGCGGATCATGAGATCAAGAGATTGAGACCAGCCTGGTCAACATGGTGAAACACCATCTCTTCTAAAAATACAAAAATTAGCTGGCCATGGTGGCGCACGCCTATATTCCCAGCTACTCGGGAGGCTGAGGCAGGATAATCGCTTAAACCCGGGAGGCGGAGGTTGCAATGAGCCAAGTTTGCGCCACTGCACTTCAGCCTGGTGACAGAGTAAGACAAAAAGACAGAAGGAAAGAAGGGAGAGAGGAAGGGAGGGAAAGAAAAGAAAAGAAAGGAAGGAAGAGAAAGTATTATTCCCCTACTCGCGTGTCCAGCACCAATGTCAGACTCTATAGTAGATCCAGAAAATTACTATAAACAGCTTCTGACAATTCAGCTGAACAGGGCTGTGTAAGGTCACTGGGAAAGTAGTTATGTTCAAAATATGATAGATGCTAGCCATCAGAAACCCCCAGATTTTATCAAACACCACCTCAGGATATGAAATGACTTTAATCAGAGTTCTAGTAACCAGTTTGGGGTAACATTGATAAAGATTTCTACAGTTCCAGGTGGGAATTCTATATGTGAGCCTTTTAACTAGTTGACATTATAACTGAGAATTTCCCAACCATTCCATCTTCTGCTTTCTGACTCAAGGATTTAATTCAAAGGAAAAAGTGAATTAAGATGGCCTGTGGCAACGTTCTCTCTTTTATCTATCCTATCCATATTGTGCTATTTAAATTTACTATTCTCACACCAAGAACTTGCTTAACAACTGGGACTCTTACCTTTAATATTGCTCTGAAAACTGATAATGAACAACTTGAACAGGGATTTTTAGATATTTTGTAATTAAAAGTATGATATATTCAATCATGACATGAAAATACATGTGCAAGCCCCACTAAAAGCAATGGCTTTTAAAAAGAAACTGTCAGAATAAGTGTTTTGTAAGTTATCATTATACATTTTATTGCTATGCAATATACATATATACACACATATATATATACACATACATGCTAAATTTGTCCACTGTTGGTGCTAATAGGAATAAAAATAAGAGCTGATGTTGAATCGTGGTGTGAATGACAAAGTTATTAATGACTAATGGATTATATTAGGTGTTAATAGGAGCTAAGTGCAATTTTAAGGGTTTTGTTGGTATTTTTTTTAATTCTCACAGTGACTAGATAACGCAGAATACTATCCTCATTTTCCATCTGAACAGCTGAAGCAGTGAATAATTTAACTGGCTTCATGTCACACAACTAGAAATTGATGGTGCCAAGATTTACTTCCAACTTTAGGGTGACCCATGCCCTGAACCTTGATACTTCACTGCCTGGTTCTACCTCAAAAATTATAAACTGAATTGGCCTTTATGTAGCCACAACCATGTCCTTTATTTTGTTTTCTTTTCTCCTTCAATCAGAAGTTTCTTACAAAATATTTTGTACAAATTATTTTTTGAGAAACACTAAAAGAAAAAGATACCCCTATGGCTTTATTTCTCAAAATTCTAAAGCTGGTGGAGGTGTTCCTTTGAAACATTCTGTTAATGAATTTGTAATATATTCAATCTGTAAGTTAAACTTCCTGCCAAAGCCCATGATAAAATTTGTGTCCATCCAGAAGGAATTTGGAAAAACTTTATAAATAAAAAGAAATCACAAAATTTCCAGGCTCCGATGGCACACCCCATGTTGCTTCCACTTTAGTGAATTCTTCCTTGTAAGAATTATTGAATGGCAGTTGGATACCGATCTTATCTGCTCCCTGGCTTCCCCTTCCATCATCTCGCTCCGGGATGTGGCTGCTGAGATGATTTTCCGTTCTCACTTTCCTAATGCTGTCTTTACGCCTCCTTGAATCTCTTCATTGCTTGTCCTTTTTGATATGACCTTCTTGTACCTTGAAACATCTCCTCTGGTTCGAAAACCTCCGTTGATTCTATTTTCCCTTGCTCAGTCCAGCCTGCCAGTCGATTCTTCCTTTCCTTATCTTCATCGTGAGGGTGTCTCTCTCACTGGCCCTGCTGCTTGAGCAGCATGCCTCTTAGCAAATATGAAGCTCTTCATTTCGTTAAAAAACAAAAACTAGAGATGTGTTTTCAGGAGTGTTCTTGAGTTGCTGTGATGAAGTGGCATAAATAGGATCCTTGTTAATTTTAACTCTAAAGGTGGCAGCCCTCTCAATAGTGTTCAAATAGATCCAGCGTCTTCTACCCCACTTATCACAACTTGACCTTGGAAAAACTACACTGAACAGAAATATTTTAAACAAGCCTTCGACTGGCGTTATAATTACCGTCTTATAAAGAGCAAATGCCAATGGTAATAAGATTACTCATGTTTGTACTACATGAGGGAAAAAAAACACATTAAGGAGAATCACCATTAGTCATTGAAGGGCTCCAGGAAGTAGCTCCAACACTGAGTCTCGTGCAGAAGTGAGTGTTCTATGTTGTGGATGAGAGTCAGCACAGTTAGACTATGTACTCTTTTAAATGGTAGCCCATATGCTACCAAATTAATGCATAAGCATCATTCACAAAAGTGGATTGTTCTCAAAACATCAAATCTCCAAGGTTTCACAGGGTACAACTGAAAACTTATTACTTACGCTGATCACAATTATTCTTTAGATTTATTGTATTTAGTTTGTTTTCAATTATTGGAAATTTAACCGATATTCTTAATGATTGGGATGCAAAAGCAGTATTACATTTTAAAGTAAACTTTAAGAACTATGTTTATAAATCTAACATCTCCAGCGTAGTTCTAAGCTATTTGCATGCTCATCTTTGCAATGATACATGATACAGTCTTCTCTGTATCATTACAATGATAGGTATATCTGCCTCACTTCCCATATCAGTCAGTCTCTGATGGGGCCAATTTTTAAAGTCAGATATTAAAAGCATCCTTTACCAATTGCATGTGATAGAAATTTTTCAAGGTGCAGTTATGTCATTAACAAATTATCCATTTACCGAGTTGACTCATTGAGATAATAAGGAGGAAGACTCAACGCTGATTCTTTTTAGAGAAAGAAGCTAGTTTCATGTGAAAGATATTTTCGCAATTTAAGTGAACCTTATAAACATATTGTTTGCAACTATAGTCCTTTAGGTACTAAATATGATTTTGTATTTCTAATCATTTAACAAAAATGAGAAGCAGTAGAATTAATGTTCATCAGGATCAAAAGGATTCCAACACAAGTGGAGATTATATTAAAGAAAGTCCACCTGGTACGGTGATGCAAACATTCCAGATTATTAGCATTTTTAGTGAAAGTAATGTCACTGTCATGCTGTTCATATTAACTGCGGTAGCGTTCAGGACAATACGCTTTCCCAGGCTTCTTCTGCAGTCTCTAATCCCCGGCCATCTGGAATCTCTTAGCAAGGGCTGATTTGGTGCTATATTAAGCTACACTGATCTTTCAGATATAGAAACGTATTGTTTTATTTTGTTCTGGTATAAACACAAATAATAATTATTAACGTGAAGGGATTTTGGCTCAACATAAAGGTTACTGGACTCTCTTTTGTCTTGTCAAAAAACAAAGTTAGTTTCTGCATGTCCCAAAGTGTAAAGTGTAGACTATGGGGTAAAAAAGAGTCACATGCTAGCCTTTTTGCAATTCGTATCTTAAAATGACAAAAGAGGATATTCAAATAAGAACTAGAAGTAAAATTTAAGTGCATCTTCCTTCTAATTTAGTGATTAATCTTTTTAGTTTTATCATGTTTGCTGATGCCTCCAAATTAAAGTCTTAATGAATGACTATAAAATGCCTTAAACCATGCAAAAGCATGCCTAACTATTTACTATGGTTTTCCTTTTGGGGCATAGGTGAAGGAAATATGTTCACATACACATACACATACACACACATATGCATGTTTACATACCACTGTGTTAAGTTGTTGTTGTAATATGCACAGGGATCTGAGCTCCAGGGCATCAGAAAAAAATGAGTTCTCATCCTGAAAACACTGATAAGCATGGTTTGTAGGAGAATTCACTGAGCCTCAGTTTTCTCATCCATGAAATGGGGGTGCCCTGTCTTCTTCTTTACCTTAAAAACTTTGCCAAGATTAAATGCAGTAATGCCCAAGAAGGCACTTTGTAAACCGAAAAGTAGTATAGCAGAATACAGTATGATTCCTAGGTTTATGATAATAGGCAGCTAAGAAAGTTTTATAGGTAAAACGTTAACACAAAAGTACTTGTGAGTCAAGTTCAGGCTGACATATTTGTTCTTGAAATTAATTTTTGTGTAGCATTCATATAAAGATATTAATGATTTCAGGACTTGCTTATTTCTTATCAACACAGACCAAAATATAAAAACCTGCCATAAAAGTTAATTTAAAACTTACAAGGCTGGGCATAGTGGCTCATGCCTGTAATCCTAGCACTTCGGGAGGCCACGATGGCCGGATCACCTAAGATCAGGAGTTTGAGACCAGACTGGTCAACATGGTGAAACCCTGTCGCTACTGAAAATATAAAATTATAGCTAGTTGTGGTGATTATAATCCCAGCTACTTAGAAAGCTGAGGCAGGAGAATCACTTGAACCTGGGAGGTGGAGGTTGTGGTGAGCTGAGATCACACTATTGCACTCCAGCCTGGGCAACAAGAGCAAAACTCTGTCTCAAAAAACAAAAAAAACAAACAAAAAAACACTTACATCCAAACTAAGCAGATTTAAGGAAAGCTGTAATCACACTGAATAATTAAAGTGATAATAATATTGATCCACACTTCCTCTAATAATAACGTCATCAAACATTTTGTAAAAATTAATTAAGTCTCACATGTTCCTTATTTGAAAATGAATTAATAATTTATGGCATAATGAGACCTGAACAAACAGCACCATTAACTGGTTCTTAGGATGACTTTAATCCTTTAGTTTTTTAATTTAATCGCTAAAAATACTTTAATCTTTTATTGACTTGTATTTCAACTGTCCCGGATTCAATTTTTATAAATACAGTTTGCTTATTATTTAATAATTTATAATATAAACTTTAAAAATAATCTGACTTCTATGAGTCTATGAAATTAAGAGTTTTAGATATAGTATCTTTTCCCAAGAAAACACATAAACAAGGAAGTTTATTTGGTTTGTTTTGAAGTGGGTAGAATTATTTCTAAAAACTTCAGAGAGAGCCAGGCACAGTGGCTCACGCCTGTAATCACAGCACTTTGGGAGTTAGAGGCAGGGGGGCAGATCATGAGGTCAAGAGATAGAGACCATCCTGGCCAACATGGCCAACTCCATCTCTACTAAAAATACAAAAAATTAGCTGGGCATGGTGGTGCACGCCTGTAGTCCCAGCTGCTCTGGAGGCGAGGCAGGAGAATCGCTTGAACCTGGGAGGCAGAGGTTGCAGTGAGCCAAGATCGCTACTGCACTCCAGCCTGGTGAAAGACGAGACTCTGTCTCAAAAAAAAAAAAAAGCCTTTTAGGTGACATAAAATCAGAATCTAAAATATTTTATTACTTTCATGAACACCTTCAGGATTCACCTCTTACGTAAAACTCTAACTGGGTTCACGTTTTTTGGAAGATATGAAATGAATCAATGAAAGGAAACCTTTTTTTTCTAAGGTAGAATGGTACAGAGTTTTCCAGAAAGTTAGAGGATTATTTTTGACTTATTATCAACGGAGATTAAGAATGAAAAGATGATGAAAATATTACTTGTTTGCAAATTTCTCTATTTCTTTAAAAATAAGATACTTTTGCCAGGTTAATCAGCAATAATTACTTTTAATAAATAACCAGGACCTGGCACAGTGGCTCACATCTGTAATCCCAGCACTTTGCGACTTTGAGACTAGCCTGGGAAACATAGCAAGACTCTATATCTAAAAGTAATGAAATGTTTGAAGAATATGTCAGGCCTAGTGGTCTGCACCTGAAGTCCTAGCTACTCAAGATGCTGAGGCAGGAGGATTGCTTGAGTCCAGAAGTTGGAGGCTGCACGGAACTAAGATTGTGCCACTGCACTCCAGCCTGGGCAACACAGTGAGACCCTGTCTCAAAAAGGCAAATCGAGACAAGGCAACATCTAAAAACTCCTTTTTTTATTGAAGAAAAAGCTAACATCTAAGCTCCATAAAGGAAACATCTATATCTAAATCTCTATCTATCTATATATATCTATAGTCAGTTCCTCAACTCCTTGTATTACTTCTGAAGCTCCAAAAAAGATAATACTCAAATAAGCAATTTTTCTCAATGGACAAAGCGGAAAGCTGCCTGCTTCTTGTGATATTAGGAATGTACTCTGCCTTAAAACATCTGTTCTCCTAACCTCAAAGCATAGCACAATCACTATTACAATTAAAAGAGCAACAATAACACAGTGATACACATAGCCTCATTTATGAGTGCTTACTATGTGCAAAGCACTATGCTAAGCCTTCAGTATGGACACAATTGATTTTAATTCTTTTATCAACATTGTAATCCAGGTATTATTATCTCTGTTGTAAAGATGAGAATGCTGAGGTTTAGGGTGGTTGAGAAATTTGTCCAAAGTCACACAGCTATAAGTGGCAGGACTGTTTGTTAAAGCCAGTCTGCTTAAATTCAAATCTTTTGAAATTTATTTCCATGGATTTTTGAAGACTTGTTTTATTATCCCCTATAAGAATGCAACTACATGGCACATGTATCCCTATGTAACAAACCTGCATGATCTGCACATGTACCCTAGAACTTAAGTATAATAATAATATAAAAAAGAATGCAAATGGCCTATCACCATGACCTCAGTGCTAGAAAAAAGGAAGCAGTTAATTTCTTAGTAATTTTCCTATCCAATAGTTACAACTGGGAGATTGTAGTGTTGTTTGGACAGTAGATTTTAGGATAGGTTTGTTTTACTATACTTTGTACATTGCTTTTGGGTGGAGGGTGAAGAGAGAAATACAGAGGATGAAGTCTTGTCAGTATAGACAGCCTTTTAAGACCCTACCTTGAGAGGGTATCTTCTAACAAGCGGGTAGGTAGTATGTGGCAAAGACAGAGAACCATACGGGCACATCCAAAAAAGCTTCACCCACTTTACAAATTTGCTCAGAGGGAGCTTTGGCAGAAAGCCAATGCTCTACTTATTTTCTGGGTCCAGTCTCATTACATTAAATGTATATATACATCCTTCTGCTAATAGTCCATTGGTCAAAGCAAGCCACATGGACACACCCAGTTCCGAAAAGCACTCCCTTCATGGGCCAAGACAGAAAAGAACTAGAGGACTGATGATGATCTGTAGTAACTACCATCATACTAACTACCATAGTTACAAATATAGAAAAATAAAATAAACCTAGCCCCTTCTTTCAAGTATAAAAGTTATATTTTTGATGAATTAAAGATACAAATATTAAAAATCAAATTTTAATACATTTAGAAAATATAGCAGAATGTCTTATGGCATTGAGGTAGGTGATGATTTCCTTAAAAATGAAGAATACAGACTTATAACAAACAATATCAGTAACTATGATTGCACTGATATAAGATACCTTTTACAAGTCAATGGTATGTTTTTAAAAAGGAAGAAATGTAAGCCGCACAGAGAGACAAAAGCAACCCATAAGAGGAAAACTAAATTAGTTTTTAGAGTACATAAAACCTCTAAAAATCAATATGAAAAAGACAGCTAACTTAATATACAAATAGACAATAAATTTAAACAGATAAGCCATGAGAGAGAAATGAGGAGAGACCATAATTACATAGTGAACGCTCAACCTCACCTATAATGAAGAAAATGCAGATGCCAGTGAAGTGCTATTATAGACTCATCTGGAGGCAAAAGTTCAGAGGTTTGACAAGACCTCTATGGGGGAAATATGAATAGGTGGACGCTGCCTTGTGTCCCTGGTTGGCGTGTAAATTCAGCTTACTCACTTTACGTAACTGGGCCCTCCCCACCTGCAAACCCTGTATCCCACTTGTTTTATTTCCCCTCTTAAACAAAACACAAGTAATTGTGTTTCAGGTTGTTTATGGTAGCACTGTTTGTAATGATAAAAACTTGAAAGCATCCACAGAAGAGCAGATGCATCCATTGAAATCCACTCCCTAAGAAGTAAGCTTCCCAATAGCAACCATTTTGTCTGTTTTGCTGGCTGTATGTCCTCATCACCTAGAAGAATGCCTGGAATGTAGTAGGTGCTCAATAAATAATCTAATTAACTGAAGAAACAAATGCTGAGATGATTAAAATACTATAAAGAATGTAAAATGAATGAACCAGAGTTACATGTATCAATATCGATATATTGATAATCCCCAAATTAATGTTGAATAAGAAAAGCAAGTTGAAGGATATGTAACTCAGCAATGATTTCTATAAATTATAAAACACATAAATACCCTATATTGCATGTAGAGTAGGTAAAAATATATACAAATATCAAAACCCCGATAAAAAGGACATATTCAGGAGAGCATTTAGCCCTGGGGTAGAGTGGAGGGTTTATGAGATCAGAGAACATAAAGACAACCGTAATCTTATTTGTATTTCATTTTTCTACTAAGCTGATATGACAGATGTGAGTATTTTTTAAATCTGCATATTTAACAGTAGCCCATGTTTTGGAAATATTAATTTCTGTACCTGTTTTGGTATAAAATGTGCAATGATAACATTATTTACTAAGACTACTCAACATACCCATATTAAATTCATGAAGCAACTGAGTAGGCAAATTTGTTTCTTAATAGAGTATGATAATTTATTATTCTTTGGTTTTCAGTAGCTTAGTAACTTATTTCAGTATTTTACTAAACTATTCTATTCAAATTTCACCAATTTAAAATATCGGTATAATTTTGTGGCTAAAAAGCACTGAACTATGCCACAGAAGTTCATTACTGTCTTCCAGAATCTCACACGGGCTGTTACATTTATATCTAACAGTAATTAGGAAGTGCCCAAGTATAAATGACACTATCCTGGCCAGAGGAAGCACAAAATTCTTCTAGTCTTATCCCTGCCTTTTAGAAGCTTACCATTTAAAGAGTCTTTTAATGTAGAAAAGGTTTTGTAATACTCGAAAACCTACATTAGTTCAAGACATTATTTCTCATCATTTCTGTGGCTTGATATATGCTCTTTGTTCTCCTGCATTTCTAGCTCAGTCCTTCTGGGCAAAGATGGAACCCTCTTAAATATTTTCTGCACTCCCAAGCATACTGTTCACACATAAATAATAAAAAAAATCGCGATATTTAACCTTTCATTATAGTTGCTCTTAGCTATTACATTTGTCTCTTTATGATTTGCCTCTGATTCATCTTAATGTCTTTAATGACCATTTTAATTAAATGAAACAATTCTGCATGGCTGTAGTTATGGATTATGCTAAGAGGCTATACATGTATAGCAAAATTACATATATTTGTGACCTTACGATAATCAAGGCTGTTTAATCCTTATCAGTGACATCAGTGTGGACCCAATTAGCACAGTTTGCAGCCACTTCATAATTCAAAAGAATGTGATCATTCAGCTGGAAGCACATTTGACAGAAACTCCATAGTCATGAAGGTAAAAGCTTGCAAGATCACCCACTAGGATGGAGAAGCTGTCATTCTTTCATCAGTGCTGTTGAATACTAATGTCAAGGTCAGGATGGTGTAATTTTAGGCTGCCAAAATATTGCTGGAATTGATATACCAGAAGATGTTTAAGAAAGTAAAGAAATAGAACTTTGGAAAACTTTTCCAAGGTAGAGTTTGATATGACTTCTTGCTGCCTGAAGAGAATTCTCCATTTTATCATTGTTTTACAAGAAAATCTTCTGCTAGTCCTGCTGCATAACGATTCCAATATTCTTCCCTTCCTTTGTCCCTTATATTATTAAATTTATATCTTGGCTAAGAATTGTAACTATTGTAAAATCTATTCCTTTGAGATTCTAATTTTAAAAGAAAGCCTGCTTTTGTTAAGCTTCCCATTCACCCCTCCACCCTCCTTCTACCCCAAGTAGAGTGAGAATATAAAATACATTAAATTCAAGCATGATTTTCTAAACATGTCATTTCAAAAAAGTGTTTCTCTTCTCCTCAGAGTGTAGAAAATAAGAATATAATAAATTGAAAAAACAAGTTCAAGTCACGTGGAATTTCCAAGACAATAGCTCCTTCTAATTAAACAATAATAATAGTTTTACCTTTTCTATGAAACTCTTGCAGTGGTGGTGTTTTCCAATGCTTTTATGTATGTTATGTATGTTATAGGATCCTCACGACCATTCTGGGAAGCAGAGAACTGTATTTCTTGCCATCATTTTAGAAGAGACATGTGAGAGTCTCATAGCTGTTGACTTTCTGAAAATTCACAGCATGTTCAGTGAAAATCTGGTCCTGGAACCCAGTTTCTGGGATATGCTTCAGCACCCTTATATTGTTACACATTGGCCATTTATTGTGGCATCTTTAGGCACCTAAATTATTCTCCGAATTTCTCCCTTTTTCTGTCTTTTTAATTTTAAGAGCAAAATAATAGACAAAATGCATTATATATTTCTTCCATTTTTGCCTTTACTGAAATTTCCCAGACTCAATCCTCTCTAACAAGAAAAAAACAAACAACAACAACAAAAAAACCCAAAAACTCATAGGTGCCCTGATATGATTGATTTTGCAAACATAAATATGTCAATGAGCTATGCCAAACAATAGCTCAGTAGGACTGTTTTCCATATTCCAGATACATTTTGAAAGATGTCTAAAATGACATGTTTGCAGTAAAATACACATGGCCGGGTGAACTTTGCTAGTCTTATCTTGCGCCTCAGTAACTCTAAACAGAAGGTGAAATCTCTTCTGCATCAGACATGTTTTAAAAATATTTAAATATTGCTTTCACATATCCCTTAACCTTCATAAACATACTGCATAGTTTTAACCAATTCTAATTTTAACTTACTACTAAGGGCTGCTACTTAGGACTTAGGGGCAGTAAGCCATCACCTTTTTAAGTGTTTCATGGTGGATGTTTTAACTGAATCGATTCAATCTACATTAGACCATGCTTATGCTTAGCTTTAAAAACAATTTATCAGCTTCCTCTGGTGCTTTAAATCTTCTGAGATGATTATGGAGACAGCACTACAAGCCTTCTCAACGTTAAGCAATCTTTTATGATTTGGGTGTAAAATAAAAATGGATGCCCTATTTTAAGTGACTTACAACTTGGCCTTGGAAATAATGGAATAAATGCTGCAATGAGCTGGGCTAGCCCCTGGAATACGCAATGCCACGGCATCAAAGACAAATCTTACTCGAAAGTCAACCTCTTACAGAAAGAGTTTGAAGAATAGGAAGTGGCACATGGAAGGTTGAAGAAAGGTTGTGAAAAGCTCAGCCTGGCCAGGTACCATGACTCACACCTGTAATCCCAGCACTTTGGGAGATTGAGGCAGGCAGATAACTTGAGGTCAGAAGTTCGAGACCAGACTAGCCAACATGTATTTTGCCAACATTAAAAATACAAAAATTAGCCTGGTGTGGTGGTACATGCCTGTAGTCCCAGCTACTTGGGAGGCTGAGGCAGGAGAATCCCTTGAACCCAGGAAGCGGAGGTTGGAGTAAGCTGGGATCACACCGCTTCACTCCACCCTGGGCAACAGAGCAAAACTCCATCTCAGGAAAAAAAAAAAAAAAGCAGCCCATGCCATTACCTGAAATATAGGCAGAAACAGTGTATATATGTTTTTTTCAAACCCATCTCATCTCTTAATGTAATAGCTATCCTCTGTCTTTTCATATATACTATTTGTGTTCAACCTGAATGGTGTTAATTAGATAATCCAAGAAATATTTATACGGGGTCAACAAGTTCTTTGGATAGTCCTGGGAGGTTCATTAATAAATAAAAGAAGTCCCTTCTCTCAAGAAGCTCAAAGCCCAGAGGCAATGTAGTTTTTTTCTGGAAGGAAAATAAAGGCATTGTCAATGCTAACATGGATGCTATACTGACTGCCTGAGAAAAACATAGCAAATAGGGGCAAAGGATGGGGAAACTGCATGTGCCAGAGAGTTCACATGGTATTGACCCTTTCAGAGGCGTGGGTAGGATGAAGGAGCTGAGTGGCACAGCCATGCAAAACCAGTGTGCTGACTCCTGTGGAGTGAGTGGCCCTAGGCCGTGGCTATGGCTGTGTTCTCCTGGGCATGCCATACCCCAGAAAGCAAAAGTGCTTTCAACATTTAAAAATCAGTCCTCTTCCTGGTGCTCCTCCCTAGCATAGGGTCTTATGACATCGGCTATGCCTCCTGTTTTTGAGGAAGGTCTATTGCTCAGCCTGTTCCTATGAGTGCCAGGCAGTGGCAATAGGGGTCTGCCAGGCCTGTGAACTGACAGATTTGAACATAGGATTCTATTGTTTGACAATTCACTTGCAGGTCATAGATACTTGATAGAATTATATAATCTTCACATGCTTCTATTTTCTTATTTTTAATGTGGAAAAATTAACACACCGCCTTTACAGGTTACAATGAGAATTAAGAGAAATGAAGCCTGGATCCTCCCTCCTAGAAGGCAGTTGATAAAGCAGTTTGTCTTTCTTCTTTCTTCCCTCCTTCCCTCTTCTTTCTTTTATTTCTTCTTCATCTTCTTGTTAGCCATCTTATTTTCAAACTGCAGCTCAGTATGAACCAGACCTCAGACCTCCATGGGGTAGATAAGTGAATACAAGTGACCATGGTCTCCCAGTAAATCTCAAAGAACTAAAATCATCTGTGATTACAAGACCAGTGGGTTGGTGTGAAGATTAAATGAGATAATGCAAGAAATGCATTTAGCCCATAGTAAATGCTCAATATATATCAGCTACTGATAGCCCTAATGTAGCCTCGTTTCACTGTGGCAATGGAGTGAGATTGTTAATTGTACAATAGTTGGATGAAATAATCCAAGCAAAGCACTTAGCATATAGTAAGTATTCAATAACTATTAGCTACTATTATCTGCTGCTAGCTGAGTTTTTACTGCGTGAGTGGGAGTGAAATTGACAAAATTATCCTAGGATGAGGCTTCTGTTATTCCACACCCTGCAGACAGCCTTTGATGGTAGCTGAGGAAATTGCTTTATTTTGTACCTGCTATGAAGCAAGCTACTGGTGTGATCATAATACTGGCAGAGAAACGGGAGCTGGTAGAGAAAAGAGAAGATGAACTCCTTTTTTTTTCTCTTAGCCTAGCAGAGCAATTATCCTAGTCCCCAGAACCAGAAAGAGAAAACAAGACAGAAGAGTGCTTAAATTCTATACTATATTCAAGTCTTAATGAAAACGACTTTCTCCTGAGTGCTCCTCCACTGGTTTGGCGAGAGTTTCAAAGGGTTGCATGAATGAACATTAAATTTAATATTTTAAAACTTTATAATGCCTTCCAAAATTTTTTTGCACTTATCATCTTCTACATTAAGTAAACATTTATTTGGTACATTACGCATGTAACATTATAGCTTTCAAAAAATGTATAAGACATTGCAAGGAAAATGTCAAATCTGATGGGATGGTAACAAACTTGTTTTAAATATTTGCTTCCAGTGCTATGACTTAAAAATATTAACCTTAAATTTGAAAGGCCAAAGTTCATACTAAGTTTCCCAGGAACACATTAAAATTGTCACTGTGAATAACAATAAACTAAACATCACTTTGAGTTTCTGCTTTCATCTTCAACTCAAACCTTACGCACACATTTCAAGGTTGCTTATGTATGTTAAAATATTCCATAGAAAAGTTTGCAAAAAGCCTGTGTGTGAGCCTAAGTGTCCTGGTTATCTTCTTAACAAAGACCTTCAGTTGAACAGCTCAGCACAAAAGCAAGCCTTTCCAAGGCAACAGAAAAAGACTGCTAAGTCCAAAAAAAAAAAAAAAAAGGCTCTAATACTACATAATTTGATTTGGGATCCAAAAAAATTAAGAACAAGGCCCACTTTCATTAAAGCAGTGACCCATTTTATGGCAGTGGATTGTGGCTTGTTCACCTCTTTATTCGAATGTGACTTATGCTAACTAATGGAATTCAGGCCCCACCATTTCTAACGGGGGCATAATTGTGGCAGTTGGAAGATGGAGCTGGTTTTTTTCCATTCAAGCTTGATGTTTCCTCCTTGAATCATAAAACTTGAGAAATACATGTTGACGTTCTGTATTCGCACTGTGGGCATTGGCTGGCCATCACCATAATTGTCAGTGACAGACATTCTTTTACAAAGATAAGTTCTCACCTAATTTGTGTGAAGCAGTCCCCAAAGAATGTCATGGTAACAGCCAGCACATGTGCAATATTGCTTTCAAATAACATGCATGTGCCAAATGCCAAAATGAAAATTTGTGGAAATGACATCTGCAGTTGCAGAAAAAATAAATGTCTCAAAGAAATCATGGGAGATTCTGTGTTTCTGGGAGTTGTTTTGGTCAGTGTTCTTTTAATAAAAAATGACTGCTTTATCACTCTTCTTGTGAGCTTCCCTGTGAACCTTAGCGAGAGGCAGGAAAAGGGTTAGGTCATTCAAGGGGCATCACCAAAAGCAGCAAGTTCAGAGTCACAGCTACAGTACGGTGTAAAGGATAGATGCAAAAATTCGTGGTTTCTCAAGAATTCCCATGTCTTAATTTGATTTACTTACACATATCAAGCAAGGTTTAGCAAATCCAATGACAGGACTTCTTTTAAGGAATAATAGCAATAGCTATATTTTATGTGATGCTTGCTGCGTGCCAGGCACTCTTCTAGGCTCTTTATGTATATTGATTCATTAAATTCTCACAACATCCCTATGAGGTCTGTATAGTTGTTATTCCCATTTTACAGATAAAGAAGTTGAGGCATAAAGATTAAGGAAGAGGCTGGATGATGGCTCACGCCTATAATGCCAGCACTTTTGGAGGCTGAGGCGGGTAGATCATTTGGGGACAGTTCGAGATCAGCCTGGGGAACATAGCAAGACCTCATTTCTATAAAAAAATTAAAAATTATCCAGTTGTGGTGGTGCATGCCTGTAGTCCCAGTTGCTCAAGAGGCTGAGGTGGGAGGATCCCTTGAGCCCAGGAGTTAGAGGCTGCAGTGAGCTATGATTAAGTAAAGGTTAAAGCTGGAAAGTAAACACTAACTCCCTGGTTCCAAGTTCTGTGCCCTTAACTACTATTTTATACAAGAACAGAATGCTTATTTAATTAAATAATGTTCAAGCAATGTAATCTATTATTATTGTTGTTACTATTATTCTTGTTGTATTTGCACTGCAGACTGTCTGGTCAATACTCTCGTAAAGCCTTTATCTGGATAATTTGATCAGTATACACAGCAGCTCTGGTCTTCACAGCACCCCAGCAGAAATCATTCTCCATTTCAGGGCATTCAGAGATGAATTAATGAACAGTTTCTTTAAAAACCAACTTAGCTTTTCCCATGCACATTATTATTTGGTGAAATATTTGTAGTTGTATAATTATGTTAACGATACAGAGAGTTGTTTATTTTTGAGTTTCAACTCAAAAACTTTGTCTCCCTTTCCCCACTATACTTAATTCATTTTGACAGCGTTACTGAAAATGTAAAACTTACAAGTGCCCCCTTTTCCGACTTTGCTCTTCAGGGAGTAGGAGGTGTGGAAACTCCCCTTAACCCTATCTGCATCTGTGCAGGTGATGAAAATTCATAGGCTACCTCTTCCCTTGAAAGTGAGCGGGATCTTCCAACTCCTTTATGAGAGTAACAGTGAGAAGAAGCCTCCCCCGGAGTCTGGGGGTAGAGGACACAGTCACCTGCAAAAGGCAGGAAAGATACGGTGCTCTACTCACAGGAGGGGCAGCACCTGACCTGCAGCAGCCCTGTTTAGGCCCCTTCTGGGTACTGGTTACCTTGTCTGCACCACAGGATCGCCAAAAGAGCCACCGAAATGCTTATGAGCTCTCCCATGTTCAGCTACCACTCATTAATCAGACCTGAAATGATTTTTTTTTTAGTCTCATACTTTAAGAAGTTTAATATTTTAATTAAGAAAATTGAGTCCCCAACTTTGGAATGAACTGAGAATTGTAACTGTGACATAAATATATTCAATAAACAAAATAACATAAAGGAATAATGGTAGAATTGCTGTGATGTGGTTGAAGAAATTTTTTCTTCAAGAGCTATTGATGGAAACACTAAGATGATCAAAGGCATAGGTGATCTTTCTAAAAAATAATTTATTGAGGTGAAATCCACATGATATAACATGGACCACTTTGAAGTAAACAACTGAGTGGCATTCTGCATATTCACGATTTGCAACACCTACTTCTGTTTAGTTCCCAAACATGTCCATTACTCCAAAGTAAAACCTATTATTTATTGAATAATTTCTCCCCATTTCTCCCAGTCCCTAGATACCACCAATTGGCATTATTCTCCTGTAGATATATCTATTCTGTGTCTGTCACATAAACAAAATAATAAAATAGGTGACTTTCGATGTTGGGCTTATTTCACTCAGCATAATGTTTTTAAGGTTCATGCACATTGTAGCATTTATCAGCATTTTATTCCTTTTCATAGCTAAATATTGTTCCCTTGCATATGTGTGGAATATACCACATGTAACTACTATGATTTGTTTCTCCATATAGGTGTTTGGGTTTTCTCCACCTTTTGGCTCTTTTGAATGAGGCAGCTATGAAAACATATGTACATGGATTTGTTTGAGTATCCCTTTTCAGTGTTTGAGGGTATATACATAAGAGTAAAATTGTGGGGCCATTAGATTATCTGTTTACTTAATTATTCATGTCCTAGGTCATCCTTGGATCTACTGGTATAATTTTTGCTGGTCCACATCCCATGCATGGGTGATTCTTATGGTCACCTTTCCATCTCCCTCTCTACCCAATCTTTCAAATTCAACTTGTCATCACTTCATAAGCCTCAGAATGTTCCGGGTGTGTTCTACACTCATAGTCTCTTCTGATGCCATTCTGCAGAAGAAAGAGAGACAAGATGCTTCCAGTGAGAAATGTGGCATTAAAAAGAATGATATTAACTGAGTCATCCTGCAAACATTTCTAAGTCCCTTTAACCTGGGAATATGATGATACATGGAATAAACATGGTCCCTGCCCTCATAGGGTTTCCCATTTTTAAAAGCAAACAAAGGGCGTGGATGTCTACTAATATGATTTAGATCATAATTTGATTTCCAAAAGCTATAAATGATATAGTAGCATCTTTTCCTTACTCTATCTTGCTCATTCGTATTAGTTCCAACGTTCAGTCATGGCCCTGTAGTATCCAGAAGATCCCTTTGAGATAATTTGTGATTTCATCTATGGCACATTGCAGACTGAAGTCAAAAACGCCTTCCTGAAAAGCTTAAATTCAAATTCAGTCACACAATGAAACTTATGTGTACTTCTGACATTTCCATATCCCCCAAATTTTTATCTACCAAGAGTGCATTACAATTTTAAAACAATAGAGCATTCATTTGCATCTGAAGGGCATGAAGCTTTAAAAAATATAACAAATTTAACAATTCATATAAATGCTTCAAATTTCATTTCTTTCTCCTTTTTCTTTTTCTTTTTCTTTTTTTTTTTTTTTTTTTTNGAGAGACAAGAGTCTTGGTCTGTTGCCCAGACTGGAGTGCAGTGGCGTGATCTCAGCCCACTGCAATCTCCACCTCTCAGGTTCAAGAGATTCTCCTGCCTCGGCTTCTCAAGTAGCTGGCACTACAGGCATGGGCTACCATGCCTAGTTAATTTGTGTATTTTTTAGTAGAGACAGGGTTTCATTATAAGTTGGCCAGGCTGGTCTTGAACTCCTGACCTCAGGTGATCTGCCCATCTTGCCCTCCCTAAGTGCTGGGATTACTGGCGTGAGCCACCACACCCAGCCATTAAAGTTAATTCCTAATCAAAGTGGTAAATTCATAAATGTTAAAATAATGAGTGAGATTTTTGAAGTCAGGAACATCTGAGAGAACTGGATGCTGATAGGAATATATTAGAGTAGATTAAATGGGTCCCCAAATCGAGTGAATTTAAAAAATAGAAATTTATCAATCTCTCATGCTACAACCATGTGCTATAAAGAAAAAGAGACTTTCATTTCTTGGTTCAAGATGGCAGCTGTGGCTCCAGACAAGATATCTGCATCCCAGCCAGTGGGAATGAGCCAGTGCAGGACAACCTGTTCTTTTGAGGAGTGTGCCCTGTGACTGGCACACGTCATTTCCACCTGTATAGTCGTAGCCACAACTTTGTCATTGGTCACATTTTCAAGGGAGGTTTGGAAATGTCATCATATGGTTTAAAACTTTGGAGCTCTAATATAAAGGAAAAAAAGAAAAGAATGTGTCTGGAGAGAACCAGCAAGCTTTGCCAGATAGTGAATTATCTGATGTGAAGACTGTTCCATTTGATTCAAATAGATTCCAAGCTAATAAAGATGTAATCTATCTGAGATCCTGGATTCTAGAATGAATTCTTAACTATTTTTCAATAATAAAGTTAGTAGGATTTAGAGTAGCCATCTAGAAATACATACCTTGTACGTAACCATGGTTTTAGTCAGTACCTACATCTCTATTGATTTGGGTTTGATTTCAACAATATGAAAAATATAGCAAAGTTTGATTAAAACTCAACATTTATTCAGTAATAAAGCTCTTCTCATTTTACTTTGTGGCCTGCTCTAGGTAGAAAACACCAAATATATATGTATATCTATTCTCCATTTCTGTGTCACCTCCTAATTTTGCTTAACAAATGATACACCAACACATTTGTGTGTGTGTTGTAAATAAATTATTTAAAAATCTGATTCAATAAACAAATCTAAATTAATATGAAAGGACAGAATCTGTTTCTATGAGAAATCTGCCAGAAAGATACATTTTATTCTTGAAGTTAAACTTTTCAATAATTTATTCCCTCTCTAGGCTGCTTGAAATTCTAAATTGCTCAAATTACTGCTTGGGTGCATGGGTGACCTAGTACCAGGGTACACCTGATGGCAATTGTTTATATATAGAACACAATCCTGATCAATCTCTGACACTTACTACTGACTTCCTGCTGCTCAAAAATGTGTACTCTAATAGCATTTGTATGTTTTCTTTTCCCTCAAGGTTTCAGATTCCTTCTCTACGAGAACATGGAAAATTAGAATGAACATTTCAGACTCTATAATAGAAGTAGTCCAAGGAATTTCACTGTATTCTAAGATACCGTATGGTACTTGCTTAATGAAAATATATTACCTATCTGTTAAAATATATCTATATAGATATAGGTGTTTACAAAGACTGATTGAAACATTTATCTTTTGCAGATTTCAAACTTTGAATAATTCCAAATGTCATTAACCCCTAATATGCAACATCTTTAATATTTCAGCTTAGAACAACTTTTAAAAAGAGACAAATGAGTAACTGAAAGCAAATTTCCAAACATTGACAGAACTGTAAGTTTAACACTATAACCCTTTTGAACATGACTTCTGCAGACATTTGGTATTCCCATAAAATAACAACTCTAATATTACTAAGGGATTCAGATCATTATATTGATCAGCAATTCAATGTATGTCAAACTATTAGTTACATTTTTTAAAGAAAATAGATTGTGAAGTTTTTATCAGTTTAAACGTGAGTCTGTTTAAAGAAATAGCTTTTAAAAGCATTTGTGTGGCAGAGATTGAGGAGAGTGCTTAGTTTGTGGTTTTCTTTTTAATTTTTTCCAGGGTTAATAGGAGTCCCTTCTGCCCCTGAGGCAAAAGGAAGCAAAATGTCCTATGATCCCTAGTGGTTTCACTGCTGTGGCACAGAGGAGTTAAGTGAAGAGAAACTCCTGAGAACATAGACAAGTGTTGGGGGGGGGGAAACAACTTTTTATTAGACCTAGAAAACAAAAAGAGAAAGAGAGATCAGCAAGACAATAAGGAGACTGGACTCAGGAACATCTGAGTCACCCAACTGACAGGAAGTCTGCCGTAGATCTCTAGTCTGTGGGTACCCCCAGATGGCGGACTTCCTGTCGTTTGGGTGACTCAGGTGTTCCTGGGACATGCCTTTCCTAACCACCTGATCTGAAGCGGTGTCTTACTGCTCCACTTCTCGGCGCTATCTCAAATCACCCTGTCCATGAAGCTATTTGTTTATTGTCTGTCCGCCAGGATATAAATTCCATTAGATCTGGCTTCAGCTGGGTCCTCGGTGCCTTGGCCACATTGACTTGACTAATAATTGGTACTCAGTAAATACCTGCTGAAAGGGTTAAGGAATCACTGAACATCCTAATTAAAATTATTTACATGTTTTGACAAATATTATTAAATATTTACATATGTAGTAGGCGTTTACACTTTTATATATATATATATACATATATATATATATATAAAATTGCATTTTAGGTTTTAGGGCACATGTGAAGAACATGTAAGAGTGTTGCATAGGTACACACATGGCAGTGTGGTTTGCCGCCTTCCTCCGAAGTTTACACTTTCTATTTTACGTTCTAAGTCTCTTTCAAATCTCTCTCTCTTCAACTTCACTGCCATCCTGACTTCATGCTACCGTCTCCTCTTGACTGAACAAGTATCCTAGACTCCTGTCCTACCATCCACTGAAGCACCAGCCCTCACAGATATTTTCCAATCCTCAGCCTTTCATGAGGCAGAGTGATTTTTATTTTGAAATGCAAACCCTTTCATAGTAAACTCCTACTTACTCCTACTTAACCACTGTTTTTGACTTGTTCTCCATAGT
>NW_016107326.1:2000107-2011688 GCF_001604975.1 Cebus imitator
TTTTTTGAGACGGAGTCTCACTCTGCCACTCAGGCTGGAATTCAGTGGTGATTTCTGCTCACTGCAACCTCCATCTCTGCAGTTGAAGCGATTCTCCTGCCTCAGCCTCCTAAGTAGAGTATCTGAGACTACAGGCGCACACCACTACACACAGCTAATTTTTGTATTTTTAGTAGAGACAGGGTTTCACCATATTAGCCAAGATGGTCTCCATCTCTTGATCTCGTGATCCGCCCTCCTTAACCTCCCAAAATGCTGGGATTACAAGCATGAGCCACCGTGCCCGGCTTCTTTATTCTAGAGTCATCACAACTGCATTTTCCCTTATTCTCTGCAGTTCGGCCACCAGGACCATTTTGCAGGGTCCCTTTCTCCGAGAAGCCTTTTTTTTCCTGCTGTTCTGACTCCCTGGCATGCTCCACCCATTCCTTCCACTTTAGCTAGTTATTAACCATTTGCCTTCAAATCGAGGGCTCATGTCATTGCCGTTCGGCTTCCCATTAGCACAGAAAGAGGCTACAGGTGCTAAGTTAAGGAATGCGAATGTTGTAATTCGTTTGCAGTACCCTCCTTGTTACTCCTCAAAAAGGAAAGAAAAAGTTTGTTAGAGGGCCTCTGTCTGTGCCAATGGTGGTAACCATAGCAGAGGGTCTCAAGCTATAAATCCCTGGAAGCAGCATGCAATCAGCCACAATATGTCCCTCCCTTTTTACACCCATACTTTGAGATATGAGAGTGAGATTGTAGACAAGTCTTCAAACACATATTCATTCACTCATTCAAAGACACTTATTAGAGTTAATCATGTGCCAGGGACCGAGCCTTGAACTTCCTTGAACCCTTGTTCATGCTCATCCTTCTACTTGTGATGTACTTCCCTTCTTTCCCTTCCATCCTTTCGGTGGCCTTAAGTCCCTGGTGAAGTCCCACTCTTCTCCCAAGGCCCAGTTGAAATGTGACCTCTTATCTGAAGCTTCCCTGAACTCCTTCAGGCTGAATTAATTGCTCCTCTATCTCTGTTCCCAAAGGAGTTAGTTCATACATTTGTAAAAGCACTTATCACATTGCATTATAACTATTTGCATATCTGTCCTTTCTGGACTTTCTTCTTTGTAGCAGGGACCACATCTTACTCATCCTGAGGTCTCTCATCTCATAGATCTCAAGCTTACATCCCTGGCTCTCATCACGGGGCTTGGCAGGTGACAGACACTATTTAAATATTAGTTTTTGCTTAAATGCTGAGGGTTCCTCAGACATCCTTAGACGCTGCCGTGAATGTTGAGATGTAAACAGTCATAGGATATATTTTACAATATTTCTGGATGATTTGTTAAATAAATTCTCACGGCATTGTTGCTTTGCGAGGGAAACTTTACGATAGCCCAAATTCCCAATGCATAGAGAAGACGAAGACAATAGAAAAATACAAACTTTGCAAAAATCAGGGCAATAAGAAATCTGAAAAGCAAGTGGGAATGCAACTATCCTTGGAAATTAGGCTAGGTCACTGAGGAAAGGATCCAAAGAAATAGCACAAGAGTGTGGGGACGTATTCAGGGGGACAAAACACAGAAGAAACAGAAATATGTTATTATAAAAAGGCAACATAACAACATTCCTGAATAATATATATCAAGTAGACTTCTTTCCACAATAAAAAAACAAAGCAGGAATTTGTATAAAATCACATTTAAGAGGAAGGAGTTAGACACCAGCCCCAACCACTTCTGTCACTGTACCTCCCTTGACGTTAGTCACATTACCTTTGAGGTTTAGTTAAATTTGTGGCTTGCTCCTACCTGAGGGATAGTTAAGAATAGACAGGTTTAAGTCTACTACCAAATATCAACTCTCTCAGGGGAGCATTGCAATTATCTAGCTTGATTTGAGACCCCTAAATGGTAAGAAACCTCTGTGTAACTCACAGATTTAGACATCCCGCTGCGTACGCTTGAAAAAATAGATCCAACCTAACTTGGATCCGTCAGATAGCTTGACTCAGCTTTAGCTTGGAGCAGGATGACTAGTTTTGAAATGTGCAAGGGAGGCAGCTTTGATTATGCTCTCCAGGCCCCTGACACTCCTGTTTGAGGACAGTTCTTGGCATAAATCCATGCTGTTGGTGTATGCAGTTGGCTACAAATGTCCCCACACCTGGACCCTGTAAAGGGAGTCTGATGAAACAGGCTGGAGGCAGCAGTGTATTGGCAGTCTGAAAGGATAATCATGGGCTTAAATCTTGCTCCTCATTCTCTGTGTTAATTCTGCTTTTGATTCACTTTCACATACTCCTCACCCAGACTGGAGAATGTTGTCCCTTTATATGAAAAACAAAAATGGACTGCATTCAGTCAACCCCTACCTTGATGGTGTTCCGATAGGAGGTTTAGAACTCAAAGTAAGCCACTGAAGGAGATGAATACTTTGAAAATAGCCTATGCAAGTCAATAGGAGCAGACGATGGAAACCTTGGTTGTCTTAAGTAGGACGCAGATTGTACTTCAGCCCGATTTCTAATTATGACACTAGTCAGCCCTTGTGAATAATGAAAAGATTGTTTGAACTCTAAACAAGAAAAAATACTGTATTCAGCTTTAAAAAGGGAGAAAACAACCTTTTGAATAGATCAGCTGGTTTAACCCTAGTGTGTGGCTAGGTATGGAAATGTGATATTAATCTGTGAAAACCTCCAGGAGAGTAGCAGATGCAAGAATGAGCACAATAACTAGGAATGTCAGTTTGCTTCTTTGGCAGATTGTATATTTAACAAGGAAGCAATGGATGAAAGACTTTTGACTCTGGTTTGAATAAGCCTCTCTCAGCCTAGAATCCATCCTTTCTCCCCTCCCATAACACATACGCCATCTGTATGGAAATCTACTTATCACACGAGATACCACCACCATCATCTCATGGGAAGTCTTCTCAGGCCACCTTAAGTTGCTCTGACTCTGTGGTAGAAAGAGTAATGTCCCCTTCCCCAAGATGTTTCCATCCTAATTCCCAGAACCTATGAATACGTTACCTTGAACTGCAAAAGGAAGAGACTTTGTAGGTGATCATAAGTTAGAGATATTGAGATGGGAAGGTTTTCTGGCATTACTTCTTGGCCCCAAGTACTCAATGTAGGAAGCTAAAACATACAAGTGGCAATTCCAGGGTTGTCTCTGGTTTCCTACCCTTAATGATTTTGTCAATAACATGGATCGACTTGGTGATAAGCAAGTTTGTAAATCAAGTTTATTTACTAAAATGTAAGGAATTATGCATAATGATTATAATACTATATTCCTTGTGGTTTTCAGTAAATGTTAATAGAGAAGATCTATTTTCTTTTTGACCACTTTCAGATATATGAGAGACATGGCTTTGCCTTTCACAGAAAAATGGCTTTATTTATCAGAAAGCATATCATATCTACACTGGCCCAAGGAATCAATATTTATTTGGTGGAAATTTAATATCAATAAATTACCCAATAATGAATATCCTATGCATATATGTATTGCCTTTTTTTGAACTGTTATCATAAATGAGGGTAGGCTATAATAGAAAAAACATTAAATAATTATTTTAAAAGTCTTCATGGTATTTTCAGTTATTAACTTTGAGAATATCATTTAGTTCCTTTAAGCCCCAGTTGCCTCATCTCAACATGAAATATTTATAATTTACTTCCAATTCTAACATTATTTGATCTTTAATAATATGCAAGATGGGCTGGGCACAGTGACTCATGCCTGTAATTCTAGCATTTTGGGAGGCTGAGGTGGGCAGATCACTTGAGCCCAGGTATTCAAGACCAGCCTGGGTAACACAGAGAAAACCCATCTCTACAAAAAATTAGCCAGGCATGATAGCACATACTTGTGGTTCCACCTATTCAGGAGGCTGAGGAGGGAGGATTACTTGAGCCCAGAAGTCCAAGGGTGCAGTCAGCTGTAATTGTACAACTGCACTCCAGCCTAGGTGTATTAGTCTGCTTTCATGCTGCTGATAAAGACATACTGGAGACTAGGCCATTTACAGAAAAAAGAGGTTTATTGGACTCACAGTTCCACATGGCTAGAGAGGCCTCACAATCATGGCAAAAGGTGAAAGAACATCTCATCATGGCAGCAGACAAGAGAATCGGAAAGAAGCAAAAGTGGAAACTCCTTAAAAAACCATCAGGTCTCATGTGACTCATTTATTACTATGAGAACAGCATGGGAAGAACCACCCCCAATTCAGTTATCTCCCACTGGGTCCCTCCCACAACACATGGGAATTATGGGAGCTATAAGATCAGATTTGGGTGGGGACACAGAACTAAACCATGTCATTTTGCCTCTGCTCCCTCTCAAATCTTATGTCTTCACATTTCAAAACCAATCATGCCTTCCCAACATTCTCCTAAAGTATTAACTCATTTCAGCATTAACTCAAAAGTCCATAATCCCTTGTATCATCTGAGACAAAACAAGTCGCTTCCACCTATGAGCCTGTAAAATCAAAAGTAAGTTACCTACTTCCTAGATACATTGGGGATACAGGCATTAGATAAATACAACCATTCTAAATGGGAGAAATTGGCCAAAACAAAGGGGCTACAGGCCCCTTGCAAGTCCAAAATCCAGCAGGGCAGTCAAATCTTAAAGCTCCAAAATGATCTCCTTTAACTCCATGTCTTGCACCTGGGTCACACTGATGCAAGAGCTCCATGACTCTGTGACTCTGCAGGGTATAGCCTCCCTCCTTGCTACTTTCACAGTCTGGTGTTGAATGTCTGTGACTTTTCCAGGCACATGGGTGCAAACTGCTGGTGGACCTACCATTCTGGGGTCTGAAGGATGGTAGCCCTCTTCTCATAGCTCCACTAGGCGATACCCCAGCAGGGGCTCTGTGTGGGGGCCCCAACCCTACTTTCCATTCTGCACTGCTGTAGCGGAGGTTCTCCATGAGAGCCCCGCCCCTTCAGTAAACTTCTGCCTGGACATTCAGGCATTACTATACAGCTCTGAAATCTAGGCAGAGGTTTCCAAACCTCAGTCCTTGACTTCCATGCACCTGCAGGCTTAACACTACATAAAAGCTACCAAGGCTTGGGACTGACACCCTTTGAAGCCATGGCCCAAGCAGTAGCTTGGCCCCTTTTAGTCATGGCTGGAGCGGCTAGGACACAGGGCACCAAGTCCCTAGACTGCATACAGCAGAAGGGCCTGGGCTCAGTCCACAAGACCATTATTTCCTACTAGGCCTCCAGACCTGTAATGGGAAGGGCTGCCATTAAGACCTCTGACATGCCCTGGAGACATTTACCCCATTGTCTTGGGGATTAACCTTCAGCTTTATGTTACTTTTATAGATTTCTACTGCCAACTTGAAATTCCCCTCAAAAATGTGATTTTCTTTTCTATTGCATTGTCAGACTGCAAATTTTTTGAACTCTTATGCTCTGCTTCCCTTATAAAACTGAAAGCAACTGACAGCACCCATATCACTCCTTGAATGTTTTGCTGCTTAGAAATTTCTTCTACCAGATACCCTAAATCATTTCTTTCAAGTTCAAAGTTCCACAAATCTCCAGGGCTGGGGAAAAATGCCACCAGTGTCTTTGCTAAAACATAGCAAGAGTCACCTTGTTCCAGTTCTCAATGAGTTCCTCATCTCCATCAGAGCCCACCTCAGCCTGGACTTTATTGTCCATATCCCTGTCAGCATTTTGGGCAAAGCCATTCAACAAGCCTCTAGGAAATTTCAAAATTTCCCACATTTTCTTGTCTTCTTCTGAACCCTCCAAACCGTTCCCAATCTCTGTCTGTTACTCAGTTCCAAAGTCACTTCCACATTTTTGGGTGTCTTTTCAGCAGCACCCACTCTACTGGTACCAGTTTACTGTTTTAGTCTGTTTTCATGCTGCTGATAAAGACATAACCGAGACTGGGAAGAAAAGTAGGTTTAATGGATTTACAGTTCCACATGGCTGGGGAGGCCTCATAATCATGGCAGAAGACAAGGAGGAGGCAGTCACGTCTTACACATATGGCAGCAGGCAAAAAGAGCCAAGTGAAAGTGGTTTCTCCTTATAAAACCATCACATCTTCTGAGACTTATTTACTACCACAAGAACATTATGGGGAGAACTGCCCCCATGATTTACTTATCTTCCACTGGGTCTCTCCCACAAAATGTGGGAATTATGGGAGCTGCAAGGTGAAATTTGGGTGGGGACAGAGAACTAAACCATATCACTTGGCTACAGAGTGAGATCCTGTCTCGAACAAAACACATGTAGCATATAGAATGCCACAATTAGGGAAATTCTTCCCACTACCCTTCATATTAGCCCCAGGGCTGCATTTAGGTGTTCTTATACTCAAAACTGATTTGAAATCCTTGGAAGAGCCCAGAAAACAAATACAATGAAAAATGGAATTACTGGAAAATAAACTTTATACAGGAGACTAAATAAATCAGTCTCTTTGTTATTAAAATATATTCAGAGTAGATAATAAACACCTCCAATTCCTAAGAACTCACTACAGAAGATGAAAGGAAGAACCTCAGAAACCTAAAGAAGCAAGGGCACTGGTTAGAATCCACTAGCTTTTTAAGCTCTAATCCTGACTGTGGGTCTTTGTGACTTTTCTTCTCCTCCAAGTATGTACTGCAAGACTAGGAAAACCTATGCAGCAAATGATATGGTCTTTTTGATTATTCACATGCTTGTTTGACAGGCAAGGTGTGTGTCTGCATATGTGTGTGTGAGAAATCCGTCAACATAATGCATTTCTTTCTGAAACCTGAAAATTCTCCTCGTGGAGTCAAATATTCCTTCTCTATGTGAATTATAAGAAAAAAGATCCTAATACCATATTTTAGCTGGGAGCCTCACCTCTCCCAAATACCTAAATCCATATATACACATATATTTCAATTACTTTTTACCCTTTAGATTATTGGGAAAAAATACAGGTTGCATGTGAGTAAAATCTTGCACTGGATATATATGTTGTACTTCTAGTAAACTGAAGGTGTATCTCTCTATTTTGGAGCATTAAACATAACAATGTTGAATATCTAGACTGATCTGCAACAGGATTTTGGGAGAGATTGCAATCCTTACACATGGAAATATTGAATAAGATAAACATCTCTTCTGTATTATCTTAAGAAATTTTTCTCACAAATAAAGACTTTCATTGTTCCCTAACTAGTAATTAAAATTAAAAACGGAGACTGTTAAAGTGGGAGTTAAATGAGAGCCCATGCAGAAGGCTAGGGCACATATTTGCTTATTTCTGGGGGTTATGATGGGGCTACTTTTACATTTGAGCACAAGGTAGATCTGTTCTCTATTCTAATAGGCCTGTTGGCTGTAATAAGCTTTTGAATATCATTTTCAGCTGTAATAAGCTTTTGAATATCTGAAGCTACAAGGTTTGTGTTTTCTCATCCAATTTGCTGTAGACCAAGGGCACTCTGATGGGGAAAGGTATGAAACAGTTCACAGGAGACTTTCAATATTAGTTTCCTTGCACCTGCAGTTTTTGAAAAATAATCTTTTTTTTTCTAAAAATAAAAGTGAAATGTTTATTAGGACCTTAGGAACTGATTTTTCCCCACCCTAACCAATTTATAGGATTGAACTGAGCACTCTGGAAGCAGGGGGTAAAGCAAAAACTTGCTTTAGGAGATTTAACAAGCATTTGCCAATGGAAACACATTTTTGTACATTTTTCCCCTCTTGAATGGTTTATTGAAAAGCTCATTGGGTTGAGTATATACATGCTTATAGTAAATGTTTTTCTTTGCTACCCTGATCATATCCCTCAAAGCTTAAGCATTACATTTAACTCTTTCTCTGGTTCTATGCTTCCTTGGGATTTAGTTCTATACTGTTTTCTTCATATCATCTTAATTGCTGAATGGGGACACAACTGACCAAGGACATGCCACATGGCCTTGACTTCTCCTCCATTACATAGAATTTAGATCTTCTTTAATCTTACAATCTAGAGTCTGGATATGTTCCTGAGCATCATCAGCCTGGGACTTTAGGACCCTTCCTGCAGTTTGTTTTGTGATTCCTTGAAAAATCTACCATGATGCCCTGCAAATTCTGGGGATCCAAAGGACCAAACAAGGGCCAATTCCCCAAACTTATATGTGTGCATGTAGTTCAGTATTCTTGCTAGGATTATTGGCATGCCCCTTGCTTGTCAAAGAAACACTCAGGACTACAAGGTGTTCATGCATCATCTGTCTGAAAATCCCGGCATTGACTTCATCCTACCATGATGCAGAAGCAAAATACTTTATTCCTGACTACCTATCTGCAGTACTTTAAAGAGAATGAGTCTTATTTTTCCGTATTTCTTTTTCTTTCCTTTTTTTTTTTTTTTTNAGTTTCACTCTATCACCTAAGCTGGAGTGTAGTGGTGTGACCTTGGCTCACTGCAACCTCTGCTGCCTAGGTTCAAGCTATTCCTGCCTCAGCATCCTGAGTAGCTGGGATTACAGGCACCTGCCACCACTAAGACCACGTAATTTTTTTTTTTTTTAACACATCTTGGCCAGGCTGGTCTTGAACTCCTTATCTCGTGATCCATCCGCCTCAGCCTCCCTAAGTGCTGGGATTACAGGCATGAGCCACCACGCCCCACCTCTGTATGTATTTCTAATTGGCTTAGAAATAATATTGACATGAAATCCCTAGTGTAATGAGAAAGCATTAAGCAGGTAGTTTCATGTATGATGCTCAGTGCATAAATATTGTTCAAGTAAGGACAAAAAAGTACATTAATCAGTTCTTCAAAAATTCACTGTCTAATTAGGGAGATTTAAAAAATGCATATGCCCAAAAGCTGGAAATGGCATCTTTTAGCTTCCTACTCTCTTGATTTGTGCAAGTCTTTTATTATATAATTGAAACTATTTAAATTTACCTTAATGTGGGAGGGCAAAAGCCTCACATTCTTCACTACCTACATATTGGATCTCTATCGTTGATTCTCATGATACCTGCAGGAAATGGGCCATGTATTTGCCATTAGAGCAAAGTGATGCAGACAAATTTTACACTATTTTGGTGAGGACTTAAAAATTTTCTAAAGTAGCAAAGTAATGAGGTACTGGGAACCACATATTTCATTGTGATTTGTAGCAAAAGAAAGGAAAAGCACGTGTTATAAAACTCTAACCTAAATCAGTAATTAGGACCAATTAGTGATGCTTAGTAACAAGATAAATTGCAGTAGCCAAACGCAGAGTACTTAGACAAATATTATTTTGATCTTCTTACTGCAGAATTTGTAATATGGGTTTTATATCAATGGAAAAAGGAGGAAGAGTATGCAAATGATTACAGCAAAGCAAAGGAGGGAAGAGAAGTACAAACTCCCCATGGCTTGAAACGTGTTAGGGTGAGAAATTGTTATCTCTGGAGGGTTGAGTAGTTTGGAATCTGCTATCCTAATACCAAGCCTTTTATAGTTAGAATATATCCACTGTTAAATGAGCTATTTCATTTAAAGTTGGTTTGCCCTACTTTATCAAGCAGTGTTTTCCGTGGACATAAAGTTATCATCATGAAAACCTTTGAGCTCCTCTCTTTTGGCATTTCTACCAGGACTGTTTTCTAAGTTTGGGGCCCGTGGGAGGCAAATTCAGCAGAGATATCCAAGTACAATTTTACGTATGAGGCATAGCTACCGAATTCCTCCTGGGTTCGCCTATTGTTACAAAGACTTTGTAATTACCAAGGGATTATAGCAGAATATGAAAGGGCCTGAAAGCAGCTTTCTTGCAAATCAAGAATGTATTCAGCACAAACATAGGAAGAGTCAGCTGGGAAGTGAGGCAGAAGTGTCTGAAAATGTTAAGGGTTCAAGCAGAAGGTCCTGCCTGAAACTCCTAATTAAAGAAGTAAAAACGACTTTTAAAGAATGTCAAGGTCCCTCATTTGTATTCTCCACCAAGAAAAGGGTCTTCTGAGGATTGTAAACGAGGGGATGGCACTGCCCAAATACCCTGGGTTTGTCCTTCTTTTATACTCCAAAAGTAGTGAAAATGGAGCTTAATGGTACATAAATAAAAATAATTAAATAGAAGATAGTGGTACTGGTGCATTACCTGAATTAATATACAAGATTAAGAGGCCAATAACCCAGAAACAACTTCATTATTTTGGTGTTTCCTATAAATTAGATGACTCTCTAAGAGTAGGATGAAACATAGCTTTCACTCCACCATTTTGATTCCGAATTTAAAAACAAAACCTTTCTTATGGATTATGTTTCTGGTGTTCTCTTTGACGTCTGGTTTCAGCACATGTTCATAATGAAACAAGCCAAATTACCAGCTACACCTCTTCTGGGTATGTCTTTTTTAATTTAAGTTTAAAAATTGAGTTTATTTTCTTATTGATTTCATAACCAAAACTAGAATCAGTGATTAATTAACATGTGTTAATGTTTGTGCCCTTGGGTTATCTCTTTACTTGTAGAAATTTTGACAAATGCTTGAAGCAATGAGCCATATCACATTGAGAGCTCGTAACGATTTGTAAAGCTGTTTCAGATAGGGTGATTTTGCGGAGGAAAAAAATGTGGATAAATTGCATTTGAAAGAGAGAACCAGGCAGAGACAATTCCACTTGTGGCTAACAATGTGATCTCTTTTAAGGAATAAAAGCATGTGCCACAGGGTCTTCTAAAACGTTACATATTTTACTTGCCACCCTTTCATTAATAGAAATTTAGAGAGAAAACTAGAAAAAAAAACCCTCTCATTCCTTAGTAGTAATTACCCTTCCTGTGATCATTGAGGAGCCAGGGTTCTCACTGTCCTGTTGCCATTTGTCCTTTTCCTTTCCTTGGCTGGGCGCTGACAGTGGTCCCATCCCCTCCCTTTACTGATCCCATTCAAAGCTCACTTGTAGCCCTTAACATCTGACATTCCCCAAGTGCTGCAAACCACAATGATCTCCTCCTTGTTTGAGCTTATTCAGCAATGGTGTTTTCTTTTACCAGTCATTTGTCACTTAAACAGATACATCCTTCCTCTAGTCACTGTTTCACATACATAAACCTTGTCTGCCCTCTGTTGAGGACAAAACCATGTATTAGCTCTGATAGTCTCTAGTGCAGTATTGCCCTGTAGAGATATACTACAAGTTGCATGTGTAATTTTAAATTTCCTAGTAGTCGCATTTTAACAAGTAAAAGTGAAATTAATTTTAATATATCTACTTAATACCTCTAACATATTAATATATAATCAACATAAAAATTGTTAATGAGGCTGGGCACAGTGGCTCATGCCTGTAATCTCAGCACTTTGGGAGGCCGAGGCACATGGATCATGAGGTCAGGAGATCGAGATCATCCTGGCCAACATGATGAAACCCTGTCTCTACTAAAACACAAAAAACTAGCCGGGCTGCTTCTGTGGAGTCTGAGAAAGGAGAATCACTTCAACCTTGGGGGTGGAGGTAGTAGTGAGCCAAGATTGCACCACTGCACTCCAGCCTGACTACAGAGTGAGACTCTGTCTCAAAAATAAGAATAAAAAACAAAAATTAAAAAATTAAAAA
>NW_016107326.1:2011949-2081723 GCF_001604975.1 Cebus imitator
TGCCTGTAATCCCAGCTACTCGGGAGGCTGAGGCAGGAGAACAGCTTGAGTCCAGGAGGTGGAGGTTGCAGTGAGCTGAGATTTCACCACTGCACTCCAGCCTGGGTAAAGAGCAAGACTCTGTCTCAGGAAAAAAAAAAAAAAGAAAAAAGAAAAAGCCAAATATGGTTACTGACTGCCATATTGGACAACACTGTTCTAGAGTATCACTCTTTAATGCATCTATATAATCCAGATAAACATATCTTATTGATATATTTAGGTATCGTTCACAAAATAAAAATATGCTTACTTAAGCCACCTTAATCTTGCAATTAAAAGTTTGCTTATTTTGTGTAGAACTATGCTGAGAGTAACCTTATTGCTCATGCCTTAAACAAAACGTTAGTTTCATTAACAACTTTAAAGATATTTACTTACACATTTAGAAAATATTCTTAATAGCTCAGAGTTTTTTAAAGACTCTTAATTTTATGTATCTTTGGACAATTTAATTTCTATATGTTCTGATAGTGGATCTGAGGTCATTTATTTTTATTTTTATTTTTTTGAGATGGAGTCTTGCTCTTGTTGCCCAGGCTGGAGGGTAGTGGCACAATCTCGACTCACTGCAACCTCCACCTCCCAGGTTCAAGTGATTTTCCTGCCTCAGTCTCCTGAATAGCTAGGATTATAGGCACATGCTACCATGCCCATAGTTTTCATATTTTTAGTAGAGATGGGAGTCACTCTGTTGGCCAGGCTGGTCTCGAAATCCTGGCCTCAAGTGATCTTCCCGCCTCGGCCTCCCAAAGTGCTAGGATTACAGGCATGAGCCACTGCACCTGGCCTGAGGTTATTTTTAATCAACTGCAAGATCAAAACTGTGGTCTACATAAGATAGCACAGCTCCAACATAAGTACGTTATGCCTGCAAAAATGCTAGGAGAGACAGACACAGAGCCACAGTGAACACTGGGAAAGAGGTGACCCAGAACAGTGAGGAGATTAGTCAGATGATCCCTACCACTAATTTAATATTTGCGACCTAAGTATTTAAACTCTCTGAGCCTTGGTCTCCTCCTTTGCAAATGGAGGATAAGAATTCCTAAGGCTGTCGTGATTTTTAGTATGCAGAAGTAGCATACACTGAAAGTATAAGACAAGGGGATAATATTACTGCATGTATTTGTTATTATTTTTATACAGAAATGGGGTGTCGCTGTGTTACGCAGGCTGGAGTTGAGCTACTGGCCTCAAAGGATCCTCCTGCCTGCTCTCCAAATTTGCTGGGATGAGCCACTGTGCCCAGCCCTATCCTGCATTTAGATACTAATATAGTCATACATGTGAACAGATCATTGGGTAATGGATGGTAATAGACCTTTCTGCCCATTTTTGAAGGATACGTTTTTTAACTTTTCCAAGACTAAAGGAAAAGTGATTCTGTTTCCATGCACTGTTATATTCAAATTTAAATATCACTGCATCACCATGTGTCTGAATCCTCATTGACATATTGGGTAGTAAAAATAATAGTGCAGGAAAACTATAGAGATTGTGTATTAATTAGCCAATTACAATGCACTTGTGGAACTTTTAAAACATAACTTCACCCAGACTCTTAAAACTGTGTTTATGAAGTTCTTTTGAAAGCTGTGTTAAGATGTTAGCAAGAGTATTTCTGATTTTCCAAAAAACAAACTTGTCAAAATTTATTTGGCAGGTTTACAGCTTATTAATAACTTTACTATTTGGCAGGGAGCATCCTAATTAAAAATAATTTCTAAATGGTATAAGACTACATGATTCCCATCCAATTGTCGGTTCTGACCTAAGTACGCTTCTGACATAGAAAGTGACGCTGGACTTAGTACGACTTTATTCTGTTGTTTGGGTTAAGCAACTTGCTCTCGCTTGGATGCTATCCAGAAGCTACAGCCGGGGCAGAATGTGGGGTCGTTTGGCTACTGTGGATGGAGCTGCAGGGAGCACATTCCATCAGTACTGTGCAGTCAGTACCGCCTGCCTATTTGCTTCTGAGTACAATAGTCAATGGTCTATGAAGCACTAAATGGTTGGGCTTTCACCACTTAGAGATCAGTCTTCCTCCCTGGGCAACTTCAGGGCAATTGAGATCAGCTGGAGGTCTGCTGCTCCTAGCTCCCAGCTTCCATCTACAGGGAACCAGAGGCAGGGACTCTTCCTAGGAAGGCCCTCGCTCAGGAAATGCCTTGCCTTCCATTGGCTAACAAAGAACTAAGCTGGGAATATTTAGAGCATGGCAGGAAGCCCATCTTTTAAGCAGAGTTGAAAAGCAGAGCATTTCTGCTCTTTAAAAAGAACAATGCATTCAATGAGAACTCTCTCAAATTCATTAAAGCCTCATATTCAAATAATACACACAGTACATTTTCTCCTTTCTTCCCATCAAGTCTTGATTATTTGCTGGCTTACTCCTCTAGTTCCTTTGTTTGGCCCTTTTCTCACTGCTCTCCTCCCACGTAGTGGGTAAACGATTGAATGAGAAAAACATTTTAATGCTTGATACTGATTTTGAAATTTTCAGCTTCAGATTTGACCTAATAGGAACACCCTTATACATATCCATTTATTTATTCATTCACCCAGCAAATATGAATCAAAGCCTAATATATACCACAAGATAGATAGATGCTTCAGATGCAGTAGAAAACAAAACAAACAAAAGCCCGGCCTTTGTAGAGGTTATTGATTATTTATAAAGAAATAAAATAAACAACTACATATGTGTAACACCAAAAGTATGTAAGTGCTATGAAGAAAAATAAAGCAGAAGATTTATCTTTTGGATAACATGATCTGGAGAGATGATAATTGACCGGAGAGATGAATGAAGTCAAAGGCATGAACAGCGCAAGTATATGGGTGGTCACCAAGTGCAAAGCCACTAAGGCTGACTCGTGCTTGGTATGCTATATTGAAAAGAAAAGAAGTAGGATTGGTGAGGAATGAAGCTAGGGTTAGGTTACCGAAGACCTTGTAGGCAGTAGCAACAACTGTTTATTTCACTCTAAATGTGATGGGAAGACGTGATAGGGTTTCCAGTGGGAATGCTGATCTGCTCTGTGATGAAAATGATCTCTGAAGAATGGTATCTACAGGTGAGGCAGAACTATGGGCCATCAGGGTCAGCAAGGTGAGAGGGAATGGTTCCCTTGGTCTTGAGTGCTGAGTAGTGAGATTTGGGATATACTTTAAAGGAATACTCAACTGGTTTTGCTGATGGATAGGATGCAAGATTTGAGGGAAAGGAAAGAGTAAAGGATGACTCCAAACATTTTGTCAGAAAATTAATTAATATTCTTTGCAGAACTGTTAGGTCGTGCTAGGAGCTAATTCCAACCTATAACAATGCTTACAAAAGAGAAATTAGGAGTTACCATTATCCAATTTGCAATAGGAATGACCATACAGTTTCTTTTAATAGCAAGATCCTTTAGTGCAGTTGAAGTGTGATTCAATTTTTATTAAATCCATTTAGTAAGAATTATTCAGGTTAAATCCACCTGCACTTAGTGTTGGGAGAGAATAGCCAAAGGCATGCCCTCCCCTGCCGTCTAAGGGCACATCATTAGGGTGACCAGGCATAACTGTTGGCCACAGGATAAGATGTCTACACCCTTGGCACAAGTGACACACTTCTTTGCATTCTTAAAAGTGTCTTAGTTTGGACAGTAAATCACATGCCCACCCTACAACATAATCTAAACATAGGAAATCAACTCAGCAGCTTAAATTATTTTCCATGCAAAAAAGTAGAAAATCTGGAGACATTAAGAAAAAATTGGAGGCAAACCATCCCTGCTGCAAAGCCTGATGCCAGCAACAAAGATAGAAGAATGGCAAAGAATGGCATCTCATATCTACATGGGTTTACAGTTGCATATAAATTCTGCCCCATACTACACGCTGGATATTCAGATCATAGTCTACAGTAAATGGTTTATATTCCTGATGACTTCAGAATACTTCCACAAAGTACCCCAGTCACACCAGAATACGTTATTCTATTTTTCATCAGCTACCACTGGATCTCAAGTAAATGAGGTAATTCTGTTGAATAGTAACAATATAGTTCTATTAACAGGGGCAGAAAATGTAAGCCTGTTGGAGGTTTTACCTAAAGGGCAAGATCACCAAGATAGGCCTACTGTACCTTTAAGTTGTTAAAAATTATAAACAAACAAATAAAATCACTGCCCCTGGTCTCTGAAAGGAGCAGTAACCTGTGCCCATGTACTCTGTGACTTTTCAAGCCCTAGCCTCATTACCTTCATTCCTGCTTCAGATTCTGGTTTCTCTGAATGTAGCCAAGTCTAAAATTACTCACTCTTCCTTCCCTCCCTCCTTCTTCCTCTTCCTCTCTCCCTCTCTCCCTCCCTCCCTCCTTCTCTCTCTCCCTTATTCTCTCTCTCTCTCTTTCTTTTGACTGAGTCTTGCACCCTCTCCTGGGCTGGAGTGCAATGGAGTGATCTTGGCTCACTGCAACCTCTGCCTCACAGGTTCACGTGATTCCCCTGCCTCAACCTCCCAAGTAGGTGGGATTACAGGAGCACGCCACCACACTTGGCTAATTTTCTGTATTTTTAGTAGAGATGGGGTTCCACCATGTTGGCCAGAGTGGTCTCAAACTCCTGACCTCATGATCTGCCCACCTCAGCCTCCCAAAGTGCTGGGATTACAGGCATTAACTACCATGGCCGCCCATGCTACCCTTTCTGGTTGCTGAGCTATGCCTTGAGCCCTGTCAGTAAAACTTGAATGACATCTTCTTGCTAAATAATTCCCAGAAAAGGGAGTGTTATATGCCAAGACATGGATGATTATATGATTATTACTGCTACTACCTCTACTGCTGCTACAGCTACTGCTTACGAGACGATGATGATGGTAGGGTTGTTGAAGCTATGACTGCAATAATCGACAGCTTTGATAGTTATATACTCTGGAAGAAATAAAAGAAGTGAGTGATTCGGTCTTTGACCCTAAAAAGCTTATAATGTGCAATTAGTCACTGCTCATTATATTTTATTGATTCATTCTTTAATGTAAGGGAATTAAAAATTATAATTAAGGCTTACAAAGGTCTCATTTTTAGACAAGTAATATTACATGACATTTTGCCTTTCCGCCTGGGATTTTGGGAAGTTTATAAATATTACCTTGATAAACTTCACACAACCCGTCTCAGGCTGTATGCAGAAAACTAATTTACTGATAGTTAATGAAGGAAAAAAGCATACATCAAGATCAAGTGATCTGCCCCAAGTCAAAAATGGCTTTTCTACTCTGCCTTTCCCTTGGGTATAATGGTAAAATTCACCACCACACACAAGATTCTGTGAAGTTTTTCATAAGCATTATACTATTTATCTCAACATAAAAGAGTAAAAGAAGCACAATATGTTCTAGTAACCTCAACTTTCAGGTTAAAATAGTGAGGCTTACAAAATTCAAAGTACTTTCCTCTAGTCATCCGACTATTTTATCACCAAACACACTGTTCTTTCTACTGTTGGAGGGAAGGCAGCACATGGAGTATACAGGAGAGACAATTCAACACAACCCTGTTTTAACATAAAGAAGGTTTTCTACAACTCACAGACCAACAAGAAACTAACCATCTATTGTAACTTATTTTCAAAAGTGAGGGTTATCTGGAAGGCAGTATATACATTTTATTTTTGGCCACTGAATTTTATTTTGAAGCAGCATTGGGAAATTTGATAAGTAAAAGCACCCTGAGGTTAATCCATTTTGTATAATGTGCGAGACTTTTAATAAGGCAAACACTGGTTCCCAACTTTATCAGTTTCAATAGCGGGTTTTTATATACTCTATTATCCACAAAGTAGAGTGCACTCATCCACCTGTTCATTATTTATTTTGATGCTATTTCAACTGATTTACAATAAATCCCTTCCATCCTGTATATTACCCACAGCACAGATAAAACGACCATGTTGCAATTGATTATAGACTCATTTTCCCTTTCCATGTGGCACTCCTTCTAAGCCTGCTCACACTCAAGATCATCTCCTCCTACCAAATTCTAGGCCTCATCTGCCTTTGGAAGCAGTGGGGTAAAAGATCCCTTCCAATTTGTTGATACCTGTGGATGCTCAGAGGGTGACATCTTCTCCACGTAGTGTGGTTTCATGACACATTCCTAAAAGCCTAAAATTAACTCAGATGCCTTGGTCTCCAGTTGGCCTCATGTTCCGTGTCAGCTTCAGTGAACATCTAGATTTCTAGAGCATCCTCGACATCTGACCTGTAACAGTAGAGGGTATCCTTCAGCAGGGATGCAACTTGTGTTAGGTACTGTCCTAACCATTTTACATAGATCACCTTGTTTACAGCCACAATCCTGATGTAGTAGTAGTTACTATTTTATCAATGAGTATTAGATAAGTAATTTGCCCAAAGCCACCCAGGTAGTAATTGGTGAGGCTGAGATTTAAAACCTAGTTTATCTGGCCAGGTGTGGTGACTCACCCCTCTAGTCCCAGTACTTTGATAGGCTGAGGTGGGTGGATCATGAGGTCAGGAGTTCGAGACCAGTCTAGCCAATATGGTAAAACCCTGTCTACTAAAAATACAAAAGTTAGCCAGGCACATGTGGAATACTCTCACTTTGATATCCCCCATCGCCTGCCCCCTGGATCTCAGTGCTTGTTACACAACTCGTCTGGCCACCTCAAGCTTCTTAGCAACTGAATTCTCCTTACTGACTCTTCTCCCAGTTGCACAGATGCAAAGCTCTAAGTCATCTATGATACGTACAATATCCAAACATGCAATCATTTCCACATTTCTCTCACAATATATAGCTCCTTTTCCTTCCGGCAGTCGCTTATCTCAGGAGACCTATATTACTCTGTGTCTTAATTATTGTGTTACCTTTCCATCATGTCTCCCAGTTTCTACTGTCTTCTTTTCATTCTGCACATTAGACCAGAATATTCTTTATTAAATACATTTTGCTCAGATTTATCCTATTTAGAATTCCGATAGCCAAATGTGTCAAAATTCTAACTCAAGTTTGCTTAAGCAAAATAAAAATGTGGGAAGGCAGTATCGTTTCACTTGAGGCTTAAAAAATGGGAATTACAGGTAGAGATTTGGCTTACTGTACATCTGAATGCAGGTGTTTAAGTGATGTCATAAAAATTTTGACTTCCTCCTTCTCTAGGTTCCTTCAGCTTGATTCTCAGGTCAGCTATCTTCCAGGTGATAGGAAGATAACTACCAAAACCCCAGGTTTTATTTCTACTAGTTTATCAACTCCTGTGAAAAGAGGAATTCTGTTTTCAATAATTTCTGTAAAATCCCAGATTGCATCTTATTATCCTGGTTTGATTCATGTGCACATTCCTGGTACAATTGTAGCAAGAGAAATAAACATGCAGGATGGTCAACATGGGTCACATACAAGCTCTCCTCTAGATGTGATGGGTGCCATTATTACACTTCATTAACTGAGTAGCAGAAGAGTGGCTTCACAGTGAGAAATGAGGGTGCTTTCACCAGAATGTGAGGGAATGGGTGCTAGAATTACTGGTTTTTTCCTAGACAAAACCCACCAAGCAGCAATTATATGCACACCATCCTACTCAAAAACCTACAAGAATTTTTATTGCCATAGAGTAAATTAAGCAATATCATAGAATTGCAAAGCTGAAAAGGACTTTGAAGTTCATCTTATCCAGCCAACTTCAGAGAAATACACTGAAAACAAATAAAAGAGCCAAGCCTGGGACTCAGATATTTTAATTCCTAAAGCATTCTTTTAATAGTGTCCTGAGTGGAAATTCAAGCCAATCTTCAAGTACTCTTCAAAATCGACATAAATTTTATCTATCTTCTTTACTTCTCATTGGTCCCCAAGAATTCTAGACCAGATGAACTTACCTTCTCAATATCCCTGAATGTGCTTTGCTTATTTTTACCTTTGTGCCTTTGCTTCTATTTCCTAGTCATTGTGAACACTTATGTCTTTCTCATTTTTACCTCAATCCAAGGCAAGTTCAAGGCCCAGCTCCAAGTTTTACTTCTCCATTAGCCATCACTGGGCTTGTTTTCCATTGGACGGAGAAAACTGAAGAAATCAGATGGGAATTTACACATGCTCCAATCACATCACCTTTTAACCTACTTATATTTGCCCCCTCATATAACATTTTCTTTCCCCTGTTTCTACAGATCCAAGCTCCCAGTTGAAGCCAAGCCCTCCACTCATATACAGAATTCCATCCCTCCATCTACTTAGACTGATCTTAGCAATTCTCCTTTATCATTAGTATTTCTCTCTCTAGTGGATTACCACCATCCTTATCAAAAGTATCTTTATATCTTCCATCTTAAAATACCACTTTGACCTCATTTTCCTCTTCTCTGATTCTGTAAGAAAAACTCAGTCTGACAACTGTCAGTCTACACTGGCTATTTCTAGTTCCTCTTCTCCCATTCTACCTTTGCCAATTCCAATAAGTTTTTTGCTTCCACGTTGCCAGCAAAAGTGGTCTTATCAATGTTACAATATAAGGGAGAATAACCTAGGCTGCTATGAAAAATAGGCGTGAATATGAAAGTCCATGTTTTTACTTTTGTTATTTTAAGTCCAGTTTGAGTAGGGGAACAGGTTGCCAAGGTATTTTCTCTCCACTCAATCATTCAGGGACCCAAGCAGCTGAAGCCTGTGTCATCTGACATGTTTTTCAAGGTCACTGGCAGCATTTTACTCCTATCATCTAGAAGTAGGAAAGGCAGGGGAGTTACAGTTGAGTGGTTTGTAATGGATACACAGTGTATCCATTCATTTCATTGTCCAGAGCACAAGCTGATGGCCCCACGGAAGCCCCAGGGAAGGCTGAGGACTGTCATCTAGCTCTGTATCTAGGAAAAAGAGGAAATGCACTTGGTTGACTACGTTTGCTTTGTCAAATAGAGGACTGCTTTCCTTGTCCATTTTCCTTGAACTCTCAGCAGGATTTGACACTTTAGAGCAGGCTTACTTCTTTAAATCTCTTTCTGCTCTTGGCTTCCAGGACATCACACCCACACGGCATGCCTTCTGCCTCTCCAAATGCTCTTTCCAAGGCCCTTTGATTATTCCTCCATTTTTCTCTCTTTCAGACATCGGAATGTTTGCGATGCTCAACATTGGATCTCTATTCTTTTTAGTCTTTTTCCCATTCCTGATGGTTTTATCTAGTATCATGCGTTCTGAATGCTGACATCTCGAAGCTGATTGATAAGACTGGTTGCATTGCAATCCCAGGACTCCTGCAGTCCAGACTTGTATGTCCAGCTACCTAGTAAACCTGTCCACTTGAACACTAGCTGACAATTTTAACAGAGGCAAAACCAGAATCTGAAAACCCTCATCCCTGCTGCATCCAACCTGCTCCTTCCCAAGTCTTCCCCCAATAGCGTGATTTATCTAGTTTTCTAGTTGCCTAGATCCAAATTTTGGCTTCATCCTGGCTATGTATTTTTCTCTCATGCTACATGCAATGAGTCAGCAAAATATTTTGGTCCTACCTTCCAAAATACTTTAAGGATATGAAAACTTCTCATCACTTCACTGCTACCACCCGACATCACACCACCATCATTTACTTCCTGGCATAACAGCCTAGCTTCTTGGTTGGTCTTCCTGGATGTGTTTTCTTGACCCCATTGTCATTCTCCACACACCATCCAGAGTAATCCTGCCAAAGTAGGAGTCAGAGCATGCCACTTTTCTGCATAAATTTCTCCAGAGACATCTGGTTTTAAGTAAAAGCCAACATTTGTACTATAACTTGTGTGCTATTCTGTGATGAGCACCAGCATTCGTGCACCCTTCAGACTTCCAGATTCACCTCTTGCCCTCATATTCAAATAGCCTCTCCCTTGTTCACTCACTACCATTTCAGTTTTTGTTTTGTTTTCTTTTGTTTTTCAGTACTCCAGAGAAGCCCCATCTCAAGGCTTCTGTGTGTGCCCTTACCCCCTCCTATTGATGTGGCTCATTCTGTCACTTCATGTAGATCCTTTGTCAAATAGTGCCTTCTCAGGGAGAACTTTCCTAGCCATCTGTCTAAAATTCAAATTTCTCTCTAACTATTTTTATTACCCTTGCCTGCATTATATTTTTTTTATTGGCAAGTATAGCTATCTAACATATTATATATATCTCCCTCCAACTGAATACTATATATGGCTTGTTGTTTTTTTTTTTTTTTAACTTCAGTAATCTCAGCATCTAGACAAGTGCCAGATACAATTTACATTTGTACTGAATGAATGAGTGAATGAACTACTCTAAATCACAGTGACTCCTACTTCCTCTGAACTTCTGTAGCACCATATCATTCATTGGGAAGTTACTCATAGTCTGTCTTTTTTTTTTTTTTTAACTTTTCATGAGAAAATATCCTGGATTCATGATTTGATTATGAACTCATTATGTAAAGAAAGTATAGCTATGCCTTTTCTCAGCCCCTCATGCCTAATTCAGAGGTGAATGAATAAATGAATGAATGAATTATAGGAAGTTCACCAGATGGGTGCAGTATGATGGGTGAATGATGGACTGCGGAAGCCAAAGTGTAAAGAGGACTGAAATCTAAGAAAGATAACTTAAAATTGCAGATTCAGGCAAAGGTGTTAGAGGCCCCAATAAGGAGAGGTAAGCTGAGAAGTGTTGTATGTCATTGGAATGAAATGTAGCTGACCCTGATGAAATCAGTACTGAATCCACATGCCAGCTTCTCTCAGCCGAGCCTTTCTGTTTGTCAGAACTATATTTGGCAGATGCCAGACACCATTCTGTTAATTATAAAACATGGAAACAATCTATGCAATTGAGAAAAATAACAGCCCCCAGATAGATGATGCTCTTTTCTCTATGACAAACAGATTCCTGCTGAATCAATTCTTGTATGTTGCAGGTTTAGGCAACGTGATTCTGAAACAAAATATAACCTTGATAGGCTAGTTTCCAAGTGTTCCACACTAGAAAAAAAATTTACAGTACAATCCTGGAGTGTTTTACACTCAATAAATTATATATATATAATTGGATGTTGTGTGTTTAGACATATATATGCAAATACGTATATATATTATTGGATGTTGTGAGTATATACATATATACATGCATGTACATATTATTGGGTATTATGTGTATATACTATATATATGTACTATAAATATATAGCTATATGTACTATAGATACAGTAATATACATATGTGTAGTATATACTATATGTATATGTACTATATGTAGACATGGTATATACTGTATATAGCATATACATATAACACCCATAACATATATATGTCATTATGATACAGATAAGAATACATATATATTGTATACATATATGCAATACTGCAAAAAATATGTTGCAGTACTGGCTGACATTCATTTATTCGTATTAAGTTCCATACCCAGGCTAGCTCACCTCATTTCTACTATATGGTTTAGCAGCCTGTCCAGGGGAGAAGAGGCGTATGCATATATGGATGTGAGTTGCAAGAGGTTGGTTGTGGAAGAATGGACACAATTAAAACACAGTGTTTATCCTCTTAGCATCCCAAAGCATAGGTTACACTGAGAAAAGCTTCTTTGTTCTAAGGAGCCTGCTCAACACACTGGTGTAGACAGGCTGGTGGAAACCTCTCCAGAATGCCTGGAAAGAGGAAGCCAGAAAAGGGAGGGGGGTGGAGAGGCAGCTTGATGAGAAATCGGAAATACATGTTGTGAGAGTAGGAAGCTCAAGGATACAAGGCGGGAGGGCTGATGATGTGTTCTAGCATGTTGAGCTGTGAGTTCTGAGGTCTGTGGCTGTTCACACCTACCACGCCTCCTGCGGGGTGAATATCCTCAGTGTGTACAGCACCGCCCCAGTCACCTGCCTCCTATGCTGGGCTGCTGGTTAAGATCACTACTAGGTTTGACTGTGAAAGCGGAGAATTTTAACATCAAAAGACAGTCCAAAAGTGAGACTTACTAACTTCCTACTTCACGTGTGTTAAAACTATATGCTGTCACTAAATCATATCCCCCCCCATTCTCAGGGACTTCTTCATGGACGGCTTTGCAAAGTGTAGGACTACATCAAGCTGCCTTGCACCCGGGATAGGCTATCACATCATCATCACATTCTGACATTGCTACTGACTCTGGTTTGCTTTCAGTGTTCTCCTGAAATTCCATCACTTTCATGCACCCTTCAGACTTCCAGATTCACCTCTTGCCTTCATTTTCATACTTCACGTGCCTTCTGAAACTATGTCATGTAGAGTGTTGTCATTAGGGGTAAGGAGTAGCTCTATTTCTGAGGAAATTATGGTGTGCGTCACTCTCAGCTATTGGCTCCACCTTCAGATGAGCATTTCCAAGAATCAGGCTCATTATTGAATGCACTATTCAACATCATGATTATGCCCCTATTCTTTCCAAATCAATTTCTCTTCAGCTTCTGTTAACTGTAGAGGGTTCTTATGTCTCCCTACTCAGATGACTCTCCTCCTCCTCACAGATCTCATCTGCAAACACGAATTTTCTATCTTTTCTTTGCCTCTTACTGCCTCTCCCTTCTGTTATTTAACTTTACAATTGTATTACTTAACTCTGTCAAGTATCTTGACATACAGCTTGCACAAAAGCTGCTACCCATTTAAAAGCTCATCTTATTGTTGGAAGACTCCTCCTAGATAAAAGACCTGTGGTTCTGCTTTGTGTATCAGCAGGTTCATAACAATTTCCATGAATAAAGGAATACATTTAACAAATACATTTAACAATACATTTAACAAAACCCAGTGTTTGATGTCTTGATAAGGCATGTAGGTCAACTCAAGGATGTATACATGTTATACATATATAAGCACAGACACCTTTAAATGCACAGCAGACAACACTGTGACAGAAGATTCTCTGCTGTAAAAATACAGGTCCTTCCATAAAATATATGTCATCTATTATAAAATTGTTGTATACTGAGTCATTATGATATAGATAAGAAGATAATGAGAGAGAAACACACCTGAATTCACTTTTGTTCCGTTTGGTCCTTATAGTCCAATCAAGACCTCCATGCTGTTTTCATACCATTTGTAGAATTGCAAGTCAGTGCAGGTGACACTGGTCCACTGCAGTGCCACCCCTGCCTTAATCATAACTCTTTTGACCCATGCTTTGAGGCATTCAGACTCAGCTCTGAGTCACTGAAGCAAAATTGGAGCATCTGGGTAGAGTGTCAAAACAGCAGAGCTTACATCAATGAGACACCTCAGTGGCTTAGTAAAACCCAACTACAAATGCTACATCAGTGTCTGCTGAGAGGCTGTAGATTCTCTGGTGTTAGGATCTAGACACCGGAACTCACGAACACTAGTTAGAAAACCACAATAACTTGCTATATAATTTTCCCTGTGATCTTAACTGAGTTGCTAAATATGTGTTGATGCTAGTTACAAATACAATTCCACTCCTTAAAAATTCTCAATTATTGTATTAATATTCTGGCTGTTTACCTCAGCATGCATGCAATCATATTGACAGCTTGAACTGCTTAGTATGTGGAATAGTGCTTTTTAAAAAACAAAGAAAAATGGTAGATGTATGTTATGTTCCAGCTTCCTCTTTGGAAGTAAGAATTAATGTTTTTTTTCTTATTTATCATTCATCAATGCTGTATATGTTTATTATTAAATCATAAATTATATAATCATGTCTTTTCTGTTTATCCAATTAAGTGGCCTTATATAATCTTAGGTTTTGTTGTTAATTTGCAGGCTGGTGATGGAATTTCATTCTTTTGACTTCTAGATTACCTGTAAGTAAATATATGACCCTTTCTTAAAATTGAGAGCTGATAAAATATTCTGTTTATTTTTTACTTTTTTATATAAAGCACAAAAATGATTCTAAGAGAAATTTTTTCTTAAAAATTCTGTATATTTGCTGAAACTTCTTTGTTCGTTTTACAAATTTGCTTTATGGAAATATTCCCTGAACCTCAGTATTAAGAAAGTAACCCTCTAAATACTTTGTGAAAAATCCTGAAAATCTTATAATAAGTAATATAATCTGTTATGAATACTGTAACTGTAAATTAAATACTAAATGAATTCAGGTCTGAAAACCTAAAATAATAGGTAACATGTTTCTTCTTCTTTTTTTTTTTTTTTAATTTTGAGACGGAGTTTCGCTCTTGTTACCCAGGCTGGAGTGCAATGGCACGATCTCGGCTCACTGCAACCTCTACCTCCTGGGCTCAAGCAATTCTCCTGCCTCAGCCTCCCGGGTAGCTGGGACTACAGGCGTGTGCCACCATGCCCAGCTAATTTTTGTATTTTTAGTAGAGACGGGGTTTCACCATGTTGACCAGGATGGTCTCGATCTCTTCACCTCGTGATCCACCCGCCTCGGCCTCCCAAAGTGCTGGGATTATAGGTGTGAGCCACCGCGCCCAGCCACATGTTTCTTCTTTTAAGTGCATGCCAATTCACTTGCTATTCACGGAAATTCCACTGATCAAGAATTTCTCTCAGATTTATGTGGACAATATGTGACCTCTTAGGATCATTATTTTATTTTATATTTATTTTAAGATGAATCTCTCTGTGTCTCCCAGGCTGGAGTGCAGTGGCACAATCTCAGCTCACTGCTGAGATTTGAACCTCCACCTCCCAGGTTCAAGAATTCTCCTGCCTTAGCCTCCAGAGTAGCTGGGATGACAGGCTCCCACCATCATGCCTGGCTAATTTTTAGGAGAGATGGGATTTCACCGTGTTGGCCAGGCTGGACTTGAACTCCTGACCTCAAGTGATCTGCCTTCCTTGGCCTCCCAAAGTGCTGGGATTACAGGTGTGAGCCACCGCATCAGACCAGGATCACTATTTTAATATGATAATAATTAATGTACATACTAAATTAACGACTTAGAATCCAACTAGATTAATATGATTTTAAAGACAAAAACTATGTTATGTTCAAGTGAATCCTTGAGGTTCCTGTTCCTTCAATGCAACCCTCCCCATGATACCTGAAATGTTGTACAAATTGCTTTAAGATTGAAAGTTGATGGCACGTGTTAAGGTCATGTGGGCATAATAAGTTGGGGGTGTGTGTTGTACTAATTGCTCATGTGGCTGCTGCTCAGTGTTGTCCTTTAAATAGTGACATCTCTTAGGAAACGTTTCCTGAGGTGGGAAGAGAAGTAAATCATTACATTCTTCATGGCTTTCCCCTTTTCCTTTGGCCACGTTTTGGCTCCCAGTGGTGATCTTGGAAGATGGCAAAAAGTGGGGTCTTACATTCGAGAAACATTAAGATTCTGTGAAGGAACAGTTGGGTTTTTTTCTCAACTTTATGGAGAAAACTAAATGGAACCGACTAACTATATTTATGTTAGGCTTGGTTATTTTTAGCATTCAGGATACTCTCCGCTGCTCTGCTCTAGATTGGCCTTGTTTCATTATTTGTGTGCCGGGAGCAACATGAACCTGTATCTCATGGGCTGTATTGGTTACTTCAAATTCAATCAAATGAGTACTGGGGAGATCAAGCTTTTCTGAACGGTGTGGGCGGCTGTGGAGGAAGATCAGAGGGCCTCCATAGTAGGGATTGTCTGTAGTAATAACATTTCATTATTCACTATTCATGTGCTTTCTAATTTTCTACAATGAATGTGCATGGGAATAACAACTTTCTTTAGTATATGAAGAAAGTGTGATTTTTTTCTGGCATCACACTTGCATTGAAGCATAAATGTGTAGGTTTTCATACACATTTTCTGGAACAGCATTGAGCTTGGGTAAATGAACACATTACAATTGAGCCAGACTCTGTATCAGGTTCCTAAAACACACTGGGGCATCCCTATCATAAAAGAGTCTACAATAAATGACATCTATAAGCATATTTTGACAATAAAGAAGAAGACAAAATAAGTTGGCAATAAGTCAGCAGGCTCTCAAGTTGACACAATTATTGCAACGCAGAATGGGCAGAAGTTAAACACTCCTTAAAACAAGTAGGTTCTTTTTAGAAGGAGATAAAATGAGTTAAGAAACATACAGTCTGACATGTTGTTATTGTGAATTAATTTTCTAGTCGTTGTAGGTAGGTGTACTGTAACAGTTCTGATTGTGATGAATTTGTTTGGAATCTATGTAGTTCAAACATTTATTTTTAAAAGTGTTTGTCACTTTAATTAAACAATTTCCTGATTTTAATGAATTTTCTGCTTGGAATCACTGACTGTAAATTTGTGAGACCAACTGAATGAGGCTGGCTGAGGGAGGGTGGTGTTAACTATCCCTGTGAGCATTTCATGTTATGAGTTTGTGTTTTTAATGCCTGCCTGCCTTCAGTCAGTGGGGTATTATTTTGAATACTTTGCTTAAATATCAAGGCCTGTTCTATCTTCAGTGAAATTGTCTCTTGTCAATTTGTGCTTTAAGGAACAATCCAAAAATCTCTCCACTGTTTTTCTGCTAGTCAATCTACTTTTCTCTCCACATTTGGGGAGGGTTATTACAGATTATGTTCGGTGAATTTTCTTCCAATGGTTGCGGCAAAGTGAACCACATGCAAAGATGCTCCAGTTGTTCTAACTACTGTTTCACACCTGGACCAGGGTTGAAGCTCCTGATATGAGCACCTCCCTGTCACTTTCACCCTCATTTGGGCCTATTCCCAAGAAGCCTGATCTCCCACTTCATCAGACCACGAGTAAGGTTTGAGCTTGATAAACAGTATTATACTAATATATCCCTAATGTGCTGCTTTCTCTTTCTGGAGCACTGTTTCTCTGCCTTTGCATTTGTCTTTCAAGTCTTCAACAAATACCAGGTTTCTTCCATGAAGCTTGACCTGAGGCCTCTCGTCAGTGTTAATATAGGCCTCCGTTCTTTCTCCAAGTATAAGAATGTTGTGAGGCCATTTATTATATCAAGGACAGTTTGCCTTTCCTTGTGATTTGTTTATTCCTTTTTTTATTCGTCAAATTATATTTTCAGTATTGTGAGAGAAAGCTAGTAGGTGTGCCCTTCACACACTAGATGCTCAATCAATATTTACATTAGTATTTCAGTTGTTGCTCTAACAGTAGTTTAGAAACCTCTAATGCTTTAAATACTGAAAGATTTAGAGAGGTCCTATCTGTTTATTCTGAATACTCACAGGCTATTTCTACATTCTCTTTTGATATTTATTTGTTTAGCTTGATGTTGGTCTTTGATACTTTCTACTAGAAGTGCATCATAAAAATGTAGTAATTAATTTGGACCATGATAAAATGGCCTACATCAAAGGTTTCGCTCACTCACTGATTCATTCATTCGTTATGAGAATACTGACATGCACTTGATCTAGAACTTACACTATTTTCAAGGAGTCCTCGGATGTGGTATATTCTAAGATAAAAATGTGAAATTGTGAACTTTAAGTCCCCAGATAAGGGATCAGTTACTCTTTTAGAGAGAAGTGCACTATCTTGATGTAGATGTTGCTTATTTTATTTCTTATTAAGAGAGATGTAACAGTTTTTCAGACAAAGAATGAATTTAATATTTTATTGGTTAGTTACTAAATGTCAGATATTGTGGTAATCACTTTACATATATTAACTATTTTAATAGTTATCGTTATCATTTCATAGCTATTATTCATATTCCATTCTATCAAAGGGGACAGACATGGAATAGCTACATATGTACCCTAGACTATATATTAATAGCAAGAGAGTAATAGTGTCAGGATTCAAATTTAGGTAATCTGGTTCAAAAGCCCAAGCACCTGATTGCTTTTAAGAATGATGACTCTGTTGACTTTGTGGAGGATGGGTTATAGATGAGAGTGGGACATGGCAAGAAGCTCAGGTAAAGAGATCTTGCAGTTTTATAGAAGGACAGTTAGGGAATACACTAAGGATGTAATATAGGGATGCAGAAGAGCAGGAAAGCTAGAGCTCTGTGGGACTGAGGAAGCAGGTGCTGGTAGGGTCTGGTGATTAGATGACTGTGGCAGGGGTAGAAAAAGAAGTTGAGAATGCATGTTTCTAATCTTCCAGCTTAGAAGAAAGAGGGTTATATCATTAGCCAGATCCAGAATAAAGGAATAGGCACTCAACTTAGGAACAAAATGCATACTAGATTTAATTGTAGACATGAAGTTTTGTCACACTGGAAATATCCAGGGAGCAGCTGAAAGGATGAGGCTAGAACCTGGAGCTTGGGAGAGACAATGAGCTGAAGAAACACAGGGCTGGGGGTCATTAGGGGTGGGAGGCACAGGATTTCTGGGGGGAATTGGAGACAATATGGGGAGATGCTTCATGTATGAGGAGAGGAGGACCTAAGAGGCCTCGATTATAGCAAGGCAGGCAGAAGAGGAGGAAGTTTCTGAGGATTGAGAGAGGGCAGGGCAATAGTGAAAAAGCTTGAGTTTTGGGAATGGATGGGAGAAGAAAAGAATTTTTTTTTAAATTTTATTGCATTTTAGGTTTTGGGGTACATGTGAATAACATGCAAGATTGTTGCATAGGCACACATGTGGCAATGTGATCTGCCTTCCTCCCCATCACCCACATCTAGCACTTCTCCCCATCCTATCTCTCCCCAACTCCCCTCCCCCCACTGTCCCTCCCCTACTTCCCCCCAACAGACCCCAGTGTGTGATGCTCCCCTCCCTGTGTCCATGTGTTCTCATTGTTCAACACCCGCCTGTGAGTGAGAACATGCGGTGTTTGATTTTCTGCTCTTGTGTCAGTTTGCTGAGAATGATGGTTTCCAAGTTCATCCATGTCCCTACAAAGGACGTGAACTCATCATTTGTGATGGCTGCATAATATTCCATGGTGTATATGTGCCACATTTTCCCTGTCCAGTCTATCATCGATGGGCATTTGGGTTGTTTCCAAGTCTTTGCTATTGTAAACAGTGCTGCAATGAACATTCATGTGCACGTGTCTTTGTAGTAGAACAATTTATAATCCTTTGGATATATACCCAGTAACGGGATTGCTGGGTCAAATGGAATTTCTATTTCTAGGTCCTTGAGGAATTGCCACACTGTCTTCCACACTGGTTGAACTAATTTATACAACAGATGCTGGAGAGGATGTGGAGAAATAGGAAAATTTTAAGAACTAAGTGAGGCTGGGGATGGTGGCTCAAGCCTGTAATCCCAGCCCTTTGGGAGGCTAAGGTGGGAAAATTGCTCAAGGTCAGGAGTTCAAGACCAGCCTCAGCAACATAGTGAGGCCCCATCTCTACAAAACACTTTAAAAAATAATTATTGGGGAGAGCTGTTGCCCACCTGTAGTCCCAGCTACTTGGTAGGCTGAGGTGGGAAGACAGATTGAGCCCAGGAGTTCAAGGTTATGGTGAGCTCCACTGGTCTGTAGAGCTGTGATGGTACCACTGAGCTACAGAGCAAGACCATGTCTCAAAAAATTTTTAAAAAAGGAAAGAATTAAAGTCAAAAATGGGGTCAAATACAGGCTTTACTAGGACTAAAAGTGGCTACTGAACTGTGCAGTTAACAGCTCTGAATAAAACTGGGGCAGAAACCAAAAATGAGTAAAACTGAAGTAATGAAGATTGAGTATAAACCATCTCTCAAAATTTTTGCAGAGTGGTATCTTGTGTCGAATGAATAATTTGTTGTTGTTTGTATTGTTTCGTGGTTTTAGAGTAAAAGAGCCTTGAATGTTTTGTGGACACAGAAGAAAGACACTGTAGAAAGAAAAGATGGAAGGTATTAGGGAAGAGAGTCAGGGCTTGGACAACAGAGAAAAGTATATAAATCAATGCGGAAAGTAATTCTTCAGTTTTATGTTGAAGGGATAATTCTTGTTGTGTAATTAGAGACCAGACATTTAGACTAGGGTCTCTGCAGGTAGATTTGAAGGGAGACAACATCCTTGTAATGGATTCCATTCTCTTTAGAGATCAAGTTCCTCTGTGAAGCATTATAAGGACTGGGTTGAAGCTTGAAGTTAGATGCTATGCTGAGAAAACACAAAAGGTTAATAATAACAAAAAATTGTTTCAAGATTATCACAAAAGCCCTATTGAAGTTGGAAACCATATATTGGTAACGGGAGCACATTGCCTGTGTATATGATTTTCTTTGGCAATTATTAATTTGGCTTTTTTTAAGAAAGAGAGAAATGTTTGGCTTACTTTGAATAACAGAGGTTTATTGTAAATAAAGGAATGTGAGGTTTTAATCCCTAGATGATTAGTTTTCATGACATCCAGAATGTAACTAGAAGTCATTCAGTTAGCCAATATACTACTACAAATCTCTAGTAATATTTTGTCACTACCTAGAACCAAGCACCAATCATTAGCATCCAACTCTGTTTTAATGATTCGTTTTTCTTCAGCTGCAGATGAGCAAATGAATAGTCTTTCTAACATGTATAACTTCTCATAATAGCTCTGTGTCAGGGCCCTCAAGACCATCTCTGAATTCAGTGTTTTGGGAAAACTCATAAGACTCATCCAGTAGTCCTGCCGTTACTATTTATCTATTACCTATCTATCAATCATTCATCAATTAATCAGACCTGGTCTCACTCTGTTGCCCAGGCTGGACTGCAGTGGCACAGTCACAGCTCACTGAACCTTGAACTCCTGGGCTTACATAATACTCCCACCTCAGCCTCCCAAATAGCTAAAATTACAGGTGCATGTCACCATGCTTGGATAATTAAAAAAAAAAAAAAAGAAAACTTTTTTAAAGATGGGCTCATGCTATTTTGCCCAGGCTCATCTGGAACTCCTGGCCTCAAGCAATCATCCCCCCTTGGCCTCCAAAAACACTGGGATTACCAGTGTGAGTCAATGCGCCTGGCCTACAACTATGATATATTAAAAACATTCAAAGCAAAATTAGCCAAAGAAAAGGTGTATGAGATAACTCTGAAGGAAGCCAGGCACAAGCTTCCAAGGGTTCTCTCCCCGAGGAGGCACACAGGATGCCCTTAGTTCCTCCTGCAATGAGTTGCAACAACATGTGTGAAATGTCGTCTGCCAGGGAAGCTTGTCAGGTACTCCATACCCAGGATTTTGACTGGAGAATGTTGGCGTGGCAGCCTCTGCCTGACTCACACCAACTTCCAGAGTTCCAGAAGGAAAGCAGATGTTCAAAAACAGCTATGCTGTTCACACAAGCAGTTTTGGCACAATGACCCACTATTATGACTTTGGGTGGAGGGATCCTTCTCAAAATCCAAGCTGCCAGAAGTCAGCTAAGGGCTAACCTTCCGTGTAAGACTTCCAAAGAATTGCAGTCAGGACTAGTACATTAAGTCTTCTCTGCAAAGTCTGATTGTGCTGCTTCTGCTATTTACCCCTCTTCTTCCTTTATAGTTTATGATTTCTGTTTATTCAGATCTTCTGCCGTTTACTAAATTCTACTGACTTCTGTGCCCTCTGCCACCCTTTATCTGTAAGTCTCCTCTTGAAACCACTTGAAGAGGGGTTCTAAATGGTCCCTGGCCCCTGTGAGGCAGAGCTCCAGCTAGTAACCCCTCAGAGGCCTCTGGCAAGCCAGCGAGTTGTCCATGCTTGGTCCAGTCAGCTGCGATTAGAAATATAGAATCAGGTGCTGAATTTTGCTCAAAATATTTCTTGAGCATGTCTAGCTCTCAGGTAACAATAGATTCCTTTCCAAATAACAATATGCTTTATGCAGAGACCAAGAATAGAGAGAGATGACAGTTGAATTTACCCAGGATAGGGGGATGATTGGCATGTGACAAAATGTCACTGAATTATTAAAAGGTAAGAATCCCAGAGCACAGGCTTGAGAAGAACAGAGATGTCATAATCACCAATCAGGCCAATTCGTCTTTTAAAAATTTTTCTTAGAACATGTGCTTTTTTAGTTTTTAGTTAGCTACTAAATATAACCCAGATTTGTTACTCTTTCTTTATTGCCCTCTGTATTGTCATGCACCTAACTCGTAATCTTCTTTTCTAACACAACTTTACCCAAAAGTCAAATAGAATTATTCATTATGCCCTAGAGAACGTTTGGAGCTCTTGAGTGTAGGGAATCCTATCTGAGCAGAATGCCATTTGCTGGATTACTGCTCACCTCTCATCATCTAGTTCAAATGGCACCTCTTCCAAGAAGCCTTCTGCAATCATCCCCAAACTGAGGTTACCTTTCCCTCCTTTGTGGACAAATGCATGGTATCAAATAGGACATCAAGCGCGTGCTCCTCCAAATACATCTAGATCCTTCAACTCAACTGTAAACTCTTTTTGAGTGTGAATGAAGATTTATTCCGTGTTCTATTTTTCTTGGATACAAACATATTAAAACATTTTAATGTATTATTTTGCATAGAAAATCAGTAAATTTGTTTGAATAAATAAGCAAATGATTCTGTCAGTATGCCTTGAACCAGCATTATTAGGCTGTTAAACCTTTCTTTCCATTGTAATCACTGAATTGGATTAATTATATTGAGGTTTTATTTATTTATTTATTGGAAATTGATGTCAGATAACTTTTGCAAGTTAAACACTTATAGGAGAGAAACATTTGCAGTGAAAATGTTAGCTCCTCCTTCTGACCCCATGGCACCCACTACATATTCAAGTTTCATGGCCAGCCAGGGTACTTTTGACAGCAGCTCCATTACTTTTACAAGTACCATCAAAATGTGTTTTTCTTGATCCTGTTCTGTCATTTGAAGGTCACATTATCAGATGGTTGAGAAATCCCTAGCACACAGCTGCTGGAGACCCTGGCAAACATTTGTGCTTCTGCTTGATTTGCAAAATGGGAAAATGTCTTTCTGTCTCATACGTTTTGTTTTAGTAGATGATCATGTTTCAGAGATTAAATATGAAACAAAAATCAAGGTATTTGACTGTAAAAAGCCCAATTTTATTGTGCTTTACTCTCAAAGAGTGGCATGTGCAAATTATAAAGCCCTATAGAATGGAACTTATTGATCATACAACTAAAATATTTGTATGCCACCATATTTAGAAAACCTTTCAACATTATCCCCATAGAGGTGGTGTGGTCTTGCCTGAGTTAATTACTTTAATGATTGGTGTGTATATGTGTGTGTACAGGGGACATGGGGGAGGGAAATTATCTGAATGTCAAAGTAGTGAAAATAATAAAATATGACAAGTGATTTGATAGATCAGAATGCTTTGATCTCATGCTTCTTCTGGTAATATTGAACTGAATTAGTACAATAGGACAAATTTTAAGTTTTTAACAGAGTGGCAGTACTTCCTTCTATAAAGAAAATGAAATGTATTGTCTATGAATGAAGTCCATGTCTAAAAATTATCATTAGAGCAACAACTACTTTTTCAATTTTTTAGGGTTCTTATTAGTCCAGGGTGCAATGCATGCTAATTAGTGTTCTCCTGATTATACCTCTGTCTCTCATCTCACCTAGGTTATGGTGCGGATGATTATAAACAAGATTTTCCTGTTGAAAATTTATGCTTGAAAACCCTACGTAATGTCAGGCATCTCTCTCCATCCCAACAGCCTGTTCCTGGCCAAGAGTTTAACATCCCTGGATTTTACTCATTTGATGGTTATAGTACAGCAAAACACTGCACCCTAAAAATTGCATTTTAACAAATTTTCAGTACAACGCAGGGGCATTACTGGACCCCAGGGGCATTACTGCTTCTTTTGAGAACCTCTGTTTAATTCAGTAACTTTTATTTTATGGCTGAGGAGCCTAAAGCCTGGAGAATTTGAGTAACTTACCTAAAGTCACACAGCTAGTACAAAATATGGCTGAACTAAGTTATAAACTCAGGTATTGGACTAAACCAAATCTGATCTGCCAACATGAAAGCTCTGATACAGGCAGCATCAAGTGGAATAGTGCCTCTGGGAACAATGGCTGCAACCTAGCCAAGAAGACTCTGTGCATGTGTTAAACTAGCCCAGACTGACATCTCAAAGGATCAGTTTGTCTGCTGAATATATATAAACCAATTCCACACTGTTTCCATTAATCCCATCCACCATCTTGTTCTCTGCTTATTCAATCTTCCTTCCTACTTTTGGAAATCAGTGTCTTCCAAGCTTTTCCAAGGGCTTGAAATAAATCCCCCCTTCTATCTGAAAGATGCTTGCCTTCCTCTCTGCATGGCTTCTAAGCCTTTTCTTCATTACTTATTCTATTAATGTCTTTCATTTCTCCTGGTGCTTACAGAATTTCATGTCCACCCCACCCCATGATAACCCTCTCTATGTACTAGATTTACCTATGTGTCTGTGAAGATTTTGTTTTCACTCATTTTTATCTCTTATTAGTTGATAAATCCTTAAAAGAATAACTATTAATTTCAAGCATCTAGTGCCATGTTAAATGCTCTGTGGCCACTCCACAAATATTTGACAGATTTATATCAAACTAAGAATTGGAATAGCCAACTACTAGCTTAATACACGCTCGAAAGGATTATTAGACTATATAAAATGTAAACATTTCCAGATTCTTCAAACACTAGTGATAACTAACCAGCTCTTCTTTGGATTACATTTTATCACGCTTGAATATTGATGTTCCTGGATATATGACTATTCTGTGCTTGTTGCTATGGGCCATCTCCAGGGAGAGAATTCCTGTAGCACTCTTCACAGTGTAAACTGATAAGTAGAGGGGTCATCCAATTAGTTCCCATGGCTCCAGGCAGAACTATACCTAAACTGTCATCAATTTCTAACAATCTTCAGGGAAAGAGATCTTAACACACCCAACAATACCCAGACGAGTGCCTAACAGTCCCTTATGTCAAGAATTCATCCTACCTCTCTCCTTCTCAAAAATATACTTTTCATTTAAAATTATCTGTTTGTCTTTTAACATTATTGGAGAATAGCGAACTTGAATCAAGATTATTCACGTAAAACAACTAATGAGTTTGAAGATGTTTACACACTGCTAGTTGTTCAACTTCATTTTATTAAAGGGGAGTAACTTTTCCCCTTCTAATCTCATTCCCACTTCTACAAAGTAAACCAATGTGCATGGAGTTATTGTGGGTTTTTAGTTGGTGCAACTGCCTTCTGTTCTACCTATTACCATGTTTTGAAAGGACACTTACTGAGCATTCTCCATGAAATAAACCCAGTGCTAAGTTCTGGGAAGTTCGTGTTACTAAAAATACACTCTACTTTCAAGGGCCAGGTCTAGAGGTATGACAGACATGCTTAAAAATGTATTATAAAATTAAATCAAAAGATACTCAATCCCATTTATCAAAAGTAGTCAGCAATATTAATTTACACATTAAATAGAACTCTATCAGCATCTATAATAGCAATCAACAACAATCCATTTCTACCAATTCATCCATTCATTCATTCATCCAATAAATACTTATTTCTGTAATTTGTTTCAGGCCTGGACCCTGGAATCACAATAATGAACAAGAAAAATGAAAAATGTTAATAAAAATATCAAATACACATATTACTGCATACTGAAAAGTGGCATAAAATAATCCAGGATATCAGATTTAGGTGGAAAGTAAAGTAGGAGTGTCAGATAAGTTCCAAATGGTGATAGTATACCTCCACTTAGTAGGAGTTAATTTGGGGAATGTGGGAAGAGGAAAATAAACCAGATGAGAAAATCATATATGCAAAGTCCAGGAAACTAAAAAGCAAATAACAATTGGAGAATGAGGTAAATTTTCTGGCATATGGAAAGCAAGAGGGAAAGTATTCTATTTGAGGTTGGAATGGGAGCCAGTGGATAGGCTATTTATTGCTGCATGGGCCATATTGAAAATATGGTTCTCTATAGCAAGGAATAATGGCAGCCAATAAAAACCAACTTTGTGTTTTTCATGTATTTGTTCATCTGCATTATGGAGGGCAAATTTAAAAATCCAGAGCAAATGCAGGTTGCAAAGAAGATGAAACCAAAACTCCAGATAAGAAAGGAATTAGAGAGAAAGAGAGGAATCAACAATATTAAAGCTCCAAGATTCTAAATAAGATGAAGATGGAGACATTTAAAAATAGGAGACAAGTAAATATCACTTAGTTATAGCCAATATGATATAGTGATGATAACAGAAAGGAAATTGAGGCTGACTGAACAGCAAGTGGAAGATGACAAAATTGAACTAATAAGTATAAACAAATTTCGAGACAAGTATTTCCATGAATAGACAGAAAAAGGATAAGATAATAGGGTTGGAGGAGGCAGATTCAGGGACACATGAGCATTTTTCTATGTTAATGTGAAGATCCCTTTATAAAAAAAAGGTTGAAGACACAAGGGATGGAGCAGATATAAAAAAATAGATTCCTGAGAATGTGAGGTGGGATGGAATCAGAGTGCAGTTGAATTCAACCTGAAGGATGGATACCTCCTCTATTGGTATATGAAAGAAAAAAGAGTGAAAACTGATTGCAAATACAAGTATATTTTTGATACTAAAAAGTTTTTGTATGTTCCCATCTAATGGTTTCTATTTTCTCTAAGAATTTAGTGGCCAGTATATCTGCTGAGACTGATGAGAAAAGAAGCTGAAATAGTAAGAGCTTTAAGAGAGTCAAAATGATCTGAAATGTAAGTTGAATGGAGAAACGTAATAGGAATTTTTTTTTTTTTAAATAGGGTATTGTCCCATGCTCAGGCTGAAGTGCAGTGGTGCAGTCATGGCTGATTGCAGCCTCAACCTCTCAGGCTTAAGCAATCCTCCCACATCAGCCTCCCAAGTAGCTGGGGCTACAAGCACACAAAACCACACCTGGCTAATTTTTGTATTTTTTTTCTTTGTAGTGACAAGGTTTTTGTCATGTTGTCCAGGCTGATCTCAAATTCCTTGGCTCAAGAAGTCTGCCTGTCCTGGCCTCCCAAAGTGCCAGGATTACAAATGGGAGCCTTTGCACCCAGCCTGTAATAGGATTTGTTAAGTAACAATGATGCTAGCTAACATTAGTTAAACTGACTTCATTTTAGTATTAGTCCAGCTGAACTTAGTTATTCTGAATAAGATATCATTAATAATGCATTTTCATTGTATTTCCTCCAATTGAACTCAGCTGCCTAGAGGCAGGCAGGGGGTAAAAGTGTATTGGGTTCAGGGATATCTGAGGAATTACCAAAGATAATAAGAACAATGAAGTTAGATCTTTGGCAAAGGACTTATTGAATGAACCATGGAATGTAACCTGAATAGAGAAGATAGAAATAAAGTGGGAGACCAATACATAGAAGATAGAAATACATGTGGACTGGGGTCTTTAAAAGTTGAAGAATGGTCATGGCGGGAGTAGTTGAATAATCAAACTGTAAAGCCTAGAAAATCATGATCAGAAAATGAAATGCTTCAGTCGGTGATTTTATTAACAGAACAATTTCACTAAAGACGAAATACTGGCTATATCCATGCAAGAAGGTAGTAGAGGAGAGAAAGTCATTGAATATGTACTTTAATTGACTGCTGAATTATAAAATAATTGAGAATAAGAATAATGCTATACTCTTTGTTTGGCACATGGAACAGATTTAATAATATATACACCTTGAATCAAGTTGTATTAACTTTAACAAATCAACTTTAATTTGATTTTATAAACATTATCAATTATTATGGCATTAGCATTTTGGTGTATATATGTTCTTTGTGAATATAACAATGCTGTAACACTGTTCAAAATGTAGACATTTATCATTTTCTTCACTGTAAAAAAAAAATAGAGAAAAATCCCCTATGACTTTTAACTCTTTAACCAGAGGAAATTATTTCATTTGCTTAGTTTATATTCACCATAACAGAAATGACGACAGAAATGACAAAGAAACAACCAAACTTATTTCTCTAATTATACATTTAAAATAATTAAAAATAAAAACCTTTTTTGTAGAAGAGAAGTAGGTTCTATTTGTGACTGAGAGTAACTGCAATTAGGCAGTAGTGGCATTATTGAGAAATCATTATACCTATTACTATAATATACTGTGCAAAAGAATGACTTGTATTATGGACTGTGTATCAGAATTACTACTATTATTCCATTATAGACTGAGAAAAAAAGTCCTAAGTCCCAACAAAAATTCTCTGTGTTCTCCTCTACAGCTTCCAGTTACACACACACACACACACACACACACACACACACACACACGAACATGACTGAACATTGATCAACTGTAAGTAAAGTAGTCACTGCCTAGGTAACATTTTTGTTAGGTAAATAGACTCTTTCCTTCATTTTCCAATCAAGAAATGTTTAGTATGTAATGATTTCTAATAGTGAAAAATTAGAAATAGGCGCTCATTTAATTTTTACAGTCATTGTTCACTTAGAGGCTAGCTTATTTAAGATATTCATATCTGACCAAGTTTTTTTTAGTTGAAAATTATGTCAAGATAAGACATTTGTAACAGATTTACAATTTTGTTATAAGAAATGTATAACAAATTTAGTGGACGCATATCAAAATAATCAAAATAAAAATATCCCTTACGACTGCTTGTAATTGTGTCATTTTGGTGGCCGAAAGGACACTTGTCTGTGTTTTTCATAAATTGAATTTCAGATGCATCAGGAATACTAGCAGTTGATGATGGTTAAAATTAGGTTAATTGCTTGTTTTGAGCTGTGATTGTCAACATGGATTTTCTCAATTTGCTTCCAAAACATTAATAAGTTTTCATGATTTGTATTCATAGTAATACTGATCACATTTATCCATGATCCCCCTGGTAGTTCCATCCATATGCCCCCTAAATAATACAAAACACAACACAAAACAAAACAAAACAAAAACTCGAAAATCCTGGAAAAAACCTACTTACCAGCTATAGAACATTCATGCCAACTCTCCAACTCAGAATTAGATAATTATTATAAAGGCTTATTTGCCTTTAACAGAGTTGGAAATATTTGAAATAGCTTAATGAAACAGTTTTAATGTATGCCATTGCATTATATGAATATAAGAGTAATATTTGTGCAGTAAACTGAAATGCTTTTCAGTGTCAACTAACATGATGTTTAATTGCAAAATAATAAACCCAAATAGATGTGTTTTAGGTAAATAAAAATAATCTGTTTTCATAGCATTTCTCATTAAGCCTTTCCAAGTTTATGCGAAAGTTTTAATAATCTTCTTTCTATGTTACAAATATGAAATATAGAAACACAGGGTGAATAACCCATACAACAGCTTATAACTTTCAGTCAAGATGGTTGTAGTTACCAGTCAAAGTGTGTATATGCACACACACATACATACACACACATCATGTATTTATGATGACATTTTTTAAGATTTTTAGTCCAGATATTTAATTCTATTTCTCATATTATACAACACAGTAATGGAAGAAGATCACCAACCATGTGGAAAGAAATGTTGAGAAAAAAAATTCCTCTGGCCACGTGAAAGAACTATTTCACTAACACTGTTATTTTTAAATATGTGTGGGGCCCTAACTGCCATTTAAAAGCCTGCAGAATATGTAGGCAAAGTCAGATTCGGTTCGACAAGCAGAATGTGGATGAGTGTCCCTCTCAGCCAACAGTTGATTCCAAGTCATCATATAGGCTATAGGGAATTCTGCTATTGTTACTGCTTTTTTTTTTAAGGAAAACAAAACTGGTAATTAAATGTACAAAAGATCCTTCCTAAAGAGCTTTCTTTCAAAGACATACCTGGCAGGGCATGTATCACCCTAAGCCATTGTTTAAAACCTCCTGGAAATGGTATTTATGGCAAAATAAACAGTGTTTGCCTCACCCCAGTGATACCAGTGAGCAAAGCTCTAGTAAGAAGCATGTGACAGACAAGGTTTTAAGTAAAGGCATTTTAATTTTTGTGATATGATGACAGCCTAAGCCTTTTGACATCCTAATATTCTGATCATGTTTCCTGTCTAGAATATCATTATCCCTGGGCAGGCAAGGGGTTATGAATTGCACAAATTAGAAAGTTATTTCATCCACTTGGCAGAGAAATATGGTCTCCATCTTACTGTGTTAAGTGTGCATTTTTGAACACTCAATAAAAAGCAACCCGTCCATCAGGTTTAAACTAAAAATGTTGTAGATAACGTGTAGCACTTTTAATTTTGTAAATAATCTGGTAAATCTTTTGAAAATGTGATTCTGCCTCCACTCAATTAGCCAAAGTTCTCCATTCCAGGTTGTAGGGAATTAAGGGGTACAATAAATGCGTGCTGATTGACTGACAGATATCATTGAGGCAGAAAAAAAGCCACCTCAATAGAAATGGAGAAAGAAGAGCATAGTTAAGCTATTTCCTCTTTCTCTGGGCTTGATGCACATCCCTGAGAAGTTTTTTAAACTTTATAATCATTTTAAAAAGTACTTCTCAGATTGGCTTGATAAATATTTGAAATTTTCAAGAGACTTTAGATCTTTTCAGCTCTTCTGTTTTTACATTATTGCTAACATTGCTGAAATACCTAGTCAAATAGCTATTTCTTCATATAATAGTACATATCACAATTAATATTTTTAAGATATGAGAAAGCACACAGACATGCATCACTAGTAATGTTCCAGAATTTATGTGTTTTTAAATATATGCTGCCCCAGGAATGTATAATTGTTTTGAAACCTTTGATTAATTCATTCCCTTTCAGTTCCTTGGAAAACAACTTGCTCTCTAAATGATTTTATACTCAAATGTTCTTTAAAATTATAAATAACTTCACGACAATTGATGACTCCACAGACTCTAAAATATAGGGCTATTAAACTGCCATAGCCTTTTTTTGATTCATAGATTTATCAGATAATAACTGGAGGGCTGGTGCCACTAATGTACCTTTACTAAAAACACTAACATCAAGGATTATGGACCAAAAAAAGTCATTAATGCAATTATGCTTCCATTTCAAAATTTTGTGATTAAGTGCATGAACCAAAAAATAACTATCTGCCTTATCATTAATATCCCTGCCTAATGAAGTGCATCTAAAGTATTATTATATTTTTAATTCTGTAGCTTGTTTAATTCAGAAACCAAAACATACAATATGCATACATAGAAGCATTTCTAGTTACGGTACTTCATCACTGACATCCTGGGTACCAATTTTGTGTCCTGTTTAGCATTTGATATCAACCTGGTTGCTTTCTTCATAGAAGAGCTGGGCAGCTCATGTACAACTGCCAGTGTGACAACCTCACTGTTTTGGAAAGTAAGAGAGAGAGAATGCAAGAAAATAGCGAAGACTAGTGGATATTCTAGGCCAGTGATCTTTTAGCATGGTCTACATGAGGCAGAGGGCATCATATGTGTCCTGACCCTCCTTAACAGACAAAGCACACAGTCTTAATTCTAAAATCTTCTTTCATTTTTCTATGTTGTTCTCCGAAATGATCTTTCTCAAAAATCTTTTCATGTGATGATGTTAATATAACGTAAAATTCATATGTAGTTTTGTCACTGGTATGCTTCTATGTGCCCCAGTACCTACAGAATTTAGTCTAAACCCCTTCGTAAGATGTGCATGAATTGGTCCTATTTATGTCTCCAGCCCTGGTCCTAACACTGGCTATGTCCCAAACCACACTTTAATGGCAGTGAGGCACACAGCATGCTTTCATACCCTCTCTGAGCCTGTGTGCCTGGTGTTTAGTCTATTGGCACGACCATTGCATACCTAGTCTGAAAGGCTCAGCTCAAGCATAAGCCCCCAGGACCTGACTGGAGCTCTCCAGTGTGTTCGGCATCAACCTATGCAGACTCCATCGTGTCAGTTTCCAGTTACCAAAATGGCTTCTGAAAGTATTTGCCTCCTTCAGTAGAATGTAAGGTGCTCAATGTCAAAACCATCTTACTCATCTTTCTATTCTAGAGGCCTTGGCTAGCACAGAGGTTTGTTCAGTGCCTGGTTGCCAATACATACTCAATTAATGTTTACTGGATTCAACCGCTACCCACTCTCAAGGAGAGATACATTTATATTTCACTTATGTTGCCTATAACTACCCCATTTCTCCAATTCTTTAATGCTTTGATTTGTTCCCTTAGCATCATATATATTATCTCATTTGATTTGCTCAGTACTTCTATGTAATAAACCAGACCACTGTCACTACAGATCAGGGAATGAAACAAAGAAAAAAAGATGTGATTTGCTTCCCCAAATCACCAGTCAGCACAAAGCCATAGCCAGCTATTAGCGTCTCTCTCTCTTTTTCTTCTCTTCTTTTCCCTCTCTTCTCTTTTCCTTCTTGTTCTCCTCCTTCCCTCCCTTCCTTGTTTTCTCTCTCCCCACACCATAAAGGGTTAATGATGATGCCCAAATCTGTCTAGAACCCTGATAACTATTTCTTGAAGGATGGCAGAGGCTCCAGCCCAGACGTTTACCCACCCTTGTCCCCACCCAAGTGGACTCTCGCTGCTCCTAGCATGCCAAGTATTACATTTGGTGGCAGTTGCAGTTTGGAAACTACGCCTACCTAGAAACATTTTGAAATGCCAAGTTGTTTTAAACTTGTATGATTAATTCAAATAATAACCTTTCACTAATACCATCAGCTCTTGATTGTTCACAAGCCATTATGGAAGGTGTGAGCTCCCGGCTCGTCATCCCTTCCCCCATGCCTTCTCTAGGCACTGTGGCTGCTCTGCCAGAGGGAGGGCCTTGGAAAACAAAGAGCTGCGACTTAAAATCAATCCATTGTTCCACATGTTATCAGCTCTGAAAAAGGCTTTGCAGAGAAAAATGTTGCAACTCGAGTTTAAAATATGGTTTGGGAATTACAGTGAAATTTATCTATGCACTTCCGATTGCTATTCCTGCATGCAATGAGGAGGTAAATACAAGGGTAGTGATAGGAAAAAAAAAAAAAAAAAAAAAGATTCTGTCAATAGCCAGTCACAGCTCTTTAATTATTTTAACATTTGTTGTATTTTCAGTTCTAAACAATGTGTATAAGTCTCTTTTAAAATCCTATTGAAATTTGATTTTCTTGAAAGGACATAAATGTGGCTTTGAATCCTCTGATTTAAAAAAAAAAAAAAAATGCTTACCGATTTTGGTTGAGGGTTTCTTGAATTGAGCCCTGACCTAGAAAAATAATCAAGTATTAAAACAAAAGAAGACCTCGGATCTTATCTGGGCCCTTCCTCCGTCTTTGAAATAAAGAAGCAGTTCCAGAGAGATGATGAGACCTTCCCCCAGTCAGAGGGTCAGACACTCTCTCCTTGCTCTTAAGTCTTGCTCTGGGGAGAGCTAGAGTGGGAGATAGGGTGCCACTTACTACTTGAATATTGCAGAATCAGCTGTATTTTAGTATTCTGACCAATATATTGAATTTAAGCAATATCAGGTTATCCATAATTGTCTCTGTCTTATCAAAGTCTTTGTAAAACATTGTATTTCCTTGGGAAAATGTTGCATATTTATTCGGGTCTAATTAAGCAGAATAAATTGTACAGGTGCAGTTTGGGCAATTATTGTAACTCTTTTCTTCAGAGTCTTTTCTGCTTTACTCATCACGCTCACTAGGAAGCAGTCATTCCTTTTTCACTGTTTCTTTTATACCCAGACTTCCATATATTATCTTGGAATCCTAAATACCTTCGAAGGCTCCCTACATGTCCAGCTGATCAGGTGTTACAGCAAATGTTAATGTTAGCATCCTTGTTCTTTTGGAGAAATGATGATGTGCCAAAATGCTAGGAAGTTGAAAGGGCTTAGATATGCAGAACTAAATAATTTTTGCCACAGTAGCTCTCTCTTTAAATCTTACCCATAGCACTTTTATTTCCTACATCCATCCAGCAGTAATTTTCCACGAGAAATCCTACAATGAATTCATTTGTTACATTGGTTGTTCTGAAACAAAAATCAAGACCAAATAGAGAAATGATATGAAAAGTTCTGTTTCACTTTATGAAGGAATCTTAGCCCAAATCATTATTAGCATAGAACTATCATTAGCATGGAATTCTCCAATGATAGGTAGTAGCAGTAATTACGCTTATTTTTTTTTTTTTTTAGTTTTTATATGATTTCTTCACACAATTCAGTGTGTAAGATACAAATTTCACTTCCTCTTTTTTTTTCTCTTAGACACTTTGAAAGATAGTAGAGATGGTTCTTAATGTATTTGATCATTGGAATTATTCTCAATTTCAGTGGCAAAAGTTTCTCCCAAACTAAGCTAATTGTAGCTATCACAGGAACTTTTTCCTCTAACATGTACCAAATTGCTCTCCACCAAGGTCAACAAAGGGTAAGGTGCTATTCCTTCTGCTCTCAGTATTATGTTTAATCTTGGGTCTGGCACTATACGAAGCACAGTAGAAATGAGAACTTTGGGATATTTTGTGGGCAGGATATTCCACAGTGGTTGAATATTGCTAGAGAAATATCAAGAAATACAATTTTTTGGTTCTCAGCTATAAAGAAATCATGGCAAATTTCAGTGTCCAAATCTTTTTATTGATCCAATTTTTATGGCAATGCATCTAGAAAGAAGTTCCCCTGAAAATGATTGATTTGGGAAAGAGTGGAAATGCTGAGCTGGGAGAGTTGATGGCCACAGTTTTTAAGCTATTTTTTTTTAACGTTTAAGTGATTACTTTTACAGTTAGAACAAAACCTAATTCCTCTTTTTTTTTTTTTTTTTTTTTTTTGAGATGGAGTCTCATTCTGTCACCCAGGCTGGAGTGCAATGGCTGGATCTCGGCTCACTGCAACCTCTGCCTCCTGGGTTCAAACATTTCTCCTACCTCAGCCTCTAGAATAGCTGATATTACAGGCATATATCACCATGCCAGCTTTTTTTTATTATTATATTTAGTAAAGATGGGGGTCTCAATATGTTGGCCAAGCTGGTCTCAAACTCCTGACCTCAAATGATCCACCTGCCTCAGCCTCCTAAAATGCGGGGATTATAGGCATGAGCCACCATGTCTGGCCAAGTTCTATTTTCAAAATATATAATCTAATGTAACAAATGAGGGTAGTAATTTTTTATTTACTAAAACTTACATTTATATATCACATGCCTGTTTCAATGATTTCAGTGTCTACATAAATGGTAGCTAAAAAAAGAATTAATCTTTATGGGGTCTTGCTCTGTTGCCCAAGCTGGCCTCAGCTTCCTGCGTAGCTGGGAGTACAGGAGCACACCACCATGCCCAGCTCAAGAGAAATCACTATATACTTTGTGTTTGAATAGCTACAGGAATATTCAAGACAAGCATTTCAAGCAATACTGTCTTGCTGGCCCTGTTGGTTTGTTTTTTTAAATGTGGCAAGAGGACTCTTGAATACAGGGCAAGAATGCTATTAGCCCATAGAGAGCCAATCAGAAGGCTTCGACCGGAAAACTCCAGTCAGCATCCCAAGCTGCCTGGTAGGTTAGTGGATGTCGTAAAACTACTTTTACTTCCCAATCTCATCTTTCAGCAAGATGATAAAGAGCAGAAGTAGAGAAAAATCTAACTCTGATCCTACTTGATGGAACTTCGGGGAAATATCTTCCCTCATCCATCTCTGAGGATGAATGCAGCAAAACCGTTAGTGTGATGGGCTTAGCAAAAACCACAGTACTCACTTCTAAATACAGTCTATAGCTAAGACTTATTTATATGAATTTTCAAAGAATGAACAAAATGCATTCTTTTTAATGTTTCCTTACTGCTCCTGAAAATAAATGACTCTGCCAAGATTTGCAGTGGTGCTATCCATACCCCAATGATAGGTGCTTTGTTGAGCTGCCTCACTCACTGGCATAATTTCCAGAAGTTAGGCTTCTAAGCATAAAATATTCTATGTTTGTCCTGAATATTTTGCAGTGTGAGACAAGTTGGGTACAATTGATGCTGCACTATGTCCTACAGCAACTGAGATGTCAGGTTGCACAATGCTGAAGGTAAATCTGTAGCGATATACTGTATACATTTACAGTAGGTTACTTTTACCTTTAATGTTGTTAAATTTTTCCATCACCTCTGAGGAATTATTTGCATATATTTAACAGAATGCAGATCTGTTCACATTTGTTTCTAATGTCTAATTAGATGTGAAGGAACCCTGACTTTAATATTATGCTTTAAATTTAACTCCAGTGAACTGTGACTGAAAATGATATTACAGTCTATTAGGTATGATCTGGAAAAATAAGCATGTAATTTGTAGTATTATTATTACAACCCTTTTTATGCATATGTTTCAAACACTATTATAAAATGAATGTCACTACCATTGCAATTTTGACATTTTAAATGAAACTGGATGAGAAGTCATAAAATTTAAATAAAAGAATATTCCATACTATTAAAGTTAAGGCCTATTCCTTTCCCCATAAACTTGAAAGTCTGTATTTAATCTGTTTAGCTAGTTAACTGATCGGTTTTTGTTAATGCTGTGGCAGATAATTTTGCACGGTATATGAAGCACTTCCTATTTCATGAAGATTAACCATTAAATGTTAATTGGCATTCACAATTAACAGTAATCTCCTGCACAACAGACTCACATTTGCAACTTTTAAGTGTTAAAATATGAAAATATCATATTTTAAAGAACCACCCCAAAATTTCTTAAGTAACAGTTATAGGTAACAGAAATAATGATACTATTTTTGCCTTAATTTTTATCTTCCATAGTAAAGTTCTCAAATTAGTTTCTAGAAACTCATTTGATGAGATTACAACTCATTACAGTAATCCTAGCACTTCTGGAGGCCGGGGTGGGTGGATCACTTGAGGTCAGGAGTTCCAGACCAGCTTGGCCAACATGGTGAAACCCCACCTTTGCTAAAAACACAACATGTTAGCCCGGCATGGTGGTACAAGCCTATAATCTCAGCTACTCAAGAGGCTAGGTAGGAGAAAAGTTTGAATTCGGGAGGCAGAGGTTGTGGTGAGCAGAGATTGTGCCGTTGCATTCCAACCTGGGCAACAGAGCAAGACTTTGTCATACACACAAAAAAAGACAAAAAGATTGGGTAACAATCAGAATTTGGTACAGGAAATGCAGAAAGGATAGCCTAAAAAGGACTTAAAGTGACCAGTAAGGTATATATCACCAGTGACTCAGGCATTTAGAGAAAGAGAATTGATCCTCATTTCTGAATGTCCATGATAATTGATACGGTTGGATTTAGAAAAGAAATAAGAAGGTGGAGGAAAGGAGGCCAGAAGATTTCAGGCTATATTAATAAACTCATTCAAGAGATATTTTAAGAGCATCTAAAATACTCTGGGAATACAATAGCTGCTCAAAAATGTCTCATTTTCACATGAATGTTGGTTAAAGCAACATGAATGTTAATATTTTTATTTACAATGATGGGTAAGATGAAGCTGAAACAATGATGATACATGTTAGAAATTTTGTAATGTCACTCTATAATAGTTTTCCAATACTGGAAGAGTATTTCCTCAATTTTTTGTGCTATTCAAAATATAACAGCTACAGACTTAATACACTTTTAGGTATAATCTACATTATTGATATCTTCTCCATATTTTTGTTAGGTCTAGACAATCTACAAAACAGTACATCATGTCCCAATTTGTAGCATTTACTAATGTCTATGGTGTTAATACCCCCACCAGGCCAATTTTAAGCTATCAATGTGATAGCACTGAATAAACAGTTGTGAAGAGAGTCACAATAGCTGACCATCATGCATTATTTACACCACGCAGAGAGAGTAGATGTAAATAATCGTAAGAGTTTAGATAATAGTAAAGTTATACTATTCCACTAAAGAAGTGATCAGTTCTGAGAAATTACTTTTGTTTTTAATATCACTTAATTGTAAGTGTATATAATTTAATTTTTAAAAATTGCTGCCTGTAACAGTAAAATCCCTGAAAATTTAACCATCTATACTCATAAGCTGGTATAAGTCAGCCATCACTCCTTTTGCTATGTAGAGAATGGCTTTTAAGACAAAAGTAGAAACAGAAAGCTCTGATAATAGTCTGGGTGACAGATGATGGTGGTCTGAGCTATGGTGGAGCTAGTCGAGGTAATAGGAGTAGTTTGGACTGGGATCTGCTTTGGAGAAAAAAAAAACAGGAGAACTTGTTTGTTTGAATTTATAGTATTTTGGGTCAATTTTTTTGCCTGCCTCTGTAATTTTGTTTCTGTTACTTTTAAGCAATGCAAATAAATATCAAACAGGTGAGCTTATTTAACAACATCAGTCTTATAAAACAATTAACACACCATTATTAAAAGCAACAATGAATAAAGCAGCATTCGGGGATTTGTAGAATTAATGAAAGCAGCATTCGGGGATTTGTAGAAATGTAGATATTTGTGTTCTGCTCTTAAACCAATTCGAAATCCAGATGTTCTTTCCTTGGCTCTCTTTACGTACAGGCTGATGTTGGTAGATTAATAGTTGGATATATTTAAAAGAAACATGCACATAATCAATTATTTGGAATGGTGTAGCACTTTTGTTTGTTAAAAGTACACTTCTACATGAATAATGGAAATGCTTGCGATACATTCTTGAGAACTCTGATTTCTTTTTACATGGTCCAATCCTTCTTATTTTCAACTGTAATGCATATTTTAGCATATGGATGCACTATTTCTGTCAGGAGGGATTGAATGTTTACTACTTATCAACATAAATAAGCCATCACATAAAGATAGAAAAGTTCACAAAAATCCACATTTATTTTAAGGGAGTAATTTAATCATAGACCTGTTTTTCAGCTTGCATCCTGATGTGGTGTTAGGAAGATAGCCCATGTCTTTTCAGTAATTAAAGGCATTATGAACATCCACTGATGCTCTTCGAGCATGCCCCACTGTCTCTTCGTGGGTGTTAGAAAACTTCAATAAGTGTTGATAAGATTAGCCCTTAAATTACAATTTGAATTAGAAATATTATGAATAATTTTGTTGATTATTGCTCTTGAGATGAGTCAGCATATTTTCCCCCCATTTATGACTAATTATAAGCTTAGGATTGATTCCTCCTGTTTGGTGAACATTTTTCTAAGAAACTAAGATTGAAATTGACTCCCTAGTTTAACTAAATAAAGTTTTCACATTATTAGTGCCTTATTGAATGTCTAAAACTTAAGAAAGTGACAGTCAGCAGATCAATGCCTCTTTCCTTTACATTCTGAGTGGAGATGTGAATGTGAAAAGAGGAACTGATTTCTTCTAGGAGTAAAAGCTTGCAGTCCCCTGCTAGTGCACCTCGCCTTATGAAATGCATTGGGTTTTCTCCTTAATAAGGCCAGTTGCCAATAAGTAACCTGTATCCCACTTTGCATCAATAGTAAAATAACAAGAACCCTGTGCTGCCGGGCCAGGAGTCCCAGATTTCAGTATTGGACTTTGAACTAACTATATGCGGAACATTTAGTAGACCCCGATTCCAAATTTCCTCATCAGTAAGAGAACAAACTGGAGTTCTAAGGTCTCTTAGATTTATAAGATAATCCCCAATTTTGTTTATTATCAGGTTGGTTTTCATATATATGAGTCTGAAAAAAGCAAGATGTTATATCTATATGGAGTGCATCAGAATGTGCTTTCCTTACCTGTACATATCCATTATTTGAACAAAGTTTAGCCTTAATTGGATGACATCAGTTCCAGCAACAAAGGTAAAATATGAGGCAGATGAAGGCAAAACCCAGCACATGTGTCTGAGTTCTGTTTTATTTAATTGTGTTCACTGCACTTAGGAAGTTTTCCAGTACAATGCTTTTGTTGTTGTTGTTGTTGTTGTTTAATTTTGTTTGCTCACTGGGTATCAATAATTAACTGTGGGATAAATTAACTCTCTTTCTAGAGTGCCCTCATTCATTGATATTATATTTGAAAGCACTCATAATCTCCATTTAACTTTGACTACTACTAAGCGTATCGTTATTCTTTATTAAAGTTCTCATTTCTACTGAATGTGCTAAAAATATTTATAAAACCCTGCAAGAATGTTTTGAAAGTTGGTTTAGATTAGGGGGAAAAAAAGAACTAAAGGGGTAAAAAGAAACTATAGGTAATTTAGAAGACTAAGCAGGTAGGATAATGGAAATATAAAAGCAAGACACAGTTTTTAGCTCTCTGGCCCCGTCCTGAGCTCAGCTTCCCACTGAATTTCCACTTCAGAGAGAGGTAGTTGAACTTCCACATCTGTTTTTTTAGGAGCCCCAGATCAGTCTCAACTGCAATCACCAGGCAACATCAGGAGGTGGGAGTTTCCAGAGAGCTGGTCTCACATTTCTGGATCATTTCTGCCTTCCACTCAGCAAAGCCATCTATGTTGCTCTTTCTCACCTTGTGCCCCTTAGAAAATTGTAGTTTCATTTCTACCCTCTCTATTGGTGCCCATTCATTAAAGGGACCCCTGAAATCCTCCCATTCTGTGGACATTCAGGTCTTCACTGACCCAAAGCTCCCTACTGACTGTAGAAAACTGAAGACAGTTCATACTCAGAGGGAGCATATTCCAACACCCTAAAAGACAAAGCCCTCCTGTCCTCCCACAACCCTGCTCTCCTGCCTAGTTTTCCATTTCCCCTCCACAACTTATAGCATTCATTTCTTTTTTGGTGATTATTTTCCCTATATAATTTCTTCTTCCTGCCCCTATTCAATCACCTTATGTAAATTACTTGACTATTTTTCTTTCAGAAATAGAAAGCATTTGGATATATATATATATACATTTGTATATTCCGTAATTGTGACATCTCATGGTAAAATAATGCTCAATTTGGTTTTAATCACATAGTTGTACACATTTAACAAGACACATGAATGTTTGTAAATGAATCCTATGTTAAACTTGAGCTTGTATTTCTGGATGCTTTCTACGTCTTCAGATGCCTGCAGGCTGGTTTTTCCCTGTCGATTTGCCCCACACACAGACTCTCCAGCACAAGCAGAAGAAGGAAATGTCTGTGGCCCACTGTTGTATCTCGCTTTATTAATTGAAATTGATGTGACCTGTTGATGATGGGTAAGAGGAAAAGAGAGGCAGGTGAACTTAGAACTTCTCACCATTCGAAGTCATGCTGCTTCCGGAATTCAGTGTTGGATTCTCCTTCTCTGATCACAACCTTCTGTCCTTGCACTTCTCTGAGATCTTTACCCACAAACTTGTTCTGCATCATTATCCTGATCTCTACTTATTCTGGCCTCCATTTGCCCCCAGCCATCATTTTGTAATCCTTTCCCTCAACCCCTTTCTCAGGCTGTGACCCACTGGCAGGTGTCGTCCTGATAGTGCATTAACCGCCATCCTAATGCTTGGCCCCGTTGGCTCACCCAGAGTGCCAGTCCTGGCTCTGGAAGCCCCCCAACTACCAGCACTCTGTTTTCCTTCCAAGTGGCCACAGGTTATCAGTGAAAGCCAAGAAAAAAAACTATTAAAGAATTATGCTATCTAATGTCAGCTGGGCCCTCTCTGCAGCTTGCAATCCTTTTATCTGGATTTATTGATCAAACATCAAAATTCTGAAAATCCATTCGGGCAGTCACAAAAGTTAAATGTTGGCATGTGCAAGCTCATGGAGACGGGGAATGGATGAAGGGAAGCCCTGGTGCAGGCTGGTCTGAGACAGGAGTGACAGACAGGGCCCAAGAGAGTCAGGTTAGCGGAGCCCCCAGCACAGCCTGGTTGGCAGGACCAGTGCTGCTATTTGTACATGCTCGAAAGACTGTGCCCAAAGCTGACAAAGATAAATTCCAATGTGGTTGAGCAAATAGGCTTTCCTCATCCTCAGCCAATAAATATCCCGTATCCTGAACAGGCTCCCAGTTGACTTCTTGGTACAATTTGAGTTGATGGTCTGCACAGCTGTGTAGAAATGAGGGCTTGGGTTACATCACAGACAACTTCTCTCACTATAATTGCCCCATTACAGGAGTGATCAACTGAGACGTCATTGCCAAAAGTCCCTCACTGTGAACTCCCCGAGACCGGATACAGACTGTTTTTGATGGAAGGCCAATTGCTCAGGGATTTACTGCTGTTAGCAATTCTACGGAAGGCAATGAGGCTTGCTTTCAGGCCACAAGGAAGAAACCATCTGTTTGCTCAGACCTTTGCCTGAGTGCAAGCCTCGTAGTCCCGAAGGGCTTTGTTGATGTTATTGTTATTGTTATTCTTCATTATTTATTGATCATCCCCAATACATAATGTACCAAGGGATAATGTTCATGGGAAATATAGTTCATATATATGAAAAATGCTCAATCTAATGTGCTATACATAATGTTTGGAAGAATAGTGCTTCTTATCTGGTAACTGATAAAGAGCTGACTTTTTAGAGGTAGTAGGTTTTTCTATTTGTTTGTTTTTTAGGTAGGAATGAGTGTTTTAAAAAATAAACCAAACTATTGGACTCTTTATCAAAGTAATTAAATGTGTGATTGGCTTAGAGCACTTATTATTTGATCTAGATCAGTTTGGATTGCCCACATAGTCTCTTTTTTCTCTTCTCTTCCCTTCCCTTTTATTTCCTTCCTTCATTTATCCAAGACATATTTATGAGCATGTATTATCCATCAGACATTATGGAATCAAAAATTAATGAACCACTGTCATTATCTCAAAAGCTTATCTTTTAAAAAAAATCAAAGCAATTTACCATATCGCCTTCCCATCTTGATAGAAATATACAGATGTTGCCCTTAAGATTAATAACTTCATAATTCGTATTATGGTTAAAATCCTTAATAGCACAATTACAATAATTATTTATTATTTATTATATGAATGACATTAAAGGGAATTTAAAAAATTTGCTCATAATCAAATTTGTGATATTCTAAATCTAAATTTAGGTATACAGATTGTGTTAGGAATTTTTTTTTTTTTTAGTGGTGTTGGTTTTTCTTGCCAAATGATATCATTTTATTCAAGTTTTTGTCTAGGTCTCACCTCTTCCTATGACAATATCTTCATGTAAATTTCTCACAATTAAATTTCCTAAAGTTCAAGGATATGTGAATATTTAAAAATTAATTATCAAATAAAATATAAGTAAATATGTTTTAGAATATTAAGCTTCTACAAAATTAGCAGTAATTTCATCTGTTTTCCATAGTTAATATAATTATACTATGTAGAAACATATTTCAAACTTTAGTTATGTAGAAAGACTTTCTTAATCTGCATCTGTGGTAGCTGAACTTTTCAGCAGTTGGAACAATGTATTGATGATTATTTTCTGTGACCCCTGTAAATGTCAGTGTCTTTACAGAGGTGCAGTATTTTCTTTTGAATACTATGAGTTCAATGGAAAAAATACTAAAGAAAGACACAGTTCATCTTTATACATGTACCCATATGTACAATTTTCTAGTTGATTCTTTCTCAGTCATAATAATAGTTATTTATCAAGCAACTTATCACCACAGAGTTAATCCAAATGGCTAGAATTGACCGTCTGTGTATCATTCATGCGATAGGCTAAAAACATTCATAGAAGCTGTTTTGAAATAAGAAAATAATTTTGATCTGAATACTGTCTTGAATAAGCATATGTGGGAGGCAAGAATATCTCTGAGAATCTTTCACATTATTGTGGAATATTATTCCTTAATGTTATAATTTTAATGTTTTAAAATTATAGTCAAGCAATTACAGTCAATGTGTATAAACAGAATATCCATTAATTGTTCTAGATATATAAATTCCAAGGATAATCCTTTAAAAATGTTGAAACAAGCTGCACATTTTGATCTGAGAGCTATGAATCAGTACTTGATGTTTGCAACAATTTTTGAGCCCATTTCTTGTAATTTCTCACAAATTAGACTTTTGGTCACAAACTAGCCATCTAAAATGTATAAGCTATATGTGTCATTCAAGCAGTCATGTATCTTTAATCAGCAAATACTTATTAAGTTAACACCAAGTGTAATTCACAGTGTTGAACATACAGGACTAAATAATTGCCCTGAAATTTCTGTCTCATTACTCAGAGTTCAGTGAGTACATCACTATTTAGGCCATTTCTAGGTTGTATAGTCTCTTTATGAGTTTAAGACTCAGGAGCATAAGCTATATTTCAGCCCCCTTGAACCCTTCACTGGGTGTTCTTATGCAAGACGCAATCTCCCCAGTCATGTACAGAATCTCTGAGCATGTTTACATATCCCAATAAGGCAGAAGATGTGATTCACTCTGTTCCGGAACAGGGAGATAATCTGGGAAATACACACGATGTGGGAACCAGCTTCCAAGATGGCTCCCAGTGATCTGCACCCTCTGGTATTCTTGCCTAGTAGAAATCCCTTCCTTTCCCTTCAGTGTCAGCTAAACCCAGTTACTCCCTTTTAAGAAATAGAGTATTACAGAAGTAATAAAATGGTACTTCTGAGACTGGGTTTTTAAAAAACTGGTTTCTGTCTTTGGCTCTTCTTTCTGTCTCACTGTTTCTCTCTGTCTTTCTCTCTCTGTCTCTCTCTCTCTCTGTCCCTCTCTCTGTCTCTCTCTCTCTCTCTCTTTCTCTCTCCCTCCCCCTCTCCCCCTCCCTCCCTCCCTTCCTCCCTCCCTTTCTTATTGCTTGCACTGGGGGAAGTGAGCTACCATGTCATGAGGCAGCCCTGTAGAGAGGCCCACATGGCAGAGTTCCAAGACATGCCAGGAGCCACGCGAGGGACCATGGAAACATATCCCCTGCAACCAGGTTGAGTTTTCAGCGAAGTTCACAGCCCTGGCCTATAGCTGGATGGCAATATCATGAGACTCCTTGAGCTAGACACTCAGCTCAGTCATGCCTGAATCCCTGACCCAAAGAAACTGAAAGAGTAAATGTTTATTGTTTTTAAGCTACTACATTTTGGGGTATAAAGTCATGTTGTCTTTCTTATCTCAATAATTTTTATGTTTTACTCATAGGGCAGTTCAAAAAGGGTGTTCCTGAAAGGACGTCTCTCCGGGGCAGCTTTCTTCAGTGTGATGACTTAGGGCCCCAGGCTACTTCCCTGTGATCATGGTGCCTTCCTTTAAATCCTAGGAGTACTTTCCATTCAGCCAGTGAATGGAGATAGATCATAAATAGGTGGGGAGAAGAAGTGGTCCAGGGGCAGAGTAGACCTGAAAATAATGAATAGCACTTCTTTCCATATTCTGTTGTCCAGAGCTTAGTAACATGGTACCACTTAATTGGAGGAAGGCTGAGAAATGTAACCTAGCTGCATGCCCAGAGAGAAAAAAAAAATGGTTTGGCAAACAGGTTATCAGTCTTTGCCACATGGGGCATAGGGTGATTGGGCAAGGATGGAATTGGGTGAAAGGAAGAGAGGGATGAAAATATTCCAGGCAAAGGAGACAGTTCCCTGGGAATTTTGGAGTATTTGGCATAAAGAGTGTTGGCAAAAGCCTGGTAAACCACAACTATAAAACCCAGCGCTTTATTTTCTCTAAAAGTGAGTAAAGCAGCAAATTTAAAAAACAATAGGAAGCTAATTATGAAGAAATACATATCTTTTAGAAATGTAACAATGCTGAACACTAGTCTTTATGCCAATTACCAGGCCAAATTTTAACAAAATATCAAGACTATCTCAGGTGTGAGAATATTCACACAAGAAAGCAAGTCAAATAGGCTTCACATATACTCCTTGATTATATCTAAGTGAAATAAGTGAAAGCCTAGATAAAGAAAATGTGGCACATATACACCATAGAATACCATGCAGCCATAAAAAATGATTAATTCATATCCCTTGCAGGGACATGGATGAGCTGGAAGCCATCATTCTCAGCAAACTAACACAGGAACAGAAAACCAGACTCCACATGTTCTCACTCATAAGTGGGAATTGAACAATAAGAACACATGGACACAGAGAAGCGAACGTCACATACCCGGGGCCTGTCGAGGGTTGGGGTTTAGGGGAGAGAGTGCTTTAGGAGAAATGCTGTCTTCCAAAGGAGAGTGTTGAGAACCAAAGCGCTCATTTTGAACAACAAACATGTTCACAAACAAATAATTTGGCTGTAAACACATTACTAATATTGTACTTTTTAATAATATTTTGTTTGGCCAAACTCTTAGCCTTTTTGGGCTCTGTTTTCAGTTTTCTTTTCTGCTTTCAGCCTAAGGAAGTACAATGTGTCATCATACAGAAGATGAATCTCTTGTGAAGCCTTATAAGAGGGTAGGGAGATTTGCATTAAATAAAGGGAGGATTTGTATCACCTATGATACTGCCTGTCTGAAGTTAAGGATCTCCTTGTTTTCTTAGTTCTACTGGTAGGAAATGAAAGAAACTAAATCTGGAACATTCCTTGCTTACATAAAGACAAAATTACTCCCATAAATTTAATATAAGAAATCATTTTATTCCCATGATTCATTCTTATTTGTAAAACCATAGTGTTTAAATTAAATAGATCACAAAATGGAAGACAAAATATTATGCTAGACCATCTATGACATTAAGAAATATCTTCACGTAATTAAAGGATAATTTAAACAAATATTTTCAATAGATCTAAAATCTCTTTCATAGTAACAATAACAAGTGAAGAGTCCTTACCATTCACTTACTATTATTTTGAAAGCTGCCCTTTAAATCTAAGGAGTGGAATTTAGGGTTTTAATGCAATCTGTTTTATATCAAATAAGCATTGGAAAAAAATGCCAGTAAATCTTACTTGAGTCTAAAATATGAATAGATGTTTCTTAATGCATGTGAATTCTACTGTTTGCATTTTTATTTGAATTTTAAAACTGTGGAAGAAAATGATAGTGGTGATGTGTTTTGGCCCACCTTATCATTTTAAAGGATGTTTTTACCATCAGAAGTCCATCATTTATATCAATGATTGAAATGACATTAATTCTGAAACAATCTAGTGGAAGAAAAATGTTAAAATGTCACTACAACAATTGAACCAGCACATCCCCGTAAGGGGTAATGGAAAGGCACTTGACTTGGAGGTCTGTCCTGGCACGTCCTATTGGTAGTCGTGTAATTTGGGATTACATATTTGTCATCTCTAATGGGCCTTTTCTAGCCTATGGGCTGTGCGACTTTGAAAAAGTCTCCTCTATGAGGTATCCTTGAGCAGGAATGCCTTGCCCAACTGTGCAGAGTGATCCAGCCCCAGTCCAATCTATCTCACTCCGCTAATAGGACCAAAGGAAACAGAAGCCCTTTGTAAATTACACAGCGTTGTTTGAATCTGACGTTCTATCATCTAGATCAGGAGTCACAAACTGTCTTGTAAAGGGCAAAATAGTAAACATTTCAGGCTCTGTTGGCCACACCGTCTCTACTGCATCCACTCAAGGCTTTTGTGGTGCAAAGTAGCTGCACACCATATGTAAAGCTCTGCGCCAATCAAGCTTCATTTATGGACTCTAAAACTCAAAATGCAGGTAATTATCTTGTGCCACCAAATATTGTTCTTCCTTCTATTTTTTTTCCCCAAACATTAAAAATGTAAAAATTATTCATATTTCACGGGCCACATAAAATGGAAGATGGGCTGGATTGTGGCCTACAGACAATAATTGGCTGACTCCAGTCTAGACCACTTATCTAACTACCTGAACAATCTCAAATCTTGCTACTCAGAACCTGGGCCAGATAATCTGTTGGAAATGCAGAATCTCGGGCCTCAACCCAAATTGATAGAGTCTGAATCTGCTTTTTTTAGCAGGTTCTCTAGGTGATTCTAGTCCTCGTTTAAGTTTGAGAAGCCTTGCTATGGAACACAGTTGAAAACCAGAAAGAGCAGAGAAAATAACAGGCTTTCTGAATATGGTAAAGTATATACCACAAAAGTGCATAGTAAGGCCTGTGCAATTATTAATACAACAGCCATTTAGCCCTTCACTCAAAGCTAGATTTTATATATATACATATATATGTGCATGTATGTACGCCCATATAGACACACTTATGTATGTATGTATATATTATATATACACATGTATGTATATACATATATATGTCTAATATACATACATGTACACTATATACATACATATATATACATATATATATATGTATATATGCTGTTGATATGACTTTCAGTCTACAGCAAAAGGCAAGTGGGAACATTGCTGTAAGTGAGGTCCATCTGATAGCAGCAACAAATAATATCTAAAAGCCTGAAGTGGTTTTTTTAAAAACTAAAATCAAATTAATATGCTAGAAGATCAGAACTCTGAACTTGCTTTGTGTCAAGTGGGACTCAGTCCCACTCAGTCATCCCCAAGGGCATCATCACATTACAGCAAAGTGCAGTGGCTAATGTTCATTGTGATAACCCCAGGGCAGCAAGGAAAGGTTACATTTTCTTCTGTGTTCTCTGTTTAAGAAGATCTGGGGGTGACGGGGAGGAAGGCAGCAAATCACGGGGCCATGTGTGTACCTATGCAACAATCTTGCATGTTCTTCACATGTACCCCTAAACCTAAAATGCAATAAAAATAAACAAATAAAATAAAAAAGAAGATCTGGGCATGTCCTTGCACCTTAAGAGGATTTCCATCACAGGTGTTTAAAACGAAAAGGATGGTTGAGCCTAAAGAGGCTTTCTTTCAATTATTTAGAAAACATTTTTATTTAGAAGTGCATTCTCCACTAATGCTAGAAAACCATGACTTTGTGTTTTTAATTTTTTTCTAATATGTTGAATTTTATTTACCATTTATTCTTGAGGATAGATGCCTCAAATATTTGATTTCACACTCCCAGTTGATTTCAGAAGAGGCAAGATCATCTTTGTTTTATTTTTCATCTCTAACCAGTTAAGACATGAAAGCTGCTTTTATAGCTAAGCAGGGATCTTAAGTAAGGATACTTGTATTTCCTTCTTTTTAATCATTCTCTTCCCCGCTGCAACAGAATTCTCATCCGTTGCTTTACTATTCATTCCTCTATCTTTTCTCTCTCTCTCATTTTAAAGTTGTTCCTTCTCTTCTGTGTTAAAAATGTATTATTTTATCCTAGGACGCTGTTCCCCAGCATGACATCCAACATAACATAGAGAATAAATAGATACTAGAAAGGTATCTAGAGAACTGAATAAATAGAGCTAAGAAATAAAATAGATGGTGATAACTGGTATACCCAAGCTAAGTACTGCTGACCATTGAAAGATTACGATCATTTTATTTCTCTCTTAGAATGGTAGAATCTCAGGCAGCTGGAATCTGAATGAAGGCAGATTAGGGAACCACTTGTAATGACGACAATTTCAAAGTTGGTTTCACATCCCTCTTTTTCCTTGTTGGATCATAAGGTGAGAAGGGACAGAGGGTTAGAGAAGGTAGAATAATATATAATAATATATAATATGTAGAAAAACAGTAGAGAGAACAGGAGAGACTGGCTGTGAGAGGACCAATTCTGTTTTCTTCCATGAAATTATAATTGAGAACTTAGGGCATGGCAGCCTACAAAGGATTCCACTTCTTTGAGCAGAGGTCCGGCCTGTCATGATATGATATCCAGTTCCTAGGCAATTCTCCCCTGCATGCTATATTTAAAATTAAATGGCAAATGATCTGCATTAATGAGGGCCCAAAGCACTGTCAGTACACGGGTAGGAAAGTCATACTTATGGTAATTCAGTTTCAATAGGTTGGACCTGTAAAGAGAATGGCTGACAGCAGGTTATCAAAGCAATTTCCAAGTGGGCAACTGGAGATGGGGCATTCTGACTGAATAGGGACAAAAGAAATGCTTCAAGGACGTAGTGAACATACTTTGTAACAATGTGAAAAAGTCAGCATTAGCTCAAGAGCCAAGCAGCATGGAGTAGCCGACAGAGAGCAAAGGAGGACTGAGCAGTAGAACACGGCACGAGGTAGGAAGCGGCCTGCAATAGGTCCTCCAGTTGACAACCACAATCATAAGTCATGGATCAAAATGCACGTGCATCCATTCCAAAAGGAGCTTCACACTACAAATTAGCCTTTGCAGGAATACTCATGCACCAAAAAATAAAAATAAAAAAATCCCACACGCCAAAGACAGTAACTATTTGAAACTGTGTTTGTACATTTTACAAAATAGAGAAAAACTGTTTTTTCTCTCCTTTATCTTTTTTCGAAATAGGCAGTATTGTCTAGAACTATGGATCTAATGCTGGGCACTGGAGAAACTCAGACCTTGCCCTTGTGGCACTTATATTTGAATTATGGAATAATTCAATAGACTATCTCTGTTCTGACTGTAAAAATATATTTTATTGTTATTCTGTCTAAGCAAATATTTCTCATTATTTTCCAGCATTTTCTTTTAGATAGTTTTAATTATGGATTCTATCCACACCTTCCCATTTGTGCTCATTGATGAGTCTATGTTTCCCACTTCCATGTTTTAAAAGGCCAAGCAACAGATGTCAGGGGTCTTGTCCAGAAAAAACATCTGTCCCCCTCTTCATGCCAAGAAGACGATACCACACCTTAAGTTATCGACAACTTTCAGGGTTTTGTGTGCAATAAGAATGTCACATTGATAGCTCTTAAATGAGAATTCACTTTGGGAGGTACCCAAGATAACATAGGCTGTTCAATGATAAAAAGAGATTTTGGCTCCAAATCATCCCCTTATGCATTTTGCACAGAGGAAAACAGAAGACTGACCCAGTATCTCAAGTGCCATCAGAGTATGAAATGAACAAATGTGCGTCTGTCTCTATTTGAAGGGTTACATGTGATCTGAGGATGTGCATTCGCATTTCATACACATCAAGGAACCTTTTTCATTCATTTCATGCACATGAGAACTCAGTGTGTTTGTAAACATTCAGAAAGGATTGGTCAGAAAGGAAATTTTCCCCATGAAATCTTTCTAGTGGATATTTTGTTCCCAATAAAGATGGCTTCCGATACAGTCTGAGAACCTCACCGGGTATTGGGGACGGAGCTGGATGCCTGCCCAGAATTTTGCCCTTAAAATAACTCCACTGAGAGACTCCTCTAGGCTGTCCTGTTAAAACTGATGCCATCCAGAAAACAACTGTTTGGATGATTTTAATGCAGTTTCATCCAATTACTAGGGAGACATTTTCTGCCACAAGGTTGGTAGCATTCTGGTGTTTGACTCTGAATTTATTTAATCTGTTTCACCCAGTATAAAGGCCAGTATCTTTTTTTTCTCTCTTTCTTTTTTTCTGCTTGATTTCTCTTTTTTTTCTCATGGAGGAGCAATTCTTCTAACATACAAAGAAGTTAATTTTAAAAGTGTGCTACTGAAATGATATGAAAAGTAGTTTAATAGAAGAGAGATAGTTGTTCAGTCAAGTTGAAAGAAGCCTGCATTCTTGTATTTGCATAAAGCACTGTGCATGGGGCTATTTGTTAAACTAAGTTGAATAGATAGTACTTAAATTACATATAAATGTGTGTTGTTTTGAACTGTTTATGTCAGTAAAGTAAATCTAATGACACAAACATAATAATACCTTAACTGCTTTTATAAACAGTTTACAATATTTATCGTTTGTCGAGCACAGCTAGTGTTATCTGCAATTCAGCAGTAATTTTCAATCACAACCTCAAAATAGTTAACGTTAAAAGGAATCAATATGTACTACATTTTATTACATACCCATGGGCAATAGCTCCCTGTTAATGATCACAACTGCCAATTATATCTATCAAAGCAATTTTTCTCTTCATAAATTAAATGGAGAGAAGTGTGAAATAAACTCTGAGATCATGCTATGATATTTTAGTGTCTCTATCTCTCTCACTCTCCTTTTTACAGTTTTTTTTTTTAACTTTGGTTATGCATTCCATTATTTAGAATGATTACCACCATGTGCTTGGGTTTTGCTATCAACATCACTAGCAGAAGGAATACTAAGAAGGCTAGTCCTAGTGCTTTTTACTTTATCCTTGTCATGTCACTGAGTAAAAAGAAAAAAACACCCTAGCTTTTTAAAATCAATTCCTAGAATGTTACCTGAAGAGATCAGCCTCATGCCAAATGTGTGTCAGTGTAGAAAGAAGCCTAGTTTGATTTTCTTTTTAAAGTGTTTAAAATGACACATTCTTGGATCATTGGTATATGTTGTCTGTGATAGGTGACATAACAGCTGAGTGAAGGCCAGTGTGGATTCTGTCGAACATGCCTCATCCAGTGGTGCTTTCAACCAATACGCATTAAATGTCACCACATCACTTCTGTGCCAGACACGGTGCAAGTTGTTGAGCCTAAAAAAAAAAAAAAAAAAAAAAGAAGAAGAAGAAGAAGAAAGAAGACTATGATGAGGACTAGTAATTGAGACGCAGAATTTGAAGCGAGGCCATCCTGGATTGGAATCCACACTCCCTCACAAGTTGTAGGAATGTTGTCAAGCTACTTAACCTCATCACAAGCCTTAGTGTCTTTAGGGGGAAGGTGGAACAAGCTTAGTACTCATAATGTTGCTTAGAGAATTAAATGAGATGACTGTAATTATCCTTTTGAATATTGTTAATGACAAGTCATAGGTTCTACTCTCACAATGCTCAGCCTAGTGACAGCGAAGGACACTGAACAAGGAAATGTAATTGTGCTGCAGTGTAACTGTACTAGTGAAAGCTGGTTCCGGATGCCATGGGAACTAGATGACTGCTTTGCAAGCTAGCCTGGTTGGTTTAGAGTCACATGGAAGGTACAGGCCACAGAAACTTCAAGAATCCTATGTGAATTGCCTGGTTGCTTTAAGAATTCTGTTCTGACCTTAGCAATTATAGGATCTTAGAGAGCTAGATGTGGAAACTGTTTTGGTTGTCATCAGGATGGCACATTTCACCACCAATCAATCCCTGCCCTACTATTTGGAAAGCACCATGCTAGACAATAGAGAAGTAAAAGATGAATGAAATTAAACAGCTGTTCTCAAGTTGCCCATCCTCTATCATTGGCCCTATCAGAGTGTATACAGCACCTTTCTGAACTCAAAATAGGTTATTGCAATTGTGTTACTTCTTGTGACTTCTGCATTAGAGATAGTAACTTCCTTGGGAGCAGATTCATATGGGAAACTATTTCAAGTCTGGTGTTCTTTGACTGCACACCCAACTAGCCCGAGAACTGTGTACTCTCAGTGATCTCTTCTGCAACACCTGCTTCTCCCTTTATAGTTACTTCTTCCCATCAGCCTTAAAATGTGACCCTCCTGTCTATTTGAAGGTTTTCACTTGACTCCACGGCCCCTCCAATGCAGGTCTACTTCTCACTGCCTTTCTACCAGCTTCCTCCTAAAGAGCTGAGAGCATTCCTTGTCCTTCCCGTGCCCTCTGTCCTTACTGTACCCCAACCAATCTCTGCTCCTAGCATTCCATGGAATGTTCTAGTTAAGTAAGGTAAGAATGACTTCATGTTGCTGATTTGCTCATTTTTTTGTTATCTTATTTGACATCTTAGAAATGCCTCACCCTTTACCCACTCCCTCCTCAATCCCTTAATTTCTACATTATCTCCTTTTCCTTTCTCCAATGCTGGAGCCTGAACCCAAGTCTCCTTATCTAACCTGACTTTACTCCACTATTGAACACAGGACTTCCCTAAACCTTGTCCTAGTCATCTTTTTCTCTCGCTCTTGACTCTCTACTTGGGTTATTTCTTTGATTCCCATGGCTTTCCGAACATACATCTGCACCTTTCTAGCTACTGCCTTAGTGTTCCAGTCGTAAGGAGACTATGTGGAATCACTGTCTCCCATTAGGGGAGTAAACAGCCTTATTGGCAGTCTGTTCAGGTATCTAAGACCAAACTCATGGATCTTATCAAAAAACCTGTTCCTTCCCCAACATTTCCAGGATTGGCAAATAGCACAATCAATAGCTAAAATGCAAAACCAAGGAAGAATTACCTCTCCTGTCTCACTAATCACTCACCAAAGCCCATTAATGCTATCTCCTAAGTGTATTTCAGACGACTTGTCTCTATCCCATTTTTCACAAACTCTCTGACTTGAATCACTGAATATTTTAATTCATTATTGCCCACACTCCAATTATTTTACCATATTGCAGCCCAAAATGGTTCTTTGATAAGTCAAGTCTCAGCATATCTGTACCTTCCCTAGAAAATTCAGTGACTTAGAATACCTGATTCCCAAGTTTTTAATGTGACCTAGAGGTATCATTTGTCATTCTATCAGAAAGACTTTTGAGAACAAACAGAGCAATTTTATCAGTGACACTGGGACAACAAGTGTAAACTGGGACTGTGTTGGGAATCTGAGACACAGAGTCTCATTGTATCATCAATTTCCAGCAAAGGATCTGGTTCATAGAATAGAGGATGCTCCATAAATGTTTAATGAATAAATGAGTGAGTGGAAGGGTGCATCATTATATGGCATCTTGCTGAAGAGAGAAGAACTCAGCTCAAATGTGTGGTTGGCCCAGCTGACTGTCTGTTGTGTTTCTTTGTCCCCAAAGACACTACAAATCTACATTTCAAGGCTTTCTAGGTCTGTTCTTTCCAGGTTGTAAGCAGGTGAACCTATTTTCAAATGAAATATTAAGGGTAATGCCAACATATAAAACAGTTAAAAGTGAAAGGTGCTCCAAGTGAGGTTGGGGATTACCTGACCCTGCCATGTCAGCCTCCCTCTGACCTTCCTTGCCTAAAACTACCTGAGAGAAGTCTTTGGACCAAGAGAAATATAAATTAAAAATTGCTACTCTAGACTGTTGATACATTTTCTCAAACAAACTTAAAACATCTGAAAGTTAAAGCAGAGATTCTTTAAATGTACCTTTTGCCAGTGAGTTTATAATCTCCCCTTTGGTGACATCCAGACGCCATAACTGTTCTGCAATTGCTACCCTTGTACCATCATCTACTTGTGTAAACTCTTTGGATGCCAATTTGCTAGGCCCTCCTCTAACTCCAGTGCAACTAAACCCATTAGATCTCCCACTCACTCATTCAATTATGAACATATATTGAGTATCCAGTATTTTAGGATCTGGGTTCTCAAATCTTATTTCTTACTATTTTTCATGATGTGCTCAGTGTAAGCCAAGTCAATTTATTCTACCTTTAGCAACAGCTAGCTTCTATTTACTGAGCTACAATTCCTGATGAGATTCTAAGGGCTTTATATGCATCACTGAATACTTACAACAACCTTTTGAGTTAGGTATGACCTCACCTGTAAAGGGGATTTTCATAATATAGAAGAGGAAACTGAAACTTGGAAAGGTTAATAAATTGGCTTAAATTTAAATAGCTAATTAAGAGAAAACCTGGGTCATAAACTGTAATGTCTTCCAGGAGTACACCTTTTATATTGTTTTAGTCTCTTCAGGTCACTATAATAAAATGTCTTAAACTGGATAGCTTATAAGTAATAGGAATTTATTTTTTCACTGGAAGATGGGAAGTCCAAGAGCAAGGTGCTGACAGGTTTAGTGTCTTCTTGCTATGTCCTCACATGATGGAAGGGACAAATGAGCTCTCTGAGGCACTAACCCCATTCATAAGGGCTTCTCCCACGCATGTGACCTAATCATCCCCCAAAGGCCCCCCCTGCTAATACCATCACCTTGGGGATTTGGGTTTCAACCTATAAACTTTGAGGAGACAGAAACATTCAGTTCATTGCACATATAATCTGTTTTCTGTCTGTGACCTTCTACTTTCTTAGGTGTGGCTTTCAATATTTTACTCTAAAATTTACTTCCTTCAGTAAGTCTTCCATATATCTAAGCTGATGCTGAGTGTTCCTCTCCTTATGACATGGCATACAGCCTGTTGAAAGTGGTAGTATTTTAATTTGTGTTGACTGTCACTTCTTCTCGTATTTCTTCTCATATAACAGTTCCATCTAAAATAATAAAGCAATTGTCTTCCAGGGTCTTTCACTATTTATGTGAATGTACATGTTTCCTTTGCAGCACCCACTCTTAGTGGTTACATACACATTACACACTCAGATACCATTGCCTGATTTCATAATATAACACTTATTAACATGTTTTAAAATGTAGTTAAAAGTTTAGACCCTGGAGTCACTTGCCCAGTCTTCACTGGTTACTTTTCTGTGCCTCAGTTTCCTCATATGTAGAATGGGGCAAGATAGTGTTTACCTCAAAGATTTATTGAGATGATTACATAATTATATATTGTAATTATGTATATCTCTCTGTGTGTGTATGTGCATAAATATATAAATTGGAATAACACCTGGTGTATATTAAGTGCTATGTGAGCAAAAGCTATTGGTGTTGCACTTACCATGGCAGGAGAAGCAAGTCCTTTATTCTTATTACTTAGCAGAGATGAGTGGTGACTCTGGATTTCCTTGGTCTCTAAGACCTCAAAACTTCCAGCTTCCTTCACCATCCCATCCGCCCAGCTTACTGCTGCCTGCTCTTCCTTTGCAGTCTGTACGTGCCCTGTTGCTTATTTTTTGTTACTCTGATTTCCCTTAGCTTTTCTTTGGAGCTATCACCACAGGCCTCTCTTCTTCCCTCTGCCCCAACTCTTTCAGACAGTTTGAAAGGCCCATGATTAACCTAATAGTAAAACTCAATTATTCCATCAAATTCATTTATCAGACAGAAGGCACTAATATTTTTAGTCATGGCGTAGATGGCAAAGTTCAAAACTTAACAAGGAGCAAAGGTGGTTTGTGGTTTTCTATCTTGAAGCACATGACTGCAGCTCAAAGGAGACTTGCAAAGAATATTAAAAAGTCACATTAATACCTGAGTGACAATTCCGCAGAGTACACTCAATTATCTCTGATTTGGGAGAGAAGTAAGGATGATCCAAAAACAAGTTGATACATTCTCACAATAGCCCTCAAATGGAGAATTCTAATTCCACTAAAGTACTTGTACATTTACCCTCATTCCTCTCCCTCAATCAATATTCTTTCAGTTTCTTCTGTTATTTGGTGGAAAAGGCTTCAATTAGCTGATTATCTGTCTTTAGCACATTTCTTTTACTTCTTATGGTGTTTGATTGCCTGCAAACAAAGAAAGCTAATAACCTATTTTTATCAAGGAAGGTGTTTTGTCTGCAGGAGTCAGAGAGCATCTGAAATGAGCTGGGATGCAGCTCGGCCCGAGGAGAGGATTTGACGGAAGCCCTGATGGGATATCAGAGCACCCAGGGAATAGTTACAGCTCTGCACTTAAAATCCACCAATCCTGTGTTCTGATTGGAAATATGTTTTAGTTCTGAGATTTTCAAATGGGTATGTGTTTGTACTATTGGTGGATGCTTTAAATAAAGGAACTGGGGCCTTGTGAACTGGCTCTAGGGAAGTCAGCTTCCACAAAGGGCCCTGGATCCTTCTATTCTGCTTGCCAAAGCATGCTAAGTAGTAAAATCTGTTCTTAAAATCACTTAAAGCCCCAAATTAAACAGATCTGTCTGTCTTTCTTAACCTTATTGCCTATCTGACTCACGCCCAGCTAAGGGTTCAGGAAAGGAGATTCATGTGGCCAAGGTCCAAGTCACATGTACAGTCTTACCAAGTAGCAAAATACACAAAGAGCCTGTTAGCTCTTCCCGGGAACAATAACAGCAACAACAAAAAAAAATGTCATCAAATGAGAGAAATTGTAGTTGATGTTTCTACATTAGTAGAAACTGCTCACTGACATTTTGGGATGCTTACCATGTGCCAGCATGGTTTTAGGGGCTTTACTTGAAGAATTCTCACCACCTTCACAGCAACTGTATGAGGTGGAGAATATTATTATCTTCACTACTACTATGGATGAAAAAATTTAGGCCAAAAACGTTTATCATCTTGCCTGAGGTTAGAAGCGTGTTGCAGGCAGAACCAAAATGAGACCAAAAATCATTTGACTCATTTCCTTTCAGTGACTTCAATAATTCTTTTTGTTTGTTTGTTTTTTTTTTTTTTTTTTTTACAGGGCCTGGCTTTGTTGCCCAGGCTAGAGTGCAGTGGTGCCATCATGCTTCACTGCAGCCTTGACCTCACAGGCTCAGGTGATCCTCCCATTCAGCCTCCAGAGTAACTAGGACTACAGGCGTGTGCCTCATTGCCTGGCTAATTTTTGTATTTTTCTGGAGAGAAAGGGTTTTTCCATGTTGCCCAGGTAGGTCTCAAATTCCTGAGCTCAATTTAATCTTCCTTGGCTTCACAAAGTACTTGGATTGCAGGCATGAGCCACCATGCTCATCTGACTTGAATAATTCTATATATTTCTATGGCAAAAAAAACTGTTTCACTCATAAGAATAAAATATATAAAGTATAATAAGTAAAATATAAAATAATTATAATGAGGAAAATGCAATGAACCTATGAGGTGATAATAAAAATACTTCTCTAAGAACATTGAGAATTAACTCTAGATGAAATATGTATTTGGATTCCACTCTGGTTTTCATTTTTCCAGCCAATCCAATCTTTATAATTCCCTTTGATAAAAAAAAATATAAACATTAATACAAACATATATGGCAGTAGTTCCCTAAGTTAGATACCCCACAATTTTCAAAAAATTAAAAACTCATTAAAAATATCTTTTTAATAAGTCATTATTTGAAGAAGATAATTGGACATGCATGTTTATAGTAGAACAATTCACAATTGCAAAACATGGAACCAACCCAAATGCCCATTCACCAACAAGTGGATAAAGAAACTGTGGTGTGTCTGTGTATGTATACATTTTATATATATATACATATATAATATATTGTGTGTGTGTATATATATATATATAATATATTGTGTGTGTATACACACACACACACACACACACACACACACATATATATATATATATATATATATATATATAATGGAATACTAAGCCATAAAAAAGAATGAATTAACAGCATTTGCAATGACCTGAATGATAAGCTATGGGAACTCAAAGGCCTAAGAATGACACAATGCATTTTGGGTACTTGAGGGGAAGAATGGGAGGTAGGCGAGGGATAAAAGACAACAAATATGGTGCAGTGTATACTGCTCAGGTGATGCGTTTCAAATGGATCTCACAAAGCTCCACTAAAGAACTTACTCATATAACAAATATCACCTGTACCCCAATAACTTATGAAAAAAAAATAATGATAAATAAATAAAAATCTCTTTTGAACTCATTCTTTGTAAAGGAACTGGTCACCTCCATCTGGGCCTCTGAACCATTCCTCGCCTTTCCCCACACTTCTCCACTCTGCTCTGTGTCATAGGTGGCTGCATTGACTGAATGTATGATAATTGATGGGCTTCGTTTCCCTTAGTCTTTCATTGGATTTAGCTAATGGGAGGCACTGACAGATGCAAGAATGGGAAGATAATAAACCCAGGGTATCTGGTTTCCTCCCTGACAGGTCACCCAGGTCACTTCTTGGTGCCTGTCTGAGGACACCACCATTCCTTGTAGGTGGCCCTTTCCAAACAGCTCTTTTGTGGTTCAGCAACTGTTTCCCCTCTTTACTCCTTCAGGCCTCAGGGTTTGATACTGCTCCCTACTGCTACTAATCCCAGAATACCTTAATGAAGCCCCTACCCACCACTTAGAAAGTTGTGCCTTTACTCTCCTCCATTAATCAATATGAGCATGCATCTCTTTCCCAACGGGACCCTAATTGAAACAGAGACCTTTACAATTTACTATAATTTCATCCATTTAATATTAATCTTTGCTGTGTAACACCATTTTTTCTACATTATTTAAACAGAAACTCTACCAAGTTACTGCTCATAAGCACGTGATGTCATTTCTGTAACTCAGGTGGAATTTGTAACCCCTTATTTAACAGCAGTTCTAAGTTGTGAGTAATTTCCATTTTAATCATGGAGAAAAAAATCTAGATTAAGTGCGTGTGACAGAATTAGGCAATGTCATTACCATCTTTGTATATTATCAGAGCCATTGGGATCAAGAGGCTTCCCAATGATGAAAAAACTGCTTGACTTGCTGGTGTTGGTTGACCTAATAATTTTTAAAGTAGTTATTGAATCCTTAAATTATTCAGGTGCCATGAAGAACACAGATGAGATGAAGATAGATCTGTTTGCTATGATAGTAGATTAACAATCTAAAACCGTCTTTCAGAAGTTTTGGTCTTTTATGAATGTGGTGGGTAGAAACTCACTAGAGTTAAAATCAATACTGGTATCTCTTTTCCATAACTCTATCATTCTCTTAAAATCCAAGTCTTAGAATACCTGCTAGGATTCGAGACCAAAAGGTCTTATATTTTATGGAAATGGTTCTCTATATTGAAAAAAATAAATGCATAATTAGCTTTATGCTGTTCAATAGACATAGTCTTCATAAATGTTTTGGGGAAGAAAGCAAGAATCACAGATTGATTCCTTTCAAACTCTTTTACCTTGAAGCACAAATATGATTAATGTATCTAGCTATTTAGGTAAGATTCTTTGGAGATTTATATATGACAATTGTATGAAAAATTCAAATTTCATATATAGATTTAACAATATACTTATTACCATACAAAAGCCATTAAGCTACCCAAGAGACATAACTTGGCTATTGCTGAAGTTAGCCTTTTATGCGTAATAAATCGCCCCAAACTTTACAGGCTTAACGTTCATTTAACCTTTAAGTCTCTTCTTTAAGAATTTGGGCAGCGCTCAGCTAGGTAGTTCTGGTCGCATTTGAATTGATTCAAGCATCTTCAATCAGCAGTCAGGCTGGCTGCAAGCTGACTAGTCTAGGATCATATCTACTAGGAGAATTCATCTTGGTTCCACATGGTCTCTCATCCTCCAGCAGGTTGGCTGGTCTTGTTCCTACGGCAGCTGGGTAGGATTCCAAAAAAGCCAGTAGGAGCATGAAATAAAGGCACAACATCACTTCTTCCACTTTTTATGGGCCAAAGGAAGTCAATAGGCCACTCAGATTCAAGGGGAAGGGAAATAGAATCTCTTTGTTAATGGCAGGAGCTTCTAAATTCCAGAGCAAAAGGCACTGAAACAAGGAAAAGTGAAAAATTGTAGCCATTTTGCAATCTACCAAAATTAGATAATAAGGAATAATGTGGAGTGGGGATGATGAACCAAATACTACATTGGGCTTTTTTGTGACTAAAGGAGGTGGGTAAGAAGGAGACATTGTTTTGCATGTATCAGCATACACAACAGCATGCCCATGTATATACATGCTTCCATTAAATATTTCTCAGACATAGCAGAACTTGTATCTCCTGCCACCACTCCACTCTGGTCTTGTTTCTCTTTCCTTTTGTCCAATCTACAGTTTTTCATTTTTCTTTCTCAGCTTTTCTTTTCTTGTACCTTCTACTGACTCTTTGACTCCCAGGTCTGCTCTATTCCTCCTCTGAGTGAGTTTTATGCTTCCCTGGTCTCTCTTATCCTGCTTACTGTCTATTCCAGAGTCTGGCAGGAACCAAGTCAATGAAGAAAACACTCAGTCATTTGGCAATGTGAAGAAGCAATTAGATGCCAGCTTCTAAAGGGCTAGAGGACATTTAAGCTCCAAGTGCTGGAAATCTTACTGAAACTGCAGGCAGAACAGAGGGAGAAGTACTTGAAGGGTTATTAGCTAGCCAGAGCTTTCTTTTTTTTTTTTTTCCATTGCCTATTATAAGAAGGCTTCCGTGTTCTGGTTTGAGCCACTATGAGTAGAACGGAGATCAATGAGCATCTGTGAGAGAGAGTTCCTCACAAATAATGAAAGCTTGTCTCAGTCCTTTAAGAATAAGACCTGGAGAAAGTGATTCCTAGAGCATAACCGAACTCTTTGGATGCATGTGACAATGTAGAAGATAATTCCAAATTCTATAGATAATCCACAGCACAGTTAATCTCTGAATAGTTACTGAGATGTACATTATAATTGGAAGCACGGCAGTGACCATTTATTTAATTTTGTACAATGCTTGTTACTGCATTCCAACTCATAGTAGCTATTACTCCAACCTCTATTTTCTATTGTTACTCTTTAAATGCAGACCTTGCCCCTTACCCAAGCCAGGATTGTTACTCCACAGAGGGTTTTCCAGACATCATTAACCACAGGAAGAGACCATAACACAGCAGAAACTTGGGATTGAATAACAGCCTTGAAATTCAAACTGACATCATGTATTATTGTTTGCATTATATCCTAAACAGTTATTAGGAACAATTAGCAATTAAAGACTCTTAGGTGCAGTTATATGGTTTTCTACAATATATCCTGAATAGCAGGATAAGTGCTTTGGCTGCAAGCCAGTCATCAAAAGCCCACAGAAAACTCTAATGTAAAATGCGTGCTCCTTTATGGCCATTGAACGAAGTATGTTAATCAAGCAAAGCCATACATGAAATGGGGAGACTTCAGGTGTAAACTTTCACTATGAAGCAGATTTCCATGTTATCCAAACTGTAGGGTTTATACACATATCTTCTCCACTTAACTTTTATGAAAAAGAGACACATAACAAGCACAGAAACAGACATCCAGAAATATTTTTAAAGGAATATATCCTGATTTCAAGACAGAATTAGTGTAATAACCTCTATCTTCTAGTCCTTTAGTAGTTGACCATGACACTGGTGTTCATTATAATGATCCTGAGGCCCTAAATATTCCTTCTGAAGCATCAAAGTGATGTTACATCAGAGTCAAGCTAATTTGAATGTTAAATGTAGTCTACACATATTTAATTCCTTGAAAATCAAGTTGTATATACTGATTTTTAGTTTTCTCACAATAACCATCTTGCCAGGGGGTCATATTCTCAATTATATTGAATAAATTGGATTTTGTGCTTTATTATGTATTGTGTTTATTTTATTAATATCAAAGTGCTGACTTCAGTTCACCCACTATTAATAGTTATATAGATTTTTTTTTCTGTTTCCAAATCAGACACTAATTATAGATATAGTAAGCTGAACTCAATCTCTATTCAGCGCAGTTTTTAAGAACATGGAATAGACTGAAGGCAAGCAGGTGTTCAGCTTCTATCAAGTGCTCAGTGTGGAAACAGAGAGAAACATCAGGAGAGTTAAAAAAAAAATCATTCAAATGGCTCTTGGTTTAAAAAAATAAAAGAGAGTAGGAAAAAAAATCTCAGTTGCTCAGTGACTTTGCTTACTTAAATCTTTGGAGTAAATTGTAAATAAATAGCTGATTTATATTGACTAGCATGGCTTACATCCTTCTCAATTCCAAATGTGGCAATAAAAGCATTTATGTGGGAGACAGAACTGAAGAGTGGGGGTCCTATTAGATTTTTGGAAATAACTTGAACCCCTCAAACTTTACAGTGCCTCAAGTTATATTAGAGGGAGAAAAGCATCGCAACAAAAATTGGAAATATTACAGTCCAATTTCTTACTTTTTTAAGTAAAAAGAAACAATATAGACAGTAACATTTCAAAGTTTAAAAATAGCCTATGATCGTGAAGCAAGACGACCAGAGCACTTATGAATTGACATCTGATAATTTCTCAATAAAGTATATGATCATCCATGAAGCAAGACAATCAAAGTACTTATAAATTAACCTCTGGTAATTTCTCAAAGAGTTGTATTTGTTTTCCTAATAATTAGTTATTATAAATTTATGAAATTATACATAAGGAGAAAATAAATTATGTGAGCAGACATTAAAACTTGATATAAATACATAAATATGCAAAATAAGAAATACCATTTACATAAACCTATTCATTTTTTAATATAAAAATAGAAATGTAGATATGCAATTGTGAAATACAGTATGAAAACAGTTCACCAGAATCCAGGTATTATGTGCAAACAGTAATTTTACATTTACAGTGGAAAGTAGCACTAAGTAAAGCTTTGCATTCTTTTAAAATATGAGCTTAATAAAATAATCTGTGATTTGAGCTTATCAATAAGGGCTTTTTTATCTGACTGTAGTCTCCGAGGCATGGTACCTGCCTTCCTGAGATGGGCTTATCTTGAACACGGGCTGACCGTCCCTTGTGTTTGAGCTCAGTCATTTCCCTCAGGTACTAAAGGTTTTCTAAGATGTCTGTTCTTCTCATTGAGTGAGTGAAGAACAGTCTTCCCTCAGTGAGTGAAACACAAAAGGTCTTTTGCACACAGTCGGAATACGAGTGCTTCAGTGAGGAAGTGTCTCTCATGTCTCTGGTCTTTACTCGTCTTGCTACTGATATGCACTTCCAGGAGATGGAGCTATGGCTCAGTCTGAATTCTCACATCTTTTGTAGTCCGCTCAAGGAAAAAAAAAAAAAATTAAGATTTCAGATTTTTTTTAAAGCAGTTTATAAAGTAACCATTACTGAACGGCATTAGGAAGTGGGAAATGGGTCAAACTCTTTTGTATTTAATCTACAAATCTGTAGATTAACGCACTTTAATATGCTACATTGGTGAAAAAGCTTGAAGCTCAGGCTTCTCTTGGATAGAACTCAGTGTTTGTGACCTTCCTTCAAGACAGAGAAAAAAACTATTTTTCAGAAAAAGAGAAAAGATTAAAAGAAATCAGAATTGTTGTTGGTTGTTTTTAAAGGAAGCCTGCAAATTCCAAAATCTGATAACAGAATATTGCTTTAATTATAATTATTAAAATAGTGCTATTTTATATTTTCCATTTGTCTACCCTAAAACATGTTTATCTAAGTGTTTCACCTTTTACCTGACTTGGTTTAGTCTTTATTAAAAGTCAGGGTATTGTTACGCCTCTCATGAGTTTGAAGTAGGCTTTCATCTCATTATACGCTTTCCATATAAGAAACCCCCAATTTATGGCTGATTTCTCAAAATACAGTAATTGAGTTTGTTGCCAGCCATGCAGGGTAATCATCCAATCATGAAAACCTGCTCTGTATGGAGGAAAGTGTTCTGGACCAGTGGATTAGGGATGACAGGTGTTCTTCCTGGTAGCCAGCTGTTTCGGCAGCAATATCATAGCAGGACTTTCAAAAATAAATAACAGCCATGACAATAATCATCGTATTTGAATAGTGTTTACAATTATAGAATGTTCCACGAGCTTCACCTTCCTTGAGCCCCTGATGACCATCAAGTGTGTCAGACTGGTACTATGATGTGCTAAATTTATGGACCAGGCTCACAGAGGAGATGGAGTGATAGAGGTCACACAGCTAGTAAGTGAAAAAGTTTGGCTTCCCATCCATACCGTCAAATACCTAACTTCATGCACGAGTGGCATGTTTTGTTTGGACATTTGTGTGAGTGTGCATGTGTGAGAGCTTGTGTGAGTGTGTGCAGTGATATAAAATAGCCTTGCTTCTGATGAGCATTTGTGTACATCCTCATGTCTGAAACGACCATTCGGGGATGCAAAGCGTTATCACATTACTCACCCATACTAGGGGAGGCCTCATCTGTGTTTGGGACCACCTATATAGCATCATTTTTGAGATGAGTAAAAACGTAGTCAACCAACTATTTCTACTGTTAGATGTTGTCCCAATTTTATCACATTCTTTTGTGGTGGTGTTTAATTTATAAGTGATAACATTTGGATATTTATTCTAAGCTTCAAATCCTCTTTACTGCTCTTGATTTTTTATTTTAAACTAAACAAGGTACTATGGCTGATAACTGCTAGTTAAAATTAAATTACCATGAAGAGAAAAAGTGAAATTTTATCCTACTAACATGATGATATTTTTCTTTAAATTATAGGTATGAATGTGAAGTTTTGTAATATATATATGAGTGTCTCCTAACTTCTAGCAGCTAGAAATGTTCTAGCTAAGTACAAAATATTTATCATGCTAGGTGTTTTTAATATACTATAGATATTGCATGAAGAAAACCTGAACTTAACTTAGACCTTAGTGTGAATTCTGGCTCCTTCTTTTACCAGCAATGTAACTGGAGCACATTATTTATCATCTCTGAGTCTTGATTTCTTCAAACATAAAATGGGAAGGCACTCGACCTCACAAGGACATTGTAGAAGACTGAATAACAAAAGAAATCTTTAATACTATTAATGCATTTAAGGACGGTCCTGCTGCAGGGTACAATTTTTTAAACCATTCTTTCTGTCTTTTCCATTCAGTGATCTTGTAAATGCCCACCGCTCTGGTATTTATTAGAATGTTTGAGTGCTTTTAATTTTGGTCTGGACCAAAATTAAAGGAAACAGGTGATTTGTTTTGCTAAAGAAATAAGAATTTACTGACTTTCTGAATTATGTAAGTTTGGTTTTCCTCGTATAAATTTGAGCAGAGAGCATGTAAGTGCTACTTTCAAAAGACTAAGGGGAAGCAAAACAAAATGAAAATGAAATAATTCCCCAAAAGCATTTCCTAATCATTGCTACTGTTTAAGGCAAGAGGGGGTGGGGGTTCTGTCAAAAAGGTTTCCTGGACCCAGAAGCCTGAGCAAACCTGCCGGCACATCTTTGCCACCACAGAAAATTGGCACTGAAACGACCATTCTGTGTTAGTTTTACCTACATGTTTTCAGTTGTCACAAGCCTACTCGGGGGACTGAAGAAGAAAGCATTTTTCCAGAACCAGTAGGTCTACAGGGGTCTGAGAGCAGGGATCTGCCAACCGAAAATTAAAGTAATAAGAGGAGCACATTAACAAAGGCTCTTTTTCTTTTAATAAGCATAAAAAAGAGCTGTCCCATTAGAGGTGACTTTTTCTAAGTGTTACCGCACTTGGCAATTTTTAAAATTCTCAAAATATAAAATACGAGAGAAAAGAAAGTGTGACATTTTACTTTTTGTATGTTTTTCTTTGGAGTGGTCTCATATGCTAATTATACGTATAACTTATTCTGTTTACTTTCACCTAGAGGTTTTAGATTTAAGTTAGTGAAGGTGTCAGTGTGTTATATACAGGGCTGCATCATTAATTACACATTTTATAACTTTTGGGTGAATTTAATGCGAGAAAAGCCAGATGCTGAGAGTGTTCTTTGTAGAACTACACTGTTAGACATATACAGGAAGGGATTTATAGGCGAGAAAAAAAGCAACTATCTTTTCCTAATTCAGCTCAATCTCTAGCTGATTATTTTGGGTTCTCATCTTAATGGTAGCACTTAAAAATAATTTAGAAAAAAAAATCATAAACTCTACACTCTAAATCTCATATCCTAATAAGGAAACCCTATAAACAAACATTAAGATAGGTGAGAAGAATATAAGGGGTATGCAATTTAAGAAAGGAAATAGCAGCAATTTGCATTTCTTCTCACTCATTCAGCAGCATTAATTCTTGTTTCCCTAAAAACATCAGTGGCAAAGTGATGGACCAGTCAAGAGATAATATAATAATATCAGTCTCCAGGTTTTATAAGCACAGTGGTTTGAGTGTTTTGTGTTTGAAGATGATGAAGATAATGAACTATAAAAGAAAAATCTCCTTCTTATAGGGAGCTGGCAAGCAAGATAGGTACACACACCATTAATCATACTGTGATTTAAGTGCCCAGAAAGTCATTGCTCAATTATCACTGCTAATGAAGAGGAGCAGTAGTGCTGGTGATCCAACATGGCAGCTAGAATAATTTATATTCAAGTCAAAATGACTTTTTGTACTTACATTTGAATATAATTGTGTCTGATATTCTGGGACTCCTAGCTGAGCGCCCAGCAGGCAGGAGGGTTCCCACGGTTGCACTTGCTCATTGTTCCCTCGCAGAAGCAAAGGAAGCATGCGTGCTTCGACCTGTAGAAAACGGCTCAGCGGCCGGGGCTCAGCTTCCTAAACCAGCGACGGGGCGCAGATCATCGTGTTTGCTACAGCACAGGCCTGCAGTGGTGCAGAGGGATTGGGGAGGGGGGGGAGGGAGAAGATTTCACCTGCCTGATATTTGCGTTTCTGTAAACCATTAATGGATAAGTAAAAGATAATGACGTGTAACTGAAAAACATTTTAATGAGAGTAAAAAATGCATGAGAAATCAGAGCAGTAGGTTTACCCAGTTTGCTAATACAGCCACTGCATAAAAAAATAGATCACGTTACTTGATTTACCTCAACCCAAGTGCCCGAGCATAGCTTATTTCAGCAGTGCCTGCCGTTCAATAGAATACAAGATATATTTTTGCGTTTCTTCCAACTGTTTTATTTCCTACTTTTAGCCTGATGATTAGGTTAGATGTAGTTTTTAAAGTGAGGAGAAGAGTGTGGCTGGGAGTTACAGCAGGTGCATTAAGATGGCAAACACTTCAGGATCAGTGTGGTGGTAGAAATGGCTCTGCAGTAGGAAAGCTGCAGCAATCTTACAATCTTGCTGTAATCAGAAGGCAGTGTGAGTGCTGAGATCATTTTATTACAAAAAGAATGAGGTGTGGGGAGGAAGAGAAAATACATATATATGTTCTTCATCTTAGTATATTGACTTATATTTTGTTTCTCTATTTTTCTCCTAAGAATCCTGAAAGACCTTGTTGCAGAATGCTTTATCTCAAAACCATCACTGCATCATTAGAAATGTATTGTTTAGGAGGATTTCAAGGTCTTCCAGATGTGAATAAAACATCATTCATTAGCAGATAAAGTTACTAATTGAATGCGAGGTAATAATGGTAGCAATCGTACATTTTTTAAACAGTTGTTCCAAGAAGACACTTGCAGACTGATACGACTCAAAGAAAAATATGAATTGTATTTTACAAATATCAATAAATACACAAGTGTTAGAGATGAAGCTTAGGAAAAAATATATAATTCATGGCTTCAATGTTTTTAATGTCTAATGGGATAAATAGTACTCATAGGATTTATACAGTTTTTTAAAAAAATTTGGCTATACAGTTTGGACACTGAGTCATGGAAACAATACTATGTGTTGAGAGTGAGAAACTTGTCTTATTTCATTTTTGCATTTTCCCAATGCAAGGTAAGTTTCTTATACAATTAAGTGCACATAAAATATTTATTAAGCCGAAATAAAAACTCTATTACGCTACTCAAAGGTAACCAAATCATCATCATCATCACAAAGAAATGCGTAAGAGCAGTCTCATCAGAGGATAATGAAACAGCCATTCTTACTGTCATGTATCTTTTTTTCTTTCTTTTAAAAACTGCAGAGTAAGTAGAACTGAGCTAGCTGGTTCTTTGTATTAGTCACAAGGCTTCTAGTTGCAAGTTTAATAAATGTAATCCAATAGTTCGTGGAAATGTGGTAATTTGTTGGATCTCAAAGAGTCCATGGGTAGCAGCTTCAGGCATATTTGGATCTAGCTGTTGCAACAGTATTGCCAGGGATTTCCATATAGTTCTTGAATCTACTTTCCTCTTCTTTGGCTTTCTTCCTGACACTGTCTTTTCTCCTACTAACAAGTTGAACATCAGAAACTTCAGTCTTAATCCTAAGTACCTATTTGATGATAAGGAAATCAAGCCAAAAATGATACCCATTTCCATAGTTCCACCCACAGCATCTGGGCTGACACTTAGAGATTCTCATTGACTTCTCTTGTGTCATAAGCATTTTCTGAGTCAGTTTCTGGCTAGAGGAAATGGGCTACCCTTATTGACTAGACCTGGGTCACATTTTAGAATGAGGAATGCTCAACTCCTGGAAAGTTAAAATACTTCTAAGAGATGTTGGAGAAAAGGTTGTTGGGCAGGTGAAGAGTCTTATGAAGGATAAGAACCTGAGAATTCATTCAACTGAAGTTTAAGATCAATTAGGGAAAATGTGACACATATACACTATGAAATATTATGCAGCCATCAAAAACGATGAGTTTGGGTCCTTTGTAGGGACATGGATGAACCTGGAAACCATCATTCTCAGCAAACTGACAGAAGAGCAGAAGATCAAACACCACATGTTCTCACTCATAGGCGGGTGTTGAACAATGAGAACACATGGACACAGGGAGGGGAGCACTACAC
>NW_016107326.1:2081912-2152356 GCF_001604975.1 Cebus imitator
AAAAAAAAAAAAAAAAAGATCAGTTAAGTATCTTGGCAGGCAGAACACCAAGAAGACATTTTAGCCTACAAATAGGCATTTCGGAAAATTTAGTTACAAATCCTTATGGTGCTCATTTGGGGATATAAGTGGTATTTGCTAATATATGAAGAAAATTTTAATAAAAAATTATGGAAAGTAAAGTTTTATTCTGGTGTGAATCATTACTTCCTTCAGGGTTATTTTTACTCAAATGGTATTTTATCAATGAGGCCTTTTCTAACTATTCTCTGTAAAATAAATCATGCCTTTACAAGCCCCTCATGGCTGTCCCAGCACGTTCTATGTCTTTTATCTTGCTTTATTATTTTTACATATTTTTATCACCATTTGGCTTCTTATGTATTGATTTATATATCCTGTGCATTGACTGATTATCTGTCTTTCCTTATTAAAATATAAGTTTAATGAAAAACGTATTTACTTCTCCTTGTTCATCTAGGTGGCCAGTATTTATCAGTTAAATAATAAATATTTGTGGAATGGTTATGTGAATGAATGAATGAATGAATAAAAGAATAAGATGTTTTAAGTGGTCAAATTAGATTTTCGAAAGCCCAAGGAAATTCAGTTCTATGTGAGAATAGATATAATTATTTCATTGATTATGACTTTTTAAAATAATAGCACATAGAATGTAATTTAAATACATACACTTCTTAAATATAAGGGAAAATAAACAATACAGAACATCTGAATTTCCTTTAATTTATTCAATTGTGTTTATTGCCATAAACCTAAGATACTAATTTTTCGTTGAGCTGGAGATTATACTGATATTACTTACACTATAAATTATGTTGATATTTATATACTGATATTACAATATAAATTATGTTGATATTTATATACTGATATTAGACTATAAATTATGTTGATATTTATATACTAATATTACAGTCTAAATTATGTTATTGCCTCTCGCAGTACTATCAAATTTAATAAATCGTAAGTCTAGAGTGAATGGTTCCATAATAATTGGGTGATAGTAGACATAAACAAATAATTTTCATGTGTTCATTGATATATAGAAACATCTCAGGTACAACTGAGATAATACAACCATTTCTTCCTTTGTCAGTACAGATGCCTCTTTGATGAACAATACATTGTAGTCAAAGTGTTTTTTTATTAACCACACCCCAGGCACTGCAAAGAACTGTTCAGAGTGCAAATTGATTTGTGTCTAATTGGGAAGACAGATAAACAAGAACAGCACAAAATCAATGCATTTAAGTCCAATTTAAACTACATAAGTTGTTCGTTACTTCTTTTTAACCTTCATAATACAGAAATAGGAACATGAACATCTATGCAGACCCAACAAACCTTTTCTCCTCCGATGTTCTCCCAACATAATCAAATCTTCTCTGTCATCTAGAGGATATTGTCACTTAAAGTTTATTTCTCTTTAGATTATATGGGTGTCTTTGGAGTAGCTCTTGCATTCTTCTGTTAAACTGCCATTTATCTTCGTTTCCACAAATATAGACAAATCACATTTGAATGTGATCATAAATGTAGAAACCAGAAAATGTGACACATGTGGATAAGAAAATGCCAAGTGCATACAGCCAAAATGTTACATTTAAGACATAGTTTTCTTTGCCCTACCTATTCTCCATAGCTTCCTCTGTAATGTCAGGCTTCTAATAAGTGGATTTTCCAAATGTAAAGCTTGCGAGTATCATTCCCTCTGTTTGAAAGCCTTCAGTGATCCTTCACTACCTCCAACATAAAGTACCAACACCATAGTCAATAATCGTAACCTTTTATTAAATGTTTAATTATTTCGTTATTGTTCAAAACTCTTTTAGAGTCAAAGAGCTTAAGCAAATTCTGTCTTTGTTCTTGCTGTACGGCATCAAGTCTATGAGTGAAGTATTCCTGTGTTCTTACATATGTTTGTGAATTCAACGTCCACCTCAAGTTCCACTTTCTACATGAGATCTTATAATAGTCCCTAACCACAATGCATTTTCCATTGTTTTGCATGATTTTTAAAATCTTTTGTATAACTTTCTGGATTCCTAGGATTTAGCTGATAATGATAACTCACTAAATTTTCTAATAGCTGTGATGATTATGATAAGAATCATGGTTTATAATATATATTGCATGCTACTGGAAAAAGGCCATGTATTTCAAAAGAGGCATGAAAATTAGATTGAGAATACACATACAAAAAGAAAATTAGATTGAGAAATAGTTCACTAGTGAGAAAATTCATTTTTAAAAATAGAAATTATTCAAAATTTTTATTTTTCATATTTTTACATTAATATATTTATCACAGGATTGATTATATTTAACACACTGAGGGTGCTAATATTAGGAATTAAATAAAATGATGCATTGTATATATATGTTATAGTTTATAGTTCAAAATATTTTAATAGCTTCTTACCATGCTATTCGAATTCTTAATATTTCTTTAATGTTTTTTGTGCCTATGATTGTTTTGCTTAAAATAGCATATAAGATATAACTGCATGTATGCCATGGGGCCCTGTATCAAAGAATATTAAAAAATTACATTATTGTTAGATTTTTCTAATGGCTCATAGTATGGGTTGGCCCAGTTTTTTGTGTGCTAAATCTTTTGGAAATTGTTCAACTCCACTGAGGTAGAATCTATTTCTCTTTCTTCTTGAATCTAGCCCCCAGGGCCACTGTTATATGAACATCTTACCCTGCTAAATTAAGACACCCATCCTTGTTGTTTTGTATGTACCTTATTTAGGCCATCAGCAGACAAAATGGAAATTGTATTGTGTAACCCACAGTGTGGTCCACAGGGGAAATGAAGAGCTGATAAGTATATATCCAGTGCACTTACTCTAAGTGATAATTAAAATTGGAGCACAGAAACACAGGAGCCATGGAATGAAATTGTCAATCTAAAAATTGTCAATTTGAAAATCTCCCCTAATTTTTCTGCAAACAGCAGTTCCAAGGAATCTTAGCAAGGACTCATCTCTGCCCTCTTAGGTTCAATCTAGGAAAGAATTTTTAAAAGCAGAAAGGAAGTTTATATTGCATAAAGGCCTGCTGGTGCTGCAATAGTTAAGAAGGTATTGGTGTTTCCATTACCTCCTGGGGTGAAATACTGCATAAAAGGTCAAAGACACGGGTGGTTTATTCCTTATATTCACTAATTAATCAATTGACTTATTTTTTTTTATTCAATGGAAAATATTATTCTTCTACTTTAAAGAAAACCTTAAATTGTTTTGTATTTCAAATGCATATTACTCAAATATAACTTAACACATTTCCTCCTGAAATTAGACTTTTAGGTATGAATGCATAAAATCTTTTGTCTTTCCTGTTTCTATACCTTAGCATTCTACTTGAAGAAATAAAATTTTGTTATTGAACTAAGAAAATCAAGAGAATATATGTTGACTAAATTAATGCTATGTATTTTTATTTCCTGACTTGGCATTCTGTTTTAACTATTCTGAAACAAATGCTATAGTATAGAAAATAAGTTTTATTGTACCATCCCCAAAGCTTTTCTAAACCATATGTGCACTATTGAAAACTTCTAAAACACTTAAAATTGAGAAATAATGTGGGTGCATAGCTCGGGGTTCAAATCCTGGCTTACCATTTACTCAGTGGCCTTAGGCAGCTCACTTCACTTTGCTAAGCTTTAATTTCTTTATCTGTAAAATGGGAATAAAAGTAAGTCCTTCATCCTAGGCATTTTTGTGAAATTTAAATGCACAAACAGAGGTTGGCACAGTGCTTGCCACCAAATAGCTGATCAGTAAATGGCTGCCTTTCTAATGGCTACAGATGAGATTCTGAAAGAACTGGTAGAGCGATAGGACACAGCTCGCAAATAAAGGTACACTCAAAAACACAAGTACAAAATGAGTCAAATGAAGATGTTGTAGATTGATTTATTTCCTATTCATATATGTGAGGAACTTTCTTTGATTTCACTATCCTACTAGGTAAATAGTATACAGATTCTTCAGGAATTGTTTCCTGACATTTTTCCCTGCTGTTATAAAGCATAAGGCATTAAAAGTGGACATACCAGGACCAAAGTGGATAAACCATTCATTTGAAAGACCATTCATTTATTATGGTAGACAATACCCCAGTGCGATATATGGGAAGACAGAGAGAGAGAAAAGGAAACTGCCCCAGAGATGAAGTGTTCAGGAAGAATAGAAGAATAGAAGATAAAAATCTCAGCATTTACAGTTGCCTGGACAATCCAGCCCAGCAGCAGCATCCTCACATACAGGAAGCTTCAAAACTCCTAATGTAAGTGCCTGTGGTGTCTGCCGCTGAGCCACATGCTGCTGCCTGAAAAATATCTTCCACCGCATTAGGAATAGGGGAGATGAAGCAGCAATTAAGACTAGCAGGACAGTTTTGTGCAACTGCACCATTGGATATTTTCAATATATACGTACCTCGTAAACCAACAGAAAAATCTTATAATGACCCCAACAGATTAGTATAGTATTGACCCCATATTCACAAAGCCATTTATCCTTTCAGATTTTAGTAAGCATCAGAGTGTTTTAAATCATACTTCCAACTAGAGGCATTCTATCAGATGCAAAGTATTCCTCTTCTGGGTTATCTAGAGGCACTTACCCCTATTCACAAAAGAGGGTGGTGATCAGATGTGAGAAATTAGCAGATTGGGCAATACATGAAATACACTTGCACAGTTTGCAGAGTGAAGTAATCTTACTATGAAGCTTTCTGTGGAGTGAATATTTGTTCTCTAATTTATTTTTGACTTAACCCTGGCTTTCGTGTATATATATATATATATATATATATATATATATATATATATATGGCGAATTTTTAAATTTGAAATATTGGCAAGAGGAAGGTTAGGAACTAAGAGATATTGAGTAGCTACAATGTGCCAAGCAGAGTGGTACATTCTTTACCTAAGTTATGTCATTTAATTGCCCCAAAATGCTATTAAAAATGAGCAAACTAGTTTAAAAGAGTTAAGTGACTTGCCCAAGGTAATATATACTTGTTCATATGTGTGTGAGTGTGTGTATACACATATATATTGTACTTGTGAGATTTGAAATTAAAATGAGCAAATTAGTTTAAAAGAGTTAAGTGACTTGTCCAAGGTAATATATACTTTTTCATATGTGTATGTGTGTGTGTGTGTGTGTGTTTGTGTATATATATACACATATATATAGTACTTGTGAGATTTGAAATTAAAAATGAGTAAAGTAGTTTAAAAGAGTTAGGTGACTTCCCCAAGGTAATATATACTTGTACACATACATTATATATATATGTGTGTGTGTGTGTGTGTGTGTGTGTGTGTGTGTATATATATATATGTGTGTGTGTGTGTGTGTGTGTGTGTGTGTGTGTGAGTATATACACAGTTATATTTTAGGTGGGTTTGCATTGTATATATATATATATATATATATATATATGCACACACTCCCATACATACACATACACACACATATATATATACACACACACACACACACATATATATAGTACTTGTGAGATTTGAAACCCAGATGTGTCTGATTTTCAAAACTGTCTTTTATAAGACTGTTGTTTCCAACCTGTGAGTTGTAGATATTTAGAGGAATGTCAGATTTAGTATACATATGGATTCTTCCCAACAAGCATGTTCTGAAAGCTAAATAAATAGTTTGCCTCCATATAATACCATTTATTGCATATGGGTGTTAAGTTAAATAAAATGCAAACCCACCTGAAATATACCTGAGGTATAGTATATTTAGTCAATATTTTGTTTCACTCAACATGCAGTAAAAATAGAACTACTAAAAAATGAGAGTTCCATGAGATTTTAGACATTTGAAATTATTTTTTTTCCAAAGAGGAGAAACCATTAAACCAAATGGAAATAGAGACACACTTTTAAATATTTAACCTCTCTAAACATTCAGTAAACAAAAATACTCCGGTTTTAAAATAGTTACCCAAAGATGATCACATTCTGGCATGCAACAATCTTGCTAAGCTTTTTCACAGACTCCCATGTTAGAGTAAGGCTTGGAACAAGGCCCAAAAATAACATTTGCAACTGTCAATACAACGGCAGACACCACGGATAAAGAGGACGTCTTGTTGGTCTCTACAATTACATCAACATGCTGCAATGAGAGGACGTGGCAGTACTACTAACATGATCCCAACACTGGCCTCTATTTCTGCTTCTTCTAGGACCTTCCACTCTTTAGTCTTTGGAGCAATATCTAAAACTTAGGTCACTGCAAAATGTCATATTCGGGAATTTGATTTCATGGGTGATATCATATTCTGAACATAGCGGAAGTATATTCTGTCATGTGGCTATGACGTTTCTGTAGCAAATGAGAATTTTCAACAAGTGTGTCATTGCAGTGGTATAATAAATAGCATATTAGTGGCCTGAAACAGTTAATAATCTTGGTAGAACTTCTAACTGAGCTCAAGAATAATGACTCAAGGCACTGGGGAGACATACGAACAATAAGTTTAGTTTTTCTTTTATTTCAATAATTGTTTTGATTTTCTTTTTGACCTCTATCATGCAGCTAATGAAGTTAGTGATTTGGGGTCTGGGCAAACATTTCTGCTTGACATACTATTTAGATGATTAAAATAACTTTTTCATACCACATCATGTGGAATTATTGGGAATTAAAGCTCTTTTTCAAGCATCAGGTTGAAAATGTTTACCGACACCTTCCCACTAGGATCAGCTCATTCTTGTTTTGAGGGTAAACCTGCTACTAGTTTTAAAGTCAGTGTTCACTGCTTAACTGACTTCAAAATGTTTTCCCATCAATGTCCATGTGAGAGTTTTATTGGTAGTTGTTAAAATATTCATGCATGCTCCCAAATGTCTCTCCTTCCTATAGACTCTTTGTCCTCTTAACGCTGACCACCCACTGAATCAAGATTAGATGAGAATTAGAAGTCCCAGGTGGGAATTCTTCTTCTTTGGTTTAAATGAAGTATTTATAGACATTGCTGGAAATAGGAGGAGGGTAACCTATAGAAACGAGAGAATTTACGGTAATTTTAAAGCTAGCCTATGATCTAGTTTTTTAGATACCAACCATATTATATACCAGATGTCTGACATCAGAGACTAAATCAGATGTGTCAGATAGTCATGGTCTTTACATTCACATTTTTATTAAGATATGTTTCTGAGGACCTCTGCGCACAGACTTGATGGACCTCATACCTTGTCAGACACAAATCTGGTATGACTGTAGACCTTCTTTTGCTGTCCTTCACATTCAGATCCTCTCCCTGTTCAGTAAAATCTACTGCTACATTAACTAAATTTAAATCTACGTTTAATATATTTTTAGAACTGCTTTTATCTGAAAGCATAATTTCCATTTTTTAGTACATCACTTTAAAATACACACATGAAGGATTCTTTTAAAATGTGAATGATTGATAGATAGATAATGAAAGTCTGTTCACTATTTATTTTATGTGTAACACCCATTTCAGGCAAGAGGAGTTAAACTAGTGCAACGAATTTAGAAAAAAAAAAACCACTCCCTATTTTGGTCCATGATGCTTGGGTTTTAATTCTCGGAAAGTGAAAACTGTCTCACATATTGTTATGCATGTAGAATCTAGAATGCATATCCATTGCATTTACAAATATAGCACAGGTCAGTGAATATTACCAAAGGTCATGTGGTTTGCAAAAGCGATTAGCTAATTTCACTGTGCAAACTTTGACAAGTATTTATATTCTATAAGAAGATGAGCATTTATTCAGTGTATTGAGAATATGTAGAAGTCAAGCAGTAAAAGCCCCACTTCATGTAGATAATAGTTTAATTTCTAGTTCTCATAATTCAGTTTGAAAGATGTTCAAATTTATTAGACTAATTCCTCAAACTGAAAAGAAATTCTGCTAATCCCTTCTAATCCCTTGAAGCTTGTCAAATGCTAGCTCCCTGAATATAGCTCATATACAATTTGTTGATGATGCAAAGCTATATTGTTTATTGCAAAAGCCATTTACTACCTTTACAGAATCTTAGAGCCATCTTAGAGAGGGGAGGCAGTAGTAGAATAGTTGATGAAGATTGGGTGAGTTCCTGACCTAATGGCTTAAGGTTCATGGACAAAGCTTGCTAAGGTGAGGCTCCTAAAATGAGTCCTATAGAATTTCTTTTTCAGAGACAGGATTTTGCTCTGTCACCCAGGCTGGAGTGCAGTGGTGCAATTATAGCTCACTCCAGCCTCAAACTCCTGGGCTCAAGTGATTCTCTTACTTCAGCCTCCTTAGTAGCTGGGACTACAAGCACATACCACCACATCCAGCTGTTATTTCTTTGTTTGCTTGTTTGTTTGGTAGAGTCAGGGCCTGGCTCTATTGCCAAGGCTGGTCTTGAACTCCTGGCCTCATGTGATTCCCCTGCCTCAGCCTCCCAAAGTGCTAGGATTACAGGCATGAGCCCACACCCAGCCACATCTTATAGATTGATGAGCCTAATTGAGTTATCTAGTTAACTAGTTCTTTACTTTTAAAGAGCTCCTAAAACAAACAATAAAGTTATTTACAGTTTTTTTCTCTGGGTAAAAGTTTTGTAACACAGTAAGAGTATGTTAATTCAGATAATAAGCTGTGGGGTGTATGTAGCTTTGGTCACTAGTTGAAAACAGTCAGCACCAGCCAGATAATATAGGCATGACACATACAATTTTTCTTTTTATTGCAAGTTTCTACATGCAAAAACAGTTTTAAATTTACAAAATTGAAACACCATATATATTTGGATATGTAACCGAGCATTTTTATTGTATAATTAAAAAATCAGCGGTACAACTACAATAATGTTGAAAAATATATCCAGTAGCTCAGAGCCACATTAAAGAAAAAAAATCCAATCCTAGATAATGACAGGAAGACTGGAGATGTTACACTATTAGAGGCCATCTTAGTCTGTTTAAGCTGCTCTAATAAAAACACCATAGACTGGGAGGCTTAAACAACAAATATTTATTTCTCAGTGTTCTGGAGGTTGGGTAGCCCAAGATCAAGATGCTGGCAGATTGGGTGTCTGGTGAGGACCTGCTCCCTGGTTCATAGATGCTGTCTTCTCTTTGTATAGTCACATGGCAAAAGGAGCAAGGGAGCTGATATGATTAGACTTTGTGTCCCCACCCAAATCTCATCTTGAATTATAGTTCCCATAGTTCCCATGTGTCGGAGGGACCCAGTGGGAGGTAATTTAATCTTGAGGCAGTTACCCTCATGCTATTCTCCTGATAGTGAGAGAGTTCTCAGGAGATTTGTTGGTTTTAAAAGGGGCTTTTTCCCCTTTTGCTCAGCACTTCTCCTCCCTGCCGTCATGTGAAGAAGGATTTATTTACTTACTCTTCTGCCAGATTGTCAGTTTCCTGAGGCCTCCCCAGCCATGCTGAACTTTGAGTCAATTAAACCTCTTTCCTTCATGAATTACTCAATCTTGAGTACGTCTTTATAAGCAGTGTGAGAACGGACTAATACAGGAGCTCTCTGGGGTCTCTTTTTTAAGGGGACTAATCACATTCATGAAGTTTCCATCCACATGACCCAGTCACTTCCCAAAGGTCCAACTTCCCAGTACCATCACATTGGGGGTTAGGATTATATATAACCTATGCATTTTGAGGGTGACACAAAAATTCAGTCCATAACAGAAAGAAAAGTCAACATAGACTGACATATGCATAATTTTAAAATAAATATATTCCAATGGAAATCATACAGCCAGGAAACAGAAAGATATTATAATATGATTTTCCTTATTTTTACTTCCTGCATATTCAACACATGAGAGGGATGTCTGTTTTATTGTTTGGCCCATAACTCATGTTTGCATTAATACTTTTCTGCTTCCTTTCAATAATCTTTCACTTTGCTACTTGATTTTCACAAAACCTCATAAAGTATGCCTGACAGACCTATTATTATGCCCATTAAGTAGCTAAGAGAATTTATTTTTAAAGAGACGGTTGGTAGGCCCAAGGGATACTTAAACTCCCATGTTCATTGCAGCACTATTCACAGTAGCAAAGATATGGAATCAACCTAAGTATCCATCCATGAATGAAGGAATAAAGAAAATGTGGTATATGTACACAATGAAATACTATTTGTCCATTTAAAAAGAATAAACCTATGTCATTTGCAGCAACATGGATGGAACTGGAGATCATTATGTTAACTGAAATAAGCCAGGCACAGAGAGACAACTATTGCATGTTCTCGTTCATATGTGCAAGTTAAACATCTTCATCTGATTCACATAAAGAATAAAATGGGAGAAATCAGTTAGGGAATGATGTAAGGGGAGGAGGGAGAAATGAAGAGAAGTTGGTAACTGGGACAAGCATACAGTTAGAAGAAATAATTATCATGTTCGATAGCAGATTGCAGTGATTATAGTTAGTAACAATATACTGTTATTTCAAAGTAGCTAGAAGAGAGGACTTGAAATGTTTCCAGCACATAGAAATAATAAATGCTGAACTTGACAGCCCAAATACTCTGACTTAATCATTAAACATTCTATGCATGTAACAACTACTCACATGTACCCCATCAATATGTACAATATTATGTATTAATAAAAGAAAAAAGAACAGAGAACTAAGTGAAGGTGACTCTTGAACCCAGGTCTTTAGACTAGGAAGTCTTCTTTCTTATAAAAAGCTTACTAACCATTATTTTTCCAGACTTCATTTGCTGTTGTGGTTTTAAGTTTTGCAATTCAGAAAGTTCTGCATAAGATGCTACTAAATAATTCTATTTTATAATAAATTTTTTGCCAATAGATAGTTTAAATAGAATCCGAAGTAGGCAGAAATGTGAAATAGACCAAAAATGTTCTCTGCCTCTCCCTACTGACCCAGCACTCTCAAACTCCCTTTCTTCCATTAACATCCCAGGGAAAACTGCCTCTAGAGGAAGCCATCTGAAATTCATTGATATTAATTTTTAAAAGAGCAATAATGACCACTAAAAGTATTAACTTCTGACCCCTTTCCCTTCCACTGGGACTTTTGCATTCCAAGTAATTAGGTAGAGGGATGCTGTTTTAATTGTCAACAAGAGCCTATGGGTTTTTTCGTTTGTTTGTTTTTGTTTCTTAATTTAAACTGAGAGAAGTCAATTGTTTTCTAACATTTCTGCAAGGAAATATACATTACATACATGCTGCATTTTTATAGTAGTGGTTGTTCCAATCTCTGCATGGCATAAAAGAATTTCCTACCTCAGGTGCAAAGAACAAAATAATACACATTCCTTCAAACTTTCTGATTCTGTGAAGTAGTAGCACAGCACGTAATTGCTAATGGGATGTGTACTCTCTTCTTCTTTTGACCACACACCTGGGTTTTCATCTGCACAAATGTTTCACTGATTCATTAAAAAAATATATTGAGCCTCTACTGTGACCTAGTTCCATGCAGTTGGAATTCTATTGTGAAGAAAACAGTCAATCTCTCTGTCCTGACACAACTTATATTTTGTGCATTTTCTGGGAATCAAATGCCAAAGTATGAGTGTCCAACTTCACCTTTCCTGAACACACACATTACATTCAGATGTATGTGGGCCTTGAAAACAAAAGGTCTATAGGTTATACCGCATCATTTAATTAACAAATATTTATTAAGCATTACCTGACATTCAAGATACAAAATGCATAAGACTTTATTCAGTGCATTTCCTGCCCTCTTTCATTTCTTTACTTTTGTATTTAGCACTCATAACTGTCTATTCTACATTTTGTGATTTGTCATATTGATTGTCTGATTCCCTGTTAGAGGCAAGCCGCATGAGGTTAGGGATACCAGTCATGCATCCTGCCATATCCTCAGCCTAGACAATGGTGCCTGCAGCAAGGAGATGTGCCAAATATAATTTCTTCCAACATATATAAGCATTGTGGTGGGAATGATCATGTTAATAAATTTAGACTTTATCCTGTAGACACTAAAGAATCTGAAGAGTTCTGAATTAAGATCTGCATAAAAGGAAGATAACTGTAGCCTGCTTCGGGACAAAAGAGAGTACCTGAGATTCAGAACCATTAAGAGCTACAAATAATGAAGGCAGCTGAGCTTTCATTCTAAACCTTTGCTGATTTTGGCCCTGCAGAGAAACACTCTCTCTATCAACTCATAAGAAGTATTATACTTTGCATGTAAATACAGAGGCTTCATTCAGAATACATGAGCCATGAAAGAGTTAACCAGCTGAACAAGGTGTTAATGTGCATTCTCAAAGTACCTGAATACCCCGCCCCCACCCAGAGTTGCTCAAACACTGGGAGATTCTGGCTTAGTATGTAACAGAATTGGGTTAAGAGAACTATATAAGGCTTGAAAAAATATAGAATCATAGAAATTAGAAATAAAAGGGACTGTTAGATCATATTGTCTATCCCCTGCCAAGGCAAATTGTTGCTCACAGTATATTATAGCTTTATTCTTTGCAGTAGATTTTTACAGGCATCCCAAGAGAGGTTTCTGATCTGTCCAGAATAATGAATGGGATGATATATATATATATATATTTTTTTTGGCATCTCACCACAAAAAAGCACAGCTTTTTACTGACAACACTAGTTTGAGGAGTGCATTGAAGTCCAGCATCAACTTCTATTAACTTTGTGTGTTATTAGGTACAAAATACAGGGAAGATAGGCTTATGAGAGTTCTTTCTACTTCATTTAGCACATTGTTTTTTAATAAGTTGCAATATACTTAAGCTGATATGCTGGCTATTTAAGAAGATGTCAATAAACTTGAAGAAACATTAAAAACTGAAAAATTTAAAACTCCTTGCATGATTAATTATATTGTTTTATTGGATTATATGTACAAAATACCAAAACAACTAGACTCATGCAGTTCATTAAAATGGGTAATAGGTTTCCATAATACATTTAGTTGATGCTCATGCTACTCCTGTCTGTCATACATAGAAATCCTTTGTTATTTAGATGACTCAGTGGGGTCCCAGGAAGATTAAGGGGCTTACTTAGATAAGCCCTTATCCGAGTTTCATTCTACTATCAGTTTCATTCCACTGTCATCAGTTCCAGAACTCAAACCCAGGGCTTCTGACTCCTCCTCGAGTGCTCTGTCTAACCCTCTGTTTCTGGTGAGAAAGAGGAACCAAAATGTTGGAAAAGGTATTATGGTTGTTTGTCATAATCACGTGTAATTTTTTTAAAAATTTGAGTAATTGAACTCTTATCAGAAAATCGGTTTTACATTCTTTTCAGCTACATTCAATACCAACTTTTTAAAAATGACACATATCTGCATTCTACTCCCAGTTATACAGTGAAACATAAAAATAGAATAATGGTAAACAAAAGCTTGACTTGTCACTTGTAATCTATTTTTATTTATGGTGAAATGTGAGTCTCATATTTTTTAATCAGGTTGTCTTTGGCAGATAAATTAATTATAAAATCTGAATCTGACTCTCTAAACGGTAATATAGAAATTTTAACTATTTGTATGATATAGGCTTTTTTTCATAATTAAAAAAAAACCCTTTGAATCATTTGTATATTGTAGTCTATGGAGTATAGGTAAGTCTACAAATTTATTTGGGGGAAAAATGGTAATGATTCAAAGAATAAAAATCCACACATGTACAAAAAATAGTCAAGTTTTAAAATAATTGAAGAAATGAGGCGATGTTCAGGGGCAAACTAGAAAGCCCATGGCTCAACTAAAGCATCCAATGAAAATTGCTAGTACAGGGATTTATACTAATTACTATGGGCCAGGTACTCTTGTGTAGTTTACAGACATTAACTCAGCCAATCTCCACAGCAGCCTGAATGAAAAGGTATAACTATCGTTGCCATTTTACGATCAAGGAAGCTGAGGCATGGGGAGATTATGTAACTTGCCTAAGAAACACAGGTCACAAGGGGTGGAAGCAGGGAGGAAACCCATTGTCCATGTTCTTGGCCACTATACAATAGGGCTTCTTCTCAGTTCCGCAGCCACAGGGACATAGGAACAATTTAGTCACTTTTAATTTTTCAAGAGAAGCCAGAAACCAAGCTTTTTATATTAAAAAAAAAAAAAACAGGCCTTCCCCTGCATAAACTGTCTCTTTGCCTGCTGTCCATTCACGTAAGATGTGACTTGCTCCTCTCTTGCTTTCTGCTATCATTGTGATGCGTACCCAGCCACGTGGAACTGTGAGTTCTCCATTAAACCTCTTTCCCTTGTAAAACAAAACAAATAAAACAAAACAACAACAAAAAAAAACTTTTAAATTTTAATATATGAACAGCTAACTAAGAATATCTTAAAACACAATGTGATTCAAACTGAAAACTTCTACAGGCTAGATTTGGCCATAAACCTCTAATTTATGACTTCTGCTTTGTTCCTAAATATCAATCACATGACAAAGACTTGAAAATTTCCAATTTTAATTTGCCACTCCCAGAGCGCCACCGTGAATTACAATGTGACTTCTGCCAGTGTGCACAAAATAGTGAGGTGCTCATTGGTCAAAGAGTTTTGTAAAAGGCAGGCAGAGCACATCTCAGGAAACCTTCAAGAAATCCCCACAATGAGAAAACAGAACATTCAGACATCGCAGCATGCTTCCGTCCTGAACCGCCATGGGAGCTCCATTCTCAAGCAGGACACACACCAGTGCTATGAAGAAAGGCCTCTTTATTCAGGAAAGCAAAAAAAAAAAAAAAAAAGTTGTCTGGAAATTACTCCAGATTTGCAGCAGACACTTGAAATCAAGGCCAAGACCAAAACATGTTTCATTCTACTCACAGAGCCAGTTAACAAGGCCGTGATCTGAATAAGATGTAGTCTAGATGGGTAGGGACTTTTCCTTAATAAGTGCTACTTTTTTTTCTACATAGACTTGAAACTAAGGCCATATTTTTAAATTATAAAATTATTGAACTAAATCCCAAATGGATCTCCTTTTACTAAGAAATGGTGCTTCAGTGATCTTTGTGGATCCTCCAAATGCACACTAAGAAATCTACCTCTCATAATACTTAAAGTGTATTGATTTACCCCGATTCTATCTTGGGGTCAACAAATTTATTTACATACACCAGTAGTTTAATCTCACAATAGTACTAAGAGGACAGACAGGATTTGTCCCAAGTTATAGAACTACAGAGAGAAATAACTAGAATTTAAATCTTTGTCTTCTGACAGCAGATGACACTGATCTAAGGACTCGTTATACTAAGCTACTTCAAATAAGCAGCATTTCCCTAAATAAAAGAATGGCTAACAGCCATGGATTTGAGGCCAGCAAAATTTGATAATGAACATTAATTGATTTGAACTAAGAATTTCTGTAATATTTTTCTTCTAATACAAAAAGTAGTAAATGCAACAGGAAGAAAATGTATGTTTTATGTTGAACAGAAATATCTGTTATTCTATGATGACCTAAACAAGGGAAATGAGCTGTTAATCTTCTGAGTGGAAACTAAACAAAATATCTGCCTTTCTTTATAATATATTGTGTCAGATAGTATGACTTCTTTTTCTTTTTTGAGGTAATGAGGATGGTAAATCTTATACAGTGATGTTCCCCAAGTGTAAGAATATTTTGTAACATTTTAAAATGCTACAGGTATTTTATTAATTTAGATTTCACTGAGATAAATTGAAATTTAACTCACTTAAAAATTAATAATTTTTGTACACCTTTTTGCTTTTTTTTTTTGAGATGGAGCCTCACTCTGTCACCCAGGCTGCAGTGTAGTGGCACAATATCGGCTCACTACAACCTCTGCCTCCCAGGCTCAAGTGAGTCTCCTGCCTCAGCCTCCTGAGTAGTTGGGATTACAGGCATGGGCCATCACACCCAGATAATTTTTGTATTTTTAGTAGAGACGGGAGTTTCACCATGTTGGCCAGGCTGGTCTCAAACTCCTGACCTCAAATGATTCACCTGCCTTGACCTCCCAAAGTGCTGGGATTACAGGCGTAAGCCACTGCACCCGGCCTTTCTTTACTTTATGAACAGTTTTGAATTTTGTTAGTAGAATTCACTGTGTAAGATGTCAGCAAAGATTAGTAGAACAAATGTACTGGAGTGAATCTTGTTCCCAGTGATCCATAGATGCATTTAAGATTGTTCAAGATCTAGGATTGCAAATTTTGAGACACTCTATTTTCAGAATAAATATTAATTTTATGACTTAATTCTGGCCACGTGGAAGAGAAGAAGCCAAAGAAAAGGAAAATTCATGTTCTACTGTTAAGATATCATCTGTTCCCCCACTATACTTAACGTTTCTCGACAGCAGGGACTAATTCATCTCTGTATTCTCATTCTCAACTCCTGCCAGTGTGTCTCCAGCTACAATGCTTGGTATTTGATGAATGATGTATGTTTCAAGAAATGAAAGAAGATAGAGAGACAGAAAGAGAAAGAAGAATTTCCCCATGCTTCAGTACAAGTCTAGATAGTGACAGACTGATAGATCCACCATAAGCAAGGCCACCCCTATATAAGAACTGCTTGTCTATTCATAGGTGTTAGATGTACTCCACTCCTTCCCAACCCTCACTCCTCCCAAAGCGTTACAAACAAACACATAGGGTTCTCATCTTCTCACCATCCTTCCTTCCCAAGAATGCACATTCAGAAAACAACCAACATCTTTCAATAAACCTAAGTGTAAACTCCCTGCACCTTTGTGTTGCCCAGAGACAAGTTATAACTTATTTCTACCTCCTGCTAAAGGAAGTACAGATGTCGGTGGGAAAATGGCAACAAGCATTTCCAGAACCTGAAACTCATTCCAGGAGAAAGAGCATGTTGGGAGGAAGTGGGGAGAGAGGGGGTGATAGAGATGGGTGGGCAGATTACAAGGAAGAGATTCACAGGTGGTAAGTTTAACTAAGCAAAGTCACCTATCGAGAACTTATATTAAGCTTATATTTCATGACTGCAAACACTTCTGGCAGGAAGCAAAGCTGCTTTCTTCTTCACACCACCCAGAAACCCTGTCTCCATTCTCTGCCTAGATATTCCTGAGCTCTGGGTTCTTAGGACACATAAGAGTCAGTTTAGAATAAAGAGAGACTGGGAGTAAAAAATTTTGGTTTGCAGGTTCAGTGACTGTTAATATGGATCCCTAGAGCCTTCAGAGAGGAAGCTCAGTTACCTTCCCATCATGGCGAGTGACAGTCCCTATGTCCTGAGTGGCAAGGCACAATTTTTCACTGGGCAATGAGATGTAGGTTGAGGAGGAAGAGAACAAAGAAGAAAAGAAGGAAGAGAAAACAAAAGCATTCCATGTGTTCATATATTGATTTCTTCGTTGTGCGAAATTTCATAATATGTGGCAAAGCTAGGAGGGTTATTATCTTAATTTTATGGAAAACTGAGGCAGACACAGAGTAGTTAAAAGCGACCTCAGCATTCAGAGCTAAAAAGTGACAGACGTAGAAATGGAGTGCCTTTGCTTTAGTATTTACCTCAGGACTAGATTCAACAGAGGCGGCTGGTTAAAATGTTTTAATTATATGGCAACAAATAAGATAGAAAATGTGACAGTGAAAATATAAATGGAAAGCCATCCAGAACGATCAGATGGATGTTAACAGAACAGTCGTATATTTAAAAAGTTTAAAAAGTCATTGGGGGAAGCGGGAACAGAAATATAGTTAGAATTAATAAGATCTAGTATTTGATAGCACAACAGGGCGACTACAGTCAACAATAATCTACTGCACATTTAAAAATAACAAATGGTATAATTGGGATGTTTGTGACACAAAGGATAAATCTTTGAGGTGAAGGATACCCCATTTACCCTGATGTGAATATTACCTATGGCATGCCTGTAGCAAAATATATCATGCACCCCATAAATATATACAGCTACTGTGTATCCATAAGAATTAATTAAAAAAGAATGTGATCACGCAGAATAACATTCCTAAAATAGATGCACACATATTGTAAAATGTATATAGACCTATATATATTATATTTATTTTTAAATACAAAAACAAATAGAAAATACTGTGATTGCTACTATAAGGTTGAGAAGGAAATGTTTTCCTCACAAAAACTGGGTGATTTTATTTCCATAGTTAACATTCCCTATATCATTTTATTTTAAAAACACATGGTTTCATTCACAGATATTACGGATGTTGGCTTTAAATATCTCTCATATACAGCCTTTATATATAAATGTACTTTATACCTAACACATAATAAAACATGGAATTTGGTGTCAAAAATGCCTCTTTTCCCATCCTCGTTCCTGTGTGTATGACCTTATGCAAATGTCCTCTGTAGGCAATGTGGGCTTTAAAAAAAGGTCTTTATATGGTCGTTTGTGGAAATTAAAAGAGCTAATGTGATGCATACTAGCAAGATCACTGCAAACAGAAAACAGTAGTAGAAAACAGAAACAGTAGTAGAGCCTTTATGGGGCAGAAAAACTATAATTAACTTTTCTCTGGCGTGTCAGAAATATTTTCTTTCCTTCCTTCTTTACTTCCTTCCTTCCTTCTCTTTCTCTCTTTCTTTCTTTCTTTCTTTCTCTTTCTTTCTTTTTTTTATTTTTATTTTTTTTTGGAGTCTGGCTCTGTTGCCCAGACTGGAGTGCAGTGGCATAATCTCAGTTTACTGCAACTTCCTCCTCCTCTCAGATTCAAGCAATTCTCATGCCTCAGCCTCTCAGGCAGCTGGGATTACACATTACAAGTGCCCACCACCACACCTGGTTAATTTTTATATTTTTAGTAGAGATGGATGGTCTCAATCTCCTGGCCTCAAGTGATCCAATTGCCTTGGCCTCCCAAAGCGCTGGGATTACAGGAGTGAGCCACAGCGCTTGGCCAGAAATAATTTCAATATTTGAATTTTAGTAAGGAAGATACATTCCTGCTGCAATCAGAAAGTAAACAAAGTTTACTTTCTGATTGCAGCAGGAATGTATCTTAAAGGAGATAGTCAGTGATGGGGTAAAGTGACATGATGGCTCCACCAGCAGGATGTGGTGAGAAGTGCAGGGCACTGGATCCGTGTTGTTTCAGCCCAAAGAGCACACTTTGATCTAATCATGAAAAAACGTTAGCCAAAATCAAAGTGATGAACATTCTAAAAAGTGTCTGGCCTATAACTTAGAAAAGTGTCCCGGTTGTGAAAGTGGAGGAAAGGCTGGGGAGCTGTTCCAGAGGGAAGGGGATTAAGCAGACATCAGTGGGTGCAAGATGCGATCCTAGGTGAAGGCGTTTTGCTGCAAAAGTCACCATTGAGGAAGTGAGCAAAAGTTGAATGAGGTTTCTCCTTGTACTTACACTATTTTTTTTTTTAGTTTTTCTATAAATTTGATGCTGTTTTTAAAATGAATTATGTTTTAAATGAGATTATGCTTGTCAAGTACCTGGCGTAGTGAATGGGATGCAATAGGTGTTAAATTAGTGTCACTTCTCCTTTGTTCCCGTGGTACAACAGATGACATGTCTAGTTAGATGTAATTTAAGGAATGTGAATTTTGCTGTTTTATTATAATAGAAAAAAAAATAGAGGAAAGCACAAAAACATTAAGAGCCTTATTAGATCATAAATTCCTAGACTTGGATATGGTCATCTTCATTTTTGTTTTTTTCCTCTGGGATCTTTCATTAAGCAAAGTCCCCTAAGTACTTTTTGAATAAATAAACTGTTGGCAATTTCTTGCTTCAACAAGTTAAATAGAGATAAAAATATTTTTATCTTCTGTTGTCATTTGACACAATACTTGATGGTTTACAAGTAAGCTTCTGCTTTCATTGTCAAACAAAACTAAACCAGAGTTTAAATATCTATATTTAAGCATAAAATTTAACTTGAAGCTTTTCTTACGAAAAGTGAAAATGAGAAAAAGCAATTGTAATTACTTTGTTGCTGGTCTGGAGAATAACATATTGAATAGCATCCAAATACATTCTACCATAGGCAAATCTATTTTGTATTAACCATCTTCAAATATTTTTGAGCTAATGTCTACATTTAAATGAAAATACATACCTCCCAAGCCATTTCAGAAAAGATTTAGATTTTTTTTGTGTGCGGTATTTTATGATTCTTCTGCTCTGAGAGAAACAGAATGAAATCAATCTTATTTCTTGTATATTTTCTCACCTGATTTCAGAGATTCTCTGCTTTGATTACTTAAAAAAAAATGGCAGAGTTCTATGACGTTGTCACTGACTGACATACAGATTTTAAGCCGCAGATAAGAATGTATGGTAATCAGATAAAAAGGCCTGGACTCTACTAAAAGGTGCTAGTAATTTTCCAACTGGAGGTGAGGCTTGCAGAACCTGCAGAGATAGGGTAGGAGCAATTTGTACTCAAGCCCTCACTCAGGAGAAACCCTGTCTCTGTAATCTCTATTCTTCCTCTAACTGCAAAGCAGTCCCAGGAGGCTTCTTTCAGAAAACTTCTCTTAGCCTTTCTTCCCCTTGTTTTGTGTGATTGCTGACTCAAACTCAGTGATTCTGTTCTTGATCAAGCACATGCTCTGGCTGAGAAAAAGAATATGGGTTGCCTTTTTTTTTCTAATGCCTAAATCAGTCCCTTATGATTAATGTGCTAAATGTTATCTAAGTCCTTAGCAAAAATGGAACGTGTATTTCCAAGGAACTAAATCACTCCAGAAACAAGAATGACCTTGAGATTTTCCCCATTTGTCTTCTACAGACAGCAATGATTCTCATGTGTCAAAAGAAAAATGAAAATCAGTGATTCAAAGGTCACAAAGGGGCGTGGTCAAGTTTTCTCCTGTATAATTCTATTTCGATGCCAAAGGTGGCAAGTATTGGGTTTCTCTGGTTATCAAGACAAAGTAAGCCCCTAATAGAAAAAAGAAAAGCTGTCTAATTTTTCTAGTAGGCAAACTTCATGTAGAAGGTTAAAAAAATTTGGATTTAATCCATCCATCAGTGGAATCTACTATCAAAGATAGTTTTAAGTCTACAAAATTTGACCAACTTGTTTCATGATAAATATATAATATATTGAAGATTGCCAAATCTCAATGACCCAATTATAAATCTTTTATGATCCCATGATGTTATATATAGTTTTTCTAAGGTCATTATGATCTTTGTAGAATTGACAGTCCCACAGTAGAATTTCAAGTATGAAACCAATAGAATAAGGAAAAGGTGAAATAGTTAAGGCAAAGTTAGTCTTTACTCATGAATCATTTTCCTTCTGTTGAATGTAGTGAAGGTGTACTTTTGAACCCAATTGTAAAGAACTCTAAGGGGTGTGCAGTATACCTCATCAAATAGGAGGTTATCATTTGGGAAGGCAAAAAGCCATACGGCAAATTTTAAATTAGTATTAGAAAAAGCACCTACAATTGCTTTGATTATCCACTCAGCTATGAATAGAATATTACTTGTTGGCTTTTATCAGTGTGTTATTTTGTTACTGCATTAAATTATTCATAATGTATAGTAATAAACCTACAGCCTTTGATATTCCAGTGCATCTTTTTGTCTTCTGAAGACTGTGGGGTTTAAAGCAGCTATTGATAAAAGAGAAAGGAACAAAATGGTCAGTTCACACCTCAGTAAACCTCCTAACCAGAGCCTAATAGCAATTTATTATGTATCTTTAAAATGCAATTATAGTACCTGAAATTTTTCAAAGAAATGCTTCACTAAAGGGAGACAAACCATGACTTGGCTGAGATTGTGTTTAACCTCATGAATAATAGCACATAAACATGCACAGTGCACACTCAAGCTCACCACCTAGTTGTCTTTCTCAGTAGCGGAAAAGCACGGAATATAACACACTGAGAAAAGTAATTCAACACCTGTGCACACTGTTTGCCTTTAACGGCCCTGCTCCTTCTTTTTGCATGAAACAATCAGTAATAGGGTGGCTCTTCTTAGGGCTGACCACGAATCTAGTGGGCAATCACAAACAGCTACATAGCACCTGCTTTTGCAAATGGCTCTGGCAAGCATAAGCCACAGGGTGATTTTCCTGTAGTTGTCATACGGAAAGGATTACTGTTCATGAAATGTCCATTCCTGCCATCATTGTGCATTGAATGAGGTTGGAGTATTAAAATGCAAGGACCTGTATTCGGAACTCTAGGCCCTGCCTGAAGATGGGAACGTGATAGCGAAGCATGAAGTACTTGCAGAGTAGGAGAGAAAATAGAAATGGTTGATTGAGGCCGACTTATGGAAGGTCTTGGAATCTGTTCTGAAGTTCTGTACTTTATTATATAGGTGGTTGAAAGCATCAAATCTACAGCATATAATAGTGAGAGTATCCAGACACTAATATACAGGAATGTTTTAAATGTTATACTTTCTCATGCCCACAGGTTGGTGCTTTCTCCCCACTGCGCCTTTGCTCTTGCAATTATTCTCACCTGGAATTCTCTCCTTTCCTAGTTCCCATTGCCAATAACCATTCCTGACGAACTCAAAATTAACCCTTCTCTAATGCAGCCCGTATCATCCCCTCTCTGATGCTGCCCATTCAAAAGTCCGTATTATACTTTAATAGCCATTTTTAATTGATTTTAGATGTGCGATTTTCTTCACCTTTTAATGTCTCTGAAATCCACATGCACCTTACCATTGATCGTTTCTTAGAATTGCTGTGCACCAGGCAGCAGTGGGATGGTTGAGGTCTCTGCCAGTGAATGTCCTAGCATGGTCATAACTGCTATTCTTTTCATTTCTTCAATTGGTTAGGTACCTAGTTAGCAGTAAACAAGTTAAGGTTAATCGCCATTTAAAATGCCTTGAAAAGATGACCCAGGGCCTCACTACTGAACAGGTTATTGTGTTTGCAGAAAACACAGAAGCAGAACAGAGGGCTGTGAATTTTATATTAGTGGAGCAAGTATTCAAAGTAACAGTAAAGTGCTTTATAGGACCCAAGAAAGGGAAGTACCCACAAGTAGACGATGCTGGTTTGTTTTATTATTGAGATGTTTGCAAAAGGATTGCTATCACATGCCAGGCTGTGCAGCTGATTGCAGGGCCATGGCCAAATCCGTGAGAATGAATGAAAGAAATTTCAAAGCAGCAAGCTTCTTAGACCCATTTCAGCATTTGCACCACTAACATCAGGGTAGGCTGTTAACTTGTAGTGGTATTTTTTTCTTTCACAATGCCACATACAATATGTGCCCTTCATCATAAGTCATTCAATTATATAGATTTGATGAGATGTAATAATTTCTTTGCAGCATGTCTAGTGTTTTTTTATTTACTTTCATCTTCTTCCTTGTAGATTGGTCATAATCATAACCAGGTTATAGGCAAACTGAAGGCAGGGTTGTTTTCTGCTTCCTTGTTTGCTTGTTTGTTTGTTTGTTTGAGATGGAGTCTCTGTCACCCAGACTGAATGCAGTGGTGCAATTTCTGCTCACTGCAACCTCCATCTCCCAGGTTCAAGCAATTCTCCTGCCTCCGCCTCCTGAGTAGCTGGGATTACAGGCACATGCCACCATGCCTGGCTAATTTTTGTATTTTTAGTAGAGACAAAGTTTCACCATGTTGGCCAGGCTGGTCTTGAACTCCTGACCTCAGGCGATCCGCCCGCCTCAGCCTTCCAATGTGCTGGGATTACAGGTGTGAGCCATATGCCAGCTCTCCTTCCTTTTGGTATCATTCTCTGCAATTGCTCAGTACCTTACACATAATGTTTTATATGTTACAATAATAATGGGAATCACTGTTTTCTGGTTGTACATTTTCCACAAGGAGAAAAGCAGTTAAAAGAAGACATGTTAAAAGATAGCTTCAACAAGGTCTAACCCACTGAACTCACATCATTTATATTTGGCAGTGTGGTCCACTAGAAAGAACAGCAACTTTGAGATCGACCTGAGCTCATGTGCAGGATCCATTACTGATTAAATATACAAATGTCCTGATGAGGCAAGTCATTAACCTCTCTATGCCAGACTTCTCCACTACAAAATAGATATGTAAGTCCTAATGTGCAGCAATGTGTACCTGGAAAAAATTTAATACCACATATCACTCAGAGTACATGTTCCACAAGTGTCTGTTTTCTTCTCATCCTCCTCTTTCCTCCTTGATTGTTCACCCAGGAGGATAAGCCGGGTGCTGTTTATTTGAATTAGCACTTGGATGCTGACGCAAGTTCTGCAAAAATGTTTTTAAATCTGGCTATAACAAGAATTACCTCTGAAGTTTTGTTTGTTTGTTTAGTAGATATACTTGTTTCCCACTTTGGAGACTGCAATTTATAGTCTGGGATGGTGGCCAGGAATCTGTATTTTTAAATAGCTCCCTGATCAGGTGATTGTGACACACCATGGGGATTGAGAATTACTGTTCTAATAATACTAGTTATTACTATCATTCGTTCTAATTTAAAGGTTATATTGACATCTATTTGGGGAACAGGAGGGTTGAAAAAAACCAACAATGCAGAAAATCACTGAAAAGTGCCACTTCTATAATACTTTCTAGATGAGTTTCTAGAGGTTGGAAAAAAAATCATGATTTTTAGTATCTTCTGTTCCCTTCAGAGTCATAGGGTACTTAGCGATAATTTTTTGAAGTTGCATGCTAAAATGCAGTCTCTTGATTCACACTAAAATTAATGGTTACTGCTTAGTCTTTAAATATTTAAGATAAAATCTGCTCAGACAAATCCTGATCCTATCCTTCATATAAATTCTGGCTACTGTAGCCTGTTAGGATCTCTTCCAAACACCACGGGAGTGTTATAATCATTAATGCAGACACAGACATCTTAGATTACTCAAATGGACACAGGGATGAGGGTTAATAAAGAAAATGGTACCGTAATCATTTAAAGCAGTTTTTGTTTGATTTTCCAGAATATCATCATCATTGGCTGCATCTTGATGCCAACACACACACATACAGACACACCAGCTAAAAGTATGAATAGCCATTACTTTTAAGGTCCCCAACCCAATAGCCATAAGTACCTGAGAAATATGTAAGCACGGAAGAAGAAATGTCATTGAGTGAGTGCCTGTTTAGTGCCAAGCCATACACCAGAAAACTTAGGCATACTGTGTCCCATCCATACAAAACATTTGGAAAGTAGGAATGATTTCTATTTTACCCAAACAAAAAAACAAACCAAAATAAAACCAAACTCAAGCTCTGCAAAGCTAATGGATTTTCCCAAGATATGAATAGGAAGTAACATCCATAAGGGGGCCAGGCTCCTAAAGTTAATGTTCTTTGGATATCAATCCCATACACAAACCTAAGCCAACAGCAACAAAAGACTGGGTTCAGCCTCAAGCCCAGGGAATTTTAAATCATTGAAGGGACCCCTCCCCACCCAAATAAATATCCCTCAGCAGTGTGTACTCACGAGATTGTGGCCTTAAATATAAACAGAGTGGAGTTTGTGTGTCAGCTGTGCTGGGAAGGCCTTGGTGCTCCCTGAAATCCTCCTGTACCTACTCATGGTATAAAAAAGAGCCTCTCCTGATACTTGGGATTTCTCCATCAGAACTTTACCCAGTAGCTTAAAGCTCCATGCCTATTCAGATTCTCTTCCCCCTGGGAGGTGTCACACTTTAAACTGTCATCAGTCATTCACATTTTAGTTTTGACCTGGGGATTACAAAAGAGGAAAGGAGGGCACTAGTGTCTGACTGGGGAAAGAGAATCTCCCAGAATAGAGCAGCTTCCCTGACAACCTCACCCAAGAACCGACATAGCCTAGAGCTGGCCTTGCGCACAGCACCCTACAAGGTGGAATATGTTATAGAATTTAGATTAGACACAATCTTCTTGTCCCAGATTCAGGAACTACCCCCCAAGAAACCTGAAGCCTCATCAAATCTGGGCTGAACTGTGTATTTATTTCACTTATACATTCTACATGTATGTAATTGCTCTCCCCTAAGTCATTATTTGTAGGGAAATTGTTTTAATTTTTTTTTCCTTTATCCTGTTAGAAATAATCTTTTACAGAGATAAACTTCTGTAAGTACCTATATCTAAACAGTACACTTTTAACACTAGCAGTTGGGGTTCAGTGCATCAACTCTGTATCTTTTACTCATTCTCTTTATCCACTCACAGATTTGAATGAACTGCTTGTCACTGGGGAGGAACCACAGGAAGTTCTTAAGGTGGTCACACTTTAGGAGAGAGAATTAGTGCCGAGGCTTTTCCTCATGGAGAAAGCTGTGGGGGGCAGATTAGGTAGCTGCATAATCTCTGGGATGTAGCGCCTGCTTTGCTTTACTCTGGCAAAACAGAACCACCTACGAAATGTTTCCAAGGCGAAGGGATGAAGGGTGCTACGGAGTTTCTGACGGAAGAAATGAAGGTAATTTGATGTTATCTGGCTAGTGGCTGCCAGATGTCTTAATCTGATAAGTGGACATTGGCAGTAATATTTAGTGAAAGACTCTTTTTTGGAAAGTAGAAATTGACATTTAATCCATCAGTCTATGTCTTATCTGTGTAACTCCAGTGTAAATCTAAAAGAGACATCATACATGTAACAGTGAGAATACATAGATTTCTGTTGTTTGTTTTTAATTCAGAAATAAATGGACTTGCATTAAAAACATATTCTTATAAAGGAGATATAAAAATATGTTGTTTTTCAATGTTTTTTCATAATCACAATGGCATGATAGACACATTGGAAAGGACAGCTGCTTAGTATGTTTACAGAATATTTGGAAACATACAACCAATGGGAGAGAATTATCAGGTAAACTTTTGCATATTTATTGGATAGTCTTTATCAGTAATCAGCCATTGATGCTTGTGAAGTCTATGTAGTAACAAAGAAACACATTCTTGTTAAAAGATGAAAAAGCAGAATTAAGACTAAACATCTACATTGTATCAAATATTAAAAATCTAAATGTTTTATTTAATGGGGAACATTAAATCATATAGATCTGTTAATGCAAACAAAGATATTTATTTTGAATTATCTAAATATAGTCAATCTTATATTTCTCAGTAGAGACTGGATAGAGGGCTAATTTAAAATAGAAAACTACTAAGTAATTTCTGTGTTTCTCTGTGTTATATAATTTTGAATGGTGTGTACTGTGTTAGGATTTTAGAAGTGTTTTCCCTGGCACTTGATACAGCAGGCAAAAGCAGTTTATTAGGTAATCATCATTTAGAAATTTAAAGGTGAGATCTAAAGAGACTATTTCTTGCTTTTGCTTTTATTTTTTGGTTTGCTTCTTGTTTCTTTTGATTTTCATTTATTTTTGTCTCTGAATTGTGGAATGAGTTCACCCTGCTCTAAGACATCTCCTACATATGAAAAAATCGAGTTTCAAGAAATTACAGCTACAATTTCAGTGTCATGACGGGGTTTGTCACTGTTCTCTGTTGGTTTGATTAAATGCTAGCTTTGTGACATCTGGCCTTTGGGCATCTCTCCCTCAGAAGCCAGTGGCACAGCCATGGATGGAACTTCGGGCCGCTACCTGATTCACTTTTTCTGAGTATGGAGAAAACACAAACAGATCACCTCATTAATCAAAGACATCTAGTAGTTTTCAAAACATAGATGAAACCTTCAATGTGAATCATTCATGTTTAAAAAAATAGCTAAGAGAAAATAATGCATAAAGAGTGAAATAGTTTTCACTTATTAGAGAGTTTAATTGCTACTCTGCTGCTCGATAGCTGACATGCTTTAATTTCTGAACGCTGGTTTTTCTTATGTCTCTTTTCCACTGTGGGTTCCAAATAAGGCAAAATTTTCCTGAAAGCTAAAAATACCTCACATACATAAGTAAAACGAAGTCTGGGTGTGTTGGTCCTTGAAATGAGGGAGAGGGTCAGGAGGAAGGAGAAACAGCCACTAGAAAAATAGAAAGAAAATGATGCCAAAAATAATTGAATGGCAGCTCTTTTTTTTTTTTAAGGTTTTACTATTTAACCATTACTAATGATCTGCTCTGTTTTCACATGTGTGATCTTAAAGCATAACATAAAATAAACTTGAAGGCATCTTTAGTCCAAAGAAGAAAAATCAATTAGCTGTTCAAGTACGTGTGGTAGCAAGTAGAACTACAAAGTTCTGCACCAAAGTAAGATGATTTCAATGCCTATTCTCTAAGAACTTATAAATTAGTCAGAAAGATAAGGCAAACTAGATTAAGAGGTATATGGCAATATAAGACAAATAGAAATTTGGAAGAAATTCTCTCTCTGTATTTATACATATATATACACACATACATATATGTATATGCACATATGTGTATATACATGTATATATGTATATATATGTGTATATGTGTATGTGTGTGTATAGTCCATATATATATATATATATATATATATATGGGGTTAAAGAAACTTCTCTTTTAACCCCTGAGGGTTTAAAAATTTGAATATATAAACAAACTGACAATAGATCAACAGGAGATCAACAGGAGAAAAGGCACACAAATTTATTAAAATGCAAGCACAGGGGAATCACACAAAGTATGAGACTCAAAGAAGGGCCAGGTGGTTGAAGCTAAACTACTTTCTTCATAAGGAATAGGGATGTTGAGGGTGTAGGCAATTTTAGAGGAAGAGTAAATGAGTTTTAGAGAAGGTGAATGGGCAGGAAGAACAGACAGTGTACTCTGGGACCAAGTTCCTCTGGCTCTGAGGTGTGGCGTCTACTCTAGTCTACCTTCCCTCACTGTGTTAAACTTCCTTGCATTGCTGAGATACCTTGGGAAGCAATTCACAATCATTGAACATCTTCTGGGGAACCTAGCTTTTAGGCAGATAAAAGAACTTTAGAGAAAGTTCTTCCCCACATTTGCAGCTCCCCAAGTGTTCTCAGTTTAATTCCAAATGGTATATTTTGGGATATCAGTTTCTGAACCTCGATAATAGGTAATATTCTATATTTGATTATTATTTAATATCATACATTAAACATATAGGAGATATAGCAGAGAAATGGATATGAGTGAAGAAAGTCAGAGAAAATCAGAAGCCAAACTTGCAGCCCAGATTTCTGATTTATTCTAGTGCCAACTAAGAGACAGTTGCAACTTTTCCATTTGGACTTTCCAAACTGCTGCTAGTACTAAAACCACCACCACCACCACTACTACTCATTAGAAAATGGTTATATGTGCAGGGTGATTTGCTAATCATTGCTCCCAGCCATCTCATTTAAGACTGACAGTCCCGTTTACGGGTCAGCATCTTAAAGCATCAGTAACAAGCAGCCAGGAAGGAGTAGAATGGACCTGTAAATGGACACCTGGCTGAATCCAAAATCCATCTTAACCTCCACACAGTTCTGTCACCTTTGAAGTTAAAAGCATTTTACAAAGAAAAGGTTAAATACATAAGATTGTAAAATGTATTTCCATTTCACATGCAGAAGTTAGGTTTAGATAAGCGCAGTAGAAAAGAACGTACTGTCTTGATTTTTCATACCTAGAACAATTTCGACTTTAAACTCAAAACTAACCACAGGAATATTGTCACATCTTTTGTATCTCTGTGCTTTTTTGGCCTGAATAAAGGTGACTTGCCATCAGTAAATTATTGTCGAATATTTAAATGTATCAGTTTCACATATTTCTTTGGCTTTTACTATCATTTGTCCTGTTGCCATATAAAATTTAATATTTTAAAGATAACATTGGTATATTTTTGAATTGGTAACTTTTTGCTTTCTGATAAAATCCTCATGCTTGCCATTTTGAGACAGAAATACAAAAATTGGGACATTTTGATGTTTTTCTTACCTAGTAAAGTCAAGAACACTGGTTTGAGATTAGGACACCTAAATTTCAGTCCCTGATCTTAAAGTTGCTAATGATCGATTTTTTTTAAATTATTATTATTTTTTTTCCCATTTATTTATTTTATTGCATTTTAGGTTTGGGGGTACATGTGAAGAACATGCAAAATTGTTGCATAGGAACACTTGTGGCAGTGTGATTTGCTGCCTTCCTCCCCATCACCTACATCTGGCATTTCTCCCCTTGCTATCTCTCCCCACCTCCCCACCCCCCACCGTCCCTCCCCTATTTCCCCCCGACTGACCCCAGTGTGTAGTGCTCCCTTCCCTGTGTCCATGTGTTCTCATTGTTCAACACCCGCCTATGAGTGAGAACATGCGGTGTTTGATCTTCTGCTTTTCTGTCAGTTTGCTGAGAATGATGGTTTCCAGGTTCATCCATGTCCCTACAGAGGACCCAAACTCATCGTTTTTGATGGCTGCATAATATTCCATGGTGTATATGTGCCACATTTTCCCTATCCAATCTATCGTCGATGGGCATTTGGGTTGGTTCCAGGTCTTTGCTATTGTAAACAGTGCTGCAATGAACATTCGTGTGCACGTGTCCTTATAGTAGAACGATTTGTAATCCTTTGGATATATACCCAGTAATGGGATTGCTGGGTCAAATGGAATTTCTATTTCTAGGTCCTTGTTCTGAGGTACATGGGGTACATGTGCAGATCATGCAGGTTTGTTACATGGATATACATGTGCCATGGTAGTGGTTTGCTGTATCCATCGCCCCATCATCTACATTAGGTATTTCTCCTAATACTATCTCTCCCCAATCCCCCCACCCACTGCTATTCCTCCCCTAGCCCCTGCACCCCAGGCCCCAGTGTGTGATGTTCCCCTCCCTGTGTCTGTGTGATTTTAAAGCAGAACACTGAAGGTCTTTGAGCTTGGATTCTCTCATCTATAATTGCTAGAATCTGATTTGCATTTCCCTGATCATTAGTGATGTTGAGCATTTTTCCATATGTTTATTAGCCATTTGTATGTTGTCTTTTGAGAATTAACTATTGATGTCCTTAGTCCACTTTTTGGTGGGATTGTTTGTTTTATTCTTGCTAATTTGTTTGAGTGGGCTGTAGATTCTTTAGATTAGTCCTTTGTAAGATGTATAGATTGTGAAGATTTGCTCTCACTCTGTGAGTTGTCTGTTTACTCTGCTGACTGTTCCTTTTGCCATGCAAAAGCTCTTTAGTATAATTAATTCCTAGCTATTTATCTTTATTTTTATTGCATTTGCTTTTGTGTTGTTGGTCATGAAATGCTTGCCTAAGCCAATGTCTAGAAGGGTTTTCCAATGTTATCTTCTAGAATTTTTATAGTTTCAGGTCTTAGAATTAAGTCCTTGATCCATCTTGAGTTAATTTTTGCATAAGGTGAGAGATGAGGATCCAGTTTCATTCTCCTATGTGTGACTTGCCAATTACCCCTGCACCATCTTTTGAATAGGATGTCCTTTCCCCACGTTATGATTTTATTTGCTTTGTCAAAGATCAGTTGACTGTAAGCATTTGGTTTTGTTTTTGGGCTATCTATTCTGTTCCATTGGTCTATGTGCCTATTTTTATATCAGTACCATGCTGTTTTGGTGACTATAGCCTTATAGTATAGTTTGAAATCAGGTAATGTCATGCCTCCAGATTTGTTCTTTTTTCTTAGTCTTGCTTTGGCTACGCAGGCTCTTTTTTGGTTCCATATGATTTTTAGAATGGTTGTTTATAGTATCTGTCTGTCAAGAATGACGTTGGCATTTTGATGGGAATTGCACTGAACTTGTAGATTGCTTTTAGCAGTATGGCCATTTTCACAATATTGATTCTACCTCTCCATGAGCATGGGATGTGTTTTCATTTGTTTGTGTTGTCTATGATTTCTTACAGCAGCCTTTTGTAGTTTTCTTGCAGAGGTCTTTCACTGCCTTGGTTAGGCACATTCCTAAGTATTGTATTGTATTTATTTCAGCTATTGTAAAAGGGGTTGAGTTCTTGATCTGATTCTCAGCTTGATGCTGTTGGTGTATAGAAGAGCTATTTATTTGTATACATTAATTTTGTATCTGGAAACTTTGGTGAATTATTTTATGAGTTCTAGGAGCTTTCTGGAGGAGTCATTAAGTTTTTTATGTATACAATGATATCATCAGCAAACAACAACAGTTTGACTCACTCTTTAGTGATTTGGATGCACATTATGTCTTTCTCTTGTCTGATTGCTCTGGCTAGGACTTCCAGTACTATGTTGAAGAGGAGTGGTGAAAGTGAGCATCCTTGTCTTCTTCCAGTTCTCAGAGACAATGCTTTTGACTTTTCCCCATTCAGTATTATGTTGGCTATGAGTTTGTCATAGATGGCTTTTATTACATTGAGGTATGTCCCTTATGTGCCAATTTTGCTGAGAGTTTTAACCATAAAGGATGAAATCACCTTATTCCTGTAAGAATGGCCTAACAAAAAATCAAAAAATAATAGATGTTGGCATGGATGTGGTGAACAGGAACCACTTTTACACTGCTGGTGGGATTGTAAACTAGTACAACTGCTATGGAAAACAGCGTGAAGACTCCTTAAAGAACTAAAAGTAGAACTACCATTTGATCCAGCAGTCCTGTTACTTGCTATCTACCCAGAGGAAAAGAAATCATTATACAAAAAAGATACTTGCTCATGCATGTTTATAGCAGCACAATTTACAATTGCAAAAATGTAGAGCCACTCAAAGTGCCCATCAATCAAGGAGTGGATAAAAACTGTGGTATAAATACATACGATGGAATACTACTCAGCCATAACAGGGAATTAAGTAATGGCATTTGCAGTGAACTAAATGAGATTGGAGACTATTATTCTAAGTGAAATAACTTGGGAATAGAAAACCAAATATCTTATGTTTTCACTCATAAACGGGAGCTAAGCTATGAGGATGTAAAGGAATGAGAATGACGCAACGGACTTTGAGGACTCAGCGGGAAAGGATAGGAGGGTTAAGGAATAAAAGACTACAAATCAGGTGCAATGTATACTTCTCAGGTGATGGGTACACCAAAATCTCATGAATCACCACTAAAAAACTTACTCATATAACCAAACACCACCTGTTCTCCAATAACCTATACAAATAAAAAACTTAAAAAAAAATTGGTAGAACCTTACAGTGTAAAATTTCTCACTGAAAACCATGTGATCCCTCTACCTTTCCTGGCCCATAGCCTGCATCCAATGTGCCGCACCTAACTTTCCTTCCTGCTCTTTCTCTCATTTTACTTCAAATAGTTTTTAAGTAATTAAAAGAAAGATCATTCTGTTTTTAAAAAGAAAAAAAAATTTGGAAATGTAATCTATGTAACAATTTATCACAAAAACTTTAAAATAATTTACTTTTATGCTATCAATTCTACCCTTAGGCTACAACTTGTCAATACAGCAAAGTTTCCTATTTCTCCTGATGACAGACATATTTAATCCTTTTAGTATAATGTGCTACAAGGAGGTCCATAAAACTTAGAGTTTAAAATGATTTTATACCTCCTAAAATGACCTCCTGCCCATGCTCCTTGCCAAAAAGTGGATTAAATTCACATATTACATTTTTTTTCTAACCCTTGAAAGTAATAGAAATCATAAAATTATAATTTATAAAGAAAGCCTGTAGGTCTAATTCTCATTTTTAAAGCTAGATTATATTCTAAATATTAGGCAATTTCCTGGGGTTAAAAAACATGGCTAGAAACTTAGATTTTTAGAGTATCAAAAATCATCTGCTTCAACTTTAAATTGGTACAGTCAAATTTAAAAATAATTACAGCGTTAAACAATATCCCTTTTCCAGCCTCACCTCTCTATCATAACACAGGAATTTTGGCTTCCATCTATCCAATCCTTATGGTAATTTTAAGTTGTCAGCATGTTAAACTATTAAGTTAAAACAATAATTCTTAAATTTTTAAAACTAATATTCTGTCTAAATTGCTTCAAAACTTCAAACTCAACATGTTTAAAAGAAACCCCTCAGTCATTCAACACTTAGCTTTCTAAGTAATTTTCCTTCTAGGCAGAAAAGTAATTGGTCTCAGAAGCTGATTGTGTTCCCTTCTTTGCACTGGCTGCCAGAAAGCTCAGAATCAAATGTGCAGTTAACGTATATGACCTAGAGTGTACATGTTGTTTAATCAACCTCACTGTAAGCTTCCTACTATTTTTCCTACCCCTATATTCTAACTTGCTTACTCATCTTACTTTGCAAATTTTGTGATAATATTCTATATGTGTATGTAACATTAAATTGCTTAATTTTTTAAGTTGGGTATAGATACACCCTAAAATAAATCAATCCCACTAAAATTGACACTCTTCCAGCATTCTCCAGCTCAGTGCCTCTAAAGATATGATCCCCTTACCCTCTTTGACCTTTCCTTTTCTTTATTCCCACATTAAATGTTTGATAAAATCCTAAAGCTTCTAACCCTTAAATCTCTCCAAAGGCCTGCTTTTCTCTTTAACGATACCATCATTGTCTTAGTTTAGAAATTCAATAGCTTTTGACTTGGTCTCTCAGATACTGCCTCATCTCTTTAAAACATCTCTTATACTATTGCCAAAAATGAACTTTGAAAAAAACAAAAGTTTGACTACACATGCCACCGTTAAACGCACAACAAATTAACATAGTCACAAATAGGGTGTACTGCTTGGCTCTTATTTTTCCTGAATCTATGACTTGTGTATGTACCATCATCCATGTGTTCTCTTACAAATAGGTATTTGTAAGAAAAACGATTAGGCTTCCTTTTGTGAAAGCTAAATTGCACAAGACAATGAGGATTTTACTAGTCTGCCGCAATAAGGAGAACATTTATTAATTCGGAGAATCTCAAAGAAATGCAGGTGGAGAAAAGGGGCTGAAAAGGAAAAGGGCTGGAGTTATATAGAGGCACATAGACAAGAGGATCATCCAGAATCGTAATGGAGTCATGGAGAATGACGGAGATGCCTCTCATTGAAGCCATTGAGGAAGGGTGGAGGTGGGAATATTCGGGACCAGAGCATGCTCTGATAGCCATTTCTGGGAACACAAAGGCATGGAGTTATTCTGGGAAGGGAAAGAAGGACAGGGAGATATCATAACCATCACTGTTTTCCAGGAACACAGGGTTCATGTAAAGTTGAATATTGTCATTATGCATCCATTCTGTGAAATTGCATGTCTTCACATTTATATTAAAACTGCACACAAATGAAAACAGAAAGAAATGCCAATTTCCTCAATGTCCCCTGTTGTTCCCCTTGCATAGCCTTATCTAAGTGGTATATTTTCATCTTAAGGGGAAGGAAGGCTGAATATACAGAGATATCTATAAAATCACTTTCAGGCCGGGCGCAGTGGCTCACGCCTGTAATCCCAGCACTTTGGGAGGCCGAGGCTGGTGGATCATGAGGTCAAGAGATTGAGACCATCGTGGTCAACATGGTGAAACCCCGTCTCTACTAAAAAATACAAAAAATTAGCTGGGCATGGTGGCTCGTGCCTGTAATCCAGGCTACTCAGGAGGCTGAGGCAGGAGAATTGCCTGAATCCAGGAGGTAGAGGTTGCGGTGAGCCGAGATCGTGCCATTGCACTCCAGCCTGGGAAACAAGAGCGAAACTCCGCCGAAAAAAAAAAAAAAAAAAAAAAAAAAAAAAAAAAAAAAAAGTCACTTTCAGACTTGCCAGTAATGGGGAGAACAGGGAGTGGCCCCAAGAAGTTGAGGACACCCTCTCCACCCCAATGCCAGGTGATGCTGATAGAAATGGCTAGCAGGCCATGCTTTGAGAAACCCTGGCCCAGAATGTCATCTAGCTTACTCTTTGCTATAATTGAAATTTTCCTTTTACCTCTCACTTAATAACCATGAGCACTACCAATCCCTACAATTCAGGCAAGACAAATGAATTCTCCGCTGCTGATGGAGCTATTGTTTCAGATCACAGCATTGATTAGGGATCAGGAGTCATTTAGTAGGCCTCTGGTTTCCAAGAGTAGCTTAAGCTCTAATTTCATAGCCATTAAATCATCCTGGATTCCTCCCTTTTAATGGCATGTTGGTAGTGCAGTTATAGCTCACTAGAGAGCAGGCTTGCCTCAGCTGTTCCTGCCTCGGCCAGGTGGTCAGAGGAAAAATGAATTTGCTTACCTGGGAAAACAGGTTGCCTATAAATCAAAAGAGGTCAAGTTATGTCCACCAGATGGAGGTTTTAAAATCTTAATGTGTAACTTAAGATATAATGGATTACTGGAGGTGAAATTTTAGTAAGGTTGAAACATTTTGTTGCCTTCTGGGATCCAGGGGGAGCGAAAGGTTACTGTTACAGTGAACAAGAATGCAGTCAGATTTTCATCTGAGGTGACCTAATTACCAGGGATGCGATTCTGACCCATTAATTTTCAAAATCATATATAATTATCAGTATGGCTTACTGAGGATCAAAAATATGTATTTTCTTCTAAATGTATAGTTTCTTTTCCATGAGTCCTGGATTTAGGCATCTTATGAATATTGTAGTTTAAGAGGACTCTAAATATCCAAGAAATCTCTCTCTCCTTTCTGTCTCTTTCTTGTCTGCTATTTCTTTAGCCCGGAAATGTAAAATGAAAGGTTACACAAAACAAGAAGAATCTGTCAGTTTTCTCTTTTGAGGCAATTACAAAATTGATATACTATTTAACATAAAGCTTTGGTGTTAACTGTGGGTTTCATTCATTCACATTATCTCACTAGAATTAACTGTAGGAACACACGTAACTGTGAATGACTTTTTACTATGAAAGAGAGAGTCACAAGGGAAGCAGAAACAGTCCCTGAGTGACAAAGGATATTATCAAAAATGCTTACTTATTCCAGTGTATGAATATAGTATGTGTACAAAGTAAATAATTTAAAAATTTTTAAGGTTCATTTCAGCTGGGAATTATGAATATCTTCTTCCGTTACTTGGACTTTTTTGTCTTAAAATTTCAGTGGTATACTTGTTTCTCACCCACCTTTTTGGAAAAGCATAAAAATTTACATAATAACACTTGTCTCCTGACATACTGGAGATGTTTTCCTTTTGATTCTCTGGCTACACTGAGATGACCAGCAGAGAACATGACTTTTTTTTTTAGAGAAGAGGACATTTGAGTAAGTGAGTCTTTCAGTACACAGATTCCTCACAGGTCTCTTCTCATTAAGTTCTTTTTTTCCTAGCTTCAATCCTTAGCTACCTTTAAAATATCATACATTAACATTTCGGATCTTTGTTGAAACGTTTTTCTTTTTCTTTTTTCTTTTCTTTTTTTTTTTTTTTTTTTTCTTTTTTTNTTTTTTTTGAGATGAAATCTCTCTCTGTTACCCAGGCTAGAGTTCAATGGTGTGATCTCGGCTCACTGAACCTCCACCACCCAGGTTCAAGTGATTCTCCTGCCTCAGCCTCCTAAGTAGCTGGAATTACAGGTGCATGCCACCATGCCCAGCTAATTTTTTTTCCTGTATTTTTAATAGACATGGGGTTTTACCATGTTGGTCAGGCTGGTCTGAAACTCTTGACCTTGTGATCTGCCCACCTAAGCCTCCCAAAGTAGAGATGTTTTTCTTTTGACTTACAACTTTAAAGTTCTTTCACATAATATGAAGAGTCTATTTTAAAAGATGTAAATTTTTGAAGCATATTAAATCATTTGATAGATACTATTACCCTTAATTGAAAGGAAAGAAATAATACACACCTTTAATTTTCTTTAGTAAAGTGAATTTTAATGAGAACGATGGAAATGGGAATTGCGATTCTAGGTATGACTCATGTTTTGACACAGGTTTCTGACTTGAAGTTATTTAATCATATGTACGTTTAAATCATGTGGGTTGGGGTCAAAATTCATTTCTTTAGCTTATTTTTAAGTAGTTATAAAAATGGAGGTGCCCAATAATAATGTACATTGAAATTATTATCCACTATATTTTAAGACCTTTATGCGGTAAGAACCTCCGCTTTTCTATGTTCTTATCTTCTTAGGAGTATGGGCATCAGAGTTAAATTGATTTGGAGAAAGTTCCTTAAGCAAACCAATATTATTTCCACAAAGTAAATTTATGTTAATGTAGATAATGAGGTATGTAACAAGATGGATTTAGTTCTCAGTATTATGCTTGAAGTGAGTCGACCTCAGAAAAATTGAACATGACTGCTTCACCTCAATGGGAATGGTTGTCCATGCAGTATATATGATTTTTCACTCAGCCATGTAGGTCCATACCTGTGAGCCAGATAAATGTACCAGCTCATTTGCCTGATTCTTTGATCTTCTGTGAACATGCTGAGGCAAAGATTAGGATGTCTTCTATCTCTAATAGTCCATTTGCAAATAAATGCACAGACTTGTTATAGGAAACATCATTTGTTGCCTTGCTTGCTTTGGGAAGCATCATTTGTTGCCTTAGCAAACAATAAATGAGGCTTCCTGCCTTTGGGTTTCCAGTTATGTTACTAAAATAAGCCCTTGACACTATCTGAAATATGCTTTCACTGCTCTGCATTTTCCTTCTACAGGAATTTAGAGAATTCAAGGACAACAAATGATATCATTCCTCATTCAACAGCTCGATAAAGCATGTCCCTAGAATATGCCTTTTAAACTGGATAGATAAAATCAGGAGTTAAATTTACTTTTATGAATTATTTCTTAAAATATATACAAATAACTGGCAATCCAAATGTAATTTTTAAATATTGCCACTGAGACTATAACAATTCCCATGTCAATATCTCTTGTTTTTCTGAGCAGTAGGACAAGCTTTTCAGTTGATGATATTTTTCTATACTAAAAAAAATGAGTATGGTCCCTTTGTCATGTTTGATGTATATAACCCATTCTGCCAATAGTTTTAACATCTTCACCACTGTAAATGATCATTTCATTGGCCTAAGTAAAGGGAAAGCATCAGGCCTTGAAAGACAAATCTATTGAACAGTATTTTGACTAGTTTACTGATTTTCTATTGTAGAAATGAACAATAAATTTTTGTTGTAGAAATAAGAATAAACAATTATATGCATTTTTCTGATGGGAATATAAAAGAATGTAATTCAAGGATTTACCAAAGTAACAAACAGACAGCCATAGGTGCTATGGTTTGAATATGGGTTATCCCCACTAAAACGCGTGTTGGGGTTTCATGTCTAATGGAGCAATATTCAGAGGTGTTGCTTTTAAGAGGTGATTAGGTCGTTAAGATGGATCAATGACTTTCTGGTGAAACTGGGTTCGTTCTCGAGGGAATGCTTTTGTTATCACAGGAATGAATTAGTAAGCTGAATAAATCTCTTATAAATTACTCCATTGCAGATTTTTTGTTATAGCAACAGAAAACAGACTACAATACATCATAATCCAAGTCTGTTGAGGCTGGTGAAACAAATTCTGGTGACTATTTCACATTAATTTTTGATGGTGCTAATATTGGTGATAGTAACAGCACTAACCACACATAGCAGTTTGCTGTTTGGTAGGGATTCTTCTAAGCATTTATATATAAGCTAGTTTAGTTATCAAAGTTATCCTAAGAGGCCAGTACCATTATTATTTCTATTTCGTATTTGGAAAAAAGCTATATGCATGAAGTTCACAACCAGCAGTGATGATGTTTTGAATGGATCAGCTCTCACATCCAGATCTTACTTTGTGCACCTCTATTTTGAAATCAGTCTACTTCTAGACTTACTGTAAAATACATTCTTATGATGTCCATGGGCAGTAAAACTTAAACTGGAAATATGTTTAAATATAAGGTTGTTGGTTGACTAATTACAGATTATTACCACCCAGTAAGTATCTATTGATTTGAATATCCATGGAATTTGCTGTGCTCAGGTATAACTGTGGTCTAACTTTCTAAACTTCTTCCTCGTCATTGTTAAGATACTCATCCTGATAAGCATAGTCCTCTGGAAGGAATCCTAAATTCAGTTTGTAACTCCTTCCCAGCAGCTCAGTTCTAGATCTGCTCCTTTAGGCCTCCTTCTCTTTTCTGCAGGAAGAACAAAAGAAATTTTAGAGATAGTCCTTATGAAGAGTTGCTAGACAAGCAAAACATTTCCACAGCACAAATTCAGACTTTGAGATAACTTTTACAGGTCTGATATATTAAGTCATGTCAACAATAGAGAAAAAAATGGATACTTTACAGTAAAATCATATTTTTAAAGACAACGAGAAGCTTTGGAAACAACAAAGACTAGAGGAAATGACATTTCAAAAGGAAAAACCCTTTACATGACCTGAGAGCTGGTAGTTATTTTTTTTCATATGGGCATTTGCAGATTCAAGGCAAGGGTCAAGGATGGGGTCTGGCCTAGGCAAACATAGACAAGGCAATGGAATCTTTGGTGGTCCAGTGGGTTGTTGTGATGGAGAGTAATCTAAAGGACCTGAAAACAAAAAAAATCAGCTTTCCCCAAGAAGAATTTTCTTTGTTCTGGAGTAGAAGGGGAGGATGAGGAACTCTTCAGCAGTAATTAGAAAACAACATCCTGGCCAAGAGATCGAGAACATCCTGGCCAGCATGGTGAAGCCCCATCTCTACTACAAATACAAAAATTAGCTGGGTGTGGTGGCGCGCATAAGAGGCTGAGGCAGGAGAATCTCTTGAACCCAGGAGGCAGAGGTTTCGGTGAGCAGAGATCGTACCACTGCACTCCAGCCTGGCGACAGAGGGAGACTCCATCTAAAAAAAAATAAAAATAAACAAGAAAAGAAAACATCCTATTGAGGTAACCTGACACAAACATGCCCCAGGTTCCCTGTTAGGACTCCAGAAATTTGAAGCTGTTGTGAGGTATTAGCCAAGAAAGCTAAACTCAAACCTCTGAAGGCATAACTTAATCTCCTGTAGTCTTTCAGAGCTCAGTGGGCAGGAATCTACCTGCCTCTCACTCAAAAGGCTTCAAGGCCACATCTGAGGAATGGGAATGAAGCAGATATGAATTGAGTTAAACTAAATCTTCAACTCAGCCCAAGCTAGGCTCCATCCTTGGGATTGATGAGTCTAAGTTCTGCATGTCTATCAGGGAAAAGCGTGACTCCCTCTTGGGGAGTGGGACAAGCATCATCTGGACCAATAACCAAGACAAATGAAAGCAAACCCACAGATTATTCAGAAACTGGAATTAGCAGACAAGAACATTAACCATTATCAATATCAATTAAATAAAATTATACCAAAGATAGGCAAGATAGACGAAATAAGAGTCTTGAAAGATATTTGGAATCTATAAAAAATTAATGTTTGTCATTGATGAGAAACACGTTATCTATAATGAGATCCCTTGGAATTATCTAAACTTTAATAACAAGATTGTGGGATATTGGAGAGGTTGAGAACCTGGGAGAAAGGGAATCAGTATCTGTGAAATACTCAATATGTGCTAGACATATGCTAAGAACATTACATATGTCATATCCCTTAATTCTTCTATGAAATAGTTTTTTTTAATTTTTATTTATTTTGAGATGGAGTCTTGCTCCCATCACACAGGTTGGAGTACAGCAGTGTGATCTCAGCTCACTGTAACTTCTACCTCTCAGATTCAAGCAATTCTCCTGAGTAGCTGGGATTACAGGTGTGCACCACCACACCTGGATAATTTTTGCATTTTTAGTAGAGATAGGGTTTCGCCACATTGGCCAAGCTGGTCTTGAACTCCTAACCTCAGGTGATCCACCCACCTTAGCCTCCCAAAATGCTAGGATTACAGGCGTGAGCCACCGCGCCTGGCCTGAAGTAGTTATTGTTATTCCTACTTTATATGTGAGAGCTTTGCAGAAAGTGTTCATTATGATGAGGCAAGGGAACATACAAACTCCTATGTGATCATTTTCACCATGTCCACAGCCTCCTAGCACGAGGCAAAGTTGTAAATGAACACACACCACTGAAGGCCCATGCCATCACGAGCTGGCAGTAGCAGTATCCCAGGAGCTACCCATAAGCTTCTGGGTACACATAGCTAAACTACGATACACCTCACCGACAGATTTTGGCATGCCCCTTAAGAGGGCTACAAGTGTTTAATCAGAACTGGAAAATAACTAATTTTATTTTATGGTTTTACTTTTTTATGCTTGTTAAGATGAATTGAATCATGAAGTATAAAATGAGCTTCATGATTAGAGCCACTCCAAGAGCTGAAGAGTGTAAATCTTATTTTTAAGGACTTCCTGTGTAGTACCAGCTCTGTTAATTGATGGTGGGTTTTGTACACATGCCTGATCTTTGAGTTACTAAAAAATACTGCTGGAAACTGCATGTTCCCAGGAACAATGGAATGCCTGGTGAGGTGTTTCCTCCCTGAAGAATCGTAAAATGTCAAACAGACAACACTAGGAAAAATTATGTCTCCAGACAGATGCATTGCCACTGTAACTTCAGAATGAACTATTTTGTACTGTACACAACGTCTGCTATCCATCAATTATTCTACAAAAATATCATTTTGATAAAGAAAAAAGATCTTAATTATTCACTGATCCTTCCTATGCAGAATAGCTAATGACAGTAATAACAGAAACACTGCCCATTTTGAGCACCTGCAAAGCAATCACTTTACATACCTACCTCTTATTTCATCCTATTCTTATTCTCATTTGAGAGTTGAAAAGAAACAGGTTTATCAACAGAGTAAAAAATTTTCTTGAGGAAACTCAGACGTTGGTAGAAAAGTCCGAATTTAAACCCAATTTTATGTGAGGCCAAAACCCTTCTTTTTTCACTGTGGGAAACTGCCTTGGCAATTATAGCACATAATTATAATGATAATGCCTTGTGTACCTATACCTTTCTACAAGTGCCAAAGTGCTGTGCCAAAGTAGGCAACTGATTTCTCTCTATGCCCATGAGGTGAGTGTGTGTCTATGATTACTCGCAGACAGGCACCTGCACAGGCTGCATTGAAAGTGGACCTGTGTCTCAGGACTCTCTATTGCAAAAACACTTCTGGCTCTTGAGNAGGAACATATCTGGCATGAAAGTCATAAAAGCTAAAACTCTATTATTATGATTCTTACAATCAGCCAATTCTTTTTAACAGGGGGTAAATTCTAACACATTTCCAAAACAAATCAAATAGAAAGAACACGAATCCCAAAACTAGATGGCCTCCTAACACTGGTTCTTATTTGATTTTTTGGCTTTGTGCCTGGGCATATTTCTTTTTCATCTAGAAATCATGTCTCTGAAATATGTTCTTCATGACATCAACTACATCTCCTCCCCTCTACTCCCATTCACACTACTCTCACCTGCCTATAGAAGAAACACACAGAACACTGAGAATGAAATGAAAACCATTTGCCTTTTCTTTGATCCAGAAAGAATTAATACGAGCGTTTTTGGCATCTGCGTTCTATTGATGTCTATGCCTCTCTATCTCTAGCTCCATCTTTGTTATCTCCACTGAATGAGCTTTGCTTTGTTTTGTTTAAAACACATTTGGTCGCTCTACCTGTATTGTTTTCATGGCCTGCTGAACTTAAACCTGCCACTGCTCTTCATTCCAGTCAAAATGATGATGAGGAGCTTATGAAAGCAAAAACAGATCATTTACATTGAAGATAAGAAAACAGGCAGTGTTTCTCTAACAGCTCTGGGACACAGGGTGCTGATTCTTCTGGATATAAGGCTCTCCCCAAAGGATCAAGTAATAGGAATCCTCCACAAAATCTTATTTTGTCCCCAAGTTATGAAGATTGCACTTACTTTCTTTTTTTCCTGAGAGAGAGAGAGAGAGAGAGACAGACAGACAGACAGACAGACAGTGGGGTAGGGTCTCATTCTACCACTTAGGCTAGAGTGCAGTGACATAATCATAGCTTACTGCAGCCTGAAACTCCTGGGCTCAAGCAATCCTCCCACCTCAGCCTCCTGAGTAATTGGGACAACATACATGCACCACCACCAGCTAATTTTTAAAATTTTTTGTGGTGAAAGGATCTTGCTGTTTCACAGGTCCTAAACTGAGCTGAGATCAAAGATTCTTGCTATGTTGCACTGGTTCTATGGTGCACAGGTCCAAGACAGGAGGATTGCTTGAGGTCTTAAACTCCTGGTCTCAAGTAATTCTCCTGCCTTGGCCTCCCAAAATGCAGGGATTAGAGGTGTGAGCCACCACGCCTAGCCAGTATTGTTCTTTAGCTTAGACTTGAGGACACACTATACCCATTCCAAGTGGAGTCAATCTAGGTGGAGACAATTCAGGAATGCTGTGATTTAGAAAGAAGAGGAGTGACATATTTAGAACAGTATATTAAAAAGGAAAAGCAAATGCTTTTCTTAGTTTACATCAGATTGAATTGGGAGAATTTCCTACCTGGGAAAAGCACTCAGTAATTAGTAGTTATAAGTAGGTATGTTTGGCCTTGGCAAAGAAGCTCTTCCTTGGGTGGGAGCTAGAGGTGATGTAGAGGTACAGCAGGGAGAAATACTTAAGAATTTTGTCATTGGTTCCCAGCTATCCTGTTTTTTTGGTAAATAATCTACAGTAATGTCTCCCAAACTTTTCAGCCTAGGGCAAATCTAGAACATTCAAAGAAAGGATAAGAAAAGGAGGAAGGACCCACCTATTTCACAGCAACCTTTTCTCACTGTAAATATTTGCATGTTTGGGCTCAACCACAATCCCAGGCTCTCTTCCATGGTGTGTATAATTGGTCACAGGCAGCCATATGAATGTGTCAGCTGTTGTATCTCTTCTTTCATTGTCATTGAAATACTAATGTGTTTCCTTATCAAAACTGGAAAGCTAAGATCTTTGGACAATGAGCACTATTACTGAATAACAAGATAATTTGGGGGAAATATTTCACAAATATTTCATAATGGAAATCTATTATGTTTCATGATTCTGTAAGAGTAGGTGTAAATCTCGTAATGCAAGCTAAGAAGATAAAATGTTACCATGGCACACTAATTTAGATAATAATTAATAAGAATGTTGAGTTTTAATCTAATTTTTAATTTAATATATTAATCTATTGATATAAAACTCATGATAGCTGATCTGAAAGTGAATGTCTGGTCCCTGAATTTTCAGTAATTTTTTTTAGTTAATTTAATTTTTTTGCCTTTTTCCTACTTGTATTTTTTTACTTAAATTTGAAATTTACGTATCTCTTAATCCCCAAAGAATTCATTAACTCTATATCTAGAGTAAAAAACAGCCAATTTAGCAGGAGCAGTGTTTGGTGATTCTCATTTTGAGCACAAATGTCTCATCAACACCTGCAGTCTGGGTATGCGTTAGTTTATTCTGCATGATGCTGAGGAGGGCAACCTAAGGATGCTTCTGATAGACTAAACATTTGTAAATGAGCTCTCCAGTGCCTAAGTTAACCATGCAGTGTAAAGCAAGTAGGGTTGGTTTGAAGTACTTTGCCTTTATTTATTATGACAAATAGGTTGGTATAATTTAAACATACCAGCAGCCTATGTGTCTTTTACTTAGGATGCTACCCATTTATGAGAAAAAATATCAGAATTGCACAATTTAAGTTAACTGGCACTTTCTACACATTTTCAACGGTGTTTTTTTACATAATATGAATGACATTTTTCATTTATTTGAAGAATTTTATAAATTGCTTTGCAAAACATGGATTTATTTATTAACTAGGTATTTTAAAATAATAATAATATAGCAATAGTTTTCTTCATACCATAAATAAGTAATGCATATTCGCAACTCTTAGTATTACATGAAAGAATCACTTGTAATGTTAGATAACACATATTGGCTTAAACTATTAGAAATATAAACATATTCTATTACAAAAATAAACGATATTACATATTCTTTGTTCTGAAAAATTAGCTTTGGAGCATTAATAATTAACTCTTAAATTCAGTATATACTCCATAAAAACACAAATTTATATATATTCAGTTTCAAATACAGAGTAGATGCCAAATTGTTTTACCAGAAAAGTGAGCAGTTTATTTTTTTTCCCAGGACTAAAGGGCAGGGTTCAAAATAAAGTTTTTCTGGCTACAGCTAGTGTTTTTACTTTTCTTACCAGTGATAGGAATCAGCTCTCCATGGAGCACCTAGAATTGTGTCTGCTGTTTGCAGACGGAGCTGGAGCAAGCTCAAAGACCATGTTTCCTGCAGTAGTAGCCTGTCTAAACTTTAGATTCTAAATCCAGAATGGGAATTCACTGATTTATAGTAATTAGTTTAGAAGAAATATTATTTAGTTGAAGTTAAGATTTTGCAGTGAACCAGAAATTCTCCCCAGGATCTAAAGATAAGTGATAATATGTTGGCATTGGAAGATCAAATAAGACTGTCTTTGCTGAGGAGAGAAACTCAGCCAATATCTGCAATTGATTACTACACCCACCTTATCAATGGTAAGTTCCTGCTATAATCTGGGCACTTCTTAAATGCAGGATTCAGAGTTGCTATATGATGGTGGTACTCAGTATTCATGGAGTAACTAATTTTAGAGTGGTTACTTTAAAGAGGGGCAGGTGGCAAGGCAGCTCCCATGCCAAGTTCTAATCACATAGGATGGTTGCGTGCTATGTGATATCCACAGGCTGTCTGCCAAACCAGTGGCTTAGAAATTTTTGCCCATGCTTACATATGCTTGCTCCCACCCACTTTTTTTATCTACCATGCCTGCAATGAGGTCTTGACTATATCCAAACCCAGAAACAGTATTAAACTTGCTAGCAAACTTAGTTCAAGGTTATAGGAGAAATAATTAATGTTGAAAATACATTAAAAAACAAATTATGTGTAAAGTGTGTCTATAGTCATAATAGCTCACAAAATCTCCGTTTTGACTGACTTAGTGCAAGCTACATAAATACATGCAAGGGCATTGGAAATAAAGTTATCAGAGGATGTCTCTAGAATTCTGGAAGCTGCAGACAATGAAAGCCTCCATCCAATCCATGCGTGTGCATTATTTGTTATATTTTGGCCGGGATCTTCCAAGAGCAAGATCCCATGTTGTTTTCCCCTTAACACCCAGGTCAGGCATCCATCATCCCTCCTGGTAACTGTCTCTGGTCCCCCATCTATAGTGTGAGTATCTTCCCATTATAAGATTTATGCATCCCTACAGTTAGTGTGTTATAATTATTCTTGGAGAGTCTCTTTTCACTGCCACACTTCTCATGGACACAGGATTTGTCCTTGTGTTCCCAAAGCCTACCACAGTACCATATCCTTAGCAGGCATTCAGTAATGGGTGCTGAATGACCTGACATCTCAGACATAGCCACTCTGGATCCCCTACTGATTGGTTATTCAACATAGATCTACTCAACTCTTTCCTTCAACAGTTTGGATGGGCTTTTGTGCCACAAAGTCTCATGACACAAGCTTACCTATGTAAAAAACCTGCACATGTACCCTGAACTTAAAATAAAAGTTAAAAAACAAAACAAAAATACGTGGTTTTAGCCAACCCTGATCATTCATGCTCAATGTACACCTACTGAGAGATTGGCACTTGAAAGTTTAGTAGGCATTTTTATTTTTGTTATTTATTTTTTTCTACCTTTTTGTTGCTGAATTCTTATTATAAATACCATTTTTGTTATTGTTATTAGCTACTCAGTGATTGTCTACATTTTAAATCCTATAATATCCTCACCCCCCAAATCTCAAATTTGTTTCAGTAATAGCACTAAGTAGTTAGGGTTTTTTATACATCTCTCTACCGATACAATGATTTTTGACCTTCCCTGTTTCCACAGGAAGAGCACTGGTTTAACTGAGCTCATCAGGGAAGCTTTCTGCAATAAGAAAAATCTCACCACTCTGTCATCTATAGATCTCATCTTATGCCATTGTAAAGATTGTGTAAGATGATTATATCTTATTTCAGTCATTTTTAAAGTAGTATTTATAATCTATCTCATTGCAGAGAGGCGTTGATTATTTAAAGAAAAAAAGTCTAAAGATACAGAAAATTAGAATAATTAGCAGTAAGTGGTCCACGCAAAATGAAATATACCAAGGCAAACATGCGTATACTATATCCTCATAGTTATATTGTTTTTAATAAGCTGTGAGCTGTGGCCCAATAGTGTGTTTTAAAATCAGCTGAGTTAAAACCAGTATTTTTTTAAAGTGATATTGAATAGTGTAGAAAATATCAAAGTTTATAACACACAGTAATAATAAATATTACTTTCTAAAACTTTTCTTGCATATGTTTAAATGCATATGTATAATGTACATTTTTACTGTGGGTCATGATAAAATGAATATAAATAAAATAGAAATATAAGTATATGCCAAATATGAAATCAGTGAGTCACAGGGTCTGAGCCTACAGGTTTTCTAAGATAAGACCCAATTGTTTTCCAAATTTGTTTTTAAAAACTTCATATATCCATGAGCAGTTTAAAAGTTTCCATTGTGCCACATCTTCAGCAGTAGTTGTTATGAAAGACTTTAATTTTTTTTTTCTAATATAATGGAAAAAAATGGCATGCCATGTGATTTTAACATACATACCTCAGTTACCAATGATGTTCATCTAATATTTAAGGGCATTATGGATTCTTCTTTTGAAAAGTGTCTTTCACATTTTTCTTTTTGGGCATCTTTTTTTCTTTTTTTCTTATAAAAGTAATACACACACACACACACACACACACACATATATATATATATATATATATATAAAGTGGTTATGTGTTTTTAATTAAAGTATATTTTTCCAAACTATCGGTTAGCTTTTCACTTCATTTCTGCTGTATTTTGTTTAACAGAGTTGTTGATTTTCATTTAATCAATGTAGTCATATTGGTCACTTCTTTCCTTTATTGGTTTGTGAATTTGGGGTTATAACTGAAGAATTATTTCCTTACCCTAATTCATAAAGCCATCTTTACACATTTTCTCCTATGTATTTTTGAAGTTTTGCCATTTAGAGTTAATTATTCCTGTCATCTGAAATTGATTTTAGTGTATGGTGTGAGGTAAGGATCCAGTTTCCCCTTTTCTAAAGAGGTGGTCAATTGTCCAAGAATCTTTTATGAAACAATTTATCATTTCCTTTTTAATCTACAATCTGTAATCTAACGCCACTCCATACATGTTAGTGTGATTGGGACTTTTGATTCTGTTCTAGTTTATCTATTTTTGAACTCTTATCAAATCATTTTAATTGCTATAATTTCCCTCGTTTTGAATAAGTCTTGATATCTCATGGACACTTTTTATTTTCCAAATATGTCTCAGCTATTTTTGGGCCTTTCCTTTTTGATGAATTTTAAAAGCAGCTTACCAAGTTTCTAAAAAGGTTTCTAGAGACGTTTATTAAAGGAATCTCTAAATCCTGTATATATTATTGCTATTTTAAATGTTATTTAATAAATTATATAATTTGTTTACTGCTAGTCTATAAATATATATTTTACTTTTATATTTGTATTTATTCTTATGCCCAGCCACTTTGTTATGCCTTATATGTGTTCACATTTTGTCCAGCAGATATTTAAGTTTTAGGGGTTAACAATTATTTCATCTTCAAACTAACAATTCTATTTATTTTTTTTCGAATCCTCATATTTATTTTTGTTTCTTGACTTATTGCTCTGAGTATAATACTCAGTACAAGCAGCTTTATTGCAGTCTTGATTTTAATGGGAATGCATTTAAACATTTTACTATTAAATACAATGTTTGCTGTAGGGTTTTTATAGATATCCTTTATCATCTTTAGTAGGGACTCTTCCACTTTTAGTTTTTTAAGTAGATTTAATCATGGATAGATATTGAATCTTATTGATTATCTTTCTGCATTTATTGACAGAATCATATATTTCCCCACCTTTAATCTATTTATATGGAATATAACTAATATATTTTCCATATGTCAATATATTTATATATTTCTGTCTTTCTTGGATAAAACTAATTTGAGCATGATGTATTTTTATTGTTGTAATAGTTTTGTTAATATTTTTCATTGAAAATGTTTCTATTCATGAGTCAGATTGGGCTCTAATTTTAAGTGAAATCATTATAAACATTGATACCTGAATTGAGCTCATGTTCTTTGAAATGCCATTTTAAGTGTGCTTATGCTGAATATTCATTGCAGAAACTTATCAGCATTTTCATAAAAATACAGTTGTTAAAACACAGGAACTAGACAGACTGACTTTGAAATCTTCACTTACCAATTCCACCACTTACTGATTCTGTGTACTTGATCTATTTACTTTCTTTCTTTTAGCCTCAGTTACCTTGTCTGAAATACGAACTTAATGATTGTGCCCAGTTTATGGGAATGCTTTATCATAAATGTGAAGAACTAACACAGTACTTGGAATATAATTCACATTAAATAATGATAGCTATGTCTGTTATTATGATTTTATTAAAGAAAACTATATTTTAATCATGTCAACAAATATTTCTACTTATAATTTAAATCTGTTAAATTTTGCTGTTCCTAAACCTTAATTGAACTGATCTGTTATTTTAAAGGGGACATTTAGAGTATTACTACTTTTATTCTAAATTGCAGTTCATGGAGATTTTCATTTTCCACATTGTGGCACAAAAGACAGTTGTGGTTTTTGTTTGTTAGTTTTTTAGAAACACTATTTATTTACCCATCCAAACCTCCAGTCCTCCCCTTGAGAATATAATGATATCACTTGCTGGGGACAAGAGGAAGTGAAGGGCTGTCCACCAACAGAAGCTATGTGAGGAAAGCATGTAGAACTCTAAGGGGCCTTTGAAGAAAGCATCACCACCTGTGAACAGTAGTGTACACAATGCACATTGGATTTATCTAGCTTTTTTTCCACAAAAAGGAAGGATATTGTGCAATCAACTATGGCAATTTTTTCCACTTTATAAAACTTTCTTAACATTTCTTAATTTAAAAACAATGTCCTTACAGATAGGCTTCCACTTTAGTTATAGATTAAATGCATACACAAAACAGTAGGATTAGAGAATGAAAGTTCGCTAGCTAGACAGTACAGGTACAAATCACAGTCTCCTGCCTTAGGTTAGTGATGGAACCCATACCTTAATTTTCTGTTCTGGACAAGGATGATGGTTGTTGCTTAGGAGAAGAAATGAGTCAATATGCTAAGAATGCTAATCCATAGCTAGCGCTAGGTGTGTTAACAAATTATTATCTTTATTCTATACTAGGAAAGGCTGTCTTTGGTTTAACTTTTGGGTATTACCTAACAATAAACTTTGAACATGCCTAAAATGCTCTATTTAATAGATATTATTTCTTTAGCCAATTTAAATCTTGTGAAATGTAATTTTAATGCATATCTTATTGTTTTGTCTTAGTAAATATACACATTATGCCTAAAGATCAAATTATTGGGTAGTGGAATTGTAATCTTATCTTCAACCTAAAAAATCTAAGCATTTTAAATTTACTTTCCTTTATAGTAATCATAACTTTTCTAGAAAAGATGATTTTTTAAAATATAATGATTATACCAAAAATATTACTTCATGTAATCCATAAAATATCCCTAATATTTTCAATCCAATAAATACCTGCCAGTTTAGAAATTTATACTTACCTTATCCAAATGATTTATATTGTATCTTGCTAGAAGCAATGTATCTGTATCAATGTCAAAATACTATGGACAACACAGTCATTATTCCAAGTCAAATTTTTATCCTTAAGCCCATATATATATATATATATGAAATAAATTCACTGCTTCAATCCCCAGTAAATGTATTTTTAGGGGAAATGAAAGTCACTAATACCCATGGGCACTTAATACCCTTGCATAATCATTCTGACTTGGTAGAGAAGAGTTGTTGTATGGACATTACCTACCTTATAGGAATGCTGTGAGGATTAGAGAAATATCTGAAAAATGATTTGAGCTTCTCCAGGAAAGATGGTATTAATATGAGATGGTATTTTTATTTCAATGAGCAGGAGATTGAAAGAGGATTATTTCCTGAAGTGGAAGGGAGGCCTGGTGGTGAAGAAATCAAATGCTCCACCTTAAATAAGATGGATTACAGTGATATCAAAGGGACACTCAGCTGGTTCAGACCTTAGTGGCAAGAAAAAGGAAGCAGCCTCTAATCCTCCATCCAGCCAGCCTTGGTTTTTGTGAATAGATCCACTCTCGAGAAAAGTAGGTAGCAATGGAAAATGTTTGAGGTCAAGACAGTCAATAGCTGTTGAGCTCACATAGTTTTCTCTCCCCATGTCACTCCAGATGTGATGCATTATAATGTATGTAAAACTGGGAAGAAAGAGCACAATAAACCATATGGTTAAGCTGGATATGTTTAAAGCAAATGTCAACAGATAAGAACTATGCATCTATACTACCACATTCTGCATATAAGAACACAGAAAATTAATATGGGCATAAAAACCCAACAGAAACTAGTTGATTTTAGAGCAAATCTAGTCCCCCATCCCTACCACTGTCACAAAGTTAAACAAATCAGCACTGCTTGATGCTTGTTCTGGGTAGTTAAGCATATAATAAAAGAGTAGACTTCAACCTTCTGAACTGATTTTTTGTTAATTTGGTTTTTGTATTAGTGTTCTCCAGTGAAACTAAATAAATGGATATACATACATACGTATACACATACACACACACACATACACACACAGACACAGGGTCTCGGGGGAAACACAGGGAAAGAGATTGATTTGAGAGGTTTATTATGGAAATAGTTTTGCGTGATTATGGGGTCTGAGGAGTCCCACAGTATGCCATCTGCAAACTGAAGAACAAGTAAAACCAGTGGCGTAATTCAGTCTGGTTGAGAGCTGGAGTAGGTACTCGAAAGGCCCAAGAATTGGGAGCTCTGATATCCCACAAGAGAGATGAATGACCCTGCTCAAGGAGAGAGAAAGAACTTGCACTTCCTCAGCCTTTTTGTTCTGTTTAGACCCTCTGTGGATGGCACGCTGCCCATCACGTTGATGAGGGGGAACCTTCTTTACTCCCCTACTAGTTCAAATGCTAACCTCTTCCAGAAATGCCCTCACAGAGCAGCTATGTGGCCATCCGGCAGCCCAGTCAGGGTGACACATAAGATTCATTTTTTTCAGCAATCACAATCATTGTCTTTTCAGTGCTTTATTGTATTTAATCATTGTGGGTTTTGCTGCAGAATATATTGTGATTTTTAATATCATTAATGTAAAAATGATATTCATAATTCATGATTAAAAGTGCAGGCTATATTGGAGTGAAGTAAAACCAATCTATTTTGCATCAGGTACAACCATGATATGGCTCTTAGAAAATAATTCAAAATTGATGTTACCAGTTAATAGCAGACAAACTCCCAAACACTTTATGCAGTGAAAGATGAGAATTGTAAAATCTTCAGAGAAATCTGAACTTCCTAACATTTAAAGGGGGATAGCTATAGGTAAGGCATAAGTTAGAAAACCTGGGCTCTTGGGCATGTTTGGAGCTGGCTGTGTGATGTTGAGAAATTCACTTAAACTCTCTGAACTTCCATCATTGTCTTAGCATGAGGCCTGGACACCAATATTTTTTAAATGTCCAAAGTTAATTCCAATATGTAGGCAGGGAGAATAACCAGGATCGGTACAGGTCAGTCCTTCTCAAATTTCAATGCGAGTATGAAGCACTTGGGAATCTTGCTGGGCTTGTGCCTGAGATTTGTTGGGGTTTTGTTTTGTTTTGTTTTGTTTTGTTTTGTTTTGTTTTGTTTTGTTTTGTTTGAGACTGAGTCTTGCTCTTGTCACCCAGGCCGGAGTGCAGTGGTGCAATCTTGGCTCATTGCAACCTCCTCTTCCCATGATCAAGTGATTCTCCTGCCTCAGCGTCCTGTGTAGTTGGGATTACAGGCAAGCGCCACCACACCTGGCTAATTTTTGTATTTTTAGTAGAGACAGCGTTTCACTGTGTTGGTCAGGCTGGTCTCAAACTCCTGACCTCATGATCTACCCACCTTGGCCTTCCAAAGTGCTGGGATTACAGGCATGAGCCACCGTACCTGACCAAGATTTTCTGTTTCTCCCAAGATCCTGGAGGGTGCTGCTGCTGTTGCCACTAGTCTGTGGACCACACTTTGAGTAGCAAAGACACATATGGTAGTTTGGAGGGTGGCTAAGGCTTGTAGGCAATAGCTGTTAATTCAATCAGGCTACTCTTCATCTTCAGTACACTCCTCACCTGGACTCCAGCATCTCTCTCTTCTAGAAGGATCAGAGCTATTTCTGATGGAGCCAACTGTTCTATTTTAGGTTTCCACCAGAAAAGCTCAGGAATAATAAGCAATTTGCACACCTTGGTATCTGTTGTGAGCATTTAGGAAAAAGAAAATACTATAAGGTGTTGCTATAAATCTATTATATTTCCATTCCCCAAATATCACCCTATAAATTTTTTTAAGCAACACATTCTCATAGTTTTCTCCTCAGGTACTTAGCACTTAATATCAAATCAAAATGTACTGTTACACTTCATCATTCCCTTGAAGTTTAAAACATTCTTGTAGCACACAATCATTAACAAAAGGATGGATTCTAATGTATTTTCAATGGAATATTAAAATCAGTCATTTGTTTCCTTTCTTAATGACTTCTCTAAGTATTTATACACATACATATAGAAAATATGTAAGATGTTAGATAAGTGAAATTCTATCTTACAATAAATCTTTGATTAAACCTCCACATTATTTTTATAAAAAGTCAAAGCAAATAAATGTAGCAAGATTTTTTCTATTTTTCCTTACAACTGAGCAAGTAAGTTTAAAAGCACATGCCAGAATTGCCCCAAAAATATGTTGTAATTTCATTTGAATGTGACAGTACATTTCAGAAGAAACGGTTTCTGAGGTGATCTGGGATAGGTTACAATGCTAATCTCACAGCTGTCTCTGTAACTCTCAGTACTCATAAATCATGTGGTCTGTAATAAGAGAAGTAAGTCTGAGAGGTTAGAAATCTTAAGAAAATTGTGACAGAGGTGATAGATGATATGAAATGACTACATTCTAAAGATGTTACATAAAGGGGAATGTGTTGCATTTGAGGTAAGTGCCTCCTTGATTTTTTTTAAGCAGAGGAATATTAGCAATGTAATACATGGCATTCTTCAGCAACATTATTTGATAAATTTTAAGAATTTCTATATCAAAAAGTAGTTTTATATATAATCAAGCTTCATCTGAGTTTTCAGGAAGTCTTACTGGCCATTCTGATTATTTTGGAGGTTTCTGAAGACATCGTATGTTCTCAAGTGTGCCTTGTGGAGTTGTTGAAAGTATTCAATTTATTTTCTAAGTCTAAATTCATTAAACAATCTGAAAAGCATTTCAAGTACAATATAGGAAACAGAAACACTGAAAAAATAACCATGGGACTAGACTCTTGTTTTAGTCCTGTGCTGGACTGTGAGGGCATTAGAATTTTTTACAGTGAGCAAATAAACTTTGAATATCATTATCTAAAAACAAAGAAGTTGAGGTCTTTATAAATGCTTGTATCCAGAACACTGTAACATTATTTCAGTTTTTGCACTATTTCAATTTTTGCATTATTTCACTTTTTGAAATGGCTAATTTAAATTTAAGTAGAAAACAGTCCAATTCTTTAAATAAGATGTAATAATTTTGACTCTGTTAATAGCCCAGCACTTTTCCATGTCACTCTGAAGGGAATATCTTTTTACTCCTCGTATTGTCTAACAGGTTCCCCTGAACGACCTGTGGCTAGATCAGGAGAGTAAGCGTAGAACTAAGGAAGAATTCTCTGAGGAATTCATATTATGAATATATATTTTTATACTCAATAGTTTATGATATAATAAAGCACTTGTATATTGCTAATGGTTTAATCAATCTTTATGTTCTTTTAAAATACCTGCATATATCAGTGACTTTTACCAGTGATTTTTAAAAATTCACATCAGTGTGAGTCATCAAACCTAACTTCTATAACAAATATACATGCCTAAAAACATATTTTATTCAGAATGAGCTTTTCTCATTTTGTTTGAATCCTTAAAATAATTGTTTCTGATTACTATTAAAAATATATAAGCACATTGTCTCTCATTAACAGGAAACATGTATCAAATTGCATATATTTTCATGATCATGATGTATTTGAATATATGTACTAAGCTGATATGCTGTAATGATTGTCTGCTTTTTACTTTTTTAATTAATATTTTAAATTTTTAGAATAGACTTAGCTTCGTAGAAAAGTTGCAAAGATAGTACAGAAAATTCCCATACCCCATACCGAGTTCCCCTATTATTAGCATTTTTCATTAATGTGGTTCATTGGTGACATTTATGCCCAGTATGATACATTATTATTAACTATAGTCCATACTTTCTTCAGACTTTTCTGGTTCTTAACGTAATGCCCTGTTTCTGTCATAAGGCATTAGGTTAAAAACCAGAAAAGTCTAAATAAAGTATGGACTGTAGTTAATAATAACATATGATCTTGGGCATCCTTCCTGTCCACAATACCACACTACAGCTCATTGTTAGGTCTCCTCAGGTGCCTCTTTGCTCTGAGTTTCTCAGACTTTGCTTGTTTTGATGGCCTTCACAGTTTTAAGGAGTATTCGTCAGGTATTTTGCAGAATATCCTTCAGTAGAGATTTATCTGCTGTTTTTTCTCATGATTAGACTGGGGTTATGAGTTTGTATGAAGATCACAGAGATAAAGTGCCACGCTCATCACATCATATTAAGGGTATATGCTATCAGCATGACTTATCACCATTGACTTTAACCTTGATCATCTGACTTCAGGTAGTGTTTGTCAGGCTTTTCCACTGCAAGTTTAAAGAAAATCACTATGCACAGCCCTCACTTAAGGAGTGGGGCATTATTCACCTCCTTGAGGGGCAGAGTATCTACATAAATTCACATTCTACACAGGATATGTGTCAATTTTCCACCCTCTATTATTTATTCAATCATTTATTAAGACCATTTTGTACTAATGGACATGTATTTTATACTTTGCGTTGTAATCCAATGGTACCTTATGGATTTTGTTGCTCAAGTTGTTCAAGCTTTGGGCCATAAGGGCTCTCTCAGGTTCCTGTGTCCTTTTGACATACCTGGTCGAGCTACTTTTAAGCATAGAATAGAAATAATGTGTATCTGCAGATTTTGAGACATTTGGATCTCCAAATTTTCTGGAAGTCTGATATTTGGTAGCTAATTTTCCTGAGAAAGTGAATGGCACGGTGAAAAAAAACACAATTTGTTATGGTATTGTGCACTGTGCTAGTGATTTGAACTTGAGTAAATTATTTAACTCTGTAAGTCCCAGTTTCTTTGTTAATGGGAGAATACTTTCAATCTGAACCACAAAAATTGCTAATATTCTACAACTTTCAACCTACAAAGCAATAATTTCACACAGTTCAAACTTAGATGTCCCCAATGCATGGGACTGTTATAAAGAGGAAACAAAATCTCACATGCAAAGTCCTCCCTGTTTATACAACTATTAATGTTCTTTACAGCTACTCTACCCATTAGAAAAGGCAAAGTTAGGCCTTGACTATTGACCTCACTAACCCATACCAAGAATAAACTGCTCTTAGATGCTCCAGGCCCCAGAAGAGACGAGGAAGTCTAAAACACTAAAACCCACATTTCTGCTCAAATCTCTATGTCAGAAGACTTTGGTAATAAATTATTTGATATAGGATCTTATTTCTAATTCTATTCCAAATCCAAGTCTTTCAAAAAATAAAATCTCATAAACTGATATTTTATCAGATACTGAAAACAAACTGATACCAGTTTCCTTAATACATTGAAAGTTCTCATTCTTAAGTTGAAAACAAGTCACTGAAATAATTATATTCCCTCAATATAATGAGATACATTAGATGATGTGACCCCAACCCATTATACTGAATGGAGGTTCTTTAAATGCTGCCAAGCACCTGGTTGCCCAACTCAAGTGGAACAAGTGAGATTACTTCCCTGCTTCAAATTAGATGTGCTTTTTCTAGCATTTCAAAGTTTATGTTCTGTGGCAGCGACCAAAAATGTGTTGTAATCTGTATGAGATCATAGGATGGAAGACATTTTCTACTTTGTATTTATTAATGGCATGAAGATCTGGGTCTCAAACTATAGACTTTTCCCCTTTTAGTGGTGTTAAGGCTTTCAAAGAAATTTAAAACAATGTATAGATCATATGATTTACTCTGTGATATAAATCAGAATAATTGGCCATCATAAGAAAGAGATAGACTTTTGTGGGTATTGTGTATCCATGGTGTATATTTTTTATCTTAGACTGGAATAGATTTTGTAAAAGAAAGCCTGGCCTGAATATTAAAAACTAAGACTTGATCTTGCCCGTGACAATGTTTTTTCCCAGTCATTAAAGCTTTTTATTCCTACCTTCTCCCCTCTACCTTGTGTTGACCTTCTGAAAAGGTTAGTTATAACAAGATGCAAAACAAATGAGAATATTACTTTGAATAACAGAAGAATTTGCTTATGAATATTAAAATATACATTTTTTACAGAATAAAATATTAACCAGTAATGAAAAATAATTTAAGAAAATGGTAAAAAAAATACAAAATCTTGTGTATGCTTTATGGCTATCTCTCACCCCACCTGCCTTGCAGATGTGGCAGCTAACTGTGTGGCTTTGTTCTATTGACATGAAATCAATAGGCATTCCAAATAGCCCCTGTCCCTGCAATTTCCACTGAAATTTTGCTATTAGAGAATCACTCTTCAGGATGAGAGTATCATGTTTCTATGAACCCCTATTAAATTGCAATTACACCTAGAGTGTTAACTTGTTGAGCTGTAGTCACTTTTACTATCATCAGCCAAGGTGTTAATCTTAGCAGGTTTATTTTATTTCCTTCCAAGTCTCATAGCAGAAAGCAGATCCTCATCACCCTATTTGCCCTTTGGCCATCGCTGTGTACCTCTTCTCCTGTGCAAAAGCTCAATTTCTAGTGGGTATAATTAGCATACAGTGTCTCCAAAGTTCTCTCCTATAGCTTCTCAACAGCCTTTCTAGCTTCTGTGAAACCAAAAACTTATTCCACCAGGATGACTTCCTGTTGCTTTGTCCAGTAGCATATTTTTGGTTCACAGCTTGCATAATATCTCTGGGCCACTTGGTTTTTTTCTTGACATCCTTTCCTCTCTTAGCTTGGTGAAACCTCTCTGTCCCAATTTCTCTGTCTTCGTTATTGAATTCTTCTCAGTTTCTGTTATAGTTAATTTTATGCATCAACTTGGTTGGGCTGTGGTCTTCAGTGTTTGCTGAAACATACTTCTAGATGTTTCTAGGAAGGTTTAAAAAATAATATGAAAGCAAATTACTGTCCATAATGTGTGTGGGCCTCATCCGATTAGTTAAAACCTTAGTAGATAAAGGACTGATCTCTCCCAAGTGGAAGAGAATTCTTCCAGGAGACTGCATTTGGACTCCCGCAGCAACTCTTCTCTGGATCTGCAGCTAGAGTACTCTAGATTTTGGACTTGCCAGACTTCAAAAATCATATGAACCAATTTCTTAAAGTAAACCTCTGTGTGTGTTTGTGTGTCTGTGTGTGTGTGTGTGTGTGTGTGTGTCTGTGTGTGTCTGCATGTGTGTATATGCATACGTATATACACAGCTATGTGCCACATGATGATGTTTTGGTCAATGACAGACTATGTAGATGACGGTGGTCCCATTAGGTGATCATAAAGCTGAGAAACTCCTATTGCCTAGTGAGTGATGTGGTAGGCATCTCAACAGGGTAGGGCAACACTTTCCTCACGTTTGGTGATTTTTGCGTAAACAAACCTACTTCACTGCCAGTCTTATAGAAGTAGAGCATATACCATTATGTACACTAAGTAATACTTGATCATGATAATAATGGGCTATGTTACTGCTTTATGTATTTACTATGCTTTACTTTGTACTGTTATTTTAGAGTATACTCTTTCTACTTATTAGAAACATAGTTAACTGTAAACCAGCCTCAGGTGGGTCCTTCAGGAGGTATCTAGAAAGTGGCATTGGAATCATAGGAGATGACAGCTCTGTGCTGGTTGTTGGCCCTGAAAACCTTCCAGGGGGGTAAGATGTGGAGGTGGAAGACAGTGGTATTGATTATCCTGGCCCTGTGTAGGACTAGGCTAATGTGTGTGTTTGTGTCCTCATTTTTAACAAAGAAATTTTAAAAGTAAAAAATAATATTAAAAAATTGAATAATAGAAAAATGCTTATAGAATAAGTATGTAAAGAAATAGGGCTGGGATCAGTGGCACATGCTCGTAATCCCAAAAGTTTGGGAGATGAAGAAAAGAGGATTGCTTGAGGCCAGGAGTTCAAGACCTGCCTGAGCAACATAGTGAGATCCTGTCTCTACAAAAGAAAAATTTTTAAGTGTTTGAATGTGGTGGTGTACACAAAGAGTAGTCCCAGCTACTTGGGAGATGGAGGCAGGAAGATTGCTTGAGCCCAGGAATTCAAGGCTACAGTGAACTGTGATTGTGCCATTGTACTCTAACCTCAGTGACTTATTTCTCAGAATGTATCCCTGTCGTTAAGGGACACATGACTGTATGTGTCTGTGTATATACAGCCTATTGGTCTGTTTCTCTGGGCAACCCTAACTTATACAGTTAGGCTTACCAAATCCCTCTTCTTTGTTCATTCCTTAAATGAGTCAGCCTCCTAGACCTCTGTCTTTTGCTCTCTGGCTCCGATTATCTCACTGTACATAAATGCACTGGCAGAATTTCAGTCTTTTCCAAGCACAGGTTACCAGCCCAGAATTCAAACCTGGAGTTCCAAAGTCATATTCCTAGCCTCCCAACTGACAGCACCATGGAGCTATCCCACAGGGAGTTTGAAGTCCATGTGTACAGGAACCGATTTATCCTTCTCCTTCTCAGTTTATACTCTCTCATTAAATAAAAAGTCACCTCTATTGATAAAGTCATGATCCACCAGGACCAGAAATCAGAGGAAGCCTGGGACCCTCCAAATGCCTGTCCTTCCCAAGGCTGCACATACTCTTCCACACTGTATTCTCTACCCTGGCACTGCAAACCAGTCCCCCAGTCCTCTTGCAGGTATGCTGACACTCTATTCCTTTTTCTCAATGTGCACCTTAGGGCCTTATTTCAAGCTCTCGCTGCATATGAACTAAATCACAATACAATCTGAAGCTGTTTCCCATCAGATTTCATCTTCTTACTTCCACCATGCTTCAAAATTTGAAATGACTTCCAATACCCTGGATTTCCCTTATTCTTTATGCTACTCTAACCTGATACATATTCTTCATTGTTCCTAGAATTTCTTTCTCCACTATCTGTTAGAAAATGACTTCCCACTCTTTAAGATGCTGCTTGAGCAGCACCTCTTTTTGGAAGCCCTGGTGTATCCACCTTTGCAATTCTTCAACTGATGTCTCTGCATTTAATGTTATTACTTGACCCCTCTGCCTGAATCAAATGTTGCTATGATTTCTACTTTAAAAGGTGTCTGTCTTTATCTCTAGTGCTCTATGAGATCTTTAAGAAGAGAAATTGAGTTTTATTCATCACTTTATCCGTATGTTTAACAGGCAAGATATCCAAAGGAAGTAGCAGCAAAAATTTGAGTGCATAACTGAACAAGGAAGAAAAAAATTAAAAATTATATGAGAAGTTTAACCGTACAATAACTAAGTAGAATTGAAACTATTTTCACATGTTTTGTCAACTGTATTCCCTGAGAAGAATTCACTAATATTAGAAATTTATTTTTATAAAAAGAAAAGAAAAAGGCTTAAAAGTTAGAGATTTTAAAATCACTTCCTGAATTTTTGGATTAAAAGAGCCAAAATTATAATTAAACTACTTATAAAATAGACCAAAAAAGCAAGATATCCGGTATACCCTGTGTGAGCTAACAGCACACATCAGTGTGTGTGCAAGCATGCATATATATGGGTGTGTAAGCAGTAAGTACAAATCTAATTCAGCTGTTGAAATGGTTTGGCTATGTCTCCACCCAAATCTCATCTTGAGTTGTAGTTCCCACAATCCACACGTGTCATGAGAGGGACTAGGTAGAGATAATTGAATCATAGGGGTGGTTTCCCCTACTTTGTTCTCATCACAGTGAGTTAGCCTCAGTAGGTATGATGGCTTTACAAGGGTCTTCCCCCTTCTGTGGCTCTCATTCTTCTCCTTCATTCCACCACGTGAAGAAGGACGTGTTTGCTTCCCCTTCTGCCGTGACCGTAAGTTTCCCAAGGCCTCCCCAGCCCTGTGGAACTGTGAGTCAACTAAAACTCTTTCCTTTATAAATTACCCAGCCTAGGGTATGTCTTTATTAGCAACATGAGAACCAACAAATAGAGCAGTACAAGGATAAATATAATTTTTTTCCATGTAACTACGTGTTGTGCTGCTATTCTGTTACTTTGCAATTTAGCATAATCAAAGCCAATTCAGAATGTTTTTAATAAATTCAAGATCGTTCCCTACAGCCACTCTTCCTTAACCCTGGGATGGCATGTAAGTGTTGAAGGACTGTACTGTCGTCATCCTCAATAATACCGTAATTGTCATAATACCTAACATGATGCACTTTGTTTAAAAATGCCTGGTGTGTATTAACTTGTTTAATCCCCACAAATGCCCAAAACAGGAAGTACTGTTATGACCCTTTCAGAGATGAAAAAGCAGAGCACAGAAGTTAAGCAGTTTCCTAAAGTTCAAATAGCTGGTAAATTGTGAAGCAGGTGTTTTGCTCCAGAGACAGTGCACTTAGAGGCAAGACAGGGAGGGCAGGCTATCTCATCCTGGGCTATCTTCGGGGGCACACACTGGCCATCCCCATTTCCTCGTGTTTGTTTCATTATTGGCTGTGCATTCGCCATACCAACAAAGGATGCTTGTCTAAGTATTTAGTTTTAAACAGGCGGTTAACTTCTCTGGGCTCAAATTTTAAACCATGTTTGTTTATCCAGTTTGGTCCCCTGTGAATCTTCCCTGTGCCTGTAGAGTTTGGTGATCATTCAAGCATTTGGGCAAAGTTTACCTTCAAATTTTGTGATTCGCACTCTCAATGGATTCCCTGCCTTTGGAAAATCCTCCTAAGTTTTCGTTTCTCCTCCAATTTCCAATTCTGTCTTCTGACACCTCAATCCAAGAAACCTGGTTTCCTGCCATCTGAGCTGTACACAGATTAGGGAATGCCTTTCATTTAAAATGCAGCAAACTCACAAAATTTCTCCCAGTGAAAGAAAGTATTTCAGAGATAAACGTCTCTCTGGTGTCAGTCTGCCTCCTATACTTCTTACCCAGCCCCTGTTAGGTCTTCCCTGCAAACATGGAGTTTGAGAGGCTGCCCGAAGTTTAAGCAGAGTTTATATTCAGGTTTAGGGATCTGTTCCTTTTTTTCCTCTCACTTCCAGAATCTCCCCCTTAAACTTTCAGCTTCTTTTCCAACACTGCATTCTCTCTGTCATTTTTAACCAATTAAGAAAGGCTACATGTAGGAAGCATGTTTGGTTAAGAAAACTAAATTCAAAATGCCTACCCTTTCCGTAACAGCTTTTCAAGGGGGAGAAAAGCTTCATTGACTTTTGCCTGGTTTTAGATACTTTCCAGATACTTTTCCATCCCTGAACTCTCTTTGACATGATCTCAAGCCAAGGTAGTAAGCCTGTGTGTGGTTTTCTACCCAATAATCCTGGGGACTGGAAGGGTGCTTTGGCAAGAACAGTTTAAATTCCCAATTCTTATCTTTTCCAGTTGCAGTTTTTCAACATCCATCCACTTCAGCATGCTTTCCACGGCCTTTAAATAGCAGTTGAAATGTTACCCTAATTTCCTAGGGTGAGATGTGAAAGGGTTTGCCTCACTACTTTACTCTCTGCCATTACTGAAAATTCCCCAAATGTATTTTTATATTAATAAAAATATCAGCAAAATAATATAATTATGAACTAATATGCTGTTGAAAGGAGGAAGTATGAAGGCCGTATTATTTTACCTTATTTTATCTTCAGATGGGCTCTGTTTCCTCTGGCCAAATGCCATGAAGTAGAACCTAGGTAGATATTTATAGTACAACCATATGCCTTATAGGTAGGGTGAATGTAGTTCCCAGTTGGCCAAGACAGTCTTCATATATGCCTGTTATCCTGGTACATCCTGATATGATTATTAATAGCTTCCCTTTTTACTCTCAGAAAAGTCTTTCTAAACTTTATAAAATGCATAAACCTTATAAGGATGGGAGTCATGTTGGATTAGGGCCCGCTTTAATGACCCCCTTTTAACTGCATCACCTCTTTAAAGACACTATTGCCAAGTATGGTTACATTCTGAGGTTTTGAGGGTTAGAACTTCAACACAGGAGATTTTCTAGGCTGACACAGATCAGCCCAGAGTAGTCATAAATAGCAGTGCTATGAGTAGCATAACAGGTACTATTAATATCAGAGTGGTAATATTGGCACAACAAGGCAGTGTTGATAAATAGTGGCATTTGGTTTAATTCCCAATTATGGAGAGGCTTCTAGAAGCCAGGTGTTGTTAGTAGGCTCCCTTAACAATAAACGTTCTCTGCATTTGTCAAGTTGATGCAAGCCGTACTTGTCACACAGCAGTCTTGACCTTGTAATTCACACCACCCTCTTCCTTGCCAACTTAGCTTTCACTTTCTTGCTCCCAGTGTTCATGGATGTGATCTGTGAATGAATAGCATGAGAACCGCCTGGAGGGCTTGGTAAAAATGCAGCATCCACACCAGACCAGGTAACTAAAGGTGAAGGAGGGCAAAGCCTGGGAATCTTCCTTTTTAAAAGTCTCCGAAACATTGTTATGGCTCACTACAATTTGAGGATAATCGAATCTCCCACAGTGTCTGTGGATGCCTCTTGCACTGCACTTGAGGAAAAGGATAGCAAATGACTTCAGGCAAAGTAAATGAGTCACTAAGAGTCTCCCTTCTGAGGCTGCAAGGGCAGTTTCTCTGAATATTTGCAATCTGCAGCTCAAGTTACAGAAGAAATTTAAGTTTACTCACTAAAGAGAGAGCTTCGGTTAGCCCCTGAGGGAAGCAGTATTTATTCTAAGAAGTTGTATGCCATTTGAAGAAGATTTTATCTTACAGGGAAAATTTTACATGCTAAAAATGTCTAGATAAACATTTATAAAAGCAAATTTTCTTAAACACAATTTCTTTGGAACCTAGAGGATGATAAAAATTTTTTCATTTACACATCTCGACTTTGAATAAATATTTGTTAACCTACTTAAATAACTGGGACACTAGTGAAATGAGATTACTTTCCTGTAACAAGATAAGGAAAATGCAATAATAACCCCTATTTAATGGCTGACTTTTAAAATGTTAGCATTTTTCCTTAAGTGAAATTGACCTTGTCACAAGGTATGCCACAAAACTCTCTTCTTGCTAGGATGAAATATTGCTGCAAGATTATTAACATTTATGTGGAAAGGTAAATGTTTTAAGGCCAGTGACTCTATGATGCATGCATGAAATTGTGGTTTGATGTATATTATGGAGATTCAATAATTATTACTGGATTAGGTCAATACATTTGGGAAGATGGAAAAGGATTACAGAATGGGAGTACTTTGTGTTTTAAAAAATTGATCGAATGCCCTCTTTGACTAATTCATCCCTGACAACCAAATTTGGCACAGAGTTCCACATCCGCAGTTCCCCCTGACATCCATAGAATTTGTGCATGAGTTACTGATCTTAGAATTAAGCCCTAAGGAAATAACTAAAGATTTTTGGTGAGATATACTTGTGTGATTAAATAAAATCATTTTTATGGGCTTTGTTTTCTTGTTTTCAGGCTGTTCCATATGAAGATAAATAGCCCAAGCACATAGAGGTTAATATTGCTTTTAAGCTATTTGTCTCCATTTGGGAACTAAATGCAAAAAAAATGAATGTTTTACCTCTCAGAAGCTTTCTTCAGTTAAATGTTTCCACTAAATTCAGAGTCCAGCAAACCTTGCCAATTTCCCGGGAATAGGCATAAATCACATCCAAATATTTTGGACAACAGTGGGAAAGCTTACCTAGTAGGAAGAGAATTAACTATGCACTTATTTGTTCCATTCTTGTACCACTGTGACTGTAGTGAAACCTGCTTCCCTCCGTAAAAATAAAGAACATATAACTTGATTGGAAAACCAAAAAACTATATGACATGCACCTCAGTAAAGTACAAATTAAAGATGTAAGTTTTGAAATCCAATCTTATTTGAAATTTTAGAAACAATCCAGAAATAACAAATTGAAGTAATGTTTAGCTAATATAACTGATTTCAACTTATTTTTCATGAATGCACTAAAATGCTCAGTTGGTAGGAAAGGGACTGTATGAAACCAGAGGGTATGAACTAGGCACAGTGCTGGCACTTGACATGTGTAATCCCAGTTTATCCTTAAACTTTTCCCAATATTACAGATGAGAAATTCAAATATATTCAAGTTAAGAAATTTGTTAGTGAGACCCAGGATTCAAGATCTGGTTATTTGATATATTTAATATATGAAGACACTTTAAAATTAAGTGAAAATAATTTAATTCAGAGAAACAATTGACAAAATTCAATTTCAGGTGGATTCAAATTTCAAAATGTGATCTTAGGGAAATGAGTGTAAATAAATGTGAATATTTGCCAGTTCTCTGTAGGGGTGATGAATATATCTTCTCTGAAGAATTACAAAGAAAATTAGAAGGAAATATACAAATATAAAATGTTGAAAAACAACAGATTTCCCAAATATGCATGAAAACGCATGAGAAGAAATTGATGTGATATCATGGTTTACTTTTCACAGTACATTCATATCATTTGAAGTGTTCATAAAAACTCCTAACAAAGTTCTAAGATTCAAAAAAATAAGCTGCCAAGAGATGAATGGTTTCTTCACCATGTATTAAATACAGTACTAAAATGAACATTCCTACTAATAAAATGACTGTGACTTTTAACATATGAGGTGGCATTTTTAATTTATAAAATGATTAAGTTCTAAAATTTAAAAATATATATATATACTCAAGGTTGACGTCAAATGCTATATTATATTTTTATTTGACATTTTTGACTAGTTATTTAGTTCATTCAAAATTATTTTATCATTAGCTAGTTTAGCTGTTAGAAATTAACCTCAGAAATAAAATGAGTGTAAGTAAAATAAATGTTTATTCCTCTCTTATATAAAATAAGCCCTGAGGCTGGAATTCAAGGGGAGGTGGTGTAACTGTGGTTAGGAATCTAAGCACCTTCTCATTTTTGCTTCATTATCCTAGTACTCATATTCTGTCTTCAGAATTACCTCATTGCATAAGGTGGCTGCTGGAGCTCTAGCTATCACCTCTACAGTCCATGCAGCACGAAAGATGATCCTAGGAAATGCAATAGGGAAATATGCCAACCAGGCCATCTTCCTTTAGGAGCTTCCCTGAAAATCCTGCATAATGCTAATCATCAGGATTTAATTTCACAGCTACCAGTAGCTATGCATAGTTTTCATGGGAGGCTGAAAGAAGTCACTTTCAAGATGGGTTTTTGCTACATTATTTAAAATACAAATCATGCTCTTAAAAGGGGAAAGAATGGATAGTTGGTGGAAACTATCAGTTAGCCACGATTGTTTAGTTTTATTGGGTATCTGTCATGTATGAAGCAATGTACTACATTCTGGTCCATTAATGTAAAAGCATAGTCCCTAGTCTCAAATAATGTAGAGACTAGATGGGAGAGAGTTATTTAAACATGCATGGTTTACAGAAACAATACCAAATATTTATCAATAGCTATTAAAATATTTACATCCTTTGACGTATTAATTCTCTTCCAAGAGTGAATCATAAGGAAATAATTTAAAATGGAAAAATGGATAAACAAGTTTATTGCCACATTGTTTATGATAATAAAATACTGCCTATGACTTAGACAAACTCAACAGGAAGGTAAATTTTGGCAAATCTACTTAAAACTCTTTAAAACCTTTATTGTATATGTATGAATCCACAGATTAGAAAAATATTTCCAGAAATATATGACAGGCATAAGGTCAATATGTGCTTAGCTATATTAGCTAATTCTAATTTCCTAGTTGTGACCTCAATGCCTTGTAGCCTTTTTCTTCTTTCCAGGGGAATGTGCTTTTGGCATTCACAGGGCCCTCCTCTCTTCCTCTCTCTACAAGTGGAAATCATGTGTCCATCCCCTTTTATAGCCTTTATCATGTTTCAATTTTTTGTTACCACATGCCTCTAACCCAGGAGCTGACTGTGTTTTTACCTTGGGTACCCCAGGTAAAAACCAGGAAGCTGGAAGCTGGCACACTGTAGGGACACAGTAAACGCTGATGAAGTTTTTGTTGCACTTACTTTGATCCAGGATGACCAGAAACATTTTCTAATCACGGCAGACATGAAAGAAGGTTGATTATAATTTGGGATGCTATAAAAAGAGTCAAGCACTTGGAGGAAAGGAATACTTTGTCCTTTTTTTTTCCCCCTAAAATGCATAATCTCTTTTCATTTTACATTATAATCAATAACAAAATTGTGGTAGGTATTAGCTGAAGATATGATTATTTGTAAAGGAATTATTTTATACAAATCAGCAATATTTAGTTTATTAGAATGTTACATATCTAGATGATTATGTGTATAAATGAGGAGCTTGGATGAGTGATCCAGAAAAATCTTATGACTTCTTTTGAGCTAATTAATTGTTCTGGTATTGCTTTTCAAAATGTAATATGTTGAGCATGTTTTGTTTGATTTTTAAGTATATTTCTATCTACAACTGAGTTACCTCTTTCAGTTATAGCATAGCATAAGTTAAGTAATAAATAGCAACTTAGATACTATGGCCATTGAGCCACAGTTTCTAAGTACCTGGCATGCATATTTCCAAGGAATGTTTAGTAAGAGACAATGTAAAATCAGAAGTTTAAGATGTCAGTCAACAATCTTTTATCTGTCTATGAATTTATGCCTGCTTTTCTTAACCTAATTTTTATCTTTATCAGCCTTTGGAGAAAAAGATAAGTTAATCATTCACTGTACAAACTATTTGGTCTTGAAGCAACATTTGATAGTTATATCAAGTTAAAAGATGAAGCGGTTAACTCCACAAGGAATTCTTTTCCTCCAAGTTGATAGGTGCTTTCTCACTAGTTGCCCCCTCAAGATACTCAAACTGCTACAGCAACAGTGTAGGGAAAATGTGAGCCCTGCTCCTCCCAGAGAAATTATAGGCTCCAGCAAGCAGAATATTATTAGCAAGTGGGCCTGATTATTGTCATCCCTTTCATCCCATCATTTCAGATTGAAAATTGGCCTTTTCAGGGTCAGGTGCAGTGATTCCCACCTGCAATCCCAGCACTTTGGGAGTTCGAGGTAGGAGAATTACTTGAGACCAGGAGTTTGAGATCACCCTGGGCAACATAGCAAGACCCCATCTCTACAAAAAGTTTAAAAAATTAGCCAGGTGGTGGTGGCCCACACCTGTAGTCCCTGCTACTCAGGAGGCTGAGGCAGGAGAATCATTGAAGCCCAGAAGTTACACACTGCAGTGAGCTCTGATTGTGCTACTATATTCCAGCCTGGGCAACAGAGCTAGACCTAGACAGATGAAGGAGAGGAAAGGAGAGGGGAGGAGAGGGGAAGGGAGGGGAGGGGAAGGGAGAATTTCCCGAAAGCTTTCCATCTGTTCTTAGGAAGAGCAATGAAGAATTATGGCACATTTTTCAAGATGCCTCTGTATTATTAAAGATATCCTGCCTATCCTGCAAACCCTATTTAACTGAGGCAGAAAGCAATTTTCTAAGATACTTTAATTCTTTATTTACATTCACTTGGACCATTGGAATTGTTTTGCACTGCTGTCGAAGTTCTAATCATATTCAATATTCAGGCCTTCAGAATTTTAGAGGAATAAACACATTGACAGAAAACTTAGTCCCATACTGTCTAATGTATTTTCTCCTTAGTAGCTTAATAAGACCAAATGTGGGCGTTAAAGAAACATTTCTATTTCATTTTAAAAATGGAAACATTTTACAGGTACGCTCCATTCAAATGTTACTATGGCAAGGAAGTATTTGTGTGACAGCAGAGAGATTGTTGTGTTTACCATTAGAGGCTGGTTCAAAATCATCTTCAAGTTATTACGGCGGTTATTTCTGTCTTCAGCAATTTTTTAAGCATTAGGCATGTTTATTATTTTTTTCTGTCACTATTCAGGGTCATTTTTGTTATGAATTATGCAGTGTTATTTCACAATGAATTGTACCAACAGCCTTTGAGAAGCTGTAAACTGTTTCTCCCAAATTCTATGTGCCTCCTTGCTATAACTCTGTTAGCTTCAGTTCATTGTATTTACAATGTGAGACAGAGTTAGTTGTGGCAAATCTACATTATGCAATCATTTTGGTTTGGGCTAGATTATAAGCAGGATCATCTTTTTCAGGTTTCTCAAAAGCAAAAA
>NW_016107326.1:2152366-2157696 GCF_001604975.1 Cebus imitator
AAAAAAAAAAAAAAAAAAACTAAAACAAAAAACAAAAACAAAACAACCCTGAGAATTAGCCTTGAAAATAGCCAAGGAAAATCTTCAATCGTCAATATTCTTTAGAATAAATGTGTTTAAAAACCTATTTTCAGGATTGTTTATTACTTCTCAATAAGGGAGGAGTACAAAATAATCACAAATAGACCTCAAATGATTAGCATAGCTCCTTATATGCTCATATGGGGCACAGCTCTTGATGATATTTAAATGCATCACTTTTCATCGCTTACGTGTTTTGCCCTTTTGAATTATTTCACAGTATTCTCAGCTTTGAAAAATCCCATTCCTTCATGCATCTACCTCACCATCCCCGGCTTACTGGAAATCTTACCTTAGGAAGCATGTTATCACACAGGTTATGCTGGTCTCAGATTAATGTCTTCCTGAGTCCCCTCTGCAACTCCCAGTCTGATGCAATCTCTTAGTTTTAAAAGAGTATTAATATAATTTTGAAAGGCTTACATTTCCAGGACTGTTTTATTCATCTAACAAGAAAATAGCTTTCAGCCATTTTCTTCAAGCATCACATTACATAAGAAGTAGAGGCCAGGTGCAGTGACTCAAGCCTGTAATCCCAGCAATCTGGGAGGCTGAGGTGGGTGGATCAACTTAGGTCAGGAGTTCGAGACCAGCCTGACCAGCAAGGCGAAATCCTGTATTTACTAAAAATGCAAAAATTAGCCGGGCATGGTGACAGGTGCCTGTAGTCCCAACTATTTGGGAGGCTGAGACAGGAGAATTGCTTGAACCTGGAAAGCGGAGGTTGCAGTGAGCTAAGACTGCACCACTGCACTCCAGCCTGGGTGACAGAGCAAGACCCAGTCCCCCACCAAAAAAGGAAGGAGTAGAAAGTAATTACTATTGTTCTCATTTTATGATTGAAAAGGAAGGAGTTGTATGTGTGTGTGTTGACTTCACTTTTACAAGTTCCAGTGACCAATCAATGATAGATTCCAGGAAATAATTCAAAGGTGACTCTATTGGCATTTCAAATGTGTCTCAAACTGTCTCCACACTTAATAACCATCTTATTGGCATTCATTTGAATTTTATGTGATTTTGGACCCCACTTTCTATTCTCTCTCATTACCTTCTTAGCCTGGCCTCACCCACAGCCAACAGCTGGCCTCTTACAAAACATAGCTATCTTCTGAGGGAAACAAAATGTCTCTACCAAATCCACAGATGTCTCTGTGTCTATTCTGTTCCCTTTTCCCCAGGCTTTTCATCCCCAAGGAAAGGAGCAGCACCATCTCGTCCTCCAAGTCTCAGTCCTTGTTGCCTTATCAGGAAGCTCATTTCAGCTCCAAGCTCCTTCGACCCCAGTGTCTTCAACGCTTCTCCCTCTCTCGTGACTCCCTCTCATTACATTTTGAACATTCTGAAAACCAATTCTTAAATCTGGAGTAGCGCAGAAATATCTCACATAAATGTCACAGCAATACTAGGAATTAAGCAATACAGGTTTTATACATAAAGAACATAAAATTCATAGTAATTTGCCAAAGGGTGTACAATTACTAAACAACAGTTGAGGGTGGAATTCAGATCTTCCTACTCCTTCTCCAATAGTATTTACAAATCAGTTTCTAGATGTTGGACTATCGTTTGTCACATTCTATAATAAACTTTCTTGTACGGTAAGGCAGAAATATAAAACTACCACAAAGGGCAATTTCACTGTTGAGACCTATTATAAGTAGTGTGTTCCTTGTTGCCTGGGCTTTACCCTAAAAAAAACTGGGGAGGAAAAGGAATGTGTGAATTTGCATTTCATTTACATTAAAAATAATCACTTTCCCAAGAACATTTTAGTAACGGAAAGACTAACTAGTTTTTTACCTCTTTGTCTGCCTTTTACTGCTTGATTTCTTTCATTTTCAGGGCAAATCAAAAATGAATGATGCTTCTGTTTTCCTTATTTCTAATGACCACATTGCATTTAGTTTTTCCAACTGTGAGGCTTCTTATTTATAACTGAAAAACGTAGTATTTGGAAATATAATTTTCATTATTTATTACATTAATTTATTTTTACTAATCCTTCTTTAAATTGTCTTCTCATTCTTTTATTGCTCTCCCTAATTACTTTCTTCCTCCTTTCTATTTCGTAAAGTGTGCTTTTCCCTCTTTTTGTTTTTGCTCTTGAAGTCTCCCTAATTTTTTTTTTCTTGCAAGCTTGGTTACAATCCTTTTTTTGTTTTTTGGAGACAGAGTCTCTCTCTGTTGCCGAGGCTGGAGTAGAGTGGCCTGATCTAGGTGGCTCAGGCTGGAGTACAGTGGCCTGATCTAGGCGGCTCACTGTAACCTCCACCTCCCTGATTCCAGCCATTCTCCTGCCTCAGCCTCCTGAGTAGCTGGGATTAAAGGCACCTGCACCATGCCCAGCTAATTTTTGCATTTTTAGTAGAGATAGGGTTTCATCATGTTGGCCAGGCTGATCTTCAACTCCTGACCTCAAGTGATCTGCCCACCTCAGCTTCCCAAAGTGCTGGGATTATAGATGTGAGCCACTATGCCCGCCTACAACCTTCTTGAATGATCTACTGAGTTTAACCGTTTTAAAGAATGGTACCAAAACTAATAAATTATAAATGCAGTCTTGACCTGTTCTCTGTATTCTCGATTGTATTAATTCCCCCTTCAGTAGTATCTTTGACTCTTAAGGCTATCTTTCACGTGAAAATGAATCAAGAAGATGGTGAAAAGTTGCACAATAAAATGGCTAGAGCTGTTCTATACACAGTAGGATTACAGATTCATAAAACATTATATATGGGGGGGACATTTAAAACCATGTGGTTTAAATCTCTCATGATTCAATAAGCCAAGATCCAGAGAGGCTAAATGATTGATCCAAGGTTACTGAGTGCCAGCACTAGGTATCCAGATGGTGCAACTCCAAGTTTAATACCATTTCCAGCACTCCAGGAATTCTAAGGGAAATTTTAATGAAAATACTAATTTATAAAATAGTGGCATTGATGCCAAGGAAGTTTAAGGCTTACAGCAGATAGAAAGTATTATCTCCCACAGAAAGCATGGCACATGATCATTGAATTATGATCATACTCAACTTGAATTATGATCTTTACTCAACTCACAGTAGTCAAATTTTATATCTGTGATTTTAAATGTTGGGATTCAAATGGCTTTAACAATTTCAGCCAGTTTACTCCATGAAGTGCCAGGTCAGGAAAGGGGCACATGGCCTCACGGTGTTTTACTAGCCTTGCTTGCCACAGAGACCTGGTTTCAGCTGTTCTAAGCACGATTCTCCTTAGTGGCCACTGATATCCACAGTGGCCCAGTTGTAATGCTAATGGCAGGTGGACACAGGGGATGTTTTCTGAAGGCTGAGGGGGATGTAACATTGGACTCAGCAAGGAAGTCGTTTCTGTTTTCATACACGCTCTTGATCAACTCATCAAAACAGAGAAAAGTTCATGTAGAACACATTTCTGATCTCTGTGAAAACATAGGCATTTACCTCTGGCCGGTTGCGTTGAACTCTAACCTTAGAAACAACGGTATGAATGCAGTCAGGAAAAAAAAATGTAGAGAAAACTTGTCTTTCTCAGTCATGGATGACAAAGGATTCCGGGCAGTTTATTCAGTTCTGTCAAAATGATCACTGAATGACTAGCTTGCTCAGGCCTTCCATGGAGACCTGTGGCTTCGGTCATCCATTCATTCTGAGTCTCTCATCTGTGCCTTTGGAAAGTGGAGCTCACCTATTTGGATTTTTCTTTTCTTTTTAGCTCAACACCTCAAAAGTTTACCATGAATAAAGGGACAAGGAGTTGCCACTAATTATTTAGCCCAAATGAGATGGCTAACATAGTTGTTTTGCTGAATAATACTTAGACTTGATTGTAGTGACAAAATGTTTCTGGCAAGTAATTACAATTTTGAAGATCATACATTTTAGCATTTATAATAATGAAGAGATACTTTTTTCCCCTCACTTTGAGATCGTTCAAATCTGAACAGAATTGATTACATACAAGATGTTTATAAAGTCCTCATATCACCGTAAAAAAAACTTAATAGCTTTGAATAGGGCCTAATAGAGAAAACATCACACAGAGCCATGTCGTGTTGCATTTTAATACTGGCATTGATTGTTGATATTTTAAAAATAATCTTCTTCATGGTATGTCATTTCAGGATGGTATCATTGCTGGTCCTCCTTTGGTAGAAGCATATTGTTGAAACCGGTGAAGATGCTTATTAGATTGTCAATTATAATGAATTGACATTACATATCCATGTAATGTCATATATATAATGACATATTTATTATGTATAATATACATATATATGTAATGTCAGTTTAAAAACTATGCAAGTACAAAATTCAATACTATTGATTGCAGTTACACAAAAACGGTATGTTTATGACAATAAGCTGTGACACTTGGTGTTTTGCAATTATTAATCTTAGCTTCAAATCAATCCACTTATGACTCACTTCCTCTTCCCCTTCAACCTCATGGAGGGCAGAGAAACCCTCACAGAGTCCGTTTTCCATTTTGCAGTCCTTTTTTGCTTGTCTGCTTTTCTGGGTTACTAATCCTACATGTTTTTCTCTCAATTTTACCTATTGTATTCCTCAATCGTATAATCTTTTTGCTTCCCTTGTATAGCTTTCAATATCCCTGGCACTAATTTCGTAAAAAAATAAATTAAATAAAATTAAATAAATAAATAAGACTCTTGAGTTTCCCACTAATATTTGTTGAGCGCAGATTGCAGTGCATACATTAAGTCCATTATTTATAATATCTCATTTAATTCTCCCAACAACTATATAAAATTGATGCTATAAGACTGGTAGTATTCCAGTAGATCATGCCTGTGTAGGAGAGGCAAAACTTCACCTCTACCCTCTTAGACTTTGTCATCTGGGCCTGAGAGTTAAATTGACATCAGACAGATCAACAGGAGAAAAGCATATAGATTTATTTGATAGAACTTTTTCATGGCATGTAAGCCTTCATAATGAAGACTCAAAGATGCAGTTAGATTGAACACTTACATTCTTGACTGGACAAAGACAAGCAAATTATGAAAATATGACAAGGCAAAGGGACCTGAGCCATGGGAGTTAACTGGTGACGAAATGGCCAGGAAAATGAGGGTTAGTGTCTGGTTTGTACAGATTTCTCTTGACCTAAACCATTCATCCTTGATGATACAAATAATACTTTCCTTCTGGTTTACATGAAACCAGACATGGTTTACATGACACCTTTTACATGAAAATTTCGTTTGCTGTTTTTAAG
>NW_016107326.1:2157736-2159852 GCF_001604975.1 Cebus imitator
AATGAAGGTCAGAGTGATCTTCTTCCACATGCTATTTTTCCAGTGCCTTTAACTCAAAATAATCATTATGCCACAATGGCATATTTGGATATGGACTGTTCTGAATTTCTTCGTTTGTCCTCTGAGAGCACAACAGATATTCCAATACCGTCTTCTCAAAATGCAGATTCAAGAAGCTCACACTTCTACCCACGACTTGGCCTGGTGTTGTAGGCAGCTTCCGGATGATGAGTCTATTACCCTCTACTACAAACCTTGTCCGCACAAGCTACCTTGACATTCCCTCCCCACATGAAGTTAGAAATCCAACATAAGAGGTTTCAGAGATTTCCTAAACCCTTAAAGGTACTCACAACTGCATGAAGGCTGTAAGGTCCCCTGATATCAAAGATGTCTCTTAGGCTTATGGCTGTCTCACTGACTCTCAGGACAGAAAAAAGATGGAAAGCCAGCCAATAACTACATTCCCAGAGTACCACACTGCATAACACCAAGGCATTTGCTCATGGTACCATCTACTCATACCAAAGACACCTGCATATTGTACTTCCTTTCCTTGGATGTGGTATGGAATAGAAACCTGTTGGTACTAGTCTCAAGAGTCCAAATTATTTGTTTCTGATCTGGGATTTGAGGTATCCTACAGGTAGGTTTTTGAGACAACAAAGATGACAGAGAAATCCTTCATCTAAATTTCAGAGTATTTTGATCTCAGAAGGCTATTTAATGTGTAGACAAAGGGGTCTGTAAGCTAAAACAAGCAAGATGAAAAGGGAAGCATGAGGGCAGACATGGACACTGAAACGTAAATGGCAGTGCTGAAGCAGCAGATTGGCAGTACATGGGAACCAGTTCTTGGCATCCTATGTAACCAGTGTTTCTGTCTCTGGCCAAATATCACATGTGGGCATGCCTTGTGTGTTTGCACTTTGCTTTATTGTGACTTGTAGACATTGTGGGGTTTTTTTGTTGTTGTTTTTTGTTTTTTTTACAGATTAGAGGTTTGCGGGAAACCTGGGTTGAACAACTTCATTTTTCCAACAGTGTGTGCTTACTTTTTGTCTCTGTGTCATATTTGGGTCATTCTCGCAGTATCACAATTTTTTCATTATTATTATATCTGTTATGGTGATCTGTGATCAGGGATCCCTGATATTACTATTGTAATTATTTTGGGACCCCATGAACCATCCCCATATAAGATGGTGAACTTAATGTATAAATACTGTGTGTGTGTTCTCTCTATTCCACTAGCCATTTCCCCATCTCTATACCTCTCCTTGGGCCTCCTTGATTACTGACACACAACAATGTTGAAATTAGGCAAATCAGTGTCTCTACAATGGCCTCTAAGTGTTTAGATGAAAGAAAGAGTCACAAATCTCTCACTTTAACTCAAAAGCTAGAAATGATTCAGGTTAGTGAGGAAGGCATGTTGAAAGCTGAGACAGGGCAAAAGATAAGCCTGTTATACCAAATAGTTTGCCACTTGTACATACAAAAGAAAAGCTCTTGAAAGAAACTAAAAGTGCTACTCAATGAACATACGAGTGATGAAAAAGTGAAAGAGCCTTATTTGCTGTTTCAGTGGTCTGGATAGAAGATCAAGCCAGCCACAACATTTCCTGAAACCAAAGCCTAATCCAGGGGAAGACCCTAACTTTCTTTAATTCTATGAAAGCTAAGACTGGTAAGGAAGCTGAAGGAGAAAGTTGGAAGCTAGCAACTTCACGTTTGCTTCATGAGGTTTGAGGAAAAAGGTCATCTCCCTTCATAATATAAAAGTACAAGGTGAAGCAGCAAATGCTGATGAAGTAGCTACAACAAGTTATCCAGAAGATCTGGCTAAGATCATTGATGAACTTGGTTACACTAAACAACAGATTTTCAGTGTAGACAAAACAACTCTACATTAGAAGAAGATGCCATTTTTTTTTTAGGTGGAGTCTCACTCTGTCACCCAGGCAGGAGTGCAGTGGCACAATCTCAGCTTACTGCAACCTTCACCTCCCAGGTTCAAGTGGTTCTTCTCAGCCTCCCAAGTAGCTGGGACTATAGGTGCACACCACCAAACCCAGCTAATTTTTGTGTATATATATATATATATATATATATA
>NW_016107326.1:2159957-2264120 GCF_001604975.1 Cebus imitator
ACCATATTGGCCATGCTGTTCTCAAACTCCTGACCTTGTGATCCATTCGCCTCAGCTTCCCAAAGTGCTGGGATTACAGGCATGAGCCACTGTGCTTGGCTGCCATTTAGGACTTTCATAGCTCCAGAGGATACATCAATGCCTCCCTTCAAAGATATGAGCTTCAAAAGACAGGTTAACTCTTTTATCTGGGGCTAATGCAGCTGATGATTTTATGTTAAAGCCAGTACTCTGTCACCATTTCAAAAATTCTAGAGTCCTTAAGAATTATGCTATGTCTACCCTGCTCATGCTCTAGAAATGGAACAACAAAGCGTGGATGACAGTACACTGGTTTATACCAGGTTTACTGAATATTTTAAGCCCAGAGTTGAGACCTGCTGCCTAGGAAAAAAGATTCCATATTACTGCTCATTGACAATGCACTTTGAAACCCAAAAGCTCTGATGGAGATGTACAAGGAGATTAATGTTTTCATGCCTGCTAACAACATCCATTCTGCAATCCATGAATCTTGACTTCAAGTATTATTATTCAAGAAATACATTTCATAAGGCTATTTCTGCCATAGAGAGCTGTTTCTCTGAGGATCTGGATAAAGAAAATTGAAAACCTTCTGAAAAGGATTCGCCATCCTAGAGTCAATTAAGACAGTCACGATTCATGGAAGGAGGTCAAAATATTAATATTAATAGGGGTTTAGAAGAGGTTAATTTTGACCCTGATGGGTGACTTCAAGGGATCAAGAGGGCTCACCTGCCATCTTCTCTAACCTACAGGGTCACTTTGAAGGCTACCTGTTATTTAGTTATTCTACACCAATTCCAAGATGTCCAAATATGCATGAATGGATAGACAATGGACAACTATGCCTAGAACTGGCTATGGAAATATGTATAGATTAATTCTTTTTAATCTTTCCAATACCCAGTATAGAACTCCAAAGCTAACTGAACAGGGTTAATCTAATGAACCAATGGATAATTGTGGTCATCAAGTTTCTAAATGCATCATGATTTTGTCCCACAATCCCATCCAGAAACAAAGATCAATACTTGAACTACCTACATAAACACCAACATGTAGTTTAAATTGAGAAATAAGAGGGTCTTATCACATGCTTGTTTTGACCTTCTCCTCTCAGGGAATCCAGTATATTCTGAAAAAGCTAGTAGCATGGTATATTAGTTCAACTACATGTAACATGAAGGACTAACTAAAGCTCCATGAGTTGTGATTTATTATTCCCTGATTTACAGCACCAGCATTTCTCCACTTCTATTCATTGAATTTCTGGAAAAAAAAAAAAAAAAAAGACTGGCTGTTTCAGTCAAGGAAACTTTCCATAGCCTGCAATGGCATTTAATCTTGGCTCTGCATATTTTGCCTGGACTCTAACCAACTATATGCGTTTGAAACAGATTTATTGATTTGGCTCTTCATAATATCTTGTCATAGTAAGACTCTGAAGCTGGATCCCACTTCTGTTTATGTACAGCTTAAGAAAGTCCTCCCCAGTGAAATGCATTGACCCTCTGTGGGGAAAAATTTCCATATATCAAGCACAAGTTTGAGGACTGGCATTGTACCAGTTTTGGTCTTTGAGGAAACAGATGACAAAATGGAATGCTATGTGCATAAGATTTATTGCGAACACATCTGTGAAAGATAAGGGAGAAAGCTGGAGTGAGCAAAAAGAGCATTCAGCCCCTGGTGCAAAACTGACACCTTTGAAAGAAAGAAAAGTGTGGAGAAAGGAGGATTTGGGAGCCTCAGCAGCAGTGTAGCTCTGAGACAGTCTCAGCCAGCCTAACAGAGATCCCTAAGACAAAGAGTGCCCCTTGGAGGCAGCCACCACTGGATAGAAAGAAGCAAGTTCTTGGGCCTCCTGTGGACAGACATTGGCTGGAAGTAGTTCAGGGAAAGCCTGGGTTGAGTGTGAATGTTCTAGTGAATCCCAGGGTTTCAGCAACTGGAGGCTTATTGGCTACACAATTTTCTTTGCAGCAGGATCTCTCTTGAATGGAAATCTGAGAGGTGCACCTCTCAGGCTGACATGAGCCTATCATGTGTTTAGCTCTTACAGAGAGTGTCTTCCCACAAAAACTTGTAAAGTACACATTTTCTCAAGTATGAGATATGGTTAAAAGCCTAGCGATCCCAAATTAATGGTGAGTGTCTGCCATGCAACTCCAGACATAAAACTGAGAAATACAGTCAGCCCAAGGCTAAATGGTAAGCTATTTAAGAAAAGAAACCATCTTTGCTTCTCCCAACGCTTAGCAAAGCCATAAGTATATATTGTAATAGCTCCATATATTTTGGTTAAAATGAAAAACAGATAATAGTCATTCTTACTTAATTTTTGGAAGGGTTCACACTATTTAAAAAAAATTATATTCTTATAGCTATGGTAAGGGGAAAAAATTCTGTCTTTATTAAAGCAATTACCCATGCTGCCCTCAACATACATATACACCTTGACAAATATACATTTATCTAAAGTAGTTCCAAGTGGCACCAATATGCCTAATGCACACAATTTGAGAACTTTAATACAAAATATGCCATAAATAATATTTAATTATCTTTATTATTGCTAATTCCCCATCCTTGATTCATGGCAAAGGCTGTTGTGAAGGATACCTGTTCTCATGAAACTTGTTCTAAAAACAGACATTAAAAGGAAAGTAGAGCCTAGAAGAGGGGTAAATAAAATCAGGTGAGATAATTGCTTATGATCTGCTAGGTAACAAAGCTATAGCTCAGATATGCAAGTCAATTTCAATTCTACATGCTGCTTCCTGAGTCCTTTTTCAAAGAAAGGATTTTCACATTATTTAACCTAGAGGGCTACACTTGCATTCTACTGTAATATCAGAAAATGAGATCCTTCTTTGTTCTGATTGGGGAACACATATACCTAGAGAAGAGCTTTTGGGGAAGTCTTCTGAAATGGGTTACAATGTCTGAGATATTAGCAAGAACTTCAGATTCGATTAGAGCCTTCCTTTACATAGACATCTAGGTATTATTATATTTCTTGTTTGATTGTTTTCAAGCAGATAATGTGTGTTGTGGTTAACATGTTTGGATTCTTTTTAAATGAAAAGGAAACAAAACACTATAAATGTCATAGTAACAAAACTTACATAAAAGACAGACATGAAGAACCTAAAGACTACATGAAATTTTTTGAATTAATTTATGTTCTATTCATAAAATATTTGTCATTTCTGATTAATTGACCTTGACTGATGTAAAAATTTTTATATTTCTTTGTTAAGAAATCTCCTTACCTACCTTTAGTTTTTTTTTTTTGTTTGTTTTGTTTTGAGACAGTCTCTCTGTGTTGCCCAGGCTAGATTGCAATGACTCAATCTTGACTCACTGCAACCTCTACCTCCTGGGTTCAAGCAATTCTCATGCCTCAGGCTCGCGAGTAGCTGGAACTACAGTCATGAACCACCATGCCTGGCTACTTTTTGTATTTTTAGTAGATACGGGTTTCACCATGTTGGCCAGCCTGGTCTCAGACTTCTTTCCTAAGGTGAGCCACCCATTTCAGCCTCCCAAAGTACTGCAATGACAGGCACAAGCCATGGTACCCAGCTTATCTTTAATGTTTAATCTGGTACAGTTCACCAGTTGGATTTATGGAGAACTTAATCAAAATAGGGAATATTCTCTGTTTAGATAAAGTTGATTTTATTTATTACATATGTTGGTGGAATAATTTAATTGAAACACTATTCAAGGTGTTTGAGTCATCATTTTCTCTTTGGCTTAACATTTTCTTTTTGCTATTTATATCTGTTTGTTTGTTTATTTGTTTGTTTTTCATAGAGTCTTGCTCTGTTGCCCAGGCTGGAGCGCAGTGGCACAATCTTGCCTCGCTGCAACCTCCACCTCCTGGGTTCAAGCAATTCTCCTACCTCAGCCTCCCAAGTAGCTGGGATTACAGGTGCCCACCACCATACCCCACTAATTGTTTCATATTTTTAAAAGAGACAGGGTTTGCTCATTCAGGCTGGTTTTGAACTCCTGACCTGAAGTGATCTACCCACCTCAGCCTCCCAAAGTGCTAGGATTACAGGCATGAGCCACCATGCCAGGCCAACTATTTTCATAATAGAATCACATGACAAAAAAAAATGCCATTCCCTCTTTACAAACCAATCTTTAAGTCCCTGAATCTATGCCCCTGGGTGTTTGAATCTATCTCCTTCCCATTTTAAATAATAAAAAAAAAAAAATTAAAACTTTCCCATTTAATTCCATTGTCCTCTCTATCAACAAAACCATTTTTACCCTTAACTAAAAACTATCCCAAATGACTATAATTTCCTCATTGTCTATATTTTAAGGAGTTTCTCCTTAACCTCCTGCAATCAAATGTTTTCTTCTTTATGTATTGGCTGCAAATCAACAAATTTCACCTCCTTTTTCTTAGTATTATTCTCATAAGCTTCCTTCAGTCTCTCATAGCATTCATGCCGCTTCTTTCTTCAAAAACTTCCTGTGGTTTCAGGGACCCTGTAGCAATTTTATGACACCTTTTTTGGCTTCCTTTTATAGCATCTCCCACTGTTCCCAATTCTCTGTAATTGAATATTTTCCACTGTAAACATTATTTGGCATTCAAACTAATTAAAATGATATTGTGCCACAAAATGTGCTCATTCACCTGAATGTGATATTTTTTGTTCTAGGCAAAATATATAGGCTTTGTTCTACTGCAAAATATATAGGCTTAAAACTGACGCCTTATCTTGATCAACAATCTCCATTTGGAAAGCAGGATCAGTCCTGTAAGCAAAGTATGCTTTAAAAAAATAATTACACACACAGATCTCCAACCTCTTCCTCAATGGGTAATGACAACACATTCAGCATTTACTCCCCTTTCCATACTTACCATCAAAGATATTTCAGACACTGGGGAGCAATTAATAACACTAATGTAAGCTTATAAACATAAAGACCAAAGAATGCATGATCTTTAGAAACTCTTTCCCAAAGACTCAGTGTAACACTATCAGCCTTTTTTAAAATGGAACATTTTATCTTGAGTACTTGAAATTGGTAATTCACTCGCATTCTGTTTATCTAAATGCATTTAAAATGCTTTTCTAATTTTTGCTAATTAACAAAGGACTTTGAAATTCTTTGTTACAGTACTTGTTTATAGCCCCATCAATTTACTGCTATGGGGATTATCAAATTGTTACAATGGTATTGGGGTTGTGAACACACCAGGATGGGGAAGAAAGGGAAAGTGTAGTGTGGCCCCTAAAAAAAATGCAAACACAAATTAAACTTCTTTAATTTGTGTGGGGGGATAGATAAATAATGATTTGCAGCGACCAGGGATCTCAGATGGCTTTGTTCATATTTTAATAGTGTACTCCTCTTTGCAGTCTGAGTAATTAAGTCTTACGACATTCCAGAAACCATAAATCCTGCTGAGATGTTTAAGTTTAGAACAACCTCTTGATGTACAATCAAAATAATAAAAATAAAAAAGGACACTTCTCTGGTTCTTAACAAGCTGTTTTGCTTTTACTTCTGAAACACAATTGCATGTGGCCCACTCAAACTGTTAAGTCTCATTGTTAACTAGAAGTTCCTTTTGAAATTCATTGCCTTCAATTACATTTTTTAAAAGAATTTTAATTGCATGGCTGTAAAGAATAAAGATGCTCTAGGCTCCATTTGTTTATCATGGAGGGGCCTAAAAAATGAGGACAGAGCTTCCCAGCTCATGCAGGGGTAGCAGAGAGAGGGAGATGACTTTTAATTCGACAAGTTCAGAGAGATTTCTTAGTTTGACGCGCTCGGCAGGGGGTCTTTGAGCGCCTGGCAATGCTTCAGCATTCTGAGCTTTGAAAGTCTTTCCCTGCAGCAGAAATTGTATCAAAAGCCAATGATAATATTCCCTGCAAGGTAAAGCACCCTATTGAAGATTTCCAGAGCTGTTTATTTATTCATCACAGTTTTCCTTTTAGGACATATCAGGCATCTAGGTAATAATTCACATAGATGATAGAAAATGCAAAAAATCCTCCTCATTAATCTTTCACCTTTTCCTTCTGCTTCTCTGTAGGCCACGTGTAGATATAAAATGTTCTTTCTGCTTGTCCCAAACATATATGTCTTTATTCTGAATCTCAGTTTCTTTCTCTCTCTTTCCATTTTTAAACAAAATTGTCGTTTCAGTCTACCTTCTACCACCAGCTGAGCATATAAGATGTTTATGGCCATTTCCTTCTGCTAAATCCTCCAAGTGATTAATTAATTTTACAGAAGTATGTTCAGTGTCTAAGGCGCTTTTTGTATCTTGGTATTTTAAGTCTGTTTCAGAAAGCTGTTTTCAAAGCAAATGTTAACAATCGTGTTGATCTCTTGAAGGATATACATATTTTAATATTTTGTATTATATTTTGTACACATGGTAGGAAAAATATGTTTTACTCTCTTTCACTGTTTGTAGGGCAGGACTGGGAGTAAGGGACCGTGACAACCTTTGCCTCTTGTATCATCAATGTCTGCTATCAGTTTGGCAGAATCAGTGAAGACAAAAACAGTTTCCCCTTGCTTTTTTTTTTTTTTTCCTTTCATCTTCTATGGCATTAAAAGTGACCTTGCCTTGCAAATATCGGTGCATGACCACAAGGGAAGCAGTTGCCATATAGGAGAAAGTTTTCTTTCTTATTATTATATTTTTTTAACTATAGGAACTCGAGGATAGTGCATTGCTTACAATTGCAGTTTTGTTTTGTTTTGGTTTGGTTTTTAATGGACTCAATGAAGGAAAATTATGCATGTAAAAGAAACCTGGAAAAAATTCAGTACCTCATCATATTTGGGCATATATAAGTACATTTCACTTTACAAACATAAACCAGGTGGTAGATTATATTTAAATATCAAAAGTATGAGAGGAAATAACCATGCCAAGTAACCATTTCACTCATAAAATATCCATAGAATAGCATCAGCAAATATTCCATCCATCCATTAATATTAATTGAACTTCCACCGAGTGCAAAGCAAGGCACAAGACATCTTACAAACACAGACTTGTCAGGATTTCAGACTCTCTAGTTTGCTCATGAACATTTTTACACATGGAGAAGAAGAGAACCAAGGGTAACCTGAACCGATGTAGTCCCAAACTTCACATGGTACAAAGCCATTATTCATTATCAGATTTAGGAGGAGGATATTTTTGTAGTGATATTGGTGCGCTTTAAACAAAGATTCAGTCATTTAGATTGAATTTGGGACCTGACATTGGATTCCAGGGAACTTGCTGCCTCTCCCTGCTGCTAAGGTATCCATTGTTTCCAACACGGTCCACAGCACCGTGTTCTTCTAGTCCAGTTCTTGTTCTTAGACTAATATTAGATTTGTCTCTCTCAAACTATTCTTGGGGTGGTGGAGTTAGTTGTTTGAGAATCTCTATGCTAAATGAACATAATTATCTACCCTTTCAAACTGACTAGTTATGACTCGAATAAGTTCTATTTAAAGGAATTTAAAATTAACAGATGATTTGTGGTTAACCCTATTTTATTTCACATTTTAAAAATTTATTTCTTAATGAAATAACTGCTGAGATCTAGTACTAACTTTGAATTTTTAAGCAATCTCTATTTAAAATTCAATTAACAATAAGAAAATATTCAGGTGTATGATGGCAGTATGAGTCATCTCAGATCTGGGTAAGTTACAAGCAAATTTTCACCTCTGATGTTTAAGGAAATCTTGCTGTCTTGACCCTTATTTCATCAGAATTTCCAGGATCTCTGCGGGTCTGTGCTTCATGATAGTAGTCTCGTGCAGTAAATACACAGGACAGTTTATTTTTGCTCTGTCAGATTAACCCTGTACCTCCCCCACCCACTCGCTACAAAGAAAATAGTGCCAGTAGATATTTGTGTAGTGCACTTAGATTCCAGTTTATGTGATTCGTTCATTCATATTTGAATTTTTTAAGCTGCATAATGGCAAACAGATCACCTGCAAGACCAACTAATGACTGAATTAAAGCATTTAAATAAAATAATATCCATAATTTTCCAAATAATATGAAAATCTCATATCAAAGTTCTGAGCTCAGTAGGTATTTATATAAAAGTTATCTTTTGTTTTTTTCATACACGTGTAAAAGGAAGTGGTTTTTCTTTGATAGATATGGAAGAAAACTCCTGGGTGATTATACTGCAAACATACCATCCTTTTCACGTCATAGTAATGCCTAATGCTAACCTAAGCACTGAAATCGCCTCACAGTTTGTTGGGGAGGAGGAAATTTTACTGAAAATTTGATTAATCTGATTTGATATGCTTATATTTCAAGCTTCTCATACTTTAATATCCTTAATAAGTGATCTAAACATTGCTAAGGGATTATTTTGGATCCCATGAGATGTTTAAGAACATGCAGATAGTTTATATGCCAATATAGTAAAAAATACGTAAATTTGAACAACTTCTTCATTGTAAATACAGTAAATCTGCTTAGTATCCATAGCTGTTAATGTCAGAAGAAAAAATCAACGTGCAATTAACTAAGTTGTTTGAAAGTCAACGTTTTGGGCAGAAGCATTTAGTTTCATGTAACAAAATTGAAAATATGTAATGCAATGAGACACAGCTATTGTACATCTTGGACTTATCTAATCTTTATCTGTTTCAGCATTATTGACTACAAGTTCAATTAACAATGATTTGTATGAGGGGGCCAGAATGCCAATGAAGATATTTTCCTAGGTTGGCTCTTGCTCTGTTTGCTAAAGAGGATTCTGTCTTTATTTCTTCAGTTTCTGTTACTCTCCCAATCTAAGGAGGTACTTCCAAGTCATTCCGGGGAGCTTTCAGATTGCAGATCTATAGGAAATGAGGGAAAGGTTGGATGATACAGCAATGGAGCTGCAGCTGGGATTTGGGTTTCTTAAGGTAGTGAGGAGAAGATTGCAAAGGCAGATGAAATGAGAAAGAAACAGGGTGTTTCAGAAGTATTGCTATGACTTTATCCTTATTACTTTATTGAGAAACATGAGCGAAAAGCTCTGGAAACACATCGGGATGATTGTGTTTCTTTGCAAAGGAACCATATGGGGAACCACTGTATAAAGGTCATATTTTATATTTGCATTATGAGTCATTATGCAAATATATTGCCCAAGCAATCAATTTCATACAAAATGATTCTGAGTAACCAGAATTAAACTCCTTAGCACATAGATTGTAGTGTAATAAAACCACAGCCTGGCTTTCCAAAATCTTGGCGGAAGCAAAAACACCATTTACTCCTCGTTAACTTTGGTGGCTCTTGCATCTCTCCAGCACCCTGATGGAGCTGCTCACCAAAATAACGGAGTGGCTTATGGCTGATAAAAATGTAAGATGGAAAGTGAAGATACACATTGTTTTTCCACTGACAATGGGAGAAGTGGGCTACAAAAGATGTTTCTGGCAAAGCTATAAGAGAAATGAACAAAAGGGGGAGAAGTGTTGGATATAGTATACACCTAAAGTAAAATTAAAAAACAACAACAACAAAAGAATCCATAAATAAACTCTTCAATTAAAAAAAAAAAGTCTACCCCAAACAAGCAGGAGGAAATATGGTAAGAGAGGGAATCAGGAGAATCTTAGAGTTACTGAGAAAGGAGGTGGAGGAGGTTTTCCTTAAATAGAATCCCAGATTTGTTCAGGTACATGTAAGCAATGCCCCGCAATTAGAAAAAATGAAGTTCCTGGTAAAAATGCTTTGGAATCCTTTAGAAGAGAAGCTGAAAGTTAAGTGCACGGGCAATTTGAGAATTTAAATCTTACCTTACCGAGGCTTCACCACCCCCTTCACTCATGTCTCCTGACAAAAGCCATCACCCTCTTTTTTCTAATGAGGAGTCCTAAAGGAGAATCAGGAAATATTTCTAAATAAATGAAAGTAGAAAATATGTCATTGACTTTAGTAATATTTCTCCAAACGTTATCCATCCTTAGCCACCCATTTTCATCATTTCTCAATTATTTTCCTGAATTGTTTTCATTAATATTTTCCTATTGTCCCTTTGTCTCTCTTCACAAGCTTTATTTCTTTACTTTCTCTAATTTTATGATTTTTTTTTCTTCACCCTCTCTATACCTTCCCCATCTGTTGGATTTCTTTTTTATCGTTGTTGTTTTTAATGTTTATTTTTACTTTAAATTCTGGGCTACATGTGCACGATGTGCAGGTTTGTGACATAGGTAAGCGGCATGCCATGGTGATTTGCTGCACCTGTCAACCCATCATGTACATATTAAGGCCAGCATGCAGTAGATATTTTTTCTAAATGCCTTCCCTGCCCTGACTCTACCCACCTGCAGGCCCCGGTGTGTGTTGGTCCCCCATACCCCATCTACACTGTTTTTTAAACAAGAATAATAATAATAGAATTATAAATGGAAGGTCCTGAGAGAAAAAGAAAGGCAATGATATCAGGTCAAGAGAGTGGCTTCACAAAACAGGGCGGTACTTCTTTTAAGTGGATTGATTGAACCATAAATCTGACCAATATGGAAATCCTTCCATTTTTAAAATTCAGCATCTCATGTGGGGATATTGATTTATAATGGAAAGCCCAGAAAATGAAAGCTTCATTTTTCTGGGCAAAAATATAGTAGAAAAAGATGAGATATGAATTCACACACACGAGTGTGCGCACTCATCAACATACACATGTGCACACATGCACATGCCCACACACAGGAAAGGAACCATGGCATTTATCTGTAACCTACACACCAGCAATAAATTTGCAAACAAATTTTTTAATATACTTCAAGTCTGTAAGTTGGGTAATGTTTTTAAAGTCCTAAAGTGATTATGAAAATAGTTTCCAACTTGTTTGGGGCTGTATTATTTTCATGAACATATATTATTAGAAATAGGTTTCCAGTCCACCAAAGCAGGTTTCAAGTCTACAGAAATTTGGTGTAAGCTATGAGTTTATACCAAATACAGTGGAACCGGAGGTACTAAACCCTATTTCTAGTATTATTTCTCACTGAAGTAAAACAGCAGGGTTTGAATTCCAATTTTGTCCTTTCCCAGGTGCTTGGCTTCAGTTCCCTCCATTGTAAAACTGAGATAATGATTCCAACTTTAGATTTGTTGTGAGGAAAAGCCCCTAATCTAATACCTAAGTATTGTATCCTATTATAGCTATTAATATTCTACCACAACTTACTCAGCTCAAGGCAGAATTTCTAATGGGTCTTTAAGTCTTTAGATGAAGCTCCAAATGAAAACTGATCACCACGTAAGGTTAGAAGAACAACTTATTGTTGAAAAAGTGGAAGCACAATTAATTAGCATTTAGCATTTGATTCCTCCAGAGAAGACGAATCCTATGTTCTCACAGAGTGGACATGAAAGCACATGTACATTAGTTGGCAAGAATATTCATCAGGATAATGGTATAAGACTAAAGTGAAGCAATATAATATTAGATATTCATAGCTGGGGAAAATCTTAGTTGCAGCCTGGCACTGCAGATGTATGGCCTTAACCAGGCCTCAACAATTTGCCAAGTATCTGGCCTGATGGTATTTTTTTTTTTTGTATAAATTTTTAAACATATATATCTTGTCCATATTTCCAGAGGTAAGGAGCTAATATAAGGGATAGGGAAGAATTATCAGACTGGACTTTGTTAAATGTAGTTTTTGAAGAACTGCAAGTTAGAATTTATTGTGCAACCCTTGAGGAGGGTGTTTTTCTGTTTATAAACACAAAAATTCTAATGTTTCATTGTGCCTTTCCTAATCCCGAAATATTTGTTAGTACAGATATTCTCTATTATAATTTTAACAACTATTACTGTTCAGTGAATTGTATAATAATTTACATTTACCTATATTTCATCTGTGTCATTTTTCATTTTGAATTTATTTCATATTTTATTTCAATTTCATGTTCGATTTTAATTTTGTTTTCATTTGTGTGTTTTATATTGATATAAGCTCAGGCAAACATCTGAACAGAATTACTTTATGCTGAATTCTACTGCACTGACTTCTATAATTGCTGCATAGACTTTCTAGTCAGTTTCCTCCCAATACATATGAAAATGGTTGTTTTGTTTCTATTTTCACGGTTAAAATAAAAACCTTTCGCTTGTACTTTCAGAACTCTCTCTTTATCTAACATTTCATTGTCTGATGTCCTGAGAAGAGCAGCTTGCATTTTCAATGCTTGTGATTACCGACAATTTCTCTTGGCATTCAGGGTAGAGATTCTACTGTATCTCATTTTTGATAAATAATTACAAAAATGCTTTTTCAAGAAAAACGTAGCTTTTAGAATGCCTGAAAGTGTAAAAAAAAAGTCATTATAAAGCTTTATAACTATGTGGTCATCTTGGAAGCAAAATAGAGAAAAAAATCAACTCAACTTCAACCTTTCAAATCACAAGAAGTAACTCCTATGTCATCCAGACAATACTGTGATGGCTCCTTGTGTCTTATTACCAAAGGAAATCTAAAATGAGTTTTATGTAAATTTTTCTACAATGAAACATTTTGTAAGTCATTATACTAAAAGGAACTTTTACAAAGCACTTGCAAAATAAAATCAGCTGATAATACAGTAACATCCAAAGAAAATGTGAGACAATTAAACTTTCTCATGAATTACATGAATTCTACTTAGACATTCCTATATCACTGCAGATGTGGACGTAGATATTTTCCTTGATTTCCCCTCCTCAGCTGCCGTTTTTCTACTTAAAAGAGATCTTTAAGGCTATTTTTGGTCTCTTTCCTACTGCTACTGAGACATTTAAGTTATAGAGCTTGATTTTTATTTTAGTATCATGAGAAATGGTTTCAACTCGGGGAAGCCCAAACTTCAAATACCTATGGAAGTAAGATTAATGTAGTTTGAATTTTGCAGGAAAATAACTTCAAAGGTGACATTTTTGTTGGAGGTACTGAAATATCTACAGTAATACTTTTAACAAGGGTTAGTCTAGAGCACTGCTTGGAGCAAAGAAATCTAACATATACTATAACTGTCTACAGGTACACCAGAGATGGATTTATGGGCCATACTTAGCACTGTCACCTTGAAAGTGAAGCACTTTGAAAGGCTGAATGAAGATGAACAGTCAATCTCTGTTGGGGAAAGTCTTGCCATTTATTTTTTATTAGTTTTAAGAGTGATACCATATTGCGTCATGGGTTGAACAGTGTCCAATAAGAATATCGGCTGTGCTTTGCAAACAGCCTTTAGTCACTTCCATCCTCTACTGGATAAGTGCTCCAGGAGGGAAGAAAGGCAAGGGATACATGGCATTTTTGGCTCCACTGGGACTCTTCAGAAGATGATTTTCCCTCCCACCTTCTGGTTCTTTCCTTGTTTTTCTGTTTCCCGTCACTTTCCAACTTACTTATTCCAGTGGAATAAGTACATTGTGGTTTGAGTAACAGAGGTGAGAAATACAGTATTGTTACTTTTTAAAGGCACATATTATGTTGGGGCCTAATAAAAATAAGACAATCGAAACATTTGATGAAGTCTAGAAGACTTTAACATGCCCTTAAAATCGAAATAGCATAATCACTGCTTCTTTATAATGAGTTGTGTGTATGTCTTGCATAACTGTCATTCTTCTGAAAGATAGAATAGAAAATCTCTGTTGAAGAAAACTTTGTATAAGAGTTTTTCAAAGCATGATTTGCTACAATATCAATGACAATAATGTCAAGGTTTGATATAAATTTTATAATAAATGAGTTATTTCAGAGTTATAATAGTTGGTACTCTGGTTAATAATAAATACTATAAATAAAATACCTGATCCATTCCCCTAAGAACTTACAATCTAGATAGAGATATTAATATTCATTATGTTATTTATTTCAAATATCTAATGACAACATGATATAGCAACAGGGTCAGCTTCGTGGACATGCCTGCCACCGGGGCAATCTCACAGGTCCTGCACATAGAATAAGCATTGGTTTAATGCCGTGCTCTCACCATCTGCAAATCCTTGAAAATATTGAACCAGGATCACCACATTTTCATTTTATACTCAGTTTTGCAAATGTATAGCCGGTCTTGGTAGCAAAGCATAATGAATAACTGATAAGGTATTGGCTGAATAATCAGCAGAAGACCTGCTATTGCATTCTGGGGAGAGGAAGACAGTGATTTCACAGTGAATTCAGGGCTTCATGTGAGCTTTGCATAATGTGGAGAGTTTGGATAGATGGATGGAAGGGAGGAGGGTATTTCATGTGGGAATAACTGCACAAACAAGTTCCAAAGATGAGAATGAGAAAAGAATGTTGAGAACCATATTGCCTGGCTTAAAGGTTTTTGTCTAGCCATTGGGAGACATAAATCTCGAGCAGTTTGTAGAGAACTTTAACCACAAGAACAATAAATATGTTTCATATCACAGAGTTTTGGAGGAATGTGGATATTGCTTTGGAAATATTAACTCAGTAGCAGAATTAAAGCTTGAGCTTTAATTTTAATAATGGTGAAGGACGCAGCAGATACAAAAGATGTGTGTGAGAAAGATATATCAGATGTGACACAATCTTGATTACTGGGAGATTGATGAAACCCTTGACATAGATGAGAAAGTCATAGTGGGAAAAGAGAGAAGAGCAGCTCTAAAGACTGATAGCATTGTGTTTAATTTAAGGATGAAATGGATTAGTAAGCCCATACTAATCATATGGCTTCTAGAAGCATCTAACCTGAAACCATTTATTTACTTTGACACCCTGCAAACATTTATTGAACACATTCTATTGGACAAGTACTCTAAATACAAAACACATTTCTGCTTTGTAAAACTGAAACACAGAAAATCTTAAACTCCCTGATGTCTATACAAAACATAATATTTAAATATCTTTTAAAAATCCTTTTGCAGAAAAATGATTGGAGAGTGTATATACATCAGGCATGCACACTGACCAAAAAAGAAATTGTAGATTCCTATTTTTACGTGAAAGCAAGGTAATTGCATTCTATGTCCCATACAGTTAGGAAGAGTTTTGATTTCATCCATCTCCTTTTCACCATTTTCCTGTGCATACACATGATAAAATGAAATGTTTATCGTACAACAAAAGTAAACACCAGTGCAATGCAAATGTGAGGCAAAGCTCAACTTTTTTTTTTTCCTGAAAAGAAAGGATTTCAAGCTAGGTAAATTTATGCATCAGTGGCTTTCTTCAGTTGCCTCCTGATAACGTCTGATTGACACTACTACAGCATTACTTTTAAAGAAACCAAAATGAATCCCGCAGCCTCATGTGGTTGGACCTTAAACTGTCAGTGCTTTATGACCACTGAGGCCTGACTGATGGCACTAGCCACTGCATGAAATGTTTTCTAGCACTTCCAAGCTCTATGGTGTGGTGCAGTAACTTGCATAATTAGGTATTGTGAAGTGAAATCAGCAGTGAAAGTAGTTTCCAATGTCTCTTCTTGCTTACTCTTTTGTTATTTTTATCTACCTAAAGAGAATTATCCTAATGAAAATTGGTCACCCCAGACTTTTTTCTTCTGACATTGCTTAAGGCCAAATATTGTGAATCTGTATTGATTAACCAAGCAAGTCTCAGTTATTTAAGTCGTGATTTATCCGAGACCCTTAATACTCCTTAATTGTTTTGCCAACTTATGGCCACTTGACTGCCTTCCAAAGGATAGACAGAAGAGAGAAGAAGTGCTCAAGTCAGCCAATTTTATCACAATTTTTAAAAATGTCTACTACTTCTATTTAAAGGCATGTATTGGTGAAGAAGATTGAAACCACTAGCTAAGGTGAGGCCCTAAGTCTATGCACATTCAAATAATTTCTGTTCTCTCTTGTCTCATAATCATGACGACCTGAAGAATGACATATAAATACATTCACAGTTTCCTTTCAATTTTATTTTATTACAAATTAACAGGATGTAATGTAAATTTAATTATGATAATGCATTATTATAGCAAAGTTTCAAAACTTTAAAAAGTCAGAAAAAAGAAAATAGAAAAGACAGGTCCTATATATAGTGCACATAAATGTAAATTTGAAGTGTAGTAGTTTTAGATGGCCTGGATTAAAGCTTATTGCTTAATGCAATTGATTAGCATCCTGATTGTCCTTGAGCCACTCTTGATTGAAGAAAAGCATCCCATCTAATTGTTAGAGGGATGCATAGCAATAGGAAAGACTATTTAAGCCTGGAGAAGGTATCATGTGAAAAGTGGAAGAGAGTAACCTGTGTACAGATAACTCACTAGGCTTGCCTAACATTTAAGAACTTTGTGACTTGTTAGAAAGAAATGATTTTTGATAAAGCTTCTTGAAATCCTGCCACAATGGTGATATCTAATCTCTACATCTCTGGGGAAGCATGTGAACAGGCAGAGACCCAAGGTAGTGATGATGGATATTGTCCACTAAGACATGGCGGATCTTAGCCCATAGCAGTAAAGATGGTGACAAGATGATGAACAACTTCTGATTCAGGTTTACGTGCCTGGGCCTAGGTGAGGAATGAGAGAGAGAAAATCAGAGACACAGGGAGAGAGTAAATTGTAGACTTTGCTACTTTTACCTGGAGTTACTAAGAATGACAGACATAAATACATTGCTGACAATGAAGGAAGCCAGGCTCAACTAAGTAGGAGTCGGGAACTGAGATCAGAAACCATTTTGAGAGACAGGAGATGGTTGAATGAGACAAATGCCGTGAAGAGGTTGAGGAAAGATGAGATTTGAAAATTAGACTGGCCCTTGGGCTTAGTTGTAATGAGGTCATCAGAGACCTCACTGAAGGTCAGTTTTTCCCCAGTGACAAGGGCACAAGCTGGACTAGATGAAGTTGAAAAAGCAGCCTTATGAGAAGAATTGGGAGCAGGACAAGAAAACATAGTCTAAGAAGCAATGTGTGATGAGGAATTAAGATCAAGTTTCTACCGTTCAGATAATTTTATGGTGCTTGTGAAAATTTAACAAGGCTTTTAGGTTATGCGAAAAAAATTTAATAAGCACCAGGTTTAGAATGACTTCATTAGTGCTAGAGATTTTTTATTGCTCTTCAGATATACAGTTTCCACTGTATTTGTTTTAATTTTTTATTTGGTTACTTATCATTAGACTAGGAGCACATAAACTACCTGGAGAAGTCTCAAAGTCGCTCACATACACAGAATCAGAGAGAAATTAACAAGACATTGAGAAAGAGAATGAGAAAAAGAGGGAGGGAGGCTGATGTGCACACACAGAGATGCAAATGACCACACACACACACACACCCCAGTAGGAAAAAGGCAGAAAATACCAGGACCAATGAGTTTTCTTTTCCGTAACCTATGTTGATATTCATGACTATTTTATAATTAAAAATCCTAAGTTTCAAACATAGGAATTTACCTAGTTGTTCAACAGAAACATGTTCAATATTGCTCACTTTGTCACATATTGTACAAGATCGTATATGATAAAAGCAAGCATTTATAGTTATATTAAAAACGAATGATGAATTGGGGAAAATAATTCAGCCTTGAGAGAGTTAATGATTTTAAAAACACTGTAGTCTTTCCAAACATGTCAGCCAGCATGAGTTCTAAAATCTAACAACTTTTAAATAATTCTTCTGCATAGACGCTATTACAGGTAAACTTGTTTTCCGACGGGGGTAAGAGGCCATTGTGGAACATTCCATACCGTGTTAGGACAGAGTTACATCAGGAAGCTATTACGGTCATGCTAGCACCAGGCATAGATAAGTGTGAAATTATCAGCAACTGAACATTGGGGGAATACATTTCTGCATCAAAGGTGCCCTTTACTCTTCAACCAGAAAACCAAACTGCTGATTCAAATGAGCAGACCACTTAAAATTAAGTGATTCTTCATCTGAAAACTCCATATGCTGTATTTAACTACCTATTTCTAGGGATTTGCCCTTTCTTTTTTAGTAGAAAATAGCTGTTAATATCCTAGGGAAAATTTAGTGTTAAAGATTTACTTTAAACAAAAAGCAACTCTTGGTTGTCTGCGTTATTTGGAAACCATGTTCAATGCAAATTTACGAAAAGGATATATGTCACTGTGGGTCACTACGGAATATTCTTTTCGGGCTTTCTCTGTCGGACATGCAATCTCAGCTAAATGTTTAGAAGAAGAGGAATCAAATAAATTGCCCTATTTTGGGTCTTTCTCATCTGTATACAGTTGTGCAGCTCTAGTAGACCTGAAAATTGCCCAGAGACAAACTTTAAAAAAATAGAGTGCTTTTGAGGCAGAAAATTGCTTTTCTGCTGTATGGTCTAAAGGACAGGCAGTGACAGGAGGACAAGAAGTTGTCACCATGCAGTGATGTTGCAAAGCATATCCTCCATAAAAAAGAGGATAATTTGTTTTTATTTTCTTCCTTATTACCCACAAAAGGATCCAGTGCAATAACACTATAGCTTTGACTTAAACCCTTGCAATGAGATGTACAATTAGATTTTTGAAAGTCCATCTTTTAACCACACATGGTACTTCGTTTCCAGAGAAAAACAGCTTAATATACTTGATCATTCAGTATTTCTCAATTTTGCCAATAACCCTGAATGTCTGGTCTTTGGGATAAAATATAAATGCATTGTAGATCTGTCTTGGTTTCTATGTGTATAAGTCAGTTCCTCAGTACCATTTCGACAACCCTGTGTAGTTTAATATATATATATATATAAAGATTTTATGTACTTGGATTGGACCCTTGATATTTTTGGAAGATTTTTTTTATGTGGTTTAATTTCCATTTTTATGATGGTATGAACGAAAAATGGTAGAAAATATGTCTTTTGTGTGTTAAGGGAGTTGAAACTCCTCTGGGCCTGTTATCATGCTAATGAGACAGTTGAAAGATAGCAGGATTTTGTGTATTAATCTTACTAGGCATTTGCACACCAGAACTGCTCATTTAGAGTTTTAATGGCATTAACTGTGAATTTGCACAAAAGTAACAAAAAAAAATGCTTCCACATTATGGATCCATAATACCAAATGTTTATTAAAACCTATTTAAAGTATAATATATACACGGTGGACCTTGTCTAATGTATAGTATCTCAGTTAGAATTTTTCTTACAGTTTTGAAATAACTTGCTTTAATTGTTTACACAAAGGATTCTCTAGGTAGTTTGACACCTGATCAACAGCTCCATCCCAGTGTTAATACTCTTTGATCTCAATAATTTTTTGCGTCATGTTTAACAGAAAGCTTTTGTTCCTTTTAAGTTTTGATTCTCCTGCACAACACTGACCCATGGATGTGCATAGCGTGATTGCACCAGTGAAACTGACAATGGATGTGAGCACTGGCTGGACATTCCTCTCTCTTCAGCTTTTACTAAATTATTGAACTATAAATTCATACAGAGGAAGGGATCTGATAAATCTTCCAAGCCTGCCTGCACATTCACTGTGATGAACCATTCCTGTATAAGTAGAGACTCATCCAGTTTACTTTCTTTTTCTCATGCTAAATTATACTTGAAGTGTTAAGTACCAGTAATCCCATTTTAAAAATTTCTTTCTTCTAAAATATCTATTGTTTGTGCACTACATAGTTTTTCTCTTTATCAGTCATTCTTTCTTTCATTCAGCAAATATTTCTTGAATAGCCCCATGGAATAGTAATGGCTGGGCACTATAGATACTCTGTAGACCCAATCCATGCTCTACAGGGTTTACCATTCTGGAGCACATGAAGTAGAACGCCAAGTGGATAGTGTGTGCACTGTATTTCACACTGTAGTGAGAATACAGCTAAGATGATCCATAGTACTTACATTGGCTTTGGGGACAATGGAGTCATAGTCGTTGACTCTTCCTTCTCCAGATTTCATTCCTACCCATGGCCATTTTTCTGTCATAATGAAACAATCACTTAAGACGTATTACCCTCAAATATGTATAGCTTTCTTTATATCACCTTTTCAATTCAGCTTTCCTTGGCTTATGCCCTAGCCAAATTGTTGGAAATCGAGAGGTGTCTGAATCTCATCAGTGCCATCTCCACAGCCCATATCAGCAGGTGTTGGATGACTTTTGGTGCATGACTGGCAGTCAGATGTTTCTGTTCTCACTTCTGAATTACGGCACCTAAGAAACAACTATTTAGTCTGTAGGATGTATACGGTAATAGAAATGATTTATCTGTTCTTTACAATGAGCCCACATTCTGGATGATAATTGCAGTTCTTCCTGTACAATGGAATTTTTACACCATTTCCCCTGCAATGTTAACATGTCATATTAATAGATTTGCCTGTGAGTTTCACATGGAATCTGAAATTAGCCTGTCATGTAAAAGCCCCTCAAATGACTATAAAGTGGCATACAGCAGGTGGGCCCTGCCTTCGTTAGACGGAGAGGTGCTGAGCGTAACTGTCTGGAAGCTGCTGTAGTCTCTCGCTGACGTGGCACACAGCCTCCAGCCCGCTCACCGTCTCCTTGCCTGCCCATTGTAGTTCTTATCCTCTCACTCCTTTGGTGCAAAATGCTCCATTATTTTCAATTTGTGCTATGCCCATCTCCTGCCTCGGCCTATTAATCCATGCCAACCACAGGGACAAATGGGAGCAGATGATTGCACACTCAGCATCAACATCGCTGAATTTCCATCACACATTGGGAGGCCTTTGCCAGAAGTGTACTCAGAAGACTAAATGGTAGAAGAAACTCTGGGCTCACAGATGGGCCATCGCATGTCAGTCTTCCTGACAAACATTCATGGCATAATAACAGGAAAAAATCACACACTGGCTCTCAGTGATAAATCACAACAGTAACTGTTATAGACTATTTGTAAACATTAGTGCCAGAGAAAGCTATCTTTTGTAAAGGCCTTTACTATCCAAAATGAACTACTAGAAATCTTCACTTCTTTTTAATCTTCATGGATTCATAATTGTAAATCTGTCAATGGGAAATGTATGGTAAAATTGATTTAAAAGATTCACTCTTAAGTTTTAATCACAGGGACAAGAACAGACATGGTTATTTGATTATTTAAAATTCCATGATGTTGTCTTCTCAGTATCCTAGATTGTGATTTTACATGAAGCATAAGAATAGTCACTAAGAAAATGGAGTTGATTTGATGAAAATCAACCAGAGAGCAATTTGTGCCCGTATCCATTGAGATGGTGCTTTTCAAGTTGTTTTCAAAGAATTCCTAGGGACACCCCAAAATACCCTTGGGGACCACCAGAAATGGGTGTTACCGGAACTGAGGGGCAGAGCCTGTGTGCCTAGGTTCCTCACTCCTTCCTCACTCTGTTTTCTATCTGTTTTAAGTGATTGGCTTCTTTATAACATTGTGTTAAGAACAGGGTTCTACTGTTAAAATAAAAGTTTGAAATTCAAGGTAGAGTTACAATACAGAAGATGACTTTATAACAAGATAGGATCTTAGAGTACCTTCAAAATCATCAGCGAAGTTAAACAAGCATATATTAACAGTGGGAGGGAGGGAGAATTTCTGCTGGTATGAATATAATACTGCAGAAGGTACTAAGCATTTCAAAGTTCATTTTTTATGTATATAGTAATTTATGCAATATATAGTAATTCTCTTTAAACAGACTCTTCAACAGATTGATTATCTAATAATTCTGAATAAATGAATTTAATCAGTTGCGCACCAAAAAGCCCATGTAATTTACTTTAAAATACATCAAAAGCAATAAAATATGAATAACATTGTCTTTTTTTATTAAGGTGCTTTATATTTAATATATATACATCTTTTAAAATGTGCCCTAAACTACATTTTTAATCAATTTTTTAAGAAATTTCTCTTTATGTATCTGAGTTTTAATATCATTTTGGCAATTTTCTATTTAAAGTCTAGTTCTTCATATTCCAAAGCAATTCAATAGTTGTCTCCATGTCTCTTTTTTTATCAGATTATATAGTCCTATCTTGTAGATTGATTTCATGTGTATAAATTTATATTAAATTTTTTGAGTATTTAAAAATTCCGAGCAATTTTTCATTACACTTTACACCTTGTCTGCACTACGTTGTGAGGAAGATGAACTAGATTATTCAGTAGTTCACTTCCACAGCTCTCTGAGCTCTCAGGGTCAAGCATTTCCAGGGAGAGCCAGAGAATCCATATAGCCCTTGCCATAAAAGAGCCCAGGAATCCTAAGAGTCAAATGCAGCCTAAAATTAGCCTTACAGGTGCTAAATATTCTATCTTGGGCAGCTACTTCTGCAAGTAGAAAACAAACATTGATTAAAGAACCTAATAGAATGTTTTGCCTTGATAATTGCAGAAGCTGTAGGAAAGAATACACATTCTCCAAATCGAACTTTACTAAATGAGGGTCAGTAGCTTTAAGCTTTTTATAGTACAAGTTCAACCCTGCAGTAAGTGAATATCTTAACCACAGGAACACTGAAAATTCAATGATATTTTCATAATTGCAATTCGGGTAGTCAATAAACACTGCAACCTGAAGTAGCTCACTTTGAAGAAAACTTGACTGCCTAGCTAAGAACACTACCACATAATATTAATAAATCAAACTACTGAACTCTGAGTATAATAGGACAATTACCTCCAGGAAGCATTAATATTCATTATTCCCCAAACATTAGTTTGTATAGACAGCTGCAGACACCATGCATGTAGCACAATTATAGTGCATCAGAGACATTCCATATAATGTTGTTTGAAATTTTCTGCATATCTTGTTACCTGTCTCAAATACTTTCTTGTGGCTAAATAATAAATACTTCCTTGTGGCTAAATAAAAAAAATATATACTTATCTGTGTGAATAGATAATAGGTGAGAAAAAATAATTATCAGGCTCAATGAAATGTGGCAATCTAGAGGATATGAGTTTACAGGTAGATTTTTTTCTTTTGTAGCCCAAATGAGAAATATTTCAGAGAAATAATATTAAATTATAAAATAAATGTCAGACATTATGAAAGCTCCATGCATGCCACTACAATCTAAAATATCTTCACTTCTTTGGCTTCAATTTGGTTGTCATTGGCTTCTCTTTACTTAGATATGTGTGTTAGTTTTGAAATATTATAAAATAACCAAGCACAAAAAGGGTACATCATAACCAGTCTTCTAGAACAGAATGTAGCTCTAGAAGTAAAAATTTTGAATGATGTTCAAGAAAGTAATAAATGTTGTCCCAAATTCATCAAGTATGCATATTGTTTTTAAGAAATCAAATACATCCTAATTAAAGAGGTCACATGCAGAACTGACATCACCCCAAAATTCTACATAACCGGTGGGACCACAAGGTAACCCTAGATAAGCAAAGGACTGTTTGAAAGGGGAATGGAATAGCAGGGCATACTGTCTAACCAAAGCAATTTAACAGAAAGATCAAAGATTTACAGAGCCCCTCCCTAACCTCCTTAATGGTGAGCTCTAAGGTCTTGTGGTAGTGACTAAAGTCTAAATATTCTAGCATTTTGCCAACCAAAGCACTCCAGAATCTAGAATTTTTGAACTGTGTAGTATGCACCTTCAGTTATAACGGGAGCATTGACGCAGAAAGTAAATGGTATTTAGAAATCAGACAAAGCCACGTTGAGTGCCCAGGTTATTAGAAGGATGGCTATTAACTATTTTTGTTTTTTACATGAAAGGAAGAGGGAATGGGAAAGAGCATGTTTCTATCAGTAACTTTATGCTTCATTCAAATCAATTCTACAGTTATTTCTCTTGACTTAGTTTTTGTTCTTCAGTGTCCCTTCAACTACTTCTTATGTTTGGGAAAGAAAGCCACAAAGAGCATCATAGTTTGGGATTAAAAATAAAACTCAAAATATATATTATCCATCATCTCCATTTCCAGACCCAGGAAAACTTTTGATTGGTATTTGTTTTTATTCTGATTATAAAGCTAATGATATTAATTATAATGATTTGGAAAATACCAGAAAAGTGAAATTAAAAATTTTAAGTCACCCCAGTGTTACCTCCAGAGACAATAATTGTGAATGCTTTGATGCATTTTTAAGAATGTTTCTCTATGCATATGTGTAAAGTATATTTTTATTTAATATATTTATTGGATATCATATTGGAGCATTTTTCAATGATACCAAGCATTTTAGAATAATATAACTTGACTGATTAGCCAATGGACAATTAAATTATTTCTCACTTTTTTCACACTTGCTCTGCCAAAAGCAAGTTATCAAGATTTTTGCTAATTTTACATTCCAGTTGAATAAAATGCAACTATAATCCTTAAAAATATAATACATACAAAATAAATAAATATATCTTATGGAGTTTTATACAAGTAATTAGAAGAGGAAAAAATGACATCATATTTTAATGGAACTTTTTAATCACCTTTAATTTAAAGGATGAAAGTATCAACTTATTGAGTCCCATGCTTTAACCACGTCATTGCATGTAGTTTAGTTGTTTTCATTGAGGAGTACTATTCCATTATATGGTTCAATTTGTTTATTCATGTATCTGTTGTTGGACATTTGAGATGTTTCCAGTTTTTTGCTATTATGAATAAAGCTGTCATGAACATTCTATAGCAAGCATTTTTGTGGACATAGGTGAATTCACTCTAGGGTGACTGCTACAAAAGGAATTGCTTATGTGATAAATGTGTATTTAACTTTTTAAGAACTGCCAGTTTTCCAACATGGTTGTTGCATTTTACTTCTTCACTGCAGCTATGACATATATTGACCAAGGTATGTATAGGCGTGTGTGTGTGTATATATACACAAATATTTATATTTATATAATACATAAATTAGATATGTATTATATAGATTTGCCAAGGGTAAATTTATCACTTTCAGCATTTTCAGACAGTTCTTTCTCAACTGAGTATCATTATCTTTTACTCTTTGAATTCTAATCCAAACACGTTTGAAACCTTAAAATTAAAATTAAAAACGTAGAGAAATTTATATAATTCCAAACATTATATTGATTTGGCTTAAATGGAAGGATCTTCAAAATGATTTTTCAAATTGATGATTAAGTTAGCTTAGGCATGGTAGTTTTTACGCAATAAGAATTTCATTTGTCTATTTTGGCTTTTGTTGTCAATGCTTTTGGTGTTTTGGTCATGAAGTCCTTGCCTACACCTATGTCCTGAATGGTTTTGCCTAGATTTTCTTCTAGGGTTTTTATGGTGTTAGGTCTTATGTTTAAGTCTTTAATCCATCTGGAGTTAATTTTAGTGTAAGGTGTCAGGAAGGGGTCCAGCTTCTGCTTTCTGCACATGGCTAGCCAGCTTTCCAAAAATTTTGCATGTTCTTCACATGTACCCCAAAACCTAAAATGCAATAAAATAAATAAATGGGAAAAAAAATTCATGTCTTTCCCTATTATAGGGAGAAGGCTGGAAAGAAATAGAGCCTGACTCTTACCTATATTTTTCTCTTGTCTATATGGCTTCTAATTAAGTGATGTAACTTAGCAGGAATTTGTTTCTTTATTGTTGAACAAAGACAATGTCCAATCATTTATTGTCTCTGGCCTTCAGTATCAAATGCAGGATAAGAGCATCTCTTTAACTGTAAGATTCAGGGTTCTCCTTAAATGTGTCTATTTTAATTTTGTATAGATTCCAGGTTTCTTTCTTCTTTAATTCAGATTAGTTATTTTAATTGACTCATTTTTATTTCTTTAGAAGAAAAATCAAATGAAGTTTTAAACAAAGATATCCTCATAGTAATCTCATGCTCCAAGTAGAACACTGTGCAAACAAATAACTGAGTTAAATCATGCATATTTTTAAATTTTGTTTTCCAAGTTGTAAAAGTAAAGCAGAAGTCACAGCATAAACTTCTGAACAGCATTTATCTTAGGTTTCCTTTTTCCAACAAACTTAATGATTTTTTTCTCCTCTCAGTTATTTGAAAACTACAAATAACACAATATATGTTGCAATATGCTCATCAAAACATACAGAGAGATTAGCCTTCTTTGATTTGATTTCTGCTGTGTGTAGTTCTGAGTCTAAGAATGGATCTATAAATAATCTGTAGCAATTTGTTGATGGATTTTCTATTATCTCCTATGTCTTTCTTTATGGGAGATAATAAAGAAAGAAATGTCTTTCACTTTAGAGACTAAGGACACTGCAAACATAATTAATAGGCAGATACAGTAATGCATCCAAATGGGTAAAAAGTCCCATTTACCACTATTAAATTAGTAAGTGGATCGTGAATAAAGAATCAAAAAAGTAAGCTAATGACAAATTTGCTTAGATGGAAGGAAAAATAGTGGATGATAAAAATAGTTTTCTTATAAATAATATAAACCAAGGGATAAACATTGTTTTATGGATTTTTGGATTCTCTATATGAATTCAATTACCTATTCTGCATTTTTGGTATTCTACTTATAAACAGGTTTATTATACTTAATACATACAGATGCTGTAGTGATTAACATGAGATAATATAATTAGAGTATCTAATAAAGTACCTAGAGTAATTATAGTAACTGCATGAAATTTAGGTCGCATGCACTGTAGTCCAACTGTGGATCTGTTGCTGGGATCCCCTCTCAAATGTCACACTGCTGTGGTTGTATTATCTAAGGTTAACATACTTCTCAAGGGAACGCTCACACCCTCCCAAGGTCTACCTGCTTAATTTTAAGATAGAATTTACTCCCTGTTTAATAGCAAAGGGGCACATAAGAATTGTTAAAGTCTGATGTACTTTCAAATTTCGTACCTACTGCTTGAAGATACAAGAGCAACACACATGGAGGAAGTAGAAAATATAAGGCTGTAGAGGCAAACAGATGCTACATCTTCTGGTAAAACACTGGACATAGTAAGAATGTAAGAGGGGATACCATGAGGGTCAAGTCAGGAGGCTTTGCAAAGGAGGCATGCCTTAAGGAAGCTGAAAGAAAAGTTAGAGAAGCAGAAATTAATAGGGTAAATACAGTAGTAAATATCAAGAATATTCGCTGAAATATTCTTGATATTATGCTGGCAAAAAGATGAAAATCAAGTTGCATGGATACAGCAGGACTAAACTGGAACACTGGAATATATATTGACAGGTGCTTTCAGCCCTTAAGAATTCTTAAATCAATGGGTGTGTCCCAGCCAGATGGGAGTTTCTTTGGGTTTAGCAACTCTTAAGACTTGTTTAAATGGTCTATCACAAGGTGTAGTGTCTATTTTCCAAGAGTAGCTTTGTTCAAAATATTCTTAAGGGTAAATGCTGCCTATTTTTCATAGTGCATATGAATCTTTCTCTTTTTAATAAAGCCTCCCAAAAAGATAACAATATTAATGCCATGTTATACTTTATTTCTGTACATACAAAGTGAATATTTTATAAAATGAAAGGCTGCAGAATAAGCCATTCAACAAGATTACATTCAAACTGATATCTAATGGGTAAAGTAGTGATAAATCACACTAAACAAGAGTTGTATAGTGATCAAGCTGTGAAGCTTCAGAGTGGTCAGTGTATCAAACATTCAAGAAGAATGTAGAGTGGATAGATATGTGTTATAAGAAAACAGGAATATCAAGGTGATTTTTTCCCTTCTTTTTCTCCATTTGTTTTCATGGATATATGTAGGTAACTAACTGCAGACAGAGCCAAACAACCCCAATTAATTCAGCACAGTTTGGCACAATTGGCACCCCCTGCTGAGAAGAGACAGGATCTGAGCTAAGCAAAAGGTGTGAATTGGCTCTTCCTAGTTAAAAGCTGCACCTCTGCAGATGAGTATTACCAGCGTTACCTGCAGTGCATTCTCGGGGCAGCTAACAATGTAGGTTGCTGGTATCATACTCATCTAGGCAGTAAAAAAAGACCAGTGTGCAACATTGCTCCTACATTGGAGAAAAATCGGGCCATCCTGGAGTTGAGATTGGTGTGTTTGTGTGGGTAGTTATGTGTGCATGTGTGTTTATGTATGAGGCTGATTTGCTGAAGTTGCTGAATCTGATTAAAAAAAAAAATTCCATGAATCTTCAGTTTTGCTTTTGAGTGGGAATGTGCACACTCTGAAAATTTGTTGCCAAGGGCGTATTTTTTCACTATACATTTGTATTATAATCTATCAAGCTTGCCATCACATCACTTAAAGCCTTTTCACTATCTTTTGGCAATACAGTATAAATTATTTTGGAACCAAACCTAAAAGGAATTTAAAAAAAAATTATCTTGCATTTTATTCAAAGAAAAGCAAATTTATTAATGAGCAGCTGAGAAATCAGTGGGTCTGGATTCTATTTGAAGATGAGGTTAATAGCTTATTTTATTTTTACTATCATAAGGAAATAATGATATGATGAAATGATAATAAAAACTGGATTTTCATTAGTAATTAGGAGGCCTAATAGACTCCTCTTCATTGGTGGGACATTCAACAAGCTTTGCAAGCGTTTCATCTCTTTGTTGATAGAGGTAACTATTTCATTAGCATGTATATTTATAAGTTATTTAAGAAGTTTTTGAAGAAGTTTTAGAGTAAATGAGGTTTTTGTAGAAAATGAGGAAAAATGGTCTTTAACTAAATTCTAGTACTACATGCTTTAGTAATCTTAAGAACTATTTCATACCTGGGAAGTGTTAGAACTTTAACTGAATTATTTTCAGTGCTATAAAATGGAGTGTTCCTTTTTCCAATTTCTACAGTTGAATGTCGGATTGGATGATGCTTCCTCAGCTCTTCCATCGCCCTCCAGGCAACATATGTTATTAAACCACAGACGGTCATCAGGGAGAGCTGTGAGCATGTGGGAAATTAGGGTTCCTAAGTAGAGAGAAGTTGGTAAATCTATAAAACTGTGGATAATGTCTCTCTTGGGCCATCTCTCTACTTTAAATTATCCCTGTTAACCAAAATAAACTTAAGGAATCATTCCATGGTTAATGTGCTTTGATATATCTTGCTTAGTTGTGGACAGGAGGTCTGTCTTACGTTTCTAGAACAAATTTTTTCTCTAGGTACTCATTGCTATTGATTTTGTAGACAAAGGGATGTGATCAATGACATGACAGTTGCAGTCTAAAAATGATTGGGGCAGGAAACTTAGTAATGATGAGCTAACCTCAAAAGGCTTCACATCGAGGTGCTTATGTGGACCTCTTGCCTTCTCAAAATTGGGAAGGAATCCTGGGAGAGCTACTTTTTACAAGGGTTCTCTTGACACATTCTTCATGTCAGGTCAGAAATACCATGAGTATCTTTCCCACTGTATTTCAGCTGAAGGGCAATAAACCCTTGAAGGGCACCATTAAAAAAATAAAGCTGTATTTGTTATATAATGGAGAGAGGTGACAGTGAGAGTTCATAACTTCAAGTTCTGTAAAAAGGATCAAGTTACATTCCTTATTCATTTTCAAGCATAAATGAGATCATCCGAAAACTAAATTTTCTCTACTTGTGGAAATATCCATTGACATATATACTTCACCTGTACCTGTATTTATAGTAATGGTTTTACAGTATCCATTTTATGCTCCTAGAATTCTTTATCATGTCTGTTTTATGCTCATAGAATTCTTAAAACTATGATATCATTCATCTAGCGCATACTGATGTATTACTGTGCAGTAGGTCCCATGCTAGAGGCTGAGGATTAAAAGATAATGCTTTATGTGTAATCCTTTCCTTTAAGATATCCTACAACCTATTTATCCATACATGTTACATTGTGATGTGTTAATCACAACAAATGTAATCCATGCAAGAAGAGGGAGAACAAATTTATATACATGAAGAAGGCCATTAGGAAAGCCTCCTGGAAGAAGCACTGAGATTAGCATGAAAATGTGCATAGAAACTTGGTTAGAGAGATAAAATACAGAGGCAGTACCTATGCAAAGGCCTAAGGAAGAGAAGCCTCATGGCCATTTTATCATATGGAGTTTAATAATCCTAGATCATGGAGGGTGGCTTGAAAAAAAAAAAAAAAAAAAAAGAGAGACAGAAATTAGGCCAAAACTGGGGCCAGGTAAACTCATGAATGGTGTTATGTATCCTGCTAAGGAACTTGACTTTACCTGCAGGCAATGAGCCATCACTAACAGGTTTTAAGCAGAGAAGAAAGAGCTAGCCTTGTAACTGTAGGTGAGCTGACCAAGTATATATAATGCACGTGTCAGCCAAAGAAGCAGGGATGGTCCTGATTGAATATCTCTCTCTGTACCAGTTTGCCCAAAAGTATAACTGCCATCGTTTCAAGAAGTGATATACTTCGAAGGGAGCTGAAATTGTGGTAATGATCTTCCTTCTAGTGATATTTTTGCATATTTTGTGAAAAATGTAAACAATTTGGCAAAGTATATATCTGTGCTTCCCTAAGCATGCCCAATGAATTAAAAGTGATATCATGAAAGAGTTTACATATTTTTTCACACTATTCTTGTTTACTGTTTTAAAAATCGTGGACAGTTGCATTTTTAAGGTGGCATCATTATGCCATGAGAAGATACTGTTTAGGGTGTTACCAGGGTACAGTGAATATGGTGGAAAGTTAGGATTGTTATAGACAAAAATGTATGTACATGGTCTCTATTTTACAGCATTAAAAGATACAGTGGAAAGAAGGAATTTTTGAGTCTATGTATTTAATACTATGAAACGTGCCTCTGGATAGGTGTCTTATGAGCTAGTTTTCTCGTAAATAAAATATAGTGGTATCTTTTAAAAACAGCCTATTGATTAAAAGAAACTTCCACTCATAAGCTGAGTGTCTGATATTTCAAAACTAAGAATTTTTTTAGTATTATTTAGATATTTCATTGATATGAAAACTGAACACTTGCGACTACAGACAGCAGAATGCCTTAGGCAACCAAGCATACCAAAATATACTGCACAGAGAGACTTTTACTACTCCTGCTATTTAAAGACCTATTTTCATGAGCTTATTAGCTACTAGTGATCCCGAAGGAGAAATACAATTAAAACTTAATCATACCAAAAGCTGGGATTCTTCTGATTCAGCGAACTTGTAATCTATTATATTTAGTAGTTTACTTGTAAATGTCTGAAGGCTGAGAATGAGAATCATATAAATGGGCTTCATTCCATAGTGATACAACTGCTTTGAACTCACACCACAGGACTTGTCTTTTCTGCAGGTACTTCACTCTGTCAGGCTCTCCCTTTTCCTTTACACTTTTCAGGGTTTCTAAAGTGTGGCATCTCTCTTTTCTTTTGTGAAAGTAGAATAGCTCCAGTTTCCTTTATCATATTACACCATTCCTCAGATTTCAGATATGAAATTAAATCCTTACAAAATAGATGATGCTGAAGAATTTGAGCCCACATTAGCAAGTCAAGTTAAGAGTTGAGAGATATAGAGAAACCACGCTCAGATGATCCTATATTTGCCCAGGAGCTCGGGTGAACAGCGGGGATTCTATTACTGAGAATATTAAGAGGACGATGCTGTTTCATTTACAAATATTGATTCTCATGTGCATCCCTACCCTCCCTGCTACCATCACCACCACCTTCTGTTATGGGATACAGTGAGCTTCCTTAAGACCATGTCAAATAGAAAGAAGCAATGAAAGAAGAAGGCAGGGTGGACATTGTTTTCCATGAAGTTTTTCCTCCAGGTGTCATTCAGGGCACACTCCATGTGGTCACTGCAGAAGGTAGACTGGTTAGAGCGCAACAGGCACAGCAGGAGACAGTGGGCAACCAGGGATCCTGCTGGTCTTACAAGCACTTGCCAAGTCATCTTCTCTGTGCAGCTTCTGTAGGGACACTGACAATCAGCTTTGCCAGCAGCTGGTGCCACAGAGGTGATCTTCGTATCGAACAGAGAATAAAAGCCTTTCAGAAGGGAATAGAAGAATTGAAATGGTTTGTGTGTCACTTGGGAGCAGAACTTAATACTCTAATCGGTACTTTCATTCCATATTTCTTTTGAGTCTACTAGTTTTAGGAACTGAATTTATTTCAGAATGAGGCTATGCAAGTATTTTTAACTTTGACTCAAATTGTAATTATTTTTGTATTCACCCCTATCTTTCTATGGGGAAAAAGCACAAAGAATGCTGTACTTGGGGCTCTCACCACCAAATTAAGGTTCACTTATAATTTTGACTAAGTGAAATGAAAGAACAAAGATAGCAGCCCCAAAGAAGAGTTATAGACAAGACTATAGGCCTGGCATGGTGATTCAAGCCTGTAATCCCAGCACTTTCGGAGGCCAAGGCAGACAGATCACTTGAGGTCAGGAGTTCAAAACCAGCCTGGCCAACATGGTGAAATGCCATCTCTACTAAAAATGCAAAAGAATTAGCAGGTGTGGTGACAGATACCTGTAATCTCAGCTACTCAGTAGGCTGAGACAGGAGAATTGCTTGAACCTGGGAGGCAGAGGTTGCAGTGAGCTGAGATCGCGCCACTGCACTGCAGCCTGGGCAACAGACTGAGACTCCATCTCAAAAAAAAAAAAAAAAGGAGAAGGGGAAGAAGAGGAAGAACAAGAAGAAGAAGAAGAAGACTATATAAACCACATTATTAATGGCCTAAAAGATTTCATTAGTACTTGTATTTTGGGTAGAGACTACTAGCAGCTCTCCTGACAAGGAGGTTTTCTTAGGGAGAATCCGGTACCAATATCGTTACTAGGATTCTCTTGCTTTAGTCTTGTTCCTAATTTCTACTTCTCCCTTATGACTTCTTTTTTGTTCTTGTCATCACACTCTTCCTATTCTTATGATTTAATGTTTGGAAAGATTTGCCATTTGCCATTAGAATTTTTTTTAGTCTATCTTGAAGTAATTGGGACAAATTGTCACATATAAATACACCATTTTTAAAAAGACTGACAACAAAAATATCCAGTAGTGCTGAAGAGCTCCATTCTCTCCTTTCTGTACAAGAAGAGAGCTAGACTTTTCCTGCTGGGTGGGAGATCACTTGTCTTGTTACACAGCCCTAGAATTCATCACCATTAACTTTAGGAAAATTGTTCTGAAAGTGACACAAAGTGTTTACAGATCAAACTTGTACAAGAGGAGAAAAATGTTTCCTTGTATTCCTTTTAAATTAATGAATTACCACCATTTAATTTTTAATTCATGAATGTTCATGTTAATTATCTACTGTATATTAGACACACTTCTTGGAACTTAGGGGAGATTCCTGTGAACAAAACAAACAATGAATGATCCATGGCTTTATGGGGCCCCAAATTTGAAGAACTTATTTTCTTGTTATTTACCCATAAATAGTAACTAAATTAAAAATGGATTACATAGAAAGCTTTAATTGTTGCACTAAACAAAAACAAGGAAGACCATGTCTAGACAAACAGCTAAGACTGGTGTGTGTCAATTCAGTAACACTTACAGAGTGCTTATTAGCGAACAGGCAGTATTCCGAGCATTATTTTCTCCATAAGCTCATTTCACACCTAAAATACCTTTTAAGATAGCCATTACTATTGTCTGCATTTTACAGGTGGAAGGACTTATAGGTGAAGCATTGAAGTTAAACTACATGTTCTAGATTATAGAAATTACTCTTTTCTCCTTCTCATATTTAAAATGAGACTAATACTACTTTCCTTCTGTATTTCATGAGGACCAAGTGAAATTCCTTATTCACGTGAACTGACATTGCCTGCACCATGATTGCTGTCCTCCAAAATTTATTCCCTTTATCCCTTTCTGGAATATTCAGGTTATATGATAGAATTTGACTTCCTTTTCTTCTGTACTTGTAGTGATATTAACTTCCAATTTATCATGGATGTAATTTTATTCCATCTTCCCTTAATTAATGAACTGGGAAACAGTACTACAGTTTATGTCATATAAAAAAATAGCAAATATTCACATAGCATTTCCTGTATTCTATGTGCTGTTTAAACATCTTTACCTATATGAACTCACCTTAGTCTTTTTGATAGGCAATATTACTATCATCCCCATTATGCAGACAAGGAAACTGAGATGCAGGAGAATCAGATCATTTGCCTGGGATCCACATGTGATGAATGTGGAGTCCAGATTCAAAGGGAAACATCTGAGTCCAAGGGCTTCTGCTCCTAAGTTCTGCATGGACATGCTTGTATATATTAATACCATTAAAAGCAGCTATTTGAAAAACTGAGTTTCATTATGGGAAAAATGGGAAGATTTGTTCCACAGCTTTGGATATTTGGGCTTTCTATATATTAAAACAACACTGAAGGCAGGAATCAGTGTCAAGCACTCAAAGATAACTATCTCTTTATGGGCTAACACTTCCTTCCAATTCAAAATGCTGACCACTGGGTGCCTTTCTGTCTGGTGTCACGTTTTCACCAGCCACGTGTCAAAAATTACCTTATAATCTTGCAAGTTTGCAGGGTCACAGTCCTGCAAACATGCTAATTAGCAACATTTCGGCTCCAAAGTCTGCAAAGCTGAGCACAAATTATAAACCTATTTGTGTGTGTGTGTGTGTGTGTGTGTGTGTGTGTGTGTGTGTGTGTGTGTGTTTTATAAACCAGACACAACTAGCTAAATCATATTAACTTTTGTGAAAAATTTCATCCCGGGTTATGATTTGTGACATACTATGAATTTGAAAATCATACCAAACTGCTTCTGGAAAGAAGAAATATAATTAAAAGGCTTGAAACCCTTTTAACTTTTAGTAATTATAATCAGAGATAAGTTTCTAGCAACACACTTTTTTCCTACAAGCTGTTTACAAAGGAATTGTACTGCCACCCACTTCATTCTGATTTGTTTTCCTCTTTTAATGCTGTTGAAACAGAATTTGTTCTCAGCCAGTGAAGAATAATCTAACATTAGGCTTTTATAGATATAAAAGATTGGTTATTATTTCTTTTTGCCTTCAGTTTAAAATACATAAATAAAATACACTTAAAAATACATAAATATTGAAAATGTTCAAGTGCCCATTTATACATTATTATTGATAACTAAGTATTGGTAGGTATTTCATTCACTGTATCTTGCATTTCACCAAGTTCTTAAATTTCAAATTTGCAGGTAATCTTGGAAGATGGAGGAGAAGCTGGCATTTTTCTCGGCTTGCCTCATTTTAACTGAGAAGCATGAGGGGAAATGATATACCCAGGGGTTTTATTAACCACCATAAATATAGAACCTAGAGGCTATTTGTAAGATGTATCTATTTCAAAAGTATCAATACTACCTAAAAGCAAATTATTGTTAAAAATGATTGCCATTTTAGCTATCTGCTCATCTTTTGTTTTGGAACCTTAGCTGGGAGCCATGAATATAACATTCCAAGAAACAACAACAGAGATTTCTTGTTAATCTTTTATGGACCTTGTTTATCCTCCACCATCATCAGTGCTTCTCATTGACCTTGACATCAAATCTACCAATGACATTGTTTTTGAAAGCAATGATCAAAAAGCTTTTTATTGAAAGCCTAATATGTCTCAGGCATTTTGGTAGGCACTATACAAACGTTATCCCAATTAATCCTGTCAACAACCACATAAAATAAATACTATTCATATCCTCATTTTAAAAGTGAGGAAACTGCCAGGCATGGTGGCTCATGCCTGTAATCCCAGCACTTTGGGAGGCCAAGGCAAGTGGATCACCTGAGGTCAGGAGTTCAAGACCAGCCGAACCAACATGGTGAAACCCTGTCCCTACAAAATACATAAATTACCCAGGCATAATGGAGGGTGCCTGTAATCCCAGCTACTCGGGAAGCTGAGGTTGGAGAATCACTTGAACCCAGGAGGTGGAGGTTACAGTGAGCCAAGGTTGTGCCACTGAACTCCATCTGGGTGACAAAAACGAGACTTCATTTCAAAAAAAAAAAAAAAAGCGAGGAAACTAAGATCTAGAGAGGCAAGCAACATTTGCCAAGGTCACATGACAAATGTCAACTGCGAATGTAATTTTAGTTAATTTGACCTCAGAAGCTGAGTCTTAACCAGGCTATTTTGATGAGAGTGTCCTTAAAGCCATCAACAAGGCTATGCATCTGAGGGCTTATTTCTGTAGTGCCACTTATATAAAATGATAGCTAAGAAATCTCCCAACTTTCATTTTCATAAAACTTGAAATAAAATTAGGGACATATTTCTATTCAATCACAAAAAGTAACTTTAGTAGACTTTCTCTGTTTCCATGAAGTAGAGGTCTTTGATAAATTAGTGAGCTATGGTTTGTTTATTATTTTCTCTCTATTACCTCTGCTCCAGTATGGTAAGAGCTATTGTACACAAGAGTCTATCTGAGAATAACAGCCTAAACCAGACTGGGAATCAATATATCTCATTGTAAACTAGATTTATTTACTGATTGACTGTTAGTAGTGGGAAGATGGTATTCATTCCTTTGGCTGTCAGGACAAATCACCAAAAGCCTGGTGGCTTAAAACAACAGAATATTCTCTCCTTTGGAGGCCAAAAGTCTGAAATCAATGTGTCAGTAGGGTGACACTTCCTCTGAAGACTGTGGGAACAAATCCTTTGCACTTTCAGCCTTTAGGGGCTGCAGGAGTTCTTTGGCCTGTGGTCTCATGACTTCACTTTCTGCCTCCGTTTCACATGGCCGCCTTATTCTTCTTCTCTGTATGCCTCTATCAAGGACACTTCCCATGGGCTATAGAACACACTCCACTGGTCTCATCTTGAGATCCTTAAATTAGTTACCTCTACAGAAAGTTACCTTTCCTCCCAAGTCATATTCACAGGTTCTGGGAATTAGAACACATATATTAGAACACATAGATGTATTGCGATGGGGTGGAGGCTATTATTTTTCAACAGCAGTGAAACATGAAATACGAAATGATCTGTAGATTTCTGTAGACTGTGGACTAGAAGTTGAGTTAGACCATTAACTGAAGTAAGGAATACAAAAAGAAAGAAGTGCAGAGAGATGAAGAAAGAGAGGATATAATGTATTTTGTTGTGGACCTATTAACACTGGAATAGTAATGCTTAGTTTGTAGCTCTAGAAAGAGGTCAGGATTGGAAAGAGGGATTTTTGTAACTCCTTATCATTGAAGGTAAAGTCAGGAGAGTTTTTAAGTTTACCTGAGGGGAGAAAAGTAGCATGAGAAAGCAATGAGAGAGAGAATATCGCAGAACATTTCTTTCATTTGCTATAATGCATTATGGCAGAAGAGGAGCTATCAAGAGAGACTGAAAAAGAGTGTTCAGTATAGGGCAGTTGAAAATAATGTATTATGTTAAGTATATGGATCATACAATAGGGGAATTCGAGAAGATGCCAAATATAAACAGCCTATTTCATAATGGTATCAGAAATCACATCTGGATATTGCTAACATCTCACCTCTATCTTCTTTACCCAGTGGTTATTCATTGAATATTAACTGTCGGATGCATTCCATACCTTTTAATTTCTCTCTAGCTTTTTATTCGGCTCCAAGCATGTGGACAAGAATGCAGTGTAATTTTACTCTATAGCAAACTGACCAGTATGATAAATATCTGTGGTTGTCACCGTTAGACCTGACCCATGGTCCCCGTAGACCAGAGGTTCTGATTGACTGATTTTCCCCTCCCTTTGTGCACATGAGGATAGTTAGTGATTCTGTCTATTAGACTAAGCAAGTAAACAACCTTGGCCCTTTGGGCCACAAGGATGACAGTGGCAGTAGGCTCAAGTTGCCTCCTGTCATTTTGTCGGATTTTCTCTTCCCAACTATTGTGTTGGTTGGTTTTGATGAAATCACAACTTTGAATTTACAGCTTAAGAAAACTTATTTGTATAAACCTTGCACCTAAACCTAGTATTGGCAATGTTTTTCAAACCTGTATCATCATGGTCCCCCAAACGAACCTTTTTAGATATTTTCTATTCCTAATTATCACATACCCATTAGATTTTCATATCAAAGATATATGTACTGTGCTATTTGGAGAAATAAAAACCATGGTAATATAAGATTTTTTTTTTTGTAACCTTCCCCTTCCAAACTAGTTTTTGCCCTATGAGCAATACCTACCTCTCCAAAAGGCCTAGATTAGGTTTTTTGTGTTAAAGTTCATTTTAGCACCTGCAATGGTGAATGATGTTCTAGTACATGAAAGCATGTCTTTTGCTTCAAATTAGGGATATTTCAGTTCAGGACAAGCATAGTTTACTTGCTTTTCCTCTACTGTAGATTTGGGCACCTTATTAACAAAGCTAATGAAATTGAATTTCATAAATACTTATTGCTGAAGTTAAATTTTTATCACTATTACTTATGACTTAATTTTAATCAAGTGCCTCACTATAGTGGGTGCCTCCTTCAGTCCATGCTTTGATGCGATGCATGCACTGGAATGATTTCTGTTAGTCACACAGAATGGAAATTCAAAAGCACTCGCACCTATTAATGTTAATCTTTACTTTCTTAGCTGCAATAATGGAACCCCATTTGAGACTATATTCTCAGTATGTTAATTGAATACATGTACAGATTTTCTACCCCACAAACTTGCTTCTTCACAAGTATTCTGTAAATGAAAACTGCTTTTCTGTGTGGTTGCTCAAGTCAAAATCTTTGGAGTTGTTCTGTCAGCCTAACTCAGTCTGTACAACCAATTACCAGTAAACCCTGTCAAGTCTGCCTTCAAAGCAAAGCCAGAATCTTGCCACTTCTCACCAACCTCATCACAGCCCAAGTCACAATTGTCTCCTCAATTACCATAAAGCCCTCTTTACTGTATTCCTGATTCCATCCTTACTCTTTACAATCTGATTTCAGCAGCAGCCAGAGACTCTGCTAAAATTGAATTTATATCATGTCATCTTTCTGCTCACAACCAACCAGTAACTCCCATCTCGTTCAGTGTCAAAGCTGAGTCCTTACCGTGGCCTCTGAGGCCCTGGGTGATGGTTTTCACTGCATCTTCCTCCCTTCTCCTCATCACTCGGCTCTGGCCACATCGGTCTCTTGGTTTTTTCTTGGATGGTCTAAAACCATTCTTACCCCAGGGCCTCTGTATTATTATTTAATCCTCATATGTCCTCATGATTTGCTTTCTCACTTTCTTAATCCAGTTCAAATATCTGCACGTTAGTGAGGTCTTCCCTGGGCACCACATTTTTTAAATAGCCAAAATGAAAATAGAAAGTTTTGGGGATTATTTTTCTCTCAACATTGGAACTAACAACATGTGAAATATTCATAATATATTTATCTATCTCCACCCATGATGAAGTCCTGCTAAGGCTCTTCTTATTCATTTCTATATGTCTAACGTCTAGCAAATAGTAGGTGCTCAGAATATTTCTTGAGTACAAACTTCCAGTTAATTTTCTCACGGATTATATCTACTACTTAATTGATATGAATTAAATATTGTTTTCAATGAACTTCAAAGTCACTCTATCATATGGAATCTAGTATTTGCTCCCTTTTATTCAAACCCAAATCGCTGTTGCCAGGAGCTGATGCAGTCAAAAGATATGAGAACGAGGAAAACAGACAAGGTCTCTGCGCTGTAGCTTGCAGTATTTTGTTCTGTTTTCCTCTGTCCCTCTTATATTTTATTAACATTTTTAGTTATTAAGCCTAAGTATTTACATCTAATTATCTCATATGAACTAATATCCCAGCATAAATAAAAATACTAATTTTCTTATTAAATATTACTTAGTAAACATTTTACATTCAAATGATCAGTAACGAATATTTTGTTTTATAATAACATATCCATATTTGACTTCATCAAATGCATTATGTAATGGAGTAAACATGCACTTGTGTAATTGGGGTCAATTCTTTTTTTCAAACACTGATAACCTTTGAAAACATAAACACTGCAGTGGTAAAGACTCAGATTCGAATAATATTTTATTCTCTCTCGCTATTTATTTCTGATACCTAAACACAGAGAACATTTCCTAAGCCTAGAGTTTTCAGAAGTATGGTTTATTGACAACACAGACATGTGAATTATTCACTTCTTTATTAAATGTAGAGTTTGATTATAAGTGTAAAGGCAGTGTCTTTGGTTTTTTTTTATTTTTAGTTCTATGATATAAGCATTACAATTAAAGCTTCCATGTTAAGAATATTTTTCTTGCAAGTCAACTGTTCCTATATAATTATCTGTGAAATCATGAGACAATAGATTGTATATGAAATACATATAAGAGTAACAGCAGAAAAAGTCAGGCAGTGTGCCTTCTTCACTCATTCTACCACAACCCACTAGGTATGGGTCAGCTTTTTGTGTCTTGAGTCTTTTTGTGAATGTGAATCAAATTCCCAATTACACAAGCAGTTATTCATTTTATTTCTGCAAAGCAAATGTAGAACATAATACAAAGTATAGTTTGCAGTACTTTCAGAGGTACCTGTCCATTACTGCATTTCTCTAACAGTAACAGTGTTTTTCCTATTTGCATTAAATATCTGGGTTAAACTTGCATTTCCATAACTTATGTTCACTTTGATGCTTGTTTTCTAGCTATTATAATCATATACATCTTTTCTCTTTCTTTACTCTTAAAACAAAATAAGAAGCAAATACTAAATAATTAGAAGTATCCCTGAGCAAATAAAAACCTGCCATAACAAAAAGAGATTTTTAGACAAATAAAAATTGATATTTTAAAAATATGCCATTTGAGAGAAACATCCCAGCAGGAATTTAAAAAATATATTTATTCTCAGAAAACTTAAACATGTTAAAGTAAAACTATGAGATGATATAATCATTTACATAGAAATTACTGCATTCATTTAGAAAACCCCAAGCAATAAAATATAAAAATTAATTAAACCCACACTAAATTTTTTCTATTGTTTTACATGCACATCTTATTTTGCCCAAACCTGGTAATTTAATATAGTAAATGTATGGTTTTAATGTTAGAGTCTGGGGGCTAGGTAACCTGAATTAATTCTTTAAAGGTTCTTTTCATGTTGACAGCATAATACGAGAAATGATCCTATTGGTATAATGAATGTAATTAATTTTTAAAGCATTAAAGATTTAAAATTACTCAAGAAAAATAACACAAGAAATGCACTTCCTTTTCCCAGAGTTAAGTCCTGTATTCCTGATTGCAACTTTGTGTTGAATTTAGAAATGTTAGCTTGCCTTGTTAATTACCACTCCAATGACCACCAATTTGGCTAACCTTAAAGACAATATTAATTACCTGATCTAATGTCTTGCAGGTGCATATTATTAAAGAAGACTATCACTGTGCTCTACCTTACCTTTACTGTAGCAAATATCTTACTATTTTTGTGATACTAAAATGGAGATTTTGTAGTTTTTAAGTTTGTGTCTGAGCAAATATTTATAATGATATAATACTAGATACTCTCATGAAATGCACACAAAATGTGTGACTGCTAATCTTTCTGAGATATTACACCACAAGAATCGAGGCAGATATTGTCTATTTCTTTGTTTTAAGTCATTTTTAAAGGCTGTATGACAACTTTATTGGGAATTATCTTTGTTTAGGCTCCAGATCAAAAAAAAAAAACCTGTTCTCATCCCTAGGTCATTAGGGAAACTTGCTAGATAAAGTTAAATGTGAGTCATGAATAAATGTTTGAGCCAGGACTATAGATACATTTCAAATGTTAAAAAAAAATAATGACTTAGAAGATGTAAAACTTTGAGACCAGAAGTTTGAAAAATATTAAATAAACATAAATGTGTCAACATGACAGATTAGTTAGTAGGAAATAAAAAGAAAACTTACGCAAAAAATGAAAGTAAACAGAATATCTCAAATATATGTACAATTGATTTTGTGTAACCTTCTTGATGAACTACATACTAGAATTAATTAGGGAAGTTTTCAAATAATGAATAAACACTAACAGAGGTTAACTGGGTCAATGCATACATATACTCAGATATATATGAGTCAGACTATTTGGGGGAAGGAAACATCCAAAGAGATGACACAACAATGGTTTAAAAAAAATACATAGGCAGGATTTGGAGTCTTAGTGGAAACCACCTGGGAAGTTTGGGATGAAGGTTAAAGGACTTATTTCACTCTTCTTTTAGTCTTATCTAAACTTTACTGAAAGGGACATTTACAGTGACATTGGAGGCCAACCTCTTTTATCCCTTTGAACCAGTTGAACAGTGGCTCTAACTTCTAGAATCATTCTTAGTGTAGTGATGACACCGGAGATCATGGGCCCCCTGCACAGCGGCCATGAGGTTGGCTGCAGCACTCTTTATCAGCCAGGGGATCCAGCTGAGGATCAGAGAGAGTGTTCCAGAAACCGATACCCAGGGGCCACACATCACAGATCAAGGCACAACCCTTTGCAGCTTCTTACCGAGGTCTTCCTCGGAGCCTTCAGCATAAGCTGGGTGCTCTCTGCATCTCGTTGTTCCAAATACTTGCTCTGTTAGCCTCTGGTGTTGCTCTTTGTTGGAACAGGCTATTGCTAAGCATCTAAAGTAGCATGAAATCAATGAAGAAAAATTTTCCAGATTTACAAATTTTGAATGGCGTTCCTATAATGCTAATCATCAGAGATAGTAGCTCACCTAAGATTACAGAGTGGGATAGAGGTATCTGGAAAAGCTATAGATAGGGTTTTAAATGAAAGATATTTAACTAAAATTAAATAGATATGTTGGTCAGGCAATGGCAAGGCAGGCGGTACTGTAAAAGGAGCTATGTGCTTCATCTTCACCTCACCCTTGGGTCCTGGTTTGGCATGTGATGTAATCACTTTCTTAGCCCCAAGAACTTACTTGTTTAAATGTAGGGATCTGAATCAGGTGATATGTTTAGCTCAACTTGTTGTCTTATAATCCTATTTCCTAGATTATGATCCTATAATCTTATCAGGAATACCTAATAGTTGCTACCTTCACTGTATTACCATCTAGTTAGGAAACAAAATTAATACAGTAATCAAGAGCTACGCTGGATGGCAAATACATTTAGAATAATGAAAATGTCAGTGTTAATTTACATAAAATTGAAGATGTCAGAATCGGGAAATTTGAGCTGAGGCAAGAGAAGAGTATCCTAGGCAGGGCAACGGACATAGGAAACATTTTTGAAAAAAATGTTAGAACTCTGAGGAAACAAGCCAGATTACCAATAAACTGGAATAAAGGAGTTTAGATTTTATGAAGCAACCTGAAAGAGAAGTTTCTTCAACAAAAAGTAACACATTGAATGCAATTTTTAAGAAATAGTAGTCTGACAGTGTTTAAGGATTTATTCATTCAACAAATATTTATTGGATGCAAATTATGTGTTATGAACCCTGCTAAGCACTGGAAATTCAAATATGAAAAAGCAGATACCCATTTTTCACCAAAAAGAAGGCCCACAACCCAGCAAGGGTAAGAAAGAGCTGTAATAAACCCTGCATTTTGGAATGGGACCTAACCTAGCCTGGAAAGCGGAGTAAGAGAAGGCTTCCAGGAGATAGTGATCTTTGCTTTGAAAGCAGAAAAGTTGGAATTAGCCAAGAAAGGTGGGTGATATGGATAGAATAGGATGATTGATGCCGGAGTGTTCCACAGAGATCAACTGAAAACGCTACATTTCCAAGGAGAAAGGGAGCCAGTGCAGGAAGATAGAAGCTAAACTAGGGCACTATTATAATTATTCAAGTCTGGGCTGATAATTGTCTAGGACAAACTGGTAGCAATAAAAAGTGAAAGTAAAATACAAATATGAGAGGTATTTCATTATAATAATAGATTCCAAATATACAGAGAGCTCAGACACTAAAATTTAAGTTGTTCAAGTGTAAATAAACCTCCATCATTTTGTTATCCAAATATACCAATAAAAGACATGCAAAATGTGTTTTCTTTTGCCTTTATTTATCTAATTAATTTTTTCTTAGAAACACGTTCTTGCTATGTTGCCCAGGCTAGTCTCAAACTCCTAGCCTCAGGTGATCCTTCCTTCTCAGCCTCTTGGGTAGCTAGGATTACATGTGCAAGGCACTGAGACTAGCTTTGCCTTTATTTTAATATATATGACAGGATGAATTGTAGATTATACAGTTCTTAATTGCTGTCTTGAAAATATAGAAAAAGCTTATAATTTGGGTTATTGAATGAATAGAATTTTAGAAATATAATATCCAAATTACTTTGTTAACTTATATCTTAGGTCGTTTTTGAAATGCCATTTGCCAGAGTTGGAAAGTTTATTTTGGTTTTCTATATATTTATCTCTTAGATCATTATTTGAAATCATTGATTTCACTTTGCCTTTCTCATGTCCATATAGCCAATATAATACAGTTGCCCTCAGTATCTGCAAGTTGCTCATCCCCACAGTTAATCAACTGTGGATCAAAAATATTGCAATGAGAACACAAGGACACAGGGAGGGGAACATCAGATACTGGAGCCTATCAGAGATAAGGGAGTGATAGCAGTAGGAGAAATACCTAATGTAGATGACAGGTTGATGGGTGCAGCAAACCACCATGGCATATGTATACCTATGTAACAAACCTACATGTTCTGCATATGTATATCAGAACTTAAAGAAAAATAAAAAAAATTGCAAAAATTTAAAATAACCACAATAAAAATACTTCAAATTTTAAAACAATACAGTATGACAATTATTTACATAATATTTACATTGTATTAGATATTATAAATAAATGAGATAATTTAAAGTATACAGGATGATGTGCATAGGTTTTATAAAAGGGACTTATACAGGGTATGGATTTTGGTATGCAGGGGAGGTATTCTGGAACCAGTTCTCCTGAGGATACTCTGGGGCAACTATATAAGTAAATGGGTTCTTTCACATTCTAGCATGAATACCTCAAGTAAAGTGTCCTAGGTCTTATACATGCCTTTGTTATCTACTATCGAATGACTACTTCCTAAATCTGGAAAAAGTTTAACTCATGAGTTAAAAAAAAAAAAAGTTCATTTATGGACTTCTGCTGTGAGTTCAAAAACAAAGAAGTTAATTTTAAAAGCTCATTATATTGAGTTAACAGTGAATTAAAAAAACAATGAAATTAATTTTAGAGCCATTTAATTTAGTTCAGGAAAGAGTGAGACTCTTTTATTAACTTAATTATTTTGGAATTCACTGTTTTAAAGTCCAATAAATGTTACGCATTTTATTTCCAATTAAGTTCATTGTGCTTGGAATCATATTTGCTTTCTCCATGTGGCTAAATCTCACCTCTCATTTTGCACATAGGCTACATGTTCACAAACAGGCTGGTCTCCCATTATTAGATATAAGTATATTGCATCTTGAAAGTGACAGTAGAAACAGGATTTAGCATTTTGTTGACTGTTACTTTAGTTACCAGAATTGACTTCTTCCTGTACAACAGAAGGGCAGCAAACCAGAAATTTTCTAACTGTGCCTTCTGTCAATGATATAAACTACTATATGGTCTTTATCTGTGATATTCTTCTGATGCATTTGCCAAAGTACAGGCATTAGTGTAAACTAAAAATTTAGGAAATTGGGTTGTACACAGGGGGTACTATGTCAGTCCTTTTCACCAGATATTAAGAAATGAAAATCTAGATGAGACATAATTTGATCTATAAAAAAATTGTGTTTAACTTTGAATTGTATATAATCCAAAAGGGAGTTTCTACGTTTACTGTTATGGAAATTTTGGAGGGGATTAGAGAAAGCTCCTAAGTGCCTCAAAATGTGCAGATCTTAAATTTTACATTTTCCGTCTCTCATTTCTTCATCTGTTATATTAAAATGCGGGGAAACTCTTTATACTATGTCCAGTGAGAAAAATAATCTATTAGCTCACATTTATTCAAAGATTAGGTAAGCCTCAAAAACCACAATATTTTCTTATTTTTGGTCATGTGTATGTTGTGCTGTGTTGTTTTGGGTGAGCAATTGTCTGAAAAAACTCAACATCTTTTATCTGATTTTATTTCTGTGTAAAATGAAAAATATAAAATTAAAGTTTTACTTCCCTGGTTGAGGCTGAAAATGGAGCTGTCAGACAGGAAGCCTGGTTAGGGCAGCAGCCATGGAAAACTTCTCCACTAATTGGCTGACATTCAGAGCTTGAGGATCAGCAGCTGTTGAAGCAAATTTAGTCTGGATATAAGGCAGATTTTTCATTTATTTCAATTAATTACCACACACATCAAAATCTTTTCTAAAAAATTCTCAAATGAATACCTGTAAGGAAGAAAGAATGCTTAGGTAGGCATAGACTTTTACTTACTCTTTCAGAGCTTTCAAGATATGACCAACTTGTTTTTACTCATCTAGAAACGTGACCTTTTGTAGAACTATGGAAATAACATATGTGTACATCAAAAAGAATTTCAATTTGTTTCAAAGGAGAAATTGCTAATGGTGAAATATAGGCATTATAAAGCATATGGAGTATGTGGGCAATTGCATGCATTTAGTGCATATGTCTCTGTATGTGGAAATAATGCTACTATAAAACAATGGAAAATTGTCACTGCTCCATGCTTATAATAGCTATAAAGCATACAGCATGCATATTGCAATATCTGTGCACTTCACAAAAAGTTCTTTATATGGAAGTAGAGTAGTTCTGTATGATGCAGTGTTCTAATTAGAACAGTGCTTTATTGGACAGAAAAGTAAATAGGCCACCCCAACTTACACACTGTAATTGGTTACTATGGAATGTGTGATGTGTATCACATGTGCCTAAAACTGTGTATACTTTTTCATTTCATTGTAACACTTTTCTTTGTATATGTGAATTAAAGGTACTCACTTATTGTGTGTCTGACAGCTGCTTTAAAGGAATATGAGAAGGACATGCTAAGGCAATACAAAATCATTTGTATTTACAAAGTTTAGTTTAAGAAAATGTGACTACATTAGTATTGCAATTAGGTCATTATTTATTGTTGCAATTACTAAATCAAACTACGTCATATTCTTGTCCAGTCTACCTTTGTGGATTATGAAATAGCTTTATATCAGAAAGGTATGAAAAAAATGAATTCAATAATATCCGGAAATGAAACACTCAGGCTGCATATATATGTTGCCACATATTTTAGGCAAGGAAAAATAGAACATGCAAACATTTACTGATATAATTCAGCATATCTTTGTTCTCTGTTTGAAACCCAGAAAACTTAAAGCTACTTCAGTGAGGGAGCAAATTAGGATATTAATAACTACCCCATTCCCCCCAAAATTCTCTTCATAACATTTTTTACTATAAGCCCATTAAAATATTTTTAAATTTTAATATGCAGTATTTTGAACATATGAAAAATAAAATGCAATGGTACCCATATAGCTATTATTCTTCTTGGAAAATCAAATTTTGCTAATAATTCTATCCTCTTTTGAACTTTTTCTAGTATTTCCTCTATCCACCATGGAACTGAATTAGTTACTCTAAAAATATGTTTTAAATGACCAAATTTTATTTTCTTTGAAAACAATGAACAAATTAGCTACATTAAATGACAAATAAGAAACCTAGATATTTTCAAATAAGCAAAGTTGAACCATCTTAGTTCCAGAATGTTTTGTGGGTACCCCTACAATGCAGCAGAAGTCTAACAAAACACAGCCCCTGGCAATTATTTGTTTATTTGTTTATTTTAAGAAGGGAAGTTGGGGAGAAATATCCCATGAATTGCCTGAATTACCTAGGAATATGCTTTCAGTTCACTCCTCCCAAGTCTTCACAGGGGGGTTCTTGCAAGTGTAGTTTTTTGAAACAATGTTTAGCTAATGACTCAAGAGGACTACTCAGAACCATTGAAGAGCACCTCAAAAACAGATGCTAAATGGACTTTTGTCAGGTTCTACTAGTAGAGCCATCAGCAGCACATCAAGTTGGAATAAATTGAATTGAGATCAACAAAGGAGCATGCTGTTTATGGATGGGATCAAATCAACTTTCCTTTCCCTCTGGAATTCAGAGATAGCATATCATAGGATAATGACTATTCCTGGAAATCCAGTGCATTCCCTAAGCTAAAGGAGTGTTTAGGAATTACATGGTGCAGGTTTTATTCCTTTTAAAATTTCATTACATGACTATAACAATTATTTTTTTAGTGGACTAATACTCATCATGATCTCATAATTCACATTGCCTAAACCAATAATTTATGTTCTATTAAACAAATCTATAAACAGAGATGTTTTTACTGGGAGGGGGGGTGAGGAAACGTGAGCATCTGGCAACCACACCTTGATTCATTTTAGCCCCTAGAGTCATGGTATGGCGCATTAATTTCTCAGTTTGTAATTTACCAGCTGCATTTAATGGAACCAATTTTCATTACATCTGTTCTATGGTTCAAAGAGCTCTTTTAGTTGCCAAAGGGGGCCAGCATTACACAGATTCTGAGGGGGGCTAAGACACTGTTTCTTGAAGTATTAGATAACCAAGGATGATTCCTAGTTTTACAGCAAACAAATTATTTTGACAGAGGCAAGTTTTATATTCATGACTTTGCCAATGGTGGATTTCAAATTAAAAGTATAGTGTGCCCTTTTCCCCGGAATTACATATTGATTTTCATGTCATTTTCTTCATAATCCCCACCGATCACCTGTCTTTACAATCAGTGGTAGATTTATTGTTTATTCCTAGTTAAAGGAAACATAATTATGCCTAAGTAAATCCTCTTTGTAAATTGCAAGTGGTTAGAAGACGGGTATTTCTTAGGCAAATATGGAATTTATAAATGGTTCTTACATTTATTATAGTAAGCATTATTTATGGACAAGAGAAGGTCATAGCTCTTCATAGTGTATAGTGGGAACATTTTTAATAGAAATGGTTTTGCTTGAGCAACTTTACATTCTTGGTGTGTAATTTTAATCTCGGAAAAATATGTCACTGTTGTGTAATACCAAATATAGGATTCCAGTTGAAAGCAACTTTCAATGCAAAGGGTTTTCTCATGGGCAGAAGAGAAATTTGAAATGTTCTACAGTGCTTTGAAGTTCTAAAGCTTCAGCTGGGAGAATTATAAAGCATTAAACCTGAAAAGTTTTTACCTGATGGTCATGAAATAGCATGCCAATATGAAAACTGACTCTGTTTCACTTCCTCAGGCAATTTTTTTTTTCCTTTTCAAGAGTTTCAAAAATATCATGTATCATGTTACACTGAGAAGATCATGTTAGAAAGACTTTATTCTTTGGAAATCATTAAAGTGCATAACATAATTGTATTTATATATGAACGTTCAGTGACATAATGTTTGTTCTGGAGTTTCACTGCAGTTGGGGAAGTCAAGTTTGTACCAAAATTAGAGGTGACTTTACGTTTTGTAACCACATTCAAATTATCATTTTTGTATCTGTCTAAGAGAAAAATAAGCAATTTGCTACCATTATAATCCAAAAATATAGTTGTATTTTACAACTTATGGCTTACGTAACAAACTTACATGCATCTCACTTAAATCTTACCATAAGTTGAATGACCTGGTCCATGTCACAACAGGAGAAGGTGATGAAAATCAAACTCAAGATTTGTGACTCCAAATACCAAACGTTTATCTCTAAACTATCCTCTGTTATTACTGACTTATGGTAAGTAATATTTATTATGTTATAATTTCATTAGGTTATAATTTCAAATTTTTAATTCTAGCACTGGGAAACACATGTAAGGCAATAAGAATAATTTTCAAACATAATAATTTAGATTACAAGAATATATTCCTTCCATCAAGCTGAAAATATAATTATGAAAACTATTGTTACTAAGGACTATTTACTGGCCCCTGAAAATCCAGCAGGTTTTAACAGTAGGGCTACACAAATGTGTTGAAGACAAAGCCACTGCTTCCTAGGAAACCAGATAAAAATAAGACATCAGGCATTATTTCAGGGGTATGCTCAGGCAATGCTTGATATCACATCTGGCTCTCAATAGACACAGAGGCATTCTAAAGTCAAAATCATTTGTTCAGCCATAAAAAACAAAACAAAACAAAACAAAACAAAAAAACACTGTGTTTCTCTAAGCACCAAGTGCTACATTTATCTGAGTAAATATAAATCAATAGGATCTGGTGTCTGTCACCACATTCAAGCCTAAGAAGAGATATCTGTTGTCTCATGTATGGTACAGTGTTTAATAAACAAATTCAAACAAGCAAAAACAACAAAAACACCAACATAAGACAATATAATCACTGTTAAATGACTACAATTTTAGTGTCTATGAAGACACTTTCAAAAACCAATTAAAATATATATGGAATACCTATTATAAATTAAGTCTAGGTGCTGAATGATAGAGCTGTTATATAGCAATTTGTGATAAGGTCCTTGCCCTTAAAGAATTTACTTGGGAGAATGAAGTAAACAAATCTGTGACCTGATAAACATCATAGAGGGACTGAACCATTTCATATGAAAATTAAAATACAATCATGTATCCTTTTTAATATTTCAGACATATCATAAAACAGAACATATCTTCATATAGAACTTTAATAAGAACTCAATGTCAACTCAATGTTAAAATGTATTCCACATAGAATTTAAAATAAGAACTCTATAACTCTATATATAATCAGTTTAAGATGCATGCCTCTCAAATTCTAGCACTTTTGAAATTTGGATTTATCTTACAAATGGTGGCATCTGAATATTGTGTCATAGTTTGAATTACAGTTATTTCTCATAGTGATACACAAAATTATAGTGCATTATACAATCAGTGATAACTTAGATGTGATAAAATAATAGTACATAATATAAAAAAAAAACCCAGGTCACCTAATATAGCATGAATGTACAATGTTAACTGCTTCTAAAAGCCCACATATACTATTAAAATACTGATCACTGATTGAGGATCTAAGTTTTATCACTCTGCTGACCACTTTATAGACACTATTTCATTTAATCTTCCAAAAATTTCTACAAAACAAATCTTGTTGTTGCTTTATAGATGAGAAAACCGAGGTCAAAGAGCTTAAATTACTTTTCCAAGATTAGAGTGGAGTCAGGGTATATTCAACTCATAATTGTTTTTTTTTTTCTATTTAAAATAAAACATGTTCAACAAATCAACCATAATGAGGTGGTTAATTTCATAATTATTTATTTTCTTGAAATTTAGAATTTTTTGGAAGTGATTCAGATGATATGGGTCTCTTTAAAGAGGTTTTTAAGGTGAGTGTGAAATCCTACTCTCTATTTTTATATCTCAGGGAATTTCTTCTAGTAGGCAGGAATAATCAAAATCATACCACTGACTTCTGAACTCATGAACTTCAGTTACAACTGGAAGGTCCTTAAAAATCATCTACTCCACCACCATTAAAGAGCTGATGCTCAAAGTGATTCCATCAATGTGAACAATGGTTATTTACAGTCAAGTGTGTAGTCCTGCCTGAGTGCTGGTTATGGATGCTGCTCTATTTCACATGCACGTTGATTCATACTGGAGTGGGTTATTTAAACTGTCTTTCAAGTAAGAGGTATTTGGTCAGTACTTGGCACCAATAAAACAATGGTGTTGCTCCTTCTCATTCAAAATTACATTTACAACAACAGTGTATATGGATACTGCATTTCCTCCTTTTGTTTTCTACTTCCTCCTTAGTTCCTTCAAAACAACAAAGCTGCACAGCATTCATCCTACAAAACAACACCAAGAAAGAAAAAAAAATTCATTTGAGTCTCCTTGTCCACCTGTCACAGCCACAACCATGGCTCTTCCAGCCACTGTATTCAATCTGGCATCTTGTCCCAGAGTTTTGCATGGACCTGATGGATTCCCAGTGTATAAGATGCTAGCCTAGGACCCTACTAAAAAACTTATCCTAGGAAATCTCCCTTCTACCCCTATTTTCCCATAAATTTTCATTCCAAAATCTATGTAAAACCATTTATAACAGTTATTTTTCTATACCAAAAGTGCCTCCCACAACGTACCTTTTCATATAATAGCCCTAATTCTTGTTATACAAAACCCAGAGATGCAAGGCACACACTCTACCACAGTATCTCAAATAGCACTTGATGGTGTGTTGACATGCTTTGAGTGCATTACCATTCATTGAGAAGCCAGGACAATTATAAGGTCATTAGCACCAACATTGCAAAAGAAACTGAAAAGAAAGCCCACCAGGTGACCCAGCACCCTGGGGACATACATGCCGTTGCCTTTGTAGACATAGACAGAAGCGGCTTGAGGAGTCAGGGAGACAAGATACATCATAGAGAATGGAAAGGCGAGGACCATCTCTTGGACAGGCAAAGGGAGAGGACAGCTGAAAAGCAGGAGGGGTACTCCTGTCACTCATTGCACTGACCCATGTTTCAGTGGGCTTTTGTTCTTTTTTTCCTAGTTTCCTTTAGGCTTGCCCAGTTTCTTCAAGCATCAGAACTGTGGTCCCTTAATAATTTGCTTTGCTAAAGAAAAGCTACCTGTATGATTGGAGCCAAAGCAGGAAGCCAGATGCTAGCACACTGCTTACACCTGTCTCCAGCCAGCCCTGCACATTTATCTGTAAAGACCTAGAAATGACACACACACACACACACACACACACACACACACACACACACACACAGAAACTTTGACCATATGCTTAAATCTGCACAAATCACTACAAAACATTTCTCCTCCTTTGTAAAAAGCCTCCGAAAGATTTGCTGAAGGACAAAAGGACACAGAGATTGACCTGTATTAGTCCATTCTCATGCTGCTAACAAAGACATACCCAAGACTAGGTGATTTATAAAAGAAAGAGGTTTAATTGACTCACAGTTCAGCATGGCTGAGAAGACCTCAGGAAACTTAAAATCATGGCAGAAGGGGAAGCAAACATATCCTTCTTCACATGATGGCAGAGAGAAGTGCTGAGCAAAAGGGAAGAAAGTCCCTTATAAAACAGCAGATCTTATGAGACCTCACTCACCATCCTCAGAACAGCATGAGAGTAATTGCCACCATGAGTCTGTTATCTCCCACCGGGTCCCTCCCATGACACATGGGGATGATGGGAACTGCAATTCAAGATGAGATTTGGGTGGGGACACAGCCAAACCATATCAGATCCCATTACTCCCACATTAAATATATATATATATATATATATATATATTTAAAAAATACATATTTCTACCTATAATATGTACATCCACATAAGTCTTTTAAATAATTATGATATGAGGGCACATTTTTAGATGCTAGAAAACAATGCTGCAGTTCAAACCATCACCTAAGAAAACCCCAGTACAACAAAAGTAACTTTTTACCCTAGTCTCCAGGCAATTTAGATTGCCTTCCAAACAAAAACCAGCAAGATAATTCATCTAATCCTTCTTCATGTTAGAAGACAAGGTAGAACACTGCTCTAAAAATTGCGAGAATATGAACATAGAGAAGTTCCACTTATGCATTTTCAGCACCGTTCTTAGAGCACCTGAGGTTTTCCCTAGTATGAGCAAGATCAATCCCAGGGCTTCAGGGGAGTCTCCCTCTGGGTTTTAAGTTGGTTGTTTTATTCATAATGAACTGGGGTCCATATTTTCAGCTTTCTAACCTGTCAGTTTTGGATGTGAAAAATGTAGTTCCTTCTCCCAAATGAGCAAACAAACAAACAAACCCCGCGATCCTCTGAGTCTTCCAATGTTTTGGCTTTTTTGTTGTTTTTGTTATTACAAGGAATTGATAGAAGAAAGGGGGCCCTAGAAGTTTCTAAACATTCTGGCAAACAGCAGGACAGTCATGGGCTGGGTTGTTTTCAGAATGTTTTTTGGATGATTATGTACGGTAAGCTAATGATTACATTTTTTCCGGTAGTAAAAAGACATACATTAACAGGAAAAATATATTCTCCTAAACTATTCTTCTGTTGTTATTTTAAACAAGATGTAATGCCCCAAAATAAGCAATGCCTGGAGACTGGTATTCAGCTTTGATAATTCCTGTTGATTTTAAGACTCAGGAACACAAACTAAGACAATGGGGTTTTTCAATTGATTTTGAAATGTACAAGTGTCATAAAAGGAACGAATGAAAATGCATAATAAGCAACAAACTTTAGGAATCTGAAACAGAAAGGAAAAGCATCAGTTTCATTGGTTTAAAGCTGTAATTGTTCCAGGAAACAATGGAATCCTAGATCTGCCCTTTTGAAAATAAACTACATTGTCTTGCTTAAAAGACTCTGAATATTTTGTAGCCCTCAATGTTGATTTCCAAGACATTACCCAAATTCTGCCTCCCAATATCTTATATAATGCTAATATTTTTATAGGTAATAATGTCTAATACTGAGTTATGTTGAATAAGTCTTCATATAAAAATTAGAAAACTTTCAGTAATATTCTAGAATAATGAGGAGAAAAAAATTTAGAAGCTTCGGGGCATGGCTCATGAAAGAATATTTCCCTTGACATCATTATACTGTAACACAGTATATTTACCTTGCAATAAGATGTTTTAATTCCTTCAACTTACTTCAGTTAAACATATTGTATGCACTGTACTATTTTAGATACTGTACATTGTGCAAAAGAATTATGAAACATAACACCTGCTCTCAAGTAACCGACCCTCTGGTCAGTAGAGAAAAATCATATATAGGAAGCATTTGATATCAACAACCTAAACCTTAGATCGTCTGTAATGTACTATAAAATTTTTTAAATGGGAGTCAGAAGCTAAAGTTTGCTAGTCCTAGCTCTACTACTAACTCTGTAAGTAGCATACATTCTCTTGGACTCAGTTTAATTATTGGTAAAATGAAGAAGTGGATTGGAATGATATCTAAGTGTGCTTCCAGTGATCACATTTTTAAAATGCTGAAAAATAAAGTATCTAAAAATTTGCATAAAGAGGAGAAAAATTCCAAAAAAGAGGATATCAACTTGGGCTGGGATGCTGCGGAGGTCTTCACGGAAGAAGGGAGGAAATATGACTTCTTGAAACAGTGGAGTTAATATTGCGGCATCCTTTTTCACTGACTCACATGTGCCCCTGTAGCAAGCAAAGTAGCTGCTGAAATATACGGATAGTTGAAGGTGTTTCTAAAAGTTTAAGGTGGAAGTAATTAGAGATGAAAGGTTTTCATGTTTTTAAAAAAGGCGTTTATCTTAGTACTTTGCTTTATTTCCGTGACATTATCAAAAGGTGTGTGTAAAATCTGACAATGTTAGGTAAAGATAGGCTGATAGGCACCATGTAGAAAAATGTCAAGGCAGAAACATTTATACTACTAAAAATGATTGTTATTATAAAGTTCATTCATCTGTGTTCTCCTTTCTTTAAGCCTCTTCTTATACTTTTTATTTAACATTTTGTTTAAGTTTTTGTTTTGTTTTTTTGTAATGAGTTCCCCAATTAGATATTATTCCTACTGTATATGTATAATGTCTTGGAAAATTTCTACAACAGTCTAACCGTCAAAACGCTGTACGATAAACTACCATCCAAAATGGATGAAGGGTTATACATACTAGTGGACGGGTAGATCTAACAATGTATTTCTTTGCTCAAAAAAATAGCCTAAGTACTAAGAAACTTTGACAAAGTAGCCAAATTCACCACCAAGTGTAACTGTTGCCAAGACACTTCATAATTTCCCGGGCAATTCATGTTGGCCAGGCTGGTCCGGAACTCCTGACCTCAGGTGATCCACCTGCCTCCCAAAGTGCTGGGATTACAAACGTGAGCCACTGCACCTGGCCCAAGTAGTTCTTTTTTCTCTGTTACAGAAAGAAGCCAAATGCTGTATGTTTAAGGCAATCATTTGCATAAAGAAAACATGAGTCAAAGAGGGATGAGACAAATGCCTAATGTGTTTTTTTGGTTGAAAATAACAATACAGTGGAAAATACACTCAACCATATGTGGCTTGTATATTTCAACATCTTGCAAAATCAGCTACTCTTTCCATGCACAAATGTGCTACAGCTGATTTTACAAAATAGGCAGCAACTCTTGTCCAAGTACCTGATTCAGCAGCTGCCCACATTTTTTATTATGAAAAATGAGGATTAATTGATGTGGAGGTTGACCTTCCTTCTAAAAAATCACACTTTTAAAATTTAACATCTTTGTTTGGATTGGCAACTTGGTATTGCTGAACTTAAATGTTGGTATTTTTAAGTTAAAGAGTAGATGGAGAAGGTAAAGTATATGATTTTAAACAAAAAAAAATTAATCATATAGCTAATTCTTTACTACTTTTTATAGCTGTTGTTTACTGTTCTGTTTTCAGCTATAAACTGTAAAATAATTTCAGCCAACTACAAATGTTTGATTTGAAAGTTATTTGACCTTATTCGTTTTGCTTCATTGAGGAAAACTAGATACTTCCTATGACAATGATTTAGAAAACATAAAATTATCCTATAAATAAGCGATTGATGTATTTTAAATCCAATGGATATGTTCTAGGGACTGAAAGGATGACAGAGATTAATTAGATTTGAATCTCATTTTGAAGGAAATATTGGACATCAGGAGAAAATGACATATATTCAAATCACCATTGTTTCTGCAAATAAATTGCATTGTCAGTTTAGGCAACTCAATTCAATTCTACGATCCTTGATTTCTCTACATATGAAATGCTTTAAGAGTCTTTACAGTTTGCAAATTCTATGATTCTGTGATTTTTTTGAATCTCATAAATGCAAATATATACACACACACACATACATACACACACACAAACATTTGCTTTCTTAAACTTTGTGTTAAAATAGTTATCAAATATACACAATAATACAGGGGATAAGATAATGAATAGCACGTATCTCATAAGCTAGATGTACTACCTATTGCTTCTTTTCCTGAAACATTTTTGTGTAAGTGGCAGCCATCATGACACTTCACTCCTAAATACTTCCTTATGTAATGTGTATTACTCCATTTACACACTGCTATAAAGAACTGTCTTAGACTGGGTAATTTATAAATAAAAGAGGTTTAATTGTCTCACAGTTCTGCATGGCTAAGGTGGCCTCAGGAAACCTACAATCATGGCAGAAGGTAAGGAAGAAGCAGGCACCTTATTCACAAGGTGGCTGGAGAGAGAGAGCAGGGGAAACTGACACTTTTAAACCATCAGATCTCATGAGAACTTCCTTACTATCATGAGAACAGTATGGCGGAAACCATCTCTATGATCTAATCACCTCCCACCAGCTGCCTCCCTTGACATGTGGGGATTACAATTAGAGATGAAATTTAGGCAGGGACACAGAGCCAAACCCTATCATTCTGGGCCTCTCCCAAGTCTCTTGTGTTTTTCACATTTTAAAACCAATTATGCCTTTCCAACAGTCTCCCAAAGTCTTAACTCATTCCATTATTAACTCAAAAGTCCAAGTACAAAGTCTCATCTGAGACAAGGTAAGTCTCTTCCACCTATGAGCTGGTAAAATAAAAAACAAGTTAGTTACTTCCAAGAAAAAATAGGGGTACAAGCATTGGGTAAATGTTGTCATTCTGAATGGGAGAAATTAACAAAAACAATGAGGCCAGAGGCCCCATGAAAGTTCAAAACCCAGTAATGCAATCATTACAGCTTAAAACTCCAAAATGATTCCCTTTGACTCCATGTTTTATATTCAGGGCATGCTGATGCAAAGGGTGGGTTCCCAAGGCCTTGGGCAGCCCCACTCCTGTGGCTCTGCAGGGCACAGCCCCCAGGACTACGTTCTTGGGCTGGCACTGAGTGCCTGTGGCTTTTCCAGGTGTATAGTGCAAGCTTTCAGTGGATCTGCCATTCTGGGGTCTGGCAGATCCACTGAAAGCTTGCACTGTACACCTGGAACCCTAATGGAACCCTCTTCTCACAGTTCCATTAGGTGGTGCTCCAGAAAGGACTCTGTGTGGGGGCTTCAACCCCACATTTTCCTTCCACACTACCCTAGCAGAGGTTCTCCATAAGAGTTCTGCCCCTGCAGCTGTCTTCTGCCATCCAGGCACTTCCATACATCCTCTGAAATCTAGGCAGAGCTTTCCAAGCCTCAACTCTTGAACTCTGCATATCCACAGGCCCAATGCTACATGGAAGCCAACAAGGCTTGGGGCTGGCACCTTTTGAAAGAACAACAGAACTGTATGTTTGCCCCTTTTATCCACAGCTGGAACTGGAGTGCCTGGGACACAGGGCACCAAGTGCAAAGGCTACAAAGAGTTGCTGAGCCCTGGAATCAGCCCACAAAGCCATTTTTTTCTCCTAGACCTCCAGTCCTGTAATGGTAGGAGCTGCTGCAGAGATCACTTACGTATCCTGTGGACATTTTCATCATTGTCTTGGCTATTAACATTTGGCTCCTCATTACTTATGAAAATTTCTGCAGCTGGCTTGAATTTCTCCCTAGAAAAATGGGTTTTGATTTTGTACCTTGTGATCAGGCTCCAAATTCTCCAAACTTTTATTCTCTGCTTCCCCTTTAAACGTTAAGTTCCAACTTCAAATCATCTCTTTGTGAATACATATGACTAAACAATTTCAGAGTCAGCCAGGTTACATCTTGAATGATTTTCTGCTTAGAAATTTCTTCCACCAGATACCCTAAATCATCTCTCTCAAGTTCAAAGTTCTACAGATCTCTAGGGCAGGTTCAAAATTTTGCTAGGCTTATTGCTAAATCATAGCATGAATGATCTTTACTCTAGTTCCTAAGAAGTTCCTCATCTCCATCTGAGACCATCTCAGCCTGGACTTCACTGACCATATCACTATCAGCATTTTGGTCACAACCATTCAACAAGTCTCTAGGAAGTTCCAAACCTCCCTACATCATTCTCTCTTTTTCTGAGCCCTCCAAATTATTACCAACCTCTGCCTAACACCCAGTTCCAAAGTCACTTCCACATTTTCAGGTTATCTCAGTATCAATTTCCTGTATTGGTCCATTTTCACACTTCTATGAAGAACTGCCTAAGACTGGTTAATTTATAAAGGACAGAGATTTATTTGACTCACAGTTCTGCATGACTGGGAAGGTCTCAGGAAACTTACAATCATGGTGGAAGGCAAAGGGGAAGCAGGTGCCTTCTTCACAAGGTGGCTGGAAGAGAGAGAGTGTAGGGGACACTGCCAGTTTTAAATCATCAGATCTCATGAGAACTTTGTCACTATCATGAGAACAACATGGGGTAAACCATCCCCATGATCCAATCACCTTCCACCAGGTTCCTCCTTGACATGTGAGGATTACAATTCAAGATGAGACTTGGGTGGGGACACATAGTCAAATCATATATAACGGCATCACAAATCCATCATCACACCTCACAAAATTAAATAAAGATTTCTTAATACCAGCTGATGGTAAGTCCATGTTAATAACTACTTAATTGTCCCCAAATATCTTTTACGGAAGGATCCAATCACTATTTAGGCATTGCATTTTGGCATTATATCTTTTTCACTCTAGACTGGTTTTTTATTCTCTCTCATCTTGTTTTCTGAATCTCATGGTTTATTTTTTCATGGCATTGATAGGTTCAAGACATGGATCTCTTGTGCGATAGAATGTCTCATAATATGAATTTAACCTGGAGTTTCTTTTTTAAATATTTTACTTCTTTCTCTAATCTTTTCTATTAATATTGTTCAGAGAAGCAAGTTTTTGGGATGTTTGATGGAAAATAGCATTTAATCATGTGGATGTTAATAGGCTTTAGCAAATGAATACTGGGTTCAGGATTACTATAGTTTAAATTCAGATACATTTGAATCCCCCAAGCATGAATTAAAATACTAAAAACGTTATACTATGACTTCAATTATATGTGATTGAAAATTAAGCTTCCTTCCTTTAAAACAGCACTATATAATTTGATTGATATCTTCAGTGTGTAAAGTCACAGAAATATGAAGCCAATTTATATTGAGTCACCATATTCCTGTTTAATTTCTACCTCCTCCTTCTACAATCATAGCAGACTCTGTCAGTGTCTTGTCCCATCCCTCTCAGCTTTCAGTGCACCATGCACAGTTTTGCACCATTTACCAGAATTTCCCCCACATGATTAAGGTGTTGTCACCACTGCAGTAGCTGGTTTAATGAGGTCCCCTTATTGGCAAGCTTTACTTCCCTGTATGATTTCCACACCTCCTTACCAGTGTTCTTACTCTTTCCCAAATAAACTATTTGGACTCAAATCCTTGTCTCAGATTGTGCTTCTAGCAAAACCCATCTAAGACAACCATCTCTATTCCAGACACAGTGACTGTTGGCACAAATCTGGAAGATTAAGATCTGTGTCATCTTTGTATTTGCTCATATCCAAGTCAATCTGCAAAGAACACAGTCTTGTCCGCCTCTTCTCTTCTCTCTCTGGCTGACAGATATTCATCTTTATTTTTGACATTTAGTTATATATATATACATATTATTTATGTATATAAAGAATAATTCCACAAAGCTGGTTAAAAAATTTGTTCACCTTCACTTTTCCAATCTCCTGCTTTTTAGAAGCAACTATTTTTGATGTTTGTTATCTTTGTTTTGTTTTGTTTTGTTGTTTTTGAGACAGAGTCTCACTCTGTCACCCAGGCTGTATTCCAGTGGTGCAATCTTGGCTCACTGCAACCTCCGCCTCCTGGGTGCAAGCAATTCTCCTGGCTTAGCCTCCCAAGTAACTGGGATGACAGGTGCGTGCCACCATACCTGACTAATTTTTGTATTTTTAGTAGAAGCTGAGTTTCATAATGTTGGTCAGGCTGGTCTTGAACTCCTGACCTTGTGACCCACCTGCCTCGGCCTCCCAAAGTGCTGGGATTACAGGGGTGAGCTACCGTGCCTGGCCAGTAACTTTTAATCATATGATTATACTGCTGTTTCTTGATTATTCAGTTTTGGCCATTGTCTCTTCAGTTTTCAAAATGGAAGAAGATTATTTAGTTTCATTCACTGGCATTAATACCACACAGAAGCACAAACATTCCTGTTTGCAATTCTTCTAATATAATTATAGCATAATTAGGTTAAATAAATATATTGTTCATGTTACTTAAACTATATAAACAATACTAAGAGCAAACCTGTATTATGAGTATTTTTCTTTTTCTACAAAGTTTGGTTTTCTTAGAAATTGAAAATTATTCCATACTTTTAAAAATTTGGTTTTATTCAATCAAAAACTTCTCTGAATAGAAAACTAAGAGAATAAAAATACCTGCTACAAGCTGAAAGAAAATGTTAGCGAAACACATATTTGTTAAGGGATATTGGACTGGCATCCAAAATACACACACAAACGAACTTTTTAAAACTCAAAAATAACACAACAACCCAGTTAACAAATGGGTGAAAACCTGAACAGACACCTCACCAAAGAAGATACACAGCAATGGCAAATATCCATTTGAAAAGAAGCTTAACATAATATGTTATGAGGGAATTGGAAATTAAAACAGCAACAAGATGCCACTACATATGTAGTAGAATTACTGAAATTCAAACATTCACAACACCCAATGCTAGCAGGGTTGTGGAGTGGCAGGAAGTCTCATTCATTATTGGTGGAAATGCAAAATAGTATGGTTTGCAATTTCTTACAAAACTAAACATAGTTTAACCATATAAAAATTTGGTTAATTTTCTATTTACACATCTTTAATTGAACCTCAAACTCTCCCTCATTGGGTAAATTTCTCTCATTGTTCTCTAATAATGAGATGTTTTGTCATTTTCATCTTGAAGGAATCTCTGTCACCACATTCTCAGACCTGACTGACAGTTTGAGTGTGTATAGAATCTGGGTTAGAAATAATATTTTTCCTCAAAACTTTTAAGATGTTGTTCCAATCTTTTTTAAACTCTCTTTGGAAGTTTATAGGATCTTCTTGGTTTCTTTACTGGTTTTCTGAAAATTTGACGTTTCATAATGATGAATCAAATGTTCGTGAATCTATTTCTATGCATTGTGTTGAGTTCGCGTAAGGCACTTCAGTATGTAAAATCACATTTTTTAGTTTGATAGAAATTGTTTGAATTTATCCTTTGAAAATTCCCCATCTCAATTTTCTTAAGTATTCCTTTCTGAAATTCTTATTCTTTGGATGGTGTACCTCCTGAATAAGTCCTCTTTTTAAAAAATCATTTATATTTTGTCACCATTTTTCCTTCTCTTTTCTTTTCTATTTTCTTATAACATTTTGTTTGCCAAGCCTCCTTCTACCTTGTACCCTTAATTTCAAAGCATTTGTAAAATCTCTGTGTTTTTGTTTTTTATAATATTCTATTCTTTTGTCACAAGGGCATATATTTTCTTGTTTATCTCAAGCTACTGTTAATTGATGAGTCTCGTTTTTCTTTCTTTTTTTTTTCTTGCATAAATTCTGTCTCTTCTAATATGCCGGCTTTATTCTTTTCATCTTTGCCTTTCATATTCCATATTCTCCTCAAAGTCTAGAAACATTTGTGGTCAACTTATATCTCAAAATGTAGAAAGGAAAAAATATATGCAAGCTGTCTGTGCTTTGCTAGGTTTGTGTGCTGTTGTTCCCACACTGGGATGGCCTGACTGAGCAACCCTATGGGAGAATCCCCAAAGTCAGGGCTGGCCAGATTCCCCAGAGAAGGTTCTTTCAAAGTCCTGCCTAGAAATTTAAAATCTTGCTGCCAGCATACTGAGTTAAGTGAGTTTAAAAATTTTGAATTTCACTCAACATTCATCATATAAATGCGTATTTCCAATATGTGATCTCCTTTCTCAATTACTCTAGTGTTTCAGTCAAGAACCCTCTGTTTTGCCATCTCCAGATATTAAACCTCTGTTCCAGTGCTAGGGAGAAATGAGAGGTAGTAATCTGGTTGTGCGCAAGGATCTGCAGGTCTAACTGCTACTTAAGCAGATTTTAGCCAATGCTCTGTGTACCAACTCCATGGCTACTTGGTGCAACCAATATGTGTGCCCTTTGGTGACTCCATGCTGTAAATTAGGCCACTTCCAAGCTCTCTCCACTGCTGATATAAGATCCAGCCTTCTCGGGTCTGCTAAGTCGGTTACTGATTAACTCAGTCTATGTGAGTTTATGAACAAAACAGTCAATTTTTCTTACTTCAGTTGTACATGCCTGTGGCTAATTCTCCATCCCAAACAAGAGTGGCTTCTACTTAACCTGTAAGAAGATTTAACTTGCCAAGTTCTCTTCTGGTAGGCCATTCCTGCCATCACCTGCTTCCACTTTATCATCTTCTGTATGGTGGAGAATCCTGGACATCCCTGAATCTAACCTAATGCTTTCTAAATCACATGTCAACTATTGATTCGTGTATCTGTCTTTATCCCCAGTGACTACAAAGGAGAAGAAAAACTAATCAGAGATGGTTGTTTTGCTTAGCCAATGTTCAACTCATGGCAAGCCTCTATTATGTTTATTGAACACATTGATGAATGAATAAAGTTTTAAGAAATTAAGCAAAAGGCTAAAATAAAAAGGGGCATTCAACTGTATTTTAATTCTTCCAATTCACTAATAAAATTCGCCTTGCTAGCTTGTTTATGAATGGTTTCACCAGTAGGTAGATAAAAAGAATGGGAATGGAAGAATAAAGAATGCAGTTCTTTGTTATTTGCTTATGCTAATAAAAGTAAATAAGAAGCCACAGCACTTTCTGAAATGTTTTGTGAGGCCATAAATTACTGCATCTATGTCACCATGCTAAATTTTATTTTTTTGCTTTTTCTGATCCTCCCCATCTAAGCAGAAAATGTCTGAAAGAATAGTTGCCAAATTGCTATGTCTATTTCGTAGTTGACTATTCCTCATCAATAGTAACATTTTATTTGTTTTAACTTAAGTTCCAAGAAAAATGTGCAGAACCTCTAACATGTTATTGCTTGAAGGTTAAAGAATATGTTCACTTCATAACCTTGAAATAATGTGCTCTGTTTTCGTATTCACCCTATCAGAGCAGAATCTGTCTCCTGAACATCTATGAAAGGAAACTCCCCTAGGAAAAATATTTCATAAATATCTGACCACTCTAAACTTGATCTTTGATGTTCCAACTTCACAGGGAGCTGCTTTTGGTGATGGAGGTGTCAGAAAATTTGTAGTCAAGGTGTTCAAATTGTTCATTTGAGTTATACCAGTTCATCACTTTTAGGTCTTCATGTAACTGAAGGACTCTGCTTTTGGTATTAATTCTGGGAGGTATCCTTACCTGCTAAGCAGAGATAAAGGAAAAAATAATCTAGGATTTGCCTCTTGAGAGCAGCTTTTTTTTTTTAACTCATTCTGCTCAGGAAGAATAAAGTCAGGACAGTGTTAGAAAAATGCCTCTGCCCTGGCTGTAATTTTTACAGGGACAAAATTTGCCTGGCATCACTTGGAGTGACTCCAGCTTGGGGGTACAGGCTGTACATTCTATGTACATTCTGAATGGTCCCAGAAAGGAGCTCTTGATTTGGGAACTCTGGGAACAAAGTAATTATTATGGAATAACCAACTATACTTGAGATACATTATATAAAGATTTACTGAACAATAAAAGTGATGTTTCAACTAATGTGGATTCTTTCACAAGGGCGTGATTGTGTCTCTCCCAGGAGCAGCTCGACTCTTGGTCTTACACTGGAACCCTTTGTCTCCCGCTTTGTTTATTCTGTCTGTTTCTTGCTCCCTGAAAACCACCGATGTCTGATCATATTTCAAGGGTAAAATAAAATGCTCTGTAGGTGTTTGCTTCTTCCACCTCTGTTCTCCGGTCAGGGTTTGCCGGGACTTGTTTTTTCTTCTCCAAACTCTGCCTGGTCAAATGTCTTCTGTCGTTCCCCTCAGCTCCCTTCCCACACTGTGTTCTTATTCTGTTGTTCATACTGTCTTTTTATTTCATCTTTAACAGACTTTAAAAAAATTCTAATTACAATTCAAATTTTCTCCAGGATGAAAGATACTACCAATTTACCTTGAAAGAATATTTGTTCCATACCAGACTCTGTGGAAAGCACTTTAAAAATGTGATCTTAAAATATTTCCAAAATAATCCTGTGTGCAAAGGTTGTTTCTCATTTTATAAATGTGGAAAAAATGAGATTCAGCAAAGTTAAATATATTTCTCAAGGGCATGTACCTAGAAAGTCCAGGAGCTGGAATTTGAAGCTAAGTCCACTAAATTTCCAAGTCCTGATGTTAGATATTTAAGAAAAAAAAAAGTGAAGGTTACTTATGATTCCATAACCTGAAAATAAATGTTTTCTAGGATATTTCTGTTTTCCTATTTTGTTTACTGTAATATGCATAAATGTGTATGTGTTTATGTCAGTTTATACATGCTCTCTCTCTCTCTCTCTCTCACACACACACACACACGAAGGTCTTTATGTTATATATATAGTTAATAGAATAATTCTATGTATATCTTTTTTGATTTGCAGCAATTGTGAGACATTTGCATGTTATTAAGTATTTCTGAAAATGTGTCCATTTAAAATTTGTGAAATAAAACATGTCCATTTAAAATATGTGAAAATAAATTATGTCCATTTTAAATACCATCCTTAAGGCTACATAGTATCTACCATTCAGAAACACCATATTTTAAACAATTTTTGACTGATATTTATCTTGTTTCTAATCTTTCATTATGAAAGATGATGGTGGTGTGGACATTTTCTTTAATCTTCTAAGGACACAACTTAGCCTACCCTCTAGGAGTCCTTCTTGGCTATGTTCTAGCCAAAATTACCGGTTTTCCCTTGTATTAATTTCCCTGTCCATCTTATCTCACTGGTGGAGCTGGCCCAATATATTCAGGCTGCTCTAACTCTGATCGATCTTTATAAATGCATACAGAGAAAAAGACTACCTCCATAGTGCAGTGACATCAGAAAGACTGCTACCCCAGAAAACAAACACACTTCTCTCTGTCTGCCTTCTCCTATTTTTTCATCCTGATTTCAGTTAGGCAATTGCTGCAGGGGAGGCCTGGGATTTTCTTGTATGTGAGCACATCATTAATCAGGCTCTCACTCGCTCATTCTTGAAGTGGACTCTAGTGGACCAATGATCAAATGCTCAGCCCCTGAAATTTCTTGTTTGCCACTGCTCCCTAGAATCCACTTCTTAACAACCTGTATATGCTTACAAAAATTTGGATGATAAGATTAAATCAGAAATTATTTTGAAGTTTGAAAACATTGAAGTCCTATCTAAGATACCTGTAAATACTTTGCTAGAGATATAGTCCTAAGCCAAAGTGTAGATTTAGGTATTTCTTAAAATTATTTGGAAAAATTAAAAATGTCATCTCTGTCTTATAAACTAAGACTAATTGGAGGGAGAAAATTTTCTTATTATATTTTCTTAAGATTTATACTTAATTCCTTATTCTTATTTTTATGACATTTAGTTCTCTTTCAAAGCTTCAGAAATTTGAACATACTGATACTTTTGTAAACTACCTGACTGTAATTCTTCAAACAGAATTGTGGAATGTTTTCTGTCTCTCAGAGTATCTAAGAAATATTCTGGTTTGGTATATTTCTTATTTTAAAATTTATTGTATTTTCTTGAAATGGAGTCTCACTCTGTAGCCCAGCCTGGAGTGCAGTGGCACGATCTCGGATCACTGCAAGCTCCACCTCCTGGGTTCAAGCGATTCTCCCACCTCAGCTAATCCCAGCTGGGATTACAGGTTCCGGCCACCACACCCAGGTAATTTTTGTATTTTTAGTCAAAATGGGGTTTCACCATGTTGGCACAGCTGGTCTTGAACTTCTGACCTCAGGTGATCTACCCACCTCCACATCCCAAAGTGCTGGGATTACAGGCATGAGCCACCTCGTCCAGCTGGTTTGGTACATTTCAAAGTTCTCTGCATATTACATTTAACTTCCTTATTCCTTATTTAGGATGTTTGTCTTGATACCATGAACAGCAAGGAAAGATAATATTTGCATCCAATATGAAAAAGTATTTTATTTCTTTTTTGTTCAAATATATTTTAAAGGTGATAGTTTTCTTAGTAGTGGGTGCCTGCCCCTTCAGTTTATAACTTTATTAATTTATTGTTAGCATTGATCCTTATCAACGTCTTACCTGATAAATGTGGAGCTACTACATATAGGTCTGTTGAATGAAATAGCATTTATTATTAATAATAATAACTCATTATTCATAATAATACTTCCTGATCACCAAGTGCTTCTCTGCAAACTTTGCATACTTATATCTTTTTTATTTAAAACATTTTTTTCAGAGATGGGGTCTCACTATATTGTCAAGTCTAGTCTCAAACTTTTGTGCTCAAGCAACCCTCCAGCCTTGGCCTCCCACATAGCTGGGACTACAGGTGTTAGCAACCACAGCTGGCTACGTGCTTATCTTTAATTTTCCTAACAGCTCTTCCAAGTCATGAGTTGATTTTGCAAATCCAAAAACAGAGCCAGGGATGTTAAATGGATTATCAAGTGTTGCCTGGTTAGAAAGAGACAGAACTATGATTTGAACCCTAAATACTAAGAGCTTGTGTTCTTTCCCTAACTTTCTCCAGACTGATGTAAATTATTACCTGAAAGTTAAAATGCAAAAGTAAGCCCTATGCTCTTACCAACAACGCACAATAGATATCAATTAAAATCAGTAAACTCGAAGTACAAGTGCCAATTCTTGCTGGGAATCCATACATTCATTCCACATATTATTTACTGAGCATCTATTATGGGTCAGGCACTGTGTTGGTTGCTAAAAATATAATGAGGAGAACAAGAAGGCATGGTCTCTAGCCTCATGGGAGTAAATGTGTAGCGTACAGACAGTGCTGCAATTCCTACATAACTTCTGTAATCTAGGTCCTTCTAATCTGAGGTCACGTTAATAAACTGGAGCATATCTACCAGAAACTGCTGGTGCTTCCTCATTTCCTGTGGTCTGTGCTCCAGCTAAGTGCTCCCAATGACTGCATTGATTCTCATCCTGGACCAAAAAAAAAAAAAAAGAATTTATTAGAAATATTTTTTAAATGTTTGTATTCAGTACCACCCCTCCTTTCTACTCCATCCTGGCCATGACTTAGTTTTTGCAGGGTAGGTCTCAGGCTTCAGTACTTTTTAAATATTTCTCATTGGTTTCTATACGCAGCAATGGTTGAGGATCCTCTCGGCATTCTTAGTAAGCTATGTTGCTTATAATTTCCCATCAAGAATCTGTAAAAGTTCTGTTACTGCAGCAGAAATTGGCTTACTATACAAGCCCTGTCCACCACAGCAGGCCTATTTCTGTGCCCATAATTTTTTCTAAGTTCCTGAACCACTGTTTACATTTCCTTTTCTGACTTTTCTTCATAGAGTCCAGGTCTGAGTTGCCCTTCTGACTTACTGTTTTCTCCTTCTTTTCAGAATCTATCATTGCTGAGTATGTGGATGTGATTCTGACTTTCAAAATTAGCTTGTGGTTCTCATCTGGACTGATCATAGGCTTGATGCCACCATCTTCCTGGTGCTGTCCCTAACCTCAGTCCTTACTGGCCCTACATTCTCTGATTTAGTAGCTTGGCAGTCTCTAGATCAATGACAAAGTGATCTGAGGCTATTCAAGATCTCCTCTCTTAGCAAATTCAGTGTTTAATGCAATATTATTAACTAGAGTCACTATATTGTGCATTAGACCCTCAGAACTTTTTATCTTTTATTAGGCTGATGAAAAGCTATTGCAGTTTTTGCCACTGAAGGTACTGAAGCCTGGGTCCCACCCTTCAAAAACTAAGGCATGACCTGGATGGAGTAGGGAAGGAGGGGCAGTGCTGAATACACACATTTAAAAAATTATAATGAATTCTGATTTTTATCCAGGAATGAGAATCAATGCAGGCACTGGGAGCACTTAGCTGGAGCATAGACTGTAGCTGAAGGTTTCTACCCTTTGACCATGATGTTCTCACCACAAACGTAAAAGAAAAAACAAAAAGATAACTGGGTGAGATAGTGTTAACTACCTGATGACAGTGGCAATTTTTTAATCATTTGATGATATGCCAAATCATCACATTGTGCATTTTAAATATGTACAATTTTATTTGTCAATTAAACCTCAAGGAGGCTTTAAAAAAATACTAAGATATTAAATTAAGCAGCAAACAAAAAATGTCAAAGGCTCACACAGACAATAAGCCCACCACCCTCTCTCTTTTCAATTTTTCACCAAGATCACTCAGGAGTGACGAGCTTTCCTCTCTCCTGTCCATATCCATCATCTACGTTTCTGTTTTACAACCTCTTTTTCTTTTAAGAGAACGCCTTGCTCCTTATTTTTATCTGGCTGATCGTATAGTGAGATGCTATTTAATGGATTTCTAGGCTGAAGGTAGGGGTGGAACCTAAGATCACTGTGCATTTGGCTCCAGGCCTGAAATTGGAGTGCCCTTAACCTTGACCTGGGCTGCTCTGGTCACTGTCGTGTCTCCTTCAACTGTTGCCTAGTCTCATTTTCTCTGATCCTGACACCATTCCTAAAAATCCAAGGTTTAAAATACCGAGCTACACATAATTACATATAGTAACTTATTATTGGATTGAGGAAAATATTTTTTTCTCACCAGAATTTTTATACAAACAGGAAGAAACAGACTCTCTCAACTATACAAGGGTTATATCAAGACACTGTTAAAGTAGCCATAGCGTTTTGAAGAGCCCCAGATAAAGAGAAAGTCCTGGGTGGATTCGAGGGAAGGATTTGTTATAATGAACCAGAAATACAAGATTCCACGTAAACTGGAAAAGTTGACAGAATATGGTTGAACTTAATAGAATCTTCAAAGGAAATAAGGGTCAAACAGACAACCAATGAATGGAAAAGTGCAAGATTGGTTTGGGATGGACATGAGGATAACCACATTTTAGCGTGAGTATCTTCTGACCTATCCCAGCTGTTCAGCCGCCATCATTCTCCCGTCTGACATACCTGCCAAACAAAATGGCTTCTTCCTCTATATTGTAGGTATAAACCAACCCAATAGTACCCCTTTGGGTATGATACAAAGCCAAGAAGAAACTTGGTAAATTTCATACAAGAGTAGAAAGTACAGTTCAACTCAGTACGCTGGTTGATTATTATGTGGTGTCAATGCATGTGGTAGCAACTTCAATCAAATCAGAGCTGCTACCACAAGTAAGTAACCTTTAACGCAGCCCTGTTGTGACACTGATGTTGTCAACTTACTGAATTATCAACATGACAGAATGCATTTTTGAGCTCCAGACTTTCTAGACATTTTTAAGAGGTCATTAAAGAGGAGGTAACAGAGACCTGTCTCAGAAACCTAAGCTTCAGGGAGGAATTCTGACTCGTTCCTCTTGGGACCTTTCTGTAGGGGCAACAGAGATGAACAAAAGAAGGGTTAGTATGTCAGACCATATGAAAAGTGAGGGGAGGTAGAGGTAGGAAGAGGGTGTTCTAGCCACAAGCTAACACATTGGTGTTAAAGAAGTCTGGGTAAAGGAGGAGAAAACATTCCCCCAAACATAAATGAAAACCAATTCAAAGAACAAAAGGTTTTCATACAACACAGCATCAAAAAGTAAAAGGAACACACTAAATGTGTGAGCTAATGGTAAATCAGTCCACAGCCTATTGTGATAGATCCAGCCAGCATCAATCAGATTTCTTCTCCTCTGCCATCCCTACTTTTAAATTGTTTGATAGATAATTGACTGATATAGGAAAAGAAAACATAGAGAAAGATTACCAGCCAGGTGTGGTGGCTCATGCCTGTAATCCCAGCACTTTGAGAGGCCAAGGCAGGTCGATTGCCTGAGCCTGGGAGTTCAAGGCCAACTTGGCCAACATGGCAAACCTCCATCTCTACAAAAAATACAAAACTTAGCTTGGCATGGAGATACATGCCTGTAGTCCTAGCTACTTGGGAGGCCGAGGCAGGAGGATGGCTTGAGCTCAGGAGACAGAGGTTGCAGTGATTTGAGATTGCACCACTCTACTCCAGCCTGGGCGATAGAGCAAGACTCTGTCTCAGTGAATGAATGAATGAATGGAAGGTTTTATAATGGTGGAGAGTAACTGACAATGAGGAAGCAGCATGGTAGAAAGAGAACTCTGGAGCCGGACAGATGAGGATAAATCTGGTTCTTCCATGTCCTAGCTTTTGGAGGCTAAAGTTAATCCCCAAGTCTTGGGAATTTTTTAATGTACTCACTTACAAAATGAATAAAACTTTCTCATAGGCCTATGGTAAGGATTGGAGGTGATATAGGCAAAGCATTTGATTCATAGTATGTATAACAGGCTCTTACATGCAAAGAAATTAAGGCAAACTAAAATGATCTCAGTTAATAGGTTGAGGGTAGGGGTTGGCCTATAGGAACACAAGATTTCTTTTTTAATGAATTTACAAAGTTCCGAGCTCTCTTAACTTGGAGACTAATTTTATATCATAGCAAAGATATAAAAATGAATTTAACAATCTGTGGTAAATAAAAACTTTTACAAAAATTGAAAGTATTGCTGTAATTCTGCTGTTAAAATAACTTGGCCATGAGTCACAAATTCCCAACTGGCTGCATATGTCCTTGGTGGTCAGCAAGCATAGGGAAAATATATCATTAATACATGAGAAAACCTAACCTGTACCTTTTCAAAAGTTAAAAAAAATATATTACAAATACCAAATCTTGTGATGATTTATACATATTATATGAGTTTCATGTTTGCATTTTTTAATGCTTTGGGTTTTTTTTAGGTCTCATATATTTTTTATAGGCCCATACAGTCTTACAGGCCCCAGGTAAGCTGCTTTGACTGCCCCATGAGGGACATGGCTCAGCCAGCATGCAGGCCCATTGGAGACTGGGGCACAGATCAGGATACAACCAGCCTGGCTAGCTTGTCTCCTCTGCAAAGGCAAACTTCTCCTGATTCTAGGGCTCTACCTTGGTAGTAAAAGGGCTATTCTCTGTTTCTGCTTCAGCTGCCTATTGTGTTAAACAGTGCTTTTGTTTTTCATCTCTAAAGTTCAAAATTCCAGAGAAGAGGAGTCTGGTTGACTCCACTGGTCCAATGTTCAACACCATGGTAAACTGAGTTCTACTGTCAGGACCAACCTAGGCTGCTGATCACAGATTAGATGCCCTCTGGACATTTGCACACCTCTAGGGTGGGAGTGTCACATAGAAAAAAGCAGAGAGAACTAAGGGTAAGGAAGTCCTTTGCAGAGGCCTGAAGCCATGACAGTACTATAACCGACAGCTTCTTGTTTGGCTCATCCAATACAATATGTGTTCAATAAGTTGTTGAAATTATCCTAATTATTAAATATTTCAGAAAAATTCCTGGAAAAAAATTATAAGGCAACCCAGCAGCAAGCAAACTTATGATCAGGGAGAAAATTAAACTGAGACTAAAAAGCAAGAATGTTATTTCATAATTTTTCAATGAATAATGTATTTTGTAGGTGCCATAAGTTTAAATGAGGAAAAAGTTTTATAGGCAAGAAAGGTCTTGCCTAATGAAGGAGGGAAATGAGCTTTATCTTGAAAAATGAGTGTGGTTATTAAGGCAATGAGAACAAGTGAAAGAATTCTAGTAGAGGGGCAGCCTATGAGCAAAGAGAGCAAAAGTTGGAATGAATAAGGCCAGCTCGTGGAATGCCATATAGGGGTGTCAAACTGAAGAAGGTTAAACAGGGAGACGCATAGACGATGAAAGTAGCATGGAAGGTAAAGATCATTTGTGGAGTTCTTTATATAAGTCACTAAAAAGATTGGCTTTATATTGAAGGTAACAGTTTTTGAAGGCCTTAGAACAAAGAAATAGCTAGTATATTGTTTTGAAAATCTAGTTTTGTTGTTTTGTTCTTAGAATTATTTGGGCAATAAATAGATGAGAACTCAGATAAATTTTTAAACATAGAATGGAAGAAATAAAGCTGAAGGAAGTTGCATACTGGATTGGCTATGGGAAGCCAGGAAGACTAAGGAGGCCTGGTGCAGTGGCTCACACCTGTAATCCGAGAACTTACACCTGTAATCCCTCGGAAGGCCGAGGCAGGTGGATCACCTAAGGTCAGGAGTTTGAGACCAGCCTGTACAACATGGTGAAAACCCATCTCTACTAAAAAATCAAAAATTAGCCAGGCATGGTGGTGGCATCTATAATCCCAGCTACTCAGGAGGCTGAGACAGGAGAATTGCTTGAATTGGGAGGCGGAGGTTGCAGTGAGCCAAGATCAAGCCACTGCACTCCAGCCTGAGTAACAGAGTGAGACTCTGTCTCAAAAGGAAAGAACATGAAAGAGTTACATGGTACTGGATGTCTCAGAACAATGATGCATCATCAGCAGAATGGACTGCATCCAGAGGAAGCAGCATTTGTTTGGCAAGGTCAGGCCGAGGAACCTGTGTCACAGAAGTCTTACTTATGATGTACAAAGGGCAAATCCATGATGAAATACCTGTTAGCATATGGAACTCAACTGCTTGAGGCAGTGACATATGAAACTGACATGAATAAAGTACAGGAAGTCCTCACAAAATTGTAGAGTGGGCAAAAAGTGGCAGATGAATGATGCTATGGTCAGATAAGATAATGCATTCAGGTGAAAGAGATAAAAACTGTAATTTTAGTATGGTGAGTTCACTCATAAAACTGTCACTTTTGCTATATAAATTTGTAGTTTCAATATTCAAGGGGTTAATTGTACCAAGTCATTGTTGCCACCTAAGCAAAGGATGTGGGGATTATTGCTGACTGCTTCCTGAAGACCTTTATCTAATATGACATCGGGTAAAAGAACCAAAAATTAAAGACTCTAAGAAAAAAGTTTAGAAAACTACTGACTATAAATATATAGAGAGATATATTTAGATTATATACATTATTTTAGATATGTATATTTTTATAAACATACATGAGATGTTTTAAAGTTCCTTTAAAATAACTAATTCCCCTGATGGACTAAAAATGAGTAAGTCACAACACCAATCACTGAGAAAATTACCATTTAGTAAGAAGACAAGAAGTCTGACAATTAAATTATCCTAAGCCATGAAACAAAATATATCAGAGACATACAAAGATTACTGTGATAGCTGACAGGATGGAGCAATTGACTTTGCCCCAGGAAGTCAGTAGAAAACAACCAGGAGATTGAATATTTGAGTTGAGACTCAAAGAATGAGCTGGAATTTTCTGGGTAAAAATGTATGCTAAGTCTTCCGAGCACAGAAAATGGCATCTGCAAATCTGTGATATCATAAGGAAAATTGACTGAATGGTGAATTTATGATTCCTTGTGCACAAACTATAGGAAAGAATAATTACTGAATGGGTCCAAGAACAAGAAAGTAAAATGAATCATTCTACTGAGTAGAATAGGTAGGTTGTACAGCAGGAACAGACACCCCCACATTTCAGTAACTTGAAACGAGGGTTTATTTCTCACTCCCATGCATAGCCATCACAGTCTGCTCAGACCTCAGCTCCTCATCATCCTCCCTAGGGCCCAGGCTAGCAGACCCTCCACCACCTGAGTGCTGCTAGAGACCATGACCGGGAAAAAGAGATGTGGCAAGTTGTGCACTGGTTATTTGTAAAACACTCATTTAAGTGAAAGAAATCTCGTACTTTAAATTTCGTTAGTCGAAACAATGTATATGGGCATACCTAACTTGGAAGGGGGAGCTTGTGCCCTGAAGATTGGTAAACAGCACTATTGACCACCACACAAGCTTTTCAGAAGACACTGGCTAACCTTACTGGTTACCGGCAGATCTATGCATGAGGGAATGACATAGTTGGATTTCTTACATAGGGAATTATTCAACTAGCAGAGCAGGGATCAACTGCATCAGTGATTTACAAATTGAGCATTCCTCGGAGTCACCTGGAGCACTTGTGGGAAACGCAGCCTGCCAGCCCCTCACCCAGTTTCTTACTCGGCAGGTGTGCACGGATCCTAGGAGTTTCTGTTTCTAGCAAACATGATGCTATTGTGGCTCTTCTTGGACCACATGGTGATTACCATTAAATAGAGGAGACAGATACCAGAGTTATTGTAAAAGTTTGATGGTAAGGCAGTGGGTAGGATGAGAGTAGCAGCAAGGTGACAGGAGAAGCCATCCCAGACCAGAGAGACGTGTTTCAGGCTGAGAGAAGAGGATAAGAGGTTTGAAAATGACCACAGGATATAAACACTTTGGGTGGATAATTGCCCCATTCACCAAGGTGACGACTACGGTAGCAAGAACAAGCTTAGGCATGCAGGGAAGGGAAGCGGGGAGAGGGGGGCAGGGGGGGTGGAATGGAAAGAAAGAAAGGAATCCAGAGTATGACATTTTAGCTTTCAAGTACTTAAAGGCATCCAGATGGATATGTCCAGTTGGCCATGGAAATGCAGCTCCGGATCTCAGAAGAGGGCTAATACCTGAAGGTAGAAATGCAATCATCAGGATTTGATGAAATTGAACTCATGGGATAAAGTAAGGACATCCAGGAAGGGTATTTGAGAAAGGCAAAGAACCAAGTGTAGAATCCTGAAATGTCCCAATAATTAAATAACTCACAAGGATGTTGAGAATTCCAAAAAGGACAATAAAAATGAAAAGTCTGAAAGGCAGAAGAACTAGCAGAGAGTGAAATTTCAGGAAATAGGAGAGGACAGAGATTTCAAAATCAGGGACTTCTCAATGGTGTCAAATATCCTAGAGATCAGACATAATGATGACTGAATAAAGGACTGCAATAATTGTACATTTCATTACTATTTCTACCCCAACCCTAATGCAGCTGTAGGATAGACTGTGAACTCCCCACACACCATAACATGTTTTTTTTGTCCTTATTCTTGAATTAATCAAGGAAGCCTCCATAGCCAGCAGGTTCATCCTTTAAAATCTGAGGTCACCGCTGAGGAATTCGCCCTTTTGCAACCACAGACATCTGAAGAAAGTTGTCTTACCCTTTTGGCAAAGGGAGGGATGGAGAAAAAACTGGGATCATTCTAAGTCTTTACTCAATAACACTGCAAAGCCTGCTGGAAACTGGAGCTGAAAGCAGGCTCTACCCAGGAGCTATGGTTATGTATGTGCTGATGGAATCATTGTGCAGGCCTTCCTTTTGTTTCTAGATTCTGACACTATGGATATGAAGCATTGATACACCTACTGCTATTCCCAGGCCCAATTTGAATCTTAAACCCTAAACTTAATCTCTGACTTCTCTTCTTGCTTGGCTAGGATCTCTATGTATCTGCTTGAGTTCGTATTCCCAGATAGATCTTCACTGGACCTACCACCTGCCTTGACCAGTCAACATGACTCTTCAGTTCAGAAGCAGAGAATTACTAAGGTCATCTCAGGTCATCTGCATACTACATCCAGCTTATATACCACTCAGGCACCTTTCCCTACATGATCTAGCCTAGGCCTAACACCCCTGCCTCTTCCTTACTCTGACTGAACTATGACCCCTGTATCACCCAGGCAGTTGAGCCTACCAGATACAAAAGCTGTGACTATGTCACACATTTTCATTGATGAAAGAGGCCCAAATAGACCTTAACAGATCAAACTTAGCCTCAATGACCATGAATAAGTTGCGCCTTACTTACTGTGTGTCTTTTAAAAACATGTGTGGGAAACTTCTATTTCGTTTCAATTGAAAGAAAAAAATATATTATTTCTTGGATCTTCATCAAAATATTGCCTGTCTGAATTGCATTCTTTTTTTTTTTGGTTAAAAATAGGGAAAAAAACCCACAAATGATGACCAAGTAAGAATATATAGAGTGTTGTTGTAAAATTATCTTAGTCCTTTATCTTTTTCAATCAAAATGACAACTGTAAGAGAAACAACTCCCGTAATAGTCACCAATTACAAAAGATCAAAGAAAGAACATGAGATGTGAGGTCCAAGACTTTTGTTCTGGATATTCCAGAGACTGACTGTCTATTTTCTTGTCTCTTCAAGGGAGAGAAATTTAGATATTAGTATTTGATGTGATTCTTCAGCTGCCTTTTAATCTCCTATGTTCAATTATAATTTTCATGAAAGAATATGTAAAAATAAATTCTGAACTCTATTTTATCCTCGCATCTTCTCTTACAGACTGAATGTGAGCAGCACCTGCTCCATAAATAACTCACTGAATCATTGGGACAAAAACAGTTCAGCAAAATAGTTGACTGCTTTATGATACAGATGGCGTCTGTCTTTTAAATAACTTAAGTATTTAAATTGAGTAGTGAAAATACCTGACAAATCTTTTTCAGACTAATACAGCAAAGAAACCTGGAATAACATCTAAGACATCAGAAGTTGTTTTTAGACCTTCAAGATTTTCTTTTATTTCGGGGGTAAACCATGGTGCCTGTCCCTCTCCTCCTTCTCTCTCTCTTATGAATTCCATCTGCTTATAAGTGTCATTGCTGGAGCTTGCAAGGAAACACTTTTGATTAGCACTAAAAAGGTCTAATGTTTGAGACCTTGAATGCAAAACTTCTGATAAAAATAAACTTCAAGGTCTCAGAATACTCTTATCAGATCAACCGTATGGTCCCAGAGTAGGTTGCTTAAATCTTCTTGGCTAAGCTTGAGAGTGCAAAGCTTAATACCCACAGGCTTGAAATCTTTTTGAATGTGATTATGATTCGGCACCAGCTTTGCATCCTGGATAAAGGTTCCCCTTGAACACAAAGTATGTTACATGCTTGTGTGCTAGTGATCAAAATACTCAGAGGATTATGGCACTTGCTGTTCTTAAACCTCCAAAATGGTGTTAAAATGCTACATCCAATCAGCTAAGCTGTAAATTAAATTTTTGTAGATTGAAGACATAGTTTTATTTCATATGCCAGAAATTCATTTCAACCCTAGCATTTCTTTTAGCACATTCCATCTAGCAGCATAACTCAAGAGGTTTAATGAAAGTTTAAAAACAATCTGTTGCAGATTTTGTGCCTAATTTATTTTTAATTGCAAATTGTACAACACATTATTGCCTGTGAAAATAGAAATTTAATTTCCTTCCTGTTTTTTTTTTCTTTCTTTCTTTCTTTTTTTAATAACTCTAATGCAACCTCAGAGAGGAAACAGGCTTTAACATACTGTTTTCTGGGTTTTATTTCTTTATTCTTAGATTCTTGATGTGCAGTCTTTGGAAAATATAGCTCACACCAGTTAGCATTAACCTTCAAACACACTTTTGCATTTTTAGAATGTGCTATGTGGAATTCCATAAGAAGGTTGCATTTACACAATTATTGCAAATGTATAGCACGCACCGCGGTTACAGCTTCGCTCCATTGCTTGTGAAAATCCTCCTGACTGTATCTGACAGTTGACTCTGCTAACAGTGTTCATATTCATACTTAGAGTTATCATAGATTGTGAAACTGTGTGGTCGATGAGTAAAATTACACACGAGATGACTCAAATTACAAGGATAGTTGGAGAGTTGGTAAAAATTAAATGTTCCAACCTCTGTTCCTGTACTGATAGAACAAAGTCATTTATTAGCATGAAGTTTGTTTTTTAATGAGAGCTTTAATTTTTTTTAATTGGTCTTCTCCAGAAAACAGTGAAGGAAAAAATTCAAATGAAAACATGCATTCTGGTCTTTTCTTTCAGAAAGTTTTGTCACACTCTGCTGCATCTGGTAGTTTGACTCTGGATGAGAATCTGAAATGAAGCTTAATATGAGTGCTATCAAGTGATTCTAGGAAAATGTCAAAATACAAGCGAAGGAAACAAAGGTCTTTTGTGCTGGATTTGCATTCCCTCCTGAAATCTTTGGCACTTTACATCAGAAAGGGAGTTGTATTATTTATTTTCCATTTCCTGACTCTCTATTCTTCCTCTGTCCTTAGAGAGTGGCCATCAGCACACTCCCTGCAGCCTTTCCCTGTCCTTGCTGGGTATTGTGTCAGTGAAGCGAGCTGCCTTCAAAGCTAGTGACAAGCGCAGGGTTGCCTCTTGCCAGAGCGGGGTGTGCATACATGTCGCCACCAGGTCTCTCTTCCTGCAAGACAGTTCTCTCTGCCTCCACAAGGCCAAGCTTCCAGTGACGGCTGGATCAATGTGATATCTTGTTCGGGGTTGCTGTTGTGAGCAGGTACATTAGACAACATCACAGTCTCCGCAAGGGACACTTGTAGTGAGTGAGTGCCTTGACCTCCTGTAAGATATCATAGTTCATGTGCAGGCAGGACTTGGGTCTGAGTTAGAGGAGATGAGCTGAAATTGCAATATTTTGAGCACCTGAACTGCACTGCAACTGAGAGTTAAGCAGACTAAAGGTCAGGAAAATTATTTAGAAATAACCAGCGGGTAAAAAACCTAACAAGCCTTTTCAAGCTGAGAGTTCTGATTGTTTTAAAATAGTGTACTCACATTGAAAGATCTGATTCATGCAAATGTTACCATATATAACTGTTTCTCTAAGACACTTTTATGTTTTTATTTTACATTTTTAGAAGATATGAGCCTGTTGTATGATGATTTTTCTCCCTTCATGCACCATCCATTAGTTGTTATTTAAGGTATTTGACACATTGCGGCTTTGCCATACTGGTTTTGATTATAGCGAAACATTGATAAAAATTATTCTTAATGAAGGAAGCAAATATAGAAATTTCAAATAGATAAATTACATTTCTCTGTTATGCAAGAAAAAGTGCTGATTACCTATTGTATTTGTGTAGCAAAGTAGATATATATTTCATAAAAGAGATTCGATGAAGCTGGATACCTCTGAGAAACCAGATTTAGAGAATGGGACAGCCATGCCAAAGAAAATTTAGGTGGGTACTACAGATAAAATGAATGAAGACCACAGGCAGAGCCTCAGATGGAGAAGTGTTTGGGACCTAACACTGTACAAACCATGCTGATAGAAGCCGTATTTACTCATATGTAGATGATTGTGGCAAAACTCGGTTGCTGTAGTAGGACATGAGCTTGTACCTGGTTTTGTAAATTCCTGTCAGAGACTGAAGGACAGGTTTCCAGAAAGAAGCTGCTTTTCCTCTTTTCCTTCCTTCCTCCTCCCATTTCCAGAGGTCAGAGTGCTGTAGGTAAAGGCAGTTAGTCCTTTGAGTAGAAACTTTAGAGGGAAGTTTTGCTGATGAGTGGAAAGGCAGCTTGAATTTTCGTCTGTCTCGGCCTTTTCCGGCTAGGTCTATGCTCTCTAATTCTCAATTTTTTGCTTATTAAAGGGACACTCATCTCTTTTCTCTATATCTCTTTATAAACTCAGTTTAGCTTTGAAATTCTTTCAATGCATGTACATGTGTGCACGCACACACACACACACACACACACACACATACGCACACGCACACGCACACAGTAACCCTCTCTGGAATGGAGATGCCAGGAGTGCATTTATAGGCTTTGAAGTTGCCACAGTCAGCTGAAGAGGAATACATCTTTCTTTTAATCAGAATATTCAGAATGGAATAGATACAACCGTATTCAGGTCAGAAGATGGACATGAATACACCTATCCCTTGCTTTATGAATTTACAATTTTAACTCATTCCTGAAAACCTGCCATTAAGTTAAATTTCTAAAAGAGAGTTAAGTAAAAAATAGTAATGTCTTTTCATTTATTTAGGTAAATTTATGATACATTTCATGCCAGGCCAAGATACTTCAAAATTGTTCTTAGTTTTTAAAAAGTATTAATTGAAAGTAAAAGCAAACAAGCTTTTGTAAGTAAAAACAATTAGAACATACATTTTTAAAATTTATATATAATTTATATGCAAAAGGTAGTATAACAAAAGTATACTATAATCACCTTTTATTTGCCAATTTCGAACTTATTTTAGAGCTCATGGATTGTTTAACTCCCAAACTGAACTTTAAAAATAATATTTTAGTCTAGAAAAACACCACGTTAACAAAGTATAAGAGCCCTTTGAAACACTTGGAAGTAGCACATGCATATCAGACTGAAAATCTGTAAAAATGTTACTCTTCACCTCTTTTACAAAAATGATCTACGCAGAGTAAAAACATTTTGCCTTCATCCAAACATGGTATATGATTCAAACGTATTCTACCTTTGCCTCATACCCTAATGTCAAAATATCACTTTTTACGTGTATTTATTTAGTGTAGAGCTTTTTTCTCTAGGTGTTTTATTTTTTATTGTTACTGTTTATTTTTGGTGGCAAAGTAGTTATAATGAGAAAAGACACCATCCAATAGTGGGATGACTTTTCAAAAGCCATTATGGCAACAATCAAAAAGTAACTAACTGATGGCATTAGGTGAGGTGAGGTAACTCTGCATTCTGAATCTTATGTAGTCTAATTTGTCTCCTGACACAATCTTTAAAGCAATTAGAGATCTCTGGGATCTAATGCCACAGCTGGACTCTCCCATAGTGGAGTACTAGAACCAGAAGATATCTTTGAGACAACTGTCTAACATCCCAATTTTACAAATGAAAAAACTAGTGTGTAGAGAAAGTCAATGAGTTGTCTAGCGTCATAAACCTCATAGAGGCAAAGCCAGATTTTCCTATGTTGTCTTCTGCTATAACTGAATTGTCTCTCAGAAATGATGGCATTCCCATCCTGATCACCAATTCCTGGGATCTATTAGGGGAGCATATAAGGCATAATAGTTCAAGTTGGGCTTGAGGTAGGCTGGAGAACGAATCGAACATTAAATCCTTGAAGGTGGAAAAATGTTGACCCCTTGAACTGTATTATAGCTAAAACATTAGGTATTTTTGACAAAAGTCAAAAACAAGATTTGAAAATAATCATTCAATACAGTTATAACAAGTCTTCCCACTGAGCAACAAAATCAAATTAGCTTGTTTCGAAAAAATGAAACAACTCTGAGCACGTGTCACATCTACCGTTGAGGTTTGGTTCATGTGTGACTTGGCTGTCATCAATACATCTGAAAAATAATGAGGAATAGGCACAGGAATCAGATAAGAATGTAAATAAGATGCAGGTGGCAAGCCAGATATGAGAACATGGCTGGGACTTGAGCCTCTTGCCCAATCTAGACCTTCAGACAAATTCATGGGAACAGTTGCAACTACACAGCCAATGTTTGGCCAGAAGCAGTGACTTCTGGTCTATCCATAGGGCGGGAAACCCCTACCCTGGCCTATAGGCATCAAAAGAAATATTGCAACCCGTGTGCAGAGAGGATCCAACAGAACACATAGGCTGGAATATGGGTGTGCCTAACTGATGAGTGAGTGAGAGAAAAGGCAATACTTCTTCCCTGGTACATGCAAGAGGCCAGTCATCCTTTTTAAGAACTGAGGCCAGAAATGGGGAAGACGGTGAAAAACATTCTCCATATGCCTGCTCCCCTGGATTACAAGCTGCTTGTGAGCAGGAAGCATTCATCCATGTAAGAAATATGCACTGAATGCCTAACATGGTCCTGGTATTCTACCAGGTGCTGGGTATATAGAGAAAAGGTATTCAGATATAATCTGTGATCTCACTGGGAAGCAGGTTCACTAACAACCAATCCCAGAGGAGAACTTCCACCATGTAGGTGACAGCAAAGGTTAACACTGTGCCAACCACCAGGAGTGAGTTGAACACTAATCCCCACTGTACCTGGACTGCAGTTTTGCCAGTTGTCTGAGTCTGGTGAAGCAGAATATACTCACGTGCAACAGGTTTTATATAAAGTATATTTGTTAGTTACTGCTGAGCAGGAGCGGGGAAAGACGCCCAGGATCCATTGTGAGCTGGTTTCCCAAGGCTCACAAAGCTCCCTGGGACAGACGGAGGAACCGTTTTATATATCTCAGGGCCAGCCACATGACTCACAGAGAAAGCCTTGAAGACATTCTGCTCCTAGGGGAGACACGAACAAATCTCAGCTCTCCTGGCAGTTCCTTCCTATCTTAAGATGTTGCATTTCCTCTGAGAGAAACAAATAAGCCTTGGCTATTTTCGGGAGTTTTTCCCTATCTCAAGATATTGTATTCCTAACACATTCTACAGTTCTTCTTTCTTCTTTCTTCTTTCTTCTTCCTTCTTTCTTCTTCTTCTTTCTTCTTTCTTCTTCCTTCTTTCTTCTTCTTCTTTCTTCTTTCTTCTTCTTCTTCTTTTTTTCTTTAGACACAGAATCTCGCTCTGTCACCCAGGCTGCAATACAGTGGCATGATCAAGGCTTACTGCAGTCTCAAATTCCTGGGCTCAAATGATCCTCCCACGTCAGCTTTCTGAGAAGCTGGGACTGCATGTGCACACCACCATCCCTGGCTTTTTTTTTTTTTTTTTTTTGTAGAAACTAAGGTCTTACTGTGTTTCCCAGGCTGATCTCAAACTCATGGCCTCAAGGGATCCTCCTTCGTCAACCTTCCAATGTGTGGGAATTATAGGTGTGAGCCACCATAACCAGCCTACAGTTATTTTTGATAACTATAAATGAGAAAGGGAAGAGAATTGAGTCAGTCCAAAGCTGCCTGAAGAACTAACTGTCCTGCACTCATGGAATATGGCGAAGAATGTATATTCCTCATAATTCCTTTCTCCATGTTACTATATCTCATGCGATGGTCAGCTCAGCCAGTGAGATGAAACTAACTACCTGGCCTATCATCATTCTTTATTCATTCAACAAATGTATGTTGTTTGACTAATATATGCCATGTACCGTGATGCAACTGAACTTCATATTTTTTCTGAGAATTATGTTTTACACAAAACAACAGCATGAGGGAGGCAGAAGGAAATGAAATGAGATTCATAAATAGAAAGCTGATTTGAATGAGTACTTTCAAAATAAAATGTTATTTATAAACATATGCATGTACACAGACTAAGACCAATGAGAAAAAAGTCATGTTTCCTGCATGCAGTTCACTGATTTTTAGTTACATGTAATAACCCGTAAATGTTTCTTCTTGTTCTAACCAATCAACATTGTGATAACTTATTTTAAGATGACTTTATTTTTTTAACAATTTCACTTGTCATCATGATATTACACTGATTATTTACTAAGTAAAAAGTATCCTTCAAATTTCCAGAGATCTATACTTTGCTTTTGTTTGTTTTGTTTTGTTTTGTTTTGAGACTGAGTCTCGCTCTGTCACCCAGGCTGGAGTGCAGTGGCACAATCTCAGCTCACTGCAACCTCTGCCTCCTGGGTTCAAGCGATTCTCCTGCCTCAGCCACCTGAGTAGCTGGAAATACCGTAGCCTGCCACCACGCCTGGCTAATTTTTCTATTTCTGGTAGAGAGGGGGTTTCACTGTATTGGCCAGGTTGGTCTCGAACTCCTGACCTCAGGTAATCTGCCTGCCTCAGCCTCCCAAAGTGCTGGGATTACAGGAATGAGCCGCTACTCCCAGCCTATACTTTTATATGCATAATACAAATAGCAAGTTTTTACAAACATTAGTTCATACAGAGGTACAGTGCAAAGAGGTGCCCAAAGATGTGGTTTAACCTTGACTTTGCTACTTACTAGTCACAACTTTAGACACATTATTTTAGACTCTCTGAGTCTCAGGGGACATAGGTAATATAATGAGCTCAGATTCTGGTCCTTGAAATATCTCACCTAAGAAGGAATGTCCCAGGAATAAATAGGAATTTCTAAGATCACAGCACATGTTTGCAATTGCTTGAGAGATATAGTTGCTGGGTGAACAAATGAAAGTACAAGCAAGGACAGCCTCCTCTTACTTCCAGACCGCATTCAAATTCTCGGTAATGTTATATTCACTTGGCCTTTTATGCATGGCTTAAAAGTGTGTGCTCTAAGTGATTCAAAAAAAACGAAACATGGCTTTTTCTTTTAACCAAATGAAGATCTACCCAGAGAAACAAGATGCCAACCTATGCACGACATATCTGACAACATGAGGCTATGTGTGATCAATGAGCAAGTGTTGCGAACTGAATTTGAGTTATAAGGAAAAATTGATAGTCTCAGTGACTTCTAATCTCTAATCTAGCCTCTTTCACAAGCTGTTAACGAAATGTTATGAACTCCATTTATGTCTTATGCGAAATGTGGTTAAGGACAGATACACCATAAGGAAGGTATGAGAACTGAAAGGAGGAATTCAGTAAAGTACTTATCATCATGTTCCCAAGTAGTTGATGCTAAGTAAATGTCAATTTCTCTTCCATCCTTTCTCTGTACTCATTTGGCCAAACATGATTATATTTGTTCTGCCTACCTTCGAGAGCTACATTGAGAGTAAAATGAGCTCGTATTTGTGAAAACTTTGGATGTTATAAGGACTTCGACAAATGAGAGGTGTTATTGGTAATGGAGTTCTTGAACTTATGATGCCAAAAGACTTTATTCCAAAATATAATTATACTCCCAGCAATATTGCACAGTCACATAAATGACAGGGGCATAGTGAACTACCACCTAAACTGGGTAGGTATTTGTCTTTATATCAGGAAGAACAACTGCCGTCTCCTCCACAACTTGGAGCTGGGGGTAAAGACGCATTAGTCTAGATTCAGGAGAGCACCAGAGTTCTAACACTTCCAGATTTTATGTACTCAAACACAGGTGACAACATGTGTTAGAAGGTAGAATGGGCATATGAAGCATGTGTTTAACAGAGACTCTGTTGATGATATGTAAGTACTGATTTTAGAGTCATTCTGTCTGCATTCAAGTTCTGGTAACACCGCGTACTATGTATTTTTGGTCAAGGTACCTGGTTTCTCTAAACCTTAGAGTCCTCATTTAGAGAGTGGGGCTGATAATCTTACTTGCAGCATGGAGTATTTGAAGGATAAAATGAACATCTGGCCCATGGTAAGTGTCCAGGGGATTTTGGCTATTATTATTATTTCTAAATAAGTGGAAAATATAATACAGTCTTTTGCGCATTTATAAGAGAGCTAAATAAGTAATTGTAACCAAAAGAATAGGGATGGTGGTACGTGCTTTCTGCCTCTCAGTACCTTTTGGGGGAGGTCAGTCTTTGCATAAAGAGCCCAGCTAGACTTCCACAAGAAGATATATTATCAATGTGAGAGCAGTGGACTGAAGCTAGACAAGAAAAGCTGTGTAAGATTTAGGGAAGCCAATAATAGAACTTTAGTAGTGAGCAGAAAAAGGTGACATGGCAATATGTAGACTATATAAATACGTGTTGGGACTCACATTTCTCTGTCAGATTATCTGCCCTGTCTATCTGAATTAACTATCTTCCATCAAAATACCTGACATAAAACAGCGGCATAATACCTGAGTAGCTCTGTTCTTTTAACCCACTGAGATAAGGTCTGAATATCATCTATATTTTCTGTCACCTCCTTCACTTGCCCTTTGCTAAAACATGTGAGTACCTCTTTTATTTACCTGTAAAACTTAAGTAGGCAGCTCAGGCCAATTTAAATTAAATCTCTCTGTGAATAATTTATTCTCATATCTTTATTTTAAGGTATACAATTCGCAAAACGATAAACACTATAAGAAAATGTGATATATGTGCATATAATGTGGACTGCTTAGAGAAAATAGAAAAGGCTTTGTTTTGTAAACACCTGTAAGAAAGCTTGCTATAGTGAAGTGTTCTGATCATTCTCTAAAGGAACAGGCAAATACTGCAGTGGATATCTGAGAAAGAGGTGACTTTCTTTGGGAGTGGCAGATACTGATTGTTGCTGGCAATTGAAATGAAAGCCATCCTAACGAGGTTTTATAATCGTGAACTATATTTGTTTATACTAAATTAGACCCTGCACAGAAACAAACCAAATGATGAAAACAAGTTGATTGATTTCCCTTTTAGATTTTGTAAGCTAGTTAAATATAGGTAGTTGCTGTAATTGCATATTTACTGTTTCACTTTTGCAGCTTTTATGGTGACAAAAATGCAGCCCTCTGTCATGAGTCTAAAATGGTAAACTGTCCTAAACATTGGCGATGCTGTGAGAGATGAGAGTACCCAACAAACACTTCCTACATTGTCACACAGGGCTGATTTAGACTGCTGTAAATTAGTGGTTTGTAGAATAGAAACCAATGTGGTAAAAGTGAGATGTGTGAGACTGCCTAGTGACAGTCACATTCTGATGTGACGCTGTTTTATTAGCATCTCCTAAGATCTAAGGCAGTGTCGCCTTGCCTATGGATCCACAGTTATCCTTTAACTATGCAAGCTGGCCCAAGAGCTGTGCTGTGAGCAAGACCATGTTTTTGTGTAATATTTGTTCTAAAAATATGGATTAGTATTGAGCATTACAAATAGGATTTGTCAGAAGAGACCCAGAGAGACATTTTGGTAAATCAAACAAGATCCATTCCTTCACAAAATACGGGCTCATAATCTGTAGTTAATGATTTGTTGCAAGATCTGATAATTATCCTTCAAATATACAATTGATTTTAAAGGAGAGCCATTGATAGAGAGACCTCTCTGCGCCTAAACACAAGGTCCATGATGAAATCTATACATGGGATCTCTACAACTTATTACTTAAAAATATTAGGAAACAGAAATATCGAGTAACTCTAAAATAAATTAGACTTTGATATTCAATTTGCTCTATCTTTTCAAGCAGAATTAGTTTTGAGAAGTATTTTAGTTCATTTATTATTGGAAAAGACCTTACTAGCTTATTCAAGCAAGAAAATTACCCCAAAAGCTTACAAGATTTATAATGCTTGGGAAAAAAAAAAAAGCAATTCAAAACCTAATGAGACATTTTAGGCCTCATTTGCATCTCTAACCTGACCCATTTTCTGCAAAACGTTTTTGTTGGTAATTTACATACTAAAAGCTAGTTATTTATCCATCCCTAACCAAAAAGTTGATGAGATTACTAATACCACAGTGAAGTTAACATTACCCTGAAAGCTAAATACGACCATTTCTAGAAGGTTGACTATTGAGTCATTTATTTAGCTATAATCTCCATTGCATGCTGGCAGTGCACCCAAACTCTGAGAGAATGGCATGAAAGCCCAAATATCTCATTTCCACAGTCACTCTAAGGGCAGGAATCCTTCCAGGAACACACACGTTGGAAATGAAGCACATTAAAGTGCTCTGTGTATGTACACACATGCAAGAAAACACATCATATGAAACAAGTTCAGATAGCATGTATTTTTGAATACCACGGAGCTTTGCATCTGTTTGGAGGTGATAATTGTATTGATGTAGGCAAGCTGTTGTATATTAAAAAAAACACTTTCCAATATTTTGCGAAAAAAGGCTACAGTGAAGAATTGAAGTATACAGTTGCATAGTGATATATTTCTCACTGTTTTAAGGAATATTTGTATTTTTTTCAGGGTGAAAAATATCCATAAATATGTATGTTATATGTGCATCTATTGATATATTTATATTACCAGTATATTTACATGTTTACTAAAATTTTTCTATTTTCTATTTTATGTTTACATTTTATATTTTGTATGATTTTATTTATAATATATATAATCACAATCTGTTGATAATTGTTTAATAACTTGCTCTCAAAAAGCACTGAATTTATAGTAACTAATATCCTTCGTAATGTAAGCATCTGTAAAATACAAACTGTTAACAGTCTACAGTTTAGTTGAACATTATTTGGGTGCATAGTGAGAATTATTCTCCAAGACTTTCAAGACTGTCTTGGTGGTGAAATTTTCCTGCCTCTTAATATAAACTCCCTTCCTCACTGCCATACATCAAATCCCAACAAAATCCAGATTGAGAAATGCATGGGACATCTCTGGGGCTCCTCGTTTAACCAGACTGCATTGCAGGTCCCTTTGTTAAATTCTAGTCTTTGAGGGCAGTGTGCAACCTGATTTTAGTTTCTTCAGTATCTCCTGCACAGCTTCCTCCCTAGACGAGCCAGGTGTTTCATTCTGATCAGGGCCAGACTGGTATCAAAGAAGGTCCAAAGCTCAACCCATGCTGGCGGCCCTGGAAAGCCCAGAATGTGGACAAATGTGGCTCTATTCCTTTCCTAGTCAGTTGTAGTTTTCTCGATAACGAGTTTCTGATTGTGTTTGTTTTCAGAAACCCTATTTGCTGTTGTAGTCTTCCTATTAGTCAAGGATTTAGAAGGGGATGCAGAATTGATTATAAGCAGAGAAAACATTTCTTGGTAAATGTAATTACTAAAAACTCAATCGCAAAGTAAATTGCCATTCACCGAAACCTATTATGACATGTTATGAATTGGGGTTTCATTCCCTGTTTGGAGGCTGTCAAGTACTGTGGGCACTACAGCCACGGTCTTCAAGGCTGTGGCCACCATCACGGTTATGGCTACTATGGCTTTTGCCAGCTCACAAGGAAAGCCACATGAACTATTTCATTTCTCAATTCTTTTGAGTAGTGTAAAAACTTAGGTTGTGTTGGCTCCGCACACTGTACACCTATCTCCCAAAGAATATGCGGTAATTATCTGTTCAGTTTTCCTGTTAGCCATTTGGAGTATCTTTAGAGAATGTCCCTTGTGCTAGAATTTATTGACAATATTCTAAAGGTATTAGAGTTTCTGTGAATACTTTTTGCTGCATGCAAAGTTTTCCAAGAACATGCTGGTGAATGATACACTCCATCTCCAGCTTGCTTATTACCTGTTAACATTGTGTGATACAGTGAAACATTTTATATGTTTTCTGGGTATTTCCTTGTTTAATCTGTGAAGATTATGTCATTTTGACACCACAGTTCTTATACTCTCATATCAAAAACATTTCATGATGATCTTCAACTATTATGTCCCTCTTAATATCTCCCAGAAATTAAACATATTTAAAAACTTCACATCTCTCAATGCCTTTTCAATTATTTATTCTAGAAATGTTGGGCGAATAGTTACCATGTAGTAAGTGAATAAAATAACCATGATTCCTGCCCTCATGGAGCATCTATGCTCCATGGAGAAGAAACCAAGCCAACAAAATAGCCACAGTATAATGGTGAATTGAGTTAAATATAAGGAACCCAATTAGCTATTACAATCTTCAGTCGTGGAAGGAGAGTTAGTATTTAGGTAGTGTGGTTAAGAAGACTAGTTGAGCTGGTGGCACTCAAATTGCGGCTGAAAGGTAAAAAGAGGAGACAGTCATGTGAAAATTAATGGGAAGAGCATTCCAGCCAGAGTATGTGAGTAGAAAGAGCCCAATATAATACCTATGCAGCTATGAAAAAGGGTGAGCTCATGTCCTTTGCAGGGACATGAATAAAACTGAAAATCCTCATTCTCAGCAAGCTGACACAAGAACATAAAACCAAACACTGCATGTTCTCATTTGTAAGTGGATGTTGGACAATGAGAACACATGGACACAGGGAGCGAAAAGTTGGGGAGTGGGGTGTTAGGGGAGGGATAGCATTAGGAGAAATACCTAATGTAGATGACGGGGTGGTAAGTGCAGCAAACCACTATGATATATGTATATCTGTGTAACAAACCTGCACATTCTGCACATGTACCCCAGGACTTAAAGCATAATAATAAAAATTTAAAAAGAGCCCAACACAGTAGAATACAGCATGCTCCAGGAATTGGAAAAGGCCACCCTTCCAAGTGTGATGGTGGACATGAGGGTGGTGTGCACAAGATGAGATTGCAGAGGTAGACAGGGAGCAGGAATCGTGACTGGTGCCAGAGCGCCCGTCAACAGCACTCCCCTGAATTGAATTTACACAACCAACATGGCCACTGTTCTCACTCTCCTCCACATCCTGGATAGAATCCGACCCTCGATACGCTTATGGCATAAAGGAAAACAACAAAGAACAAATGTTTTCTCAAGAGAGGCCAGCTCCCAAGAGAAAGAGAAAGAAAGAGTCTGCCCTCAAATCACCCAGGAATTTTTCATAAATTCATCAATCTAATGAGTCATTTCTCCTTCCCTGTGGCAGAAGAAATGGGGGAGCAGAAGTTGCCTGGATTGTCATACTAATGGAGTAGCCTTAAAATCAGAGGAACACCAGGAGTGGGGAGGGGACTTCTCACAACAGTTGTGCTCTCTCTCATACTCTCTGGAAGTAATAATATGATCTGTCCTTTTATAAAGAAAAATCCTTACATAAGTGAAATTTTTTGTTTCTCCCAGAATCTATAATGTGTGTTATTACAAAGTGAACGAGCTAGATATGCCCCAATACATTATCACACTAGACTTGAATGCTGTAACTTGAATAGCCTAAAAATTAAATCCAATGCCAGCAAGATGAGGACCAGCGTCTTGACAGATCTGCTACCTAACTATAGCCAACCATCTGTTTTCAGAGTTTTCTCTATATTTTGAGTAGATATTGTATACCTACACATGTGTGGTTATATCAAATCTAGTCACTTTTTTCCTCTTTTCCAGAAAACTGCTTTAAAACTCAAATAATTATAAATGTGTAAATAGAAGGATTACCAATAAAGTACAATTTATGTGAATTACCCATGTGTAATTGTTAGGGATTTGTTGGTCCCTGTGTAAAAAAAATGCCCTTCTCTCTCCAGGTGAAGAGCTGCTGCCTTGGAAGAGCACCTTAAGGCTGGGTGGCCACCATCCTTTGCATTGGCAGAGTGAGCCAAGAGGCCTAGGCACAACCCGTTGAGTTTGCTGACAGCCAGCCTACCCTGGAGTTCAGGAGCGGCCTCCTAGGAAGACTGGGGAGTGGTAAGTGCCCATCTGAGGCCAGCAGCTTTGACATCTCTGTCTTTGGGAAGAACTTATTTTCTGATATCCTACTCATTCCTGTCATTCTTTCAGACACTTCTAAAACACTGTCAAACAACTACCTTCTGTCTTTATACTTTTTCTGCACACTGCCAATAGCAGCAGTACTTCTGTAAATCAGTTACATCTTGCTATCTCTGTCTTTGTGCATGTAAGTGTGCAATGCTCCAAATGCGAGCTCACAGCAGAGAGAGAAAAAAGGTGATTTTGTCTGTCTTAAACCTTACCATCGTATTTCTTTTAACATCAGTTAAAAATAGCGGTTATCAAGTGTCCAGCTGCCAGGAGTCTTTGAAATCCACTAATTATTAATGGGAATTTTATACAGAAGAGGTAGAAAATGTAAAATACCTTTGGTTCATAAAACAGGTAAGATAAATGTCACCATGAAAAAAATCTATAACAAGTGTGTAGTGAACTATGTGAAGGAAAATCTGTTGTATGCTAGTGAGATTGTTAAATGGAAATCAAGGATATTTGCTATGTTGATGAGCAAATTCTATTCATCTACATAAAAACAGTTTATTTCGGAAGGTATGATATGTAGACCTGATTTTTATTATTATACTAATGTTGGTCATGGTGATTTTGAATATTTTACAAAGTTTTATAAAGCTACAGTTTCCCCTTTTTTTACTGTGGTCATTCAAAATGTTTTGATTTAAAATTTTAAGTTTTTGTAAACAATTATAATTTTCTTAGCCACTTTATAAACAAGAATTATAAAAAGGAGAAGAGTATAAAATTTTACTATTTGCTACACCATATACCTTCTGAGTGTTCAACTATTTTAAGGTCTCTGACTAAATACCAGCATATGATACTGGCGAAGATTGAAAGCAGAAATTCTATAGAATATTTAAATGTCACAGGTGTTATTGGAATGGAAATGAACTTTTTAATACATTTTATAGGTATTACATATAGCTAGAATTTTACACCATGTTTTTACACTTTATTTTTTGACTTTATCACCTATCACCTTTTCCAATTTACTAAAAACTAAAAATATCCTCATGAAATTAAGAGCATGAATGGTTTGGCAAATTAAAATGGTGCAGTATTTCTCCTTTTGTGTAGGTATATGATATATATCATTTTTCAATATTGCTGGTGGGTTGAGCTGACCTAACTACACACTGTGGTCCTGAGATGTGGCTCCTATCTGTCAACTTGGAATAGATTTTACATCTGAGTTACTACTTGGGCAATCTAATTATTTCAAAAAGGAAGGGGGTGTCATAAGAGTATGAGTCATAAGAGTATTACAGAAAATTATATTTTAACAAAAGTGGAGTTGAAAGTTAGAAAGAAGCATGTAATTAGGACCAGGTGCAGTGGCTCACACCTGTCATCCCAGCACTTTGGGAGGCTGAGGTGGATGGATCACCTGAGATCAGGAGTTCAAGACCAGCCTCACCAACATGGTGAAAACCCATCTCTACTAAAACAACAACGAAAAATTAGCCTTGCATGGTGATGGGCACCTGAAATCCCAGCTACTTGGGAGGCTGAGGCAAGAGAATCACTTGAATCCAGGAAGCAGATGTTGCAGTGAGCCAAGATCACACCACTACACTCCAGCCTGAGAGAGGCAGAGCAAAACTCTGTCTCAAAAAAAAAAAAAAGAAAGAAAAGAAATAAAAGAAACATAAAAATCAGTCTTCATATTCTTTCATTGACAACATTCATTAGCTTCTGCAGAATTTAAATAGAATTAAGAAACAATTTCCTTTCAGAGCAAAATAATATGGTACACTTTTAGTTAAATGCTTATGTCATTCTGCATATTTTTAAGTAAATTATCATTAAAATACTATTTGGTCTGTAGGAGAAATGGTGTATTTAAATGCTATCTTCATTTCCTTAGAAAATATTACATATTAAAGAATAACATCCCTTAGCAAGAAAAAACTTAAGCCTTTGAAAGTTATGAATATCCAAATTAAGTTCAGGCGTATACCTGTGTTTTGTCTGATGATGTCTCCATAGCAACATTTATAATCAAATGTGTCATTTTGGTAAATGACTATAATTAAAAATACAAGAGATTCTATTATTTATGACAACATTTTTGGAGTAACATCTGAGTATTTGCTCCATATGACTGAGGTAGGTAATAAAGTCAATGTTACATGCCTGAGTAATATTCATTGCAAACAATTTTGGTATAGTTTTGCAGAAATAAAACATCTAAATGGCCAGGCGTGGTGGCTCACGCCTGTAATCCAAGCACTTCAGGAGGCCAAGGTGGGCAGATCACGAGATCAGGAGATCGAGATCAGCCTGACCAACATGGTAAAACCCCGCCTCTACTAAAAATACAAAAATTAGCCAGGCATAGCAATGGGTGCCTATAGTCCCAGCTACTCAGGAGGCTGAGGCAAGAGAATCACTAGAACCCAGAAGGCAGAGGTGGCAGGGAGCCAAGATCGTACCACTGCACACCAGCACGGGTGATAGAGCAAGACTCAGTCTCAAAAAAAAAAAAATCAACTTGTGAAGGAAGACAACCGTTTTCTTTCTAGAGATAGAAGGATTTTTACATGAAAAGAGCATCTACTCATTTTCCCCCTAACAGTATTATTGTCTTCTGGATCAAGGTAATTTGCTATGGTAAAAGGAGAAGTATGTGGCTGTTCAGTATCATTTTGCTTATTTGAGTGTTTGTGCATCTGATTCAGAAGGTGACCTGACTTGTTCAGATGACACCAGTTTCTCATACTCTTATGCTGTCATTTAAATTTCATATCATGTTTTGACAGCCTTCCTCAGTAGAAGGCATAGAAAACATCAGACTGCACCTCTTGAATCTTCATTCTTAAACCTAGACGCATGATTCTGGAACTAATGTTTTCATAACATGTGGTGTTACTGAGGTGAATGAAAATCTCACTTTGAATATGCCGCTGTAATAATTTTCAGTTGTAAGCTATAACTGATTTAAATAATGACAACAAAAGAAACACTTAAGAAAAGTAATTTTAGTTCTCAGTTAAAGAAGTTTAATGTAAGCAGCATTCTTTCAGGTTATACATATTTGTGTGCCAGGAATCAGGTTTTCAGGTGTTGGGGGTCATGGAGCTTACACGTACACCATGCTGTCATCACAATTTGTTCTGAGTGATGAAAAAACTAAAGCCCAACATTTTACCTGAGTTTACATGTAACAGGCAAAGCAACCATCATTATAGAGGGTAAGGGTGAGGGTTGCATAAAGGATGTGATATTGAGCTTGAATTAGCAATGTAAGGAGGAGTGTGTATTTTAGGCAGTGAAAAGAACATGGACAAAGTTCCCGAGCTGAGGAACTGCCTGGCATGCTTATGGAATTAAAAGGAACCCAGGTGTCTAGAGCACGGACTGAAAACAGAGAAAAAAACAGGAAGAGATCAAACTGGTGCAATTAATGAAGGACAGGTCACACAGAGCCTTGCAGACACCATTAAAGAAATTTTATCTTTCCTCCAAGTGCAGTGAGAAACCATTAGGGTACTCCAGGTAGGAGAGTGATGAGGTCAGATTTCCGTTAAAAATCATCATGCTGGTTGATGTGTGGAGGTCAGAAGAGATGTAGAAAAGAAAGGATATGGAAAGACCAATTTGGAAGATTTTATACCAGTTGAGGAAGAAGGAAAGAGTGAAGGTGTAGAGGTCTGAGGAGGAACTGGAGACAAGTCCATGGATTCCAGCTGGATCAGAAAGAGAATGGACTGGGTGGGTTAAAGATGAGGACGAAAAAGGCCAACAATGACTCTCATGTTTTTGGATGGAGGAATGTTAATGTTCCCATGGTGATGTTCCTTGTTTTTATGTTTAGTTTAAAGTAGCTGCAAAATACCTAAGATGCATGTATCGTGATAAAAGTTGTGTTTGCAGTTTTGGAACTCAGAAATCTGGGCCAAGGATCTAAATGTGCAGACATTGGCTTTTAGATGGCAATTGAAGCCAGAATAGTGAATGAGATTGCTCAAGGAGAGAACATAGGGAGGTTTTTTTGTTTTTTGTTAAAGATCCTGAATAGAAAGCAACCTGAGGGACTCAGAACTTTGGTGGCTGGGTAGAGAAGGAGTACCTGGCAGAGGAGACAGAGAAGAAATAGCCAGAGAAGTGGGAGGAAAATCTAGAGAGTGGACAACTTGTAAGCCTAGGAAAGAAGAGAGCACTTCAACATGTGCCAAAAGCACAGTGAGTTGAAGATTATGAAGTATCCCTTGAATTAAAAAACAGTAACATCATTGGTAGCCATTGCAACAGAGTTTTGATAGAGGAGAGGGCAAAATCCATATTGACGATGGTTGTTCTATGGATGATCAAAGAAATGGGATTGACAGTCGCATACATCTGTTTCCAAAGTTGGCTGTGAAATTGAAGAGATAAATAGGAATGTATAGGGAAAACTGTGAAGTAAATGGCAATTTTTAAAAATGTGATATGGTTTGGCTGTGTCCCTACCCAAATCTCATCTTGAATTATAGTTCCCACAATTCCCATGCATTAAGAAAGGGAGCCAGTGGGAGGTAACTGACTCGTGGGAGAGGTTGCCCCCATGCTGCTGTTCTCCTGATAGTGAGTGAGTTCTCAGGAGATATGATGGTTTTGTTAAGTGCCTTTCTCCCTTTCACTCGGCACTTCCTGCTGCTGCCATATCAAGGACATATTTACTTCCCCTTCCACATGATTGTAAGTTTCCTGAGGCTTCTGAAGCCATGCAGATCTGTGCATCAATTAAGCCTTTTTCCTCCATAAATTACCCAGTCTCTGGTATGTCTTTATGAGCAGCATAAGAACAAACTAATACAAAATGATAGTTTAAAACTCCTGAGAAAATGCTGAGATGAGATCCAGCAATTCTGTGTAGAGCATAGTCCTAAAAAGTAAAAGTTCTATGATTTTCATTGTAACTGAAAAGAAAGAGAAAAGCATGGATGCTAATGCCAAAAGACTTCATTGGTTTGGTGGCAGTGGCGGGATATCGAAGTATTTGTATGAAGGAAGATAGTCTTCAGAGCAATGGGGAAATACAAAGTCATAGGCTTAAGCTAAGTAAATAATGTTTGAAATAATCTTGGCATTCAGTGAAAAAGAGAAATTAGAGAAATATACAGTAGGGTTGCCAGCATTACTGAGAGGTTATTAAGATTGATGACTCTAGGTATTGAGAGGGCTGAATGATTTTCTCCAGAAGCTCTAGAGCAGAAAAACTCAGACCATTGTATTAATTCACAATAGAATTTTCCAAATAGCGTGCAAGAACAAAGGTGCACAAGACTGAAAGATGGTGACAAGAGAGGGACTGATGAATGAGGCCATGGATACTAAGATAGGAAACAAAGCGAAGACAGGAAGTCACTGGTATAAAGGTCCTGATGGAATCAAATAATAGGTTTAGTGAGAATAACTGGGCAAACAAGCTAAGTGGAGGGAAGCTAGGTGGAGGGAGAGACAGTCGATTGTCTGAATTCTGTATTTCAATGTGGAGTTTTAGGTGTGGACACCCTGTTTTGTGACATAGAGAGACAGTAGCTGAGGTGGAGTGGAGGAAAAGGCCACTAAAAATGTGGATATGAAGACACGGTGAGGCCAGATGATGCCATCCGATGACAGAACTGAGTGGGATGGAGAGATCCAGTTGCCAAACTCTTAACGAAGAGTCATGTAGTAGTTGGTAGCAAAAACACAAGGTCAAGGGAGACATAACTAGTGCACAAGACTCAAAGTGTAGTTCCCCCTGCCCGCCTGAAGAGGATGAAGAGATCATATACTGGACCGAAAGTGGACCAACATGCAAAGCAGGAGTGTTCATAAATAGTGCTGTCCTGTCCTGAACGGTTTGAGAGGGAGCAGCAAAGTCTTCAGTTCAATAACCTCCATTAGTCCTGTAGGGATGCCTGAATTTTTTATGACAGTCAAGTCTTCAGGAACTCCCCTTGGCCAGCACAGCAATGCTCGGTCTTAGTAGAAATGCACAGGAGGCTCTTTGACACAGTGATCAGAAGATCCTGGGTTTAAAATGTGGTTCTGCCACTGTGGTATATTCTAGCTAACAATCATGGACATGTTCATTAACATTCTGCACCTTCTGACCCCTCATCTGTAAAATAGGAATAAAAATAAGAAGTTCTAATGTCTGGTTGTAAAGATTAATAGAAGTAATGTCTGTAAAACCAGGCTGACATTACCTGTTGCTTATTAAGTATTTAATAAGTAGTATCTAATGGCATAATATTATTAATGTCATGGAGTTCATATACTAATATTTTAAGCTCAAATAACATTAAAAGGCTTCGTGAAGCAAAGCACACTATTTCCTGCCCCCTAACATTATACATTCTGAAATACCCCTCAAGGTACTCCTTACTCTACATCTGACTGGCACATTATCTTAAACTTGTTCCATATACAGTCATGCACCACTTAACAAAGTTTCAGTCAACAGTGGACTGCATATGAACAGTAGTTTTCTAATGTTGTAATGGAACTGAAAAATTCCTATTGCCTAGTGGTACTATAGCCATCATAACATCATAGTGCAATTACTTTAAGTTTTAAATAAATCTAGGGTAGCCTAAGTGTACAAAGTTAATAAAGTCTACAGTAGTGTGCAGTCATGTCCTAAGCCTTCATGTTTCTTCACCGCTCACTGACACCCAGGGCAACTTCCAGCACTATAAGTCGATGCATGGTAAGTGCCCAACACAGATGTACAGTTTTTATCTTTTACACCATTTTTTTTCTGCTGTACCCTTTCTATGTTACATATACAAATCCTTACCATTGTATTACAATTGCCTACAGTGTACAATGGAGTAACCTGCTGTACAGGTTTGCAATAGGCTGCACCTTACTGCTTAGGTATATAGTCGGCTCTACCTACTACTATTATGGTTAGATACAAGATATGGTTATATTAAAGATTTGTTTAAGTATGCTGTGTGAAGTTGGCACATCAACAAAATCACCTAAGGACACGTTTCTCAGCATGACTGTGTGCCAGCCCCCAAATTTTTCTCTGCTCAACATCCAGATGTGGAACGAGTAAACTTATTTAATTAAAATTTTATCCCCCTCGCCTGAAACAGAACCTGGATCAGAGTAGGTGCTAAACAATATTTCAGTTTAAAATTTTTAAAATGAGAACTTATAATAGGTTACTAGAAGACATGCGATTGGTTTTTTCTTCTAAAAGTACTAGGCATAGCAAACCAAGGCAAGAGAGAGGTAACCTGCTCATCTAGATAGAGTGAGGAGAGTGAAGTCCCCTCTCTTCATCCACTTTAAGTGCTGTCTTTTGTTACAGTGGATTAGAAGGATATAGAATGATATTACAACGAGTCTTCAAAATAATATTTCTAAGTTCTTACATCCCCATATGATACCACCAAGCAGAGGTATTAACAGCAAAATATCAAACGCTAAATAAGATGTTTGAGTAACATCTGACAAAGGTTTATAAAACATGAAGTCCTCTAGAAACATATTTAAAAGACTTAGTATTTCAAAGTTTAATATTGGATTCGTATTCAAGGGAATCACTTTTTAAGATGTTGAGTCCAAGAGGAACCAATCTTGTGAACAAAACTTTAGATTATCTGGTTGCTTGTGTATAGTATAAGTAATATTGGTGCTAATTTGATGAACAAAGCACTATCAGTGGTCGGCTGTTTAGAGACATGTCTTAGTATTTATTCTTTAGCACATATTTATGTCATTTAAAAAAACCTCAACAGAGAAAAGAAGCTCAAGATTCTGAAAGTATTGGGTTAAAACTTTTTCTATATTAATGGCTGGTCATCCTAACAAGAGAATCAAGTGAGATTATAGAATGGGGGCATTCCCAACAATAGAAATCAGCTATATTAATGCCTTTGATAGCTAAATCACTGTTATCATACTATGATGGGAAGGGCAAAGGCAGCCAGCTTTCACCGAGCATGTCTCTTTACCAAAGAATCTTCTGGACACTATGTGGCATATCTCATTAAACATCATTCATTAATTATTGTTCCCAACTTTCATACTGTAAAAATATGACACTGAGAAAAGTTTAATTGCTACAAAAATTTTAAAAATTATATATATGTATATATATATAGTGTGTTTATGTGTGTATATTTATATATATGCATACACATGTGTGTATATGTATATGTGTATATATGTATATATATATATGTATATATATGTACATATACATATATAAACTTCATACACACACACACACACACACACACACACACACACACATACATATATATATATGAAGCTATTAAGTGGCAGAGTTGAGGTCCCAATTCTGTCAGATGCCAAAGCCAGTATTCTAATCCCTGATGTATGAAACCTCAATTTATCCTTGGATTTTCTAGAAAGCCCTGGACCACTAACCTATTCCTTGCAAGTTCTTAACTGATTTGTTCTGATGTTGACATAACACAGACAAGGCAATTAAGAGTTTAAAACAAGGAAGGAACACCTGATTTATGAGGGCTTAGAAAATTCAGTAGAACTACTAAAACAACTTTTGTCAAAATTTGTCATTTTCTTTTGATGGCTTTTAGGTTGATAAAGCAAGAGGCAGGACTTTAAGCTAGTATCTCTATACCAACTCTTCTATCATAATAAACCTGGGAGCAAGATGAATAAATGGAAGCTAATTGATAGTGGAAATGGGCAGTACTAGTACTGTGATTATCTATTCAATAATTGTATTGATGAATTAAGATTAGATGTACTATTATATAAATTATAGATTTTTTAGAGGAGGATTTAAAAAATGTATAAAACATTAAAATTTTTCTGTTTATAATATTTTAGAAAATATTTTGGATGAATAATGTATTTGAAATCTTTACATTTAAAAAAATCACGACTACATTTATAATTGCAAGTCTAGATTCTCTGACTTCTCTGAATAAATACAAAATTTAATTAAGAACTATCCGTATAATGGTAGACATTTGGAAAAGAAAATTGCCCTATATAGCTCACCTCTTTCACTGGGGTAATTTATTTGTGGATTGAACACTCAATAGATAAATTATTCTACATCTAAGAGACAGCATCAAACAGAAATAGTCTTCCTCTAGAGGAAGCCTCTGAAAGTATTGGAGTTCCTGGATAACTTCATTGGTCATGAAACAAAACACTGCAAGAGAATGTAAGTTAAACATCATAGGGAGAGTTTATTCTACATTAGTACTTTATATTAGAAAAATCTAATTTTAAAATAGTGAAAGTGGTATTTCAAAATGATTTCTATTTATTTCTAATTTCTTAATGTTTAATAGCATACAAAAAGGTAGATATCGAATGGACTCTATAGGTGCTTAAACTTGGTAATATAACAACTCCTTCAGTAAGCAGCTTATTATCAAAAATACAAGTCAAAAAAAAAAAGGGCAATGCAAACCGAGACATCAATATGTTTCCCTCAAGTTTAAAATTAGTATTTATTTTGGAAGTTTCAGTAAACTTCATTATTTTGTCTCCTTGGTAGTCAATTTTTTTGTTTAGGGCTCCCTCAATTACACCCTGTCACTTCAGGGAAAGTTCAAGAGAATAGTGCATTATTTATATTACAGAAACAGTTGTTACTGATCAATATGTTTTGAACCACATACAGGGTATATCTTTAAGGACATAATTCATCAAAAACAAGCTTACTGGAGCACCTCATACTATTTTCATTGATTTTTTCCTCTCTAGGAAGACATGGTAGATAGTCTATATGTGACACAAGAGTTATATTCAAAATAAAGAAGTCAGATAGTCAGTTACAAAGAAAAAAATCAAGTATAAGTATTCTAAAAGAGGAATATGATTGAATTAAATTCTTATTCTCATAGAATCGAATGACTTGTAATTATTAAAAAGATTTCACATGAAGAATACCAGATTCTGGGTGTGAATTTCATTTGTGACTTACTATGTGAAATAGAGGTAGAAAATTACTTTTATTTAGTTTTCCTATTACCACTACATAGCTTATTTTGAAATTTAAAATTAAGTACACATATACATTGACAAGTATGTGTTTTACATATTTGTCTGTTAAAGCAAATTTTAAAAGAACTAGTGGAGTTCACATTGTAAAAATGTCCTAAAGTAATTCCTATTGTACCTCAAATAATTGGTTTATAAAGAGAATAATAACCTTCTAATCTTGCAAATCTGTATCCTCGTATACAATGTTAGCTTAAAAATCAAGATAATATATTCTTTTCAATATTCACTAAGAATCTGAAATGAGGATTAAAGGAAAGTAGCATATCTTAAATTATTTTACAAGATAGAATATTACTGCTCCTCAGAAATAGGAGGAACAAAACTGATCTTTAAGTGAGGTTTGTTGCTTTTACAACAGTGAATTAGTGCAGATATTTTAGGTAACAATTTGCATTTTAACCCCACTGTCTGCCCCAGTAGTCCATTATTCTAATTTTCAAATTAAAGGTGCAACCCAACCCATCACTGTTGTAAACTGCTTGAATGAAATGTCCTCCTGGATAAAGAAATGCTTTTTGAAAAAAACAAGAGATGCATGCATTGCAGCAACCTGTGACAACTTACTCAAATAGCCATGGAATGCAGGAACAGTTTACTTTGCATATTCTCTCTCTCCTGGTTCAACTTTAATTTGAGAACTTATGACGCGTGGCCTCCCCACTGTTTCCTCAAAACTTCTTATTAATCCAATCCATCTGATGCATTGCCCCAGTGTAATATAATCTTCTGTAAAGATTTCCTTCCTTGCGTGATTGGTAGTACATTGCTTTGTATTACTGAGCAGTAGTTCATCAAATCCATATATTTGATGTATTTATTCATGCACCAATGAATGGACTTTTAAGTTTTAATCCATTCCTTTGCTATTTTGAATAAAGATGCTATGAATATTTGAATACAATTGTTGGTGCGGACATATATTTTCATCTCCATTGAGTAAATATGTAGAAAGTGTTATTTCTTTGTCTTGTGGTAAGTATATACTTGCCTTTAAGAAACTGCCAAATTACTTTCCAAAGTTGCCTTAACACTTGGTATTTGCATGAGCAATATATGAGATTGTTATTTGTGTCACATTTTCACGAAAACTTAGTATTGTCAGTCTTTTCAGTATTAGACACTCTAGGGGTTGTATAGTGGTATCTGATTATGGTTTTAATTTGCATATCCCTAGTGATTAAATACATTGAATATGTTATGTGTTTATTAGTTATGGAATATCTTCTTTTATAAACTGTCTGTTCAACTCCTTTGCCCATTTAAAAATACATTAATATTTAGCATGGAGTTCTTTCTATATGTTCTGCAAGTAATGTTGCCAGAGAACGACTTGCCTTTTCATATTTTGAAAAGTATCTTTTGAAGAGCACAAGTTCTAAAATTGATTGGGTAGACTTCATCATTATTTTATGATTTGAGTCTTTGGTGACTTACATAAGAAGTCTTTCTCTATTCCAGGAAAATCTTCCCCTATATTGTCTTCTAGAAGTTACATAATTTTGGTTTTTATATTTAGATTTTTGATTCATTTCAGGTTGCTTTTGGTAAATGGTATAACAGTCATTTTTTTTTACATATGGATATCCAATATTTCCCACATTACATATGGAAAAACATATACTTTCCTCACTGAATTACCTGGGATCAGAAATTGGCCACATAAGATGGGTCCTATTCGTAGACTCTATTCCGTTCCATTGATATTTATATCTGTCTTTATGCCAACATCGCATTCACATAGTTTTATAGTAAATCTGGAAGTTAGGTATTATAGATACTCCAACATTGCTTTTCCTTTGAAAATTACTTTGGCTATTTTAGCTCCCTTGCATTGCTATATACGTTTTAGAATCTCCTTTTTAACCTTAAAAAATCTGTTGGAATTTTTATTGGAATGTCATTAAAATATGAATCAATCTGGGAAAATTGGTACATCAAAGATATTGAGTCTCCTGATCATGGTATCTCTCTTCACTTATTTGCACTTCACTTACCTCTCTTCACTCTTTTCCATTCAACAATATTTTGTAGTTTTTGGTATAAATATCTTGTATGTATTTTAGTCAGTTTATCCTTACATATTTCATGACATTTGATGCTATTTGAAATGGCATGGTAGTACAAATTCTGCTATTAAATTATTTGTTGTGAATACATAGAAATATAGTTGACATTTGCAAATTGGCATGGTATTCTGGAACATTATAAAATTCACTTATTAGTTCTGTGAACTATTTTGTAGGTTTCATGGGATAATTGAATAGATAATTTTGCATCATGTGAATAAAGACAGTTTTATTCTAATTTCCAAATTCCTAGAGTAAAAATATGAGTAGACATGGAGAAAATAGATGACCTGCCTTATTACTGATCTTAGGGAGAAAGCATTCAGTCTTTCACTGTTCATATGATTTTATCTGTAGGTTTACTGTAGCCAGCATATAGTTGAGTGTTGTACTTTTGTATTACCTGATGATCCATACCATTTTTCCCCCATTTATTTATTTTATTGCATTTTAGGTTTTAGGGTACATGTGAAGAACATGCAAAATTGTTGCAC
>NW_016107326.1:2265805-2270469 GCF_001604975.1 Cebus imitator
TGATTTGGCTCTCTTTAAGTCTGTTATTGGTGTATAGGAATGCATGTGATTTTTGCACATTGATTTTGTATCCTGAGACTTTGCTGAACTTGCTTATCAGTTTCAGGAAATTTGGGGCTGAGACGATGATCCATACCTTTTAATTGGTGCTTATTTATGTCTAGATATTTTTCTTTATATATTATAAATCATACAAATATATTTATATTTAATATCATTATTGATGCAACTGGTTGAAAATCTCATAATTTGCCATATTTTTCCATTTGCCCAGATATTTTTACTTTTTTTCTTTTTTTTTACCTTTTTTCCTGCCTTAATTTGAATTAAATCAGTATTTTCAGTATCTCATTTTATCTGTATTATTGCCTCATTGGCTATAGTTTTTTTTTTATTTTTTGATGGTTGCTCATGCCTTACAATACACACAGTTAAATTACCACAGACTACTTTCAGTAACATCCCACCACTTCACCTCTCACGGAAGAAACTTGCAACAGTGTATGTTAATTTCCTCCCTTCTTTCTTTGCAGGAGTGCTGCCACACACTTTACCTTCACATATGATATAAACTCCATAATGCATCATTACTAGGTTTCATTTTAAAGAGTCAGTTATCTTTTAAAGATATTAAAATTTTAAGTTTATTTTCTATTTATTACATAACATATCTATGGTTCTTTATGTCCATCCAAATTTCTGACATTTATGATTTTCCTTTTGCTTGATAAGCATCCTTTAATATTTTTGTAATGCTGATAATGATTTCTCTCAGATTTCCCTTATCTGAAGAGAAAAGGCTTCATTGCATCAGACTATTCAAAAAAATATTTTCACTAGAAATATAAAATTCTAGGTTGACTTGCTTTCTGTTTATCATTTTTCTCCAGGATAAAAAGATCTTGCTTCTTTGTCAACCAGCTTTCATGCCTGCTGTCGCAATGTCTATTATAACTTATCTTTCTTCTGCTACACCTGTGTGTTTTTTCCTTTGTCTGCTTTTAAAGCTTTTCTCTTTATCGTTGTTATTTAGCACTTTAATTATTTTGTGCCTTGGTGTGGTTATATTTGTTTATTGCATTTAAAATTGATTGGGTTACTTTGGTTTGAGGGATTATCATTTTCTTCAAATTTGGAAAAAAATTTTAGCCGTATTTTCTTCAAATGTTTTCTATTTCGCTACCACTTGTTGGAACTCTATTACGCCTATGTTAAATAGCTTGCTCTACATGTCATTGATGCTCTGCTAATTTTTCCTCAATCTTTTCTCTCTGCACTTCATTTTGGATTATTTCTATTGCTACAATTTCAAGATCTATGATTTTTTTCTATTACAATGTATTACCTGCTATTTAATCTTACCCAGTTTGTTTTTCATTTCAAATATTGTATTTTTCATCTTTAGACCTTCCATTGGATTTCTTTTCTCTATCATTCATATCTATCCTCATTATGTTTGTGTTTTTCTCAACATTCTTGAGTATCTGGACTAAGTTTGTAATAGTTGTTTCAGTGTTCTCTCTGGATAATTCCATCTTTTCTCATGTCTAAATCTGTCGATTCAAAGGCTTGATTATTCTTCTGGATGTGAGTCATATTTTCCTGCTTCTTGGTGTGCCTAGTAATTTTGAATTGAATACCAGACATTATGAATTTTACATTTTTGGATTCTAGAATCTATTTTACATATTCCTTTCCAACAAAAGTATTGGGCCCTGTCCTGGAAATCGTTAAGTTACTTGGAATTGATTTGATCCTTTCTAGATTTGCTTTTATGCTGTGATAGGGAAGGTCCAAAGCAACTTGAGCCAGGACTAATTTAATCTCAATACTAAAATGATATCCCATTTGAGAAATATGCAAAATTCTTCACGCTCCATGATGTCTTTCCTTTTAGATGAGGAGAACATAAGCTCCTCGGAAACCTGCGTAATATCTGGGAATTTCCAGTAGCAGTTCTTTGGGTAGTTTCCTCTTATTCATGTATAAATTAAAGATTCCAGGGCATGGGACTCATTTGCCGACCTCCAGACTCCTTTCCAATTCCTTGCCCTACATGTCATGGCTGCCTTGGACACCCTGAACTAAGTTCTCTGTCTCCTCTACCAGCAAGATGGTTAGGCTCTTTTGAGGTTTCACTTTCTGTGCTGTAGCTTGAAAACTGCCTCCAGGCAGTAACTTGGGACAATCTTAGGACTCACGAGTTCTTTATTTCTTAAGGATCAGAATCCTATGCTTGCTGTCATCCAATGCCTGAAAACTGTCGTTTCAAATATTTTGTCGGGTTTTCAAATTTTTTAAAGGCAGGATGGTATATTTGGTCCATGTTATTAAATTATTCCCAGAAGCAGAATGTTTTTTGTTTGTTTCTCTCAGCTTTTTTCCTTCTGAAACATACCTCATGTGTCATTCCCACTGGGAAACTCCTACTGACCACATTTTTCCAGCTGAGTCAAGTTCCCATTCCGTGCATTTCTGTTTGTAGGGATTGTAGTTATGACACTGATTTTACGTTGCATGTGAGCTTTGGTATACTTTTCTGTATCACTATATAATGTGCTCCTTAAGGGCAGGAACTGGCATGTATTTATCTTATTCATCCCTGTGGCCTCATTACTAGGGTATCACGTGTATTGGATTGAATAGATCAAATGTTACTTCACAACAAACAGCCAGCTTGAATTATTTTATCTTGTCTATGTAGTAAGCACACATATCTCATCTTAGTATTCAAGACCATTGGTAACATGGCTTAATTCATTATCATAGTCTGACCTCTCTCACAAGAGCCTTATGGCCCAGCAAAGTGTAAGCCCACAATTTATGAAAAACAGCATCGCCCTCCTGCCCCAGCCCTTTTTTAAATGTTATTTATTCCACCTGTAATATCCTTTTCCACCAATCCTATCTATCAAAATTGTTTCCATTAACATGCATGTCAAATACCACATCTTCCCTAATGCTTATGCTGGTTGACCAGCATTTGTAATACCCTCCCAATTTATTTACCCTGGTCATGTGTCCTATTTTATCTTTCCTGTTGTATACATTCTCTCTGTTTTATCATAGCCTATGCATTTCCCATTCTATGAATACTTCCTATTCCATCGTATTTTTCCACAGTTGTGTTAGGCTTACCTACAGCCCAACCCAATTCACCTATCATCATTCAACTGGATTTTTCTCTCTTTAGGGTAAAAATTATGTGTTTCTTTTATTTAGAAGCTATGTTTAAAATAGTAGGCATTCAATAAGTATTTGTTTAATAAAACATGGACATCAATATTAGAAGAATTTTGGTGTTGATGGTTAGTAGCAAATTTCTTAGTGTACTAGCTTTATTGAGATATGGTTCATAACCCATAACATTTACCTTTTTCTGAAGTGGACAGTTCAGTAGTGTTTAGCATTTCCACAGGGCTGCACAATCATCATCTTTACCTAATTTTCAAACATTTGTATCACCCTCCCATAAAAAGCCTGTAGTCATTAGCAGTCACCTTTCATTTCCCCCTCCTCCAGTCTCTGGCACCTATGAGTCTGCTTTCAAAGTCTGTCGATTTGCCTACTCTGTGCAGTTTATATAAATAAAATCATACAAGATGTGGTCTTCTTTGACTGGCCTTCTGACTTAGCACAATCATTACAAGGTCCGTCTGTACTGTAGTATGTAGCAGTACTTTTTATTCCTTTTATTGGCAAACAATATTCCACTTAATGAATATACTACACTTTGTTTATCCATTTATAAGTTGGTGGACAGTGAGTTGTTTCTACTTTTGGATTACTATGAATAATGCTACTATGAACATTTGTGTAAAAATTTTTGTGTGGACACAGGTTTTCATTTATCTTAGATATATGTCCAGAAGCAGAACTACTGGCCCACATGGCAAAATCATTGCTTACCATTTTGAAAATATGCCAAACTCTACTCCAAGGTACCTGTGTTATTTTATAATACACTAGCAATATACAGGGGTTCCAGTGTCTTCATATTCCCAATAACAATTGTCATTATCTGTCCTTTTTATTTTAGTCAGTCTAGTGGGTATGTAGTGGTGTCTCATTGTTTTCATTTGTCTTTGCCTAATGATGACTGGTGTTAAGGATCTTTTCAGGTGATTTTTGACCGTATATATGTCTTATTTTGAAAAATGAGAAATATCCATTTAAACCCTTGAACTGATTTTTAATTGGGCTAATTGTGTTTTTATTGTTGGGTTGTAAGAGTTCTTAAAATATGCTAGATGCAAGTTCCCTTGTCATATATGTGATTTATTAGTATTCCTTTCATTCTGTGCATTTTCATTTTCTTAATTGTTTTCTTAGAAGCACATTTTTTTTTAATCTTAAAAAATAGTCCAAGTAGCTGGGAGTAGTGGCTCACACCTATAATCCCGGCACTTTGGGAGACTGAAGCTGGTGGATCACCTGAGTTCAGGAGTTCGAGACCAGCCTGGCCAACATGGTGAAACTCAACCTCTACTAAAAATACAAAAATTGGCTGGGCATGCTGGCTCACACCTGTAATCCCAGCTACTTAAGAGGCTGAGGCAGGAGAATCACTTGAACCCAAGAGGCAGAGGGTGCGGTGAGTCCAGATCATGCCATTATACTCCAGCCTGGGCAACAAGAGAAACACTGTCTCTCAAAAAAAAAAA
>NW_016107326.1:2270487-2355321 GCF_001604975.1 Cebus imitator
AAAGGTCCAATTGATCGATTTTTTGTCATTTATGATTTTTGTGTCATATATAAAAAAACCTTTCATCTAGCCCAAGATCAAGCATATTTTCTCTTATGTTTTCTTCTAAGAGTTTTATAGTTTAAATTTTGTTTGTGACTATAATTCGCTTTGAGTCAATTTTCTTTATGTTGATTATTCTTGAACTCCTCTCCTTGAAAGATAGTCAGAAAAGGTGACATCACATTAAGTCAAATGCAAAGAACTAAATAATTTTAGAATTATAAAAATATGCAAAAATATTTACATAAATGTTATATTTCTTTCTTAGCAGAATTCAAGAGCCCATAAAACTTATGTTTTAAAAAGTTTGATTTTTGTAGTCATATATGGCACAAACCACAATTACTTTTTTTTTTTTAAGACAGAATCTCGCTCTGTCCTCAGGCTGGGGTGCAGTGGCACAATCTCTGCTCACTGCAACCTCCGTCTCCCATGTTCAATGGATTCTCTGCCTCAGCCTCCTGAGTAGCTAGGACTAAAGGCATGTGCCACCACACCCAGCTAATTTTTGTATTTTTAGTAGAGATGGAGTTTCATATGTTGGCCAGGATGATCTCTATCTCTTGACCTCGTGATCCATCCACCTTGGCCTCCCAAAGTGCTGAGATTACAGGTATGAGCCACCATGCCTGGCCAAAAATTGCAATTACTTTTACACCAACCTAATATTTTAAAACATCAATAGCATTGACATTCCCAAGACCTCTGAATAGCACTGTACCTCCACTTTCCGCCTTCATTTTAGTAGCACTTACAGTGAGCATTGGATGGAGGAAAGTTCACATGCAGAAGTTGCTAGATGCATGCATCACATCACACCATATCACAGAATGAAGGACAGGGCCACAGTGGTTTTAGGTCCTGCTGTGACACTGTGCCATTTGCTTTTCCTTAGGAAATGACCTATTCCCTTCTAAAATGACTTATTTAAAACTCTTCAATTGACTCTACATTTTACCTTGGGATTGTGCCTCAGAAGCCACCTACATGCCGTAGCTAACTCCAAGCAATTGCTTGGAATTCTTGACATCCACCTAAATGTGTATGGACTATCGTCTATATGGAAGAAGGCTGAGTGTCCTGGAATTTTTTTTTTTTTTTTTTTTTTTTGAGATGGAGTTTCACTCTTGTCCCCCAAGCTGGAATGCAATGGTGCAGTCTTGGTTCACAGCAAACTCTGCCTCTTGGGTTCAAGTGATTCTCCTTGTCTCAGCCTCCTGGGTAGCTGGGATAACAGGTGCCCGCTACTGCACCCAGCTAATTTTTTAAGTAGAGACAGAGTTTTGCCACGTTGGCCAGGCTGCTCTTGAACTCCTAACCTCAGGTGATCTGCCTGTCTCAGCCTCCCAAAGTGCTGGGATTTCAGGCCTGAGCCACTGCACCCAGCCTACTAGTATATGTTTAAATCACCATGTTATCCAAGGGATTAGATCACAAATGTATTATGACTAATGTCTAGTTATTACAATGTATTGTTCCATTTCTATAAATTAAAAAAATTAGTATGGTAGAAAAAGTAATTTAATAGAGTAAAAAAAATTCAAGTTGCAAAGTATCTTTCTTTGTAGGAGAAATAAGGAAAATGAGCATAAGGTGACATGTACAAGAAAACTGTAACTCTGGTGCCTGAGTCAAAAGGAACAGGGAGGAACACAAAGAAAGAAGCAGCTGAGGACTCATTAGCATTAATATATATTTAAAAGATGTTTGTGACGTGAGTGGTTTTTAGTGTTAAAAAATCTTAAGTTAGTGATTTTTATGACAATAAAAGTTGTCATTCAAAGACACAGATATTTTCAGTAATTTTATCTGGATTGACCCTATATAATATATGTTAAAGATTTTCCAGAATAAAAAATTTTAGACCTTACAACCAAAAACACGATTTGGGTCAGTTTCAAGTTGTATCACCACAGTTCTATGTAAAACTAAAAATACGAAGAAAGGCCTGGTATGGTGGCTCATGCCTGTAATCCCAGCACTCTGGGAGGCCAAGGCAGGTGGGTTGCATCAGCTCAAGAGTTCAAGATCAGCCTGGGCATCACAGGGAGATCCCATCTGTACAAAAACAAACAAAAAAATTAGTTAGGTGTGGTGTTGCATGCCTGTGATTTCAGCTACTCGGGAGGCTGAGCCTAGGAGGCAGAGGTATGTAGTGAGCCGCGATTACACCAGTGCACTCCAGCCTGGGCAACAGAGTGAGGCTTTCTCTTAAAAACTAAAAATTAAAAATAAATAAGCAAAAAGCAAAAGATGGGATAGTCCCTTAGCTAGCCTACTCTTTTTATTACCTTCCTCTATTATCTTTGTTACATCTTATATCCAGTTATTGCAAATGTGTTTAAATTTTCTGCATTTTATTTTGCACAATCAAGGACAAAGGTAGAGTGATTGCTGTTTCTGCATGTATCATCCTCAGATAGGAATTCCAATCAATTGAAGACAAACTGAGCGTGTATGTTTGACCACCATCTGTCTAGCGTGCTCTGAAAAGTCTCCATTTTCAGTTCGCTAGCTTCCTTCAGTGACTACATTTGTATAGTATGACACATTAGTGCTAGAATTTTTCTCCAACTAGTATGCCCAGGATCTATAGCAGACAAATGAAGTCTTAGATCTGTTTCTCACTCCATATTGCTGCCAACTTCCTGATGTAGATGCCGATCTTTTTTATCATTCCAATCTAAATTTCAGCTTCTTATAAGTGTTTTATTTTTGCTAGTGTTTTGCCTTTGCACTCACTGATTTAACATGCTTTCACATGGAATCCTCAGCTTTCCTCACAAATACAGTTTCTGGAAAAGTCGTTACATTTTACTAACCTCTTTTGATTCCAATGGACCCATTTTTCTCTCCTATGTAAATTTGCCTTTTGCTTCCTTTTGGTATATCAGTTTGTAAATGTTAAATGTCAACTTGGATGTCAGAATTTTTTTCAGTACATACACAGTCTCTTTCTTTGTAAAATTAATAAATGATTGAACTGAAGGTGTTAGACACAAAGAGCTAAAAGTTATTTTTAATCAAATGGCTTTATTGTAGTTGTCAATTGTTATGGATACATTTTCCATTGGCTTGCTCTGGTTGTATCGTAAACCTTGATTTGGTGTGATGCAATGCTGTGCTTACTGGCATAAGAGTACAATATAATTTTGGTAATATTTGAACTGAAATAAACATTACAGTTTCAAAATCAGAATCACTAAATTCTCTTTTTTTATATACATATTAAAGAAAAAAATATATACATCTCTCTCCACATACATATAATATGACTTGTGATTACTGCTATTTTTACAAATTATTGTGGCAATTAGAAAACAATGTTTTAACTTTGGCTCAAACATAATATTCCTACTTGGACAGAAATGAAGCTTGCTTATAAGCAATCAGTTTTAAAAACATTTACTCATAACATTTGTATATTTTTTCTAAGAAACTGGGTCCAGGAACAGTTTTGAATAGCATTATAGTTAAGGGTAGTAAGCCACAGTTCATGGCCAGAAGAGCAAGCTGCTGGAAAAGTTATGAGCCATTTTGAAGTGTCTGTAGTCTTACATAAATATAACTAACTACCAATTCCAGAAAATTGTTGTGAATAATTAAGTAGAAACTAATTTGTCTGGTTATTTTCCTGTTAAGTTAAAATAACAGTATTTTACAGATTTCCCTTTAATGATATTCTTAAAGAGGAACAAGTGAGTAAAATCATTAAATTGTTACACCTGAGACTTGCTGTCTTTATGCTTAAACCTTTAAAACATCACTTAATTATAACCCCAGAGTCATTTTATATACGGATACAACAAGACAGTTGACCCTGCATTATTTCCTTATTATTACGTCTGATTATTATGTACAGCACAAAATATCACTCCAGTAGGTATGATTCATCTCAGATCATAACATATGCGGTAATGTAATGTTTTCCTTCCCAACATGTGACTGTGTCTTCTCTCTGCCAATTCACAGTGCAAGTTTAACTAATTGAGAAAAATGAAAGACAGCTTCAGCTATGAAGTCTGTAAAAAAAACTATTCTATTTACTGATGTTTTAAATAAATTATTCTAAGATCAAATCAGGAATTTTCAACTATACAATAAGTTAGCTTTTATAGAGAGAAAATAGCTTAAATATGTTTGGTCATTATCAGTTACTGAGTCTTTGTGGAGAATAAATTTGGAGCAAAATGTATGTTTAAGCTTTTGAAAGCCCTCTTTTTAACTCTTCCAGTTTTAATACACAAAATATTTATATAACCGGAGTTTGTTTTACATTATATGCTTGAGGATAAGTTGTTTCCCTTGTAAAGTGCTATTTTTCTGTCCCTGTGGAATAAAAGCCTGGTCATTGAAATGTACCTTGTAAGGCTGCTCAGTGATGTAGTAACAAAATTCCAGAAACGTGTGTTCCTTCTTACTCCTAGAGCAGCACAACCTTATATGAGCCCAGACTGATTGGAACCTACCAAAGCATTTCTTCCTCAGGATTTCCATTTTAAGGTTAAATTTTTTTCCTCTGCCAAAGATCATGGATTTAAACTTCTTCAACCCTCTCTCTTTAGAAACATGTGAAAATTAACCCTTTCGTAATATGATTTGCTAAAAGTATTTGCTATTCCCATTTTTTGTTCTTTAGTTCCTCTGATAATTGCCTTAAAAAGACAAATTCCAACAGCCTACAGTTTGGTGGGCTACAAAGCATGCCCACCAAGAGGCAACACTACAGGTTGTAAGGTAAAAAATGTTTTATCAAATACCAGTAATTTTACCTCCTTGACATCAAATAACTAATTTATTTGTCCCAGTTATTGTCTTACCTTTTGACATAATTTTTTGTCATTTATTGCATAATTTTCTTTGTTTTTTTTTTTTCTTAAGATAATAGGAAGGCCCCCATCAGCACTGACTACTGGGAACTTAAACAGAAGCAATGCATATTGATTTTTTCATGCCTATTCCTTGACTGGCATGACAAATTACCTTATTAGTTTCCATTTTGTTAATTTTAAGAGAACTTTAAGTATTGCATTTTTAATGATTAATAAAAATATTATTTCAAGGAAAAAGTAGAGTGTAGAATTTAGGTTTCCCAATCTGAGTTCTAGTACATGACTTCAAGCAATAGAGGATGCAAACACAGATAGACACAAGGCTAATTCAATTCAGATTTCACGTTCCACATCCATTTGTTAGAGATGAAAATATTTCTACTTTCTAAGTCTTTTAATTATTTTATTTAAAACATTATTTTGCAGTAGTCTATAGGAAGACGCAGGAACTGGAGCCCCTGTTCCCTTCCCTTCAACTACTGAATTGGTAGTTGTATGGGCTGTTGTTCTGGGTATTTAAATGCAGTATGGTGAGGTTAAGACAAACAAACAAAGGAACAAACACCTAAAGACCTAGAGACAGCTGTGTATTTTTATGGACAGTCATGCAGAAGTGTGACTGGGGACACAAGGGTATGACCTAATGGCAATAACCTAGGGGCAACTTAGCAAAGCTTATTAGTTCAGATTCTTCTTGGTGTCCTTATGTGGCATTTTTTCCCTCCAGGTGTAAGGCAGGACACTTGTCACATGGGGGCCTTTCTGGGAGAAAGGAGACAGAAGGTCAAAGAGTGACCTACCTGCTTCCACTATTTAGTCAATTTCCAAGGTGCTATATTTTGGATGTCATGTTCTGAACCCTAACAAAGCCTACAGCCACCCGCCTAGACCTGCCCAAAAATATGATATGTGTGGGTGTATTTACTTACTTAGTCATTGATTTATGAAAGGAAGTAGGAAGCTGTTTGACAAGTGCTTGAAAGAGAGGACGGTGGGGATGAAAACACAGGGGAGGTGGCAGGGCAAAGGATGGTATTATGGCAGAAGGTGGAAGGACCCTTATAACAAGACATTCAAGTGGCTGGAGAACTTGCGGGCCTAGGGGCAAGTTGTAATACCCCATGCGACAGAGGTATTCCCTTTACTTCAATATAGAACAGCAAGTAGAGAGCAGGAATGGTAGAACCCCCAAAAGGCCCCCTGCCATAATGCCTGCAGCCAGGCTCCTCTTTGGAAAAAGAGGCCAGTTAAGGGGATGATTCCTGAGCACAGGAGAGGTGCCTTCTGGAAGCTGGGGCAAGGACAGGAAATCTTCCTTACAAGGAAGTGAGCGTGTGAGCATGTTCTTGTTCTTTGAGTTATTTGGGGTAGGAACATGGGGTCTTTGTCTGTTTCATTGTGTTTTAGGTAATAAGGTAGCATAAAGGTTAAGAGCCCCACCCTGTAGCAAGCCTGCTAGGCTGAACCTGGGCTCTTCTCCCTCCTAATTATGTCTGTTATAGGAAGTTACCTACACAGTCTGTGCCTTGGTTTCCTTGCAGAACAATAGAAATAGTTATGTCTGTTATGAAGAGAATTCTTGTAAGAATAAATTGAATTAATGCATTTTAGAAGCGTGCTTGTGCAAACTCCAGTCATAACAGTAGAGATAGTTCTGGATTTGACTGATCTAGACATAATTTTTCTTAATCCTGCTTGCAATTGAGGCACTCCTGTCAGACACAAAATGAAAGATGAAGGTGCCAAAAATTTAATAAAGATTTTAATTAAACAATATTTCATTAAACATTTTCATTTATTTCATTAAAATCTTCATTAAACAATATTTTAATGAAACAATGTTTAAAAAATCAACGTGAACGTAGATTCTATGATGCAAAAAATATTAAAATTTTAAAGACAAGGCTCTATCAGCTTCCTTATTTAGATGTTTTTCACAGGCACACATCTGGCTGAGGTAATTGTTAAAAAAAAAAACCATCCTAGGGCTGAGTGCAATGGCTCATGCCCATAATCTAGAACTTTGAGAGGCCAAGGTGGGAGGATCTCTTGAACCGAGGACTTTGAGGCCAGACTGGGCAATATAGGGAGACACTGTGTTTACAAAAGAAAATTTTAAAAACTTATCTGGGTGTGATGACATGCACCTATGGTCCCAGCTACTCAGGAGGCTGAGGTCAGAGAACCAATTGAGCCCAGGGGGTTATGGCTGCAGTGCGCTATGATTATCCCTGCACTCCAGCCTGGGTGACAGAGTGAGACTCTGTCTCAAAAAACAACCACCAAAAAAATTAAATTAAAAAAAAAATTCTTGAACAGATTTTAGATCTTCTTACAAAGATTGACTAAAAAAGGATAAGACACAGCTATGGGTTGCTTTTTTTCAATATATATCTCTAGCCATCTAGCCATTGACACAATTGTAATTATATAATTATGTGTATGTATACATATATATCTATGTATGTGTACTCACATACATAGATATAGATACTGTAAAAAAATTACCATAGAATATTGTGATGGGCTCAATTTTTAAAATACAAATACATTTTGCCAGTTAATATTGAGACACTGTAAAAGACAAGAAAGTCATTCTAGGAAATAGAATCAACTTACACACATAGTTCATTCATCCATTCAGTGAATATCTATTGAATGGGAAATTTTGGTTAGACTCCAGATATGTAAAGAAAGTTTTCATAGCTTTGTCCAGCAATTTTCCATTTTTCCTTCTTATGTGGAAATCTAATATGCCAAACAGACAAAGCAGATAAATTCTGAGTTGTTCTGATTGAAATGGAGACGGGAACCTCTCAACCCCCAACCTCATATTCCCCACCTACAACTTTGGCCACTGAAGAGACTTTGTACTCCGAGAGTTTGAAAAACACCCATTTAAATAACTGTGCAATAAATATCTTAAAATGAGTAACAGCATAGTCCTCAACAGACAGAAAGAAGATGCACCTACCTGAGGTCTATTTTATAAGAGAATATAATGATTTTGAGTGTAATTTTTCAATGTACCAAAGCCTAATCTACTCTGTTGTTTCACATTGAAACAGGCACCTGCTTATCTCTGAATAATCTCTAATACCCGTCAATGACAGCCTCTATTTCCCATGCTGGAGTATTCAGAAATTTTGTTTGGTGTCTTTATTTATTTGGGCCCCTACAGACCACTAGGACCTGACACAACAAAGCCATGCAAATAAATCCACTGTCTCCGTATTCATCTGGCGCTCTTTCACATGAAAATACCATGAAGAAAGAAACGGAGTTATGGGGTTTTTTATTGAGCAATTGCTGTTGCATAATTGACAGAAAGCGTAAAAATCAAGAATTCCTAAGCCTGTCCTTTTGCTCTCTGGGGACAGTAGAGATGTCTATAGAATATTTTTGTCTCCGTGGTGTATTTGAGTTGTGAGACACATTAACAATGAGAGGGGGTTTTAGGTCAGAATCACTCTGCATCATAGATGCCATCATCTGCTGATTTAGCTGGGATGAAAACTGCTGAAAAATAATCCTTTTTGTGCCCTTGCCAGTGGCTTTAGCCTAGAGTTACAGAAAATCAGCTCTACTTGAGTCAGATAATCATTACAAAATGAATTTTGTTCCTGACTCCATGGAAGTAATTGGGGAGAAATATTTGATAGGTATGATGAAGATGATCTCAAGTTAAAGCTTTCTAGTACTTAAAAAGTACTAAGTGCTGCCAATAATCAAGCCAATACAGGCATCCGCAAATTATCCTTCAAATTGAATGTAGGTGATCACTTAAAACATTTCTACCCGCCAAAGCTTGATGTTCTCCTTTTCCTTGGCTCTGGTGAGGGGCACCCGGTTCACCCCAGCAAGGTCTCCCCTTGCAGAGCGCAGAGCTGATTACCCAGCAGGCGGTGCGGCTCCAGCAGGGAAGTCAGAATGGTGCTGACTGTTCCCTGGGGAGGGACATCCTGTAAAAACACCAAGGTTGAGAACTGTCATAGTCACAGCAGTAGGTGCATTTTCCTCAGAAATTAATGGAGCAAGCTGGGCAAAAATGTTTAAGCTACATCTTCCCTAGAGTAAGATGCAAATTCAAAGCTCTTTTGAAGCCCTGGAATGAAAGTTAAAGATAAGACTTTTTTTTTTTTTTTTGACATTGATAATCTAGGCAACCCTAGTACCAGGAATATTAAATTGAAATGCTAGATAAGTGGGAGAGGTGTTATTCAGGCTGGCTCCAAAAGCAGCAAGAACTCATTCTCGAGCCTGTTTACCCACGCGGCTTTTAATATATGATTATTAGGACGCGAGGCCAGGTTCCTCCCTCCAGACAGTTACTGACATGCAATACTATCAAATTATGACTGGTTTATTTGCAGGGTGTGATAAATATTTTTGTTGAGTGGCTTTGACCCTGAAAGTAGCATCGGGTAGGGGAGTAGTAGCAGCTTTGGAAGTTCTCTGTTTCATGTTCTGCAGGGTAAAAGGGGTGAAAACAGCATTAATTTTCCCTACACAGCATGCAATAATCTTAAATTATCCATCCCATTCAAGAGAGGTGAGAAAGAATTATGTGCTAAGCTTAAAAGAATGCACAGCCCATTTTGGAGAACTATTTGTTACACTTTCTTAAAGAATGTGCCCATAAATATGTTTTGAATGAGTTGCTGATGGCCATAGTAAAGGTTTCCGAGGCTTCAAAATTACCTCTTCTATCCACATAAAGGAGAGGAAAACCCTAATACAGAAGCCCTTTCTACCTTGGAAGTTTGTGCAGAAGGACAGTCTCTGGCTCGGATTTGGCAGTCATCTCTCCAAATGAAGTACAGCAATCCTAACAGCTCATATAACACATGTGCTTTCCACACCTGCTTTATCACATTGAGCTGAAAAGCTACAGAGGCTCCAGAATTATTTGTCTCATTTTATCAAGAAGAAAATTGTGGCTTTTAGAGGTAATTTCTCAGGAGAAGAAAGAAAAACTCCATTTATTCATTCGTTCATCTATTTAAACACTTATTGAAAGAATATTTATCAAGTTCTACTCAGTGCCAGTTACATTTTCCCTTCTACCCCTGGCTAGTTTTGTGGCTCTCAGCAAAATCCAAAAATGCTCCTGTGATCTAGTGATTTAAGATAGGAACTTAAGATGAGAAAAAGGCCTGAAAATTGAGGAATTGGGTAAGTGATTTTTGAGATCCCTTCTAGCTGCGATATTTATACTTGCATTAAAATTATTTACATTTCCCCCTTCCAGTGTACTTACTGCCATATGTACTTAGAGGATATAGTTCCTCAATTTATTTATTTTGCAGATGAAAGTTTAGGGGGAATTAAAATTGAATTGGATAAAATTAAAATTTTATTAGAAATTTTAAAAGTTTGAATAGCCACAACTTTCACATATCTACCTAAATGATTTTTCCCACTGCCAAATATTTGAAGTCACCCAATATATGACCCAACTGTTGCTTTCAGATGGTGCATTTGTTTTAAAAAATAATTGTCTTATAGAGGTAAAACATTTTACTCGAGACTTGAAATCCTCAGTCACCAAATTGCTGCCAGCAACAACAACGAAAAATTGGGATCCAACTAATTGGAAAGCATTAGAGCATGAGCATTTGGGTGTGATTCATTGTTGCTGATGATGCTTCCAATTACTCATACATATTTATACATTCTGAATCACGTGAATACTTAAAGGAGAAAAACAGGAGTCTACAATTTCGGTGTCATATTTTTGAGTGTGCATTAAGAGATTTTTAAATGGCCTTACTGTCCCCCTGTCCTTCGCAGAAAGACGGGGTAGCCTATTTAAATCATTAACGGTGGAAAAATATTTGCAGCTTCCTTGTGTACATGAGAAATGAGCTGGATTGTATTAAAAGTTGTCTCCAAACATTCCATAAAAATTATAACCATATCAATTAAATGCTAGTGGCAAATATTTCAATTATCCTTAATGGAACAGAGCTTATAAATGAGCAGATTGGGAGACTACTTGTACTTTATGTGTAGCCATTCTCTTCAAAAAGCAACAATTATAGTTTTGCTCATGAAAATCAGTCCATAAAATGCAAATGTGCTACAAGCTTGGAGATTATTTTAATGTAACATTATCATACGGTATTATAATAACCTTACTAGTGGCTTTTGAAAAAGCTATAAAGAACAGATTTAAACACATACATTAGTATGGTCTTTCATTAAAATGTCATCTTTAAGTGGACTCAGAATTTCTTTGTAATGTTGCTGCTTCTCCTTGCTGCCTGAGACATCTAGGAACTTGATCATGACCCTACTGCTGTAACATGCCATGTTGTCCAACAACAAAGATCACCATGAAAGCTCTGAACATCCGTGCTGTCTGTTCACATTTGCAAGCTTCAGGTTGTAACTGCTTTTGATTTCAACCTTTGCTTTTGAAAATATGCCAGCCATTTTCAATCTTTCATTTTCATTGAAGACAGATATGTTTATTAATTCTTTTGGTAAAAGGGCACTTTCTCTTCAACATACTTTCTTTAAATATATCACGAGATTTAAATTTAGATATCTGAAATCTCCCACTAGATGACACATTATTAAAACATCTGCCTTTCCATAAGCCATTCTGTTCCTTGGCATTCCACATGTCCTTTTCTACTTCACCAGACAAAATTGCCCAATCTAAATTTCAGCTCAAGTGTTTGATGGTTTTCACGCTGAGCTCAAACTGTTAATGCTTCCCTGAGAGAATAGAATTGAAATGGGATTTAATCTAAAATAACAAAATAGAATAAGGGTTTTACATATAAATAAGTAATGGCTTGCACATTCTTATGCAAGTTTTTCTTTTCTAGATTATACACGTAGTAGAGAGAAATGACACATTGCAAACATTCAGAATTTGACTCAGTAGCGAAGAACATTCTAATTAGATAAATGCTTGGTGTTGTTTGCCATCCAATTAATGCACTTTGCTAAAGCCAAATTTTAAATGATTGAAAAAAAAAATCCTAATATTAACATTTAATTTAATATGGTTATTTTAAACAGTGATATTTGCAAATATCATGTTAGGTAACCATTATGAACATCTTGAAAAATGCTAATTGGAATAGTGGATAATATTCTCCTTGGTATACATTTCACAAAAGGCAGAGACTTGCAACTAAGCATTCTCTTGTAGAATCCAGATGCTTCAATTGACCACCCATCACAAAGCAAATAACAAATTACTTGTACATAGCATGGCTGTGAAAACTGGGAGAAGGATTTTGGAGAGAAACCCTGTGGTCTTTGCCAGAGGAATTAAAAAACTTTTATTTTAATAAAGTTAAAATCACTTTATTAAAAATCACTAAAGTCACACTGGACCTATCTGTCTGCCCAGCCCTCCTATCTTCCTTTCTCTTGGAAAAATGGTCCTGTAGTTTATTCTACTTTAATAAATATGGCCTCTTTCAGATAAATTTTTTTAAAAATGCACAAAGAAATTATAGTTTTATATGAAAACATTTAATAGGACTCATTTTAACATGAAATCATGATTTGTCCTAATTTGTTGATACTGAATAAATGTCTTTGGACCTATTCTCCATGTATGTATATATTTTTATTTTTATAAAAAGGTTGAAATAGAAAAATATTTACATTCTAATACATCAGTTCAGTTCCTTCAGCTATCACGTGAGAATAATCAAAATAGCCCTAACTCACTTCACTGGGTGGATGAGAGGCTGAATGAGTGACAGAATATTTGAAAAGTGCTTTGCAAAATTTTAAGTTCTATCCCACTGTATGTTTTTAGCTATGACCTAGCAATCACAGTGACCAATGATTACCTAGCAATCACAGAGACCAGTAATGTTAATTTTATTTGTATGAGCACAAATTGCAAATTTTATTTGTATGATGATACAAATAAAATTAATTGATAGCTAATTTCAATATATTTTCAGGACCAGCTATGAGTTTATGCTTACAGTTGTCTTACACAGAAACCTAGATCACTTCCTATTAACTGATTTGCTAAGAATCCTACTACATTTATTTAAAATGTTCATTTTTTTTTCCTTTTTCTGCACATTATCCTTAAAAATAAAGACAAATGTTTTATACATTCATATTACCACCTGGAAATAGTTGCTCATGCAGAAGTTCACAGAAAGTATGCGAATGAGAGGATAAAGCTTTTAATTATGTCTAAATTTGCAAATAATGGGAAAATGTGTTGTTGTAAAAAACTAAATTTAAGTTAGACAAGGTTAAAATCAACCATTAAATTGAAAGACAGGTTTAACTTTTGCTGACACTTGCTATCAATATTTGATGTTAACCAAACATACATTTCAGTGTAAATTTTAGTGATATTTTGTGAATGAATTGGTGATAATATTCTAGAATAGACATCCACTGTTAATAAGTTGGCTGCATTATTTAGAAGGAAGAGTTTTAAATTTTTTCTGTCAAAATTAATATATACATGAAGTCCCCACTTCTGTTATAAATTTAAAAATTAAATGAAAGCTTTATATATATAGAGATATATATTATTATCTCTCTATATAGGTGTATTTTATAGATATAAAATCATGCATATAGTTTTAAATATATATATCCAGATAAAACTATATGTAGCTACAGACAGATATAGAGGTATAATATAGATACATTGATCTATAATATAGATATATACTAACAGTTATATATATGTTTATTAGAACTGTTAATGTGTGTCATTCACTTATATATGAATGACAAGTTTGAAGGGTCTTGGCAGCATTATTCCATAAATAAAGGGTAAGGGAAATAATTATGTTTCAAAACTGAAAACGAATATTCAAAATTGGAGATTTTTCTTCTACCATGTCATTTACCAAGTCATTTACCATGATTGTCATTTACCATGAAACCACTAGAATAAAATTGACTTTAAAATATACTTCATGATAAATCAAAATTAAAAAGCTAAATGAAAGCTTACCTACTTAAGGATAGTGCCCTAAGAATTTTGTAGAGTTTTATAAGAAAAAAACCATTAAAAATTCTTGTCTTTCTTTTCCCTTTTTTTTTTTTTTTTTCCTAAAATATCAGAAGTAATACAGTCTACCTATAACACAAGCACAGAATACACAAATGTATCAAATCAAAAGTAAAATTTCCTACCACTACCCTCTCCTCCTCCTCAAAGGTAACATGATATTTGATGCTGATCCTTCCAGGCTCTGTTTTCTATGAATGTATGGCTTAATGTGACAATATAGAAAGATTTTTAAAAATATTTTATCATCTCCATTTGTCTGTTCATACACAAGAGTATTTAAGTTATTTGTAATTTTCCATTTTGGAAACATATTTCAATAAATGTGCTGTATAGATTGAAGGATGGAAGAGGCATGGCCATTTGCCATATGCTCAACAAACCTAGAAAATAGTTATTAGTATCCCACATTTTACAGCGATGCAGCTAAGGCCCAGAGAGGTTAATTAACTGAAGTAAAACCATGTAAACCAGAAAGCTACCAATCTAGCCAGGACCGCAGGCTGGCTATGCAGTTCAATTCTCAGTACCTTCTCTCTTCCAGCAGTTTGGCTAGGACCTCAGCTGTTTTGTTTATTCTCTGAGGCACTGAGCACTTTCTTCTCTCTAAACCTTAGCCTCATCATGTGCAAAAATGAGAGATAAGTATTCTATGTGTCTAGCACATGGTAAGTGCTCACTAAAGGTGAATTATCATTATTCTTATAATTAATTTGACATTTAACTTCATATATTCTTTAAAAGTGTCTAAAAAAAATCCCTAGAAATAATGTTGCCAAGTCACTGTATATTTCAGATTTGGTTCTTTATTAGTTAATTCGCAAAGCAGTCATGAGAACTACTCCAATAGAAATGAACATCAGAGCAATTAGAAAGTATCGATTGATAATCTGTCCTTAAGAAAATCACATTGACTGCCTTCACATTATAAGGAAAAGTTGTGATGGATACTTTTTTAAAAACTGTATATAGTTGTATTTTTTGATTGACATATAATAATTGTATATATTAATATGGCATGTAATGATGTTTTGATACATATAATGTATAATAATCAGATCAAGGTAATTAGCATAACGATGGATAATTTAAAAAAAAATAACAACTTCTCCCTTCTACACCTTGGCTGAAAATCAATCTCACACATTTATCATCCCATTATCACTTAATACATCAATGCAAAATGCTGTTTGCCTTAACTTCCCTAACCTGTAAATATTTTGCTGTTCCTGCAAGCATTGGTTTAACTTTTGTTTCACTGTAATCTATATGCTTATTTGGCTCATTTTCATCATTGAAACCATATGGGAAATGAGTAGTGATGGTTCAGAGTTACAAATGCATAGGTGTAGAGTGGAGCTATTTTGTGGAGATGTGTATGATTCTTAAGGATTATAAATTCCTATATGTAAGGTATTGATCTGCTTATTTATTAATTTATATTTACTGAGAATGAAGAACTAAAGAGATGCTTCATTGATGACTGTAGAGAAATTATTTTCCCCTTCCTCCCTCAGAAATGGGTTCCCTTTCTAAGAGGAAAGATATCCTCACCTTTGCTTTTGGTCACTTTCACTTTCACCAGGTACTTTCTAGAAGATCCACCGCCTGTGTTCTGTCTCTGTATTTTACCGACCTTTCCTTTTGTATGTCTGCCTGATTTACCATTCTTCAATTATATTCCCATCCACTGACTAAAATTTCAAAGAGGCAGGAAGAAATATAAATGGAAGCAAGACACAGGCCAATCCCAAGCACTCATTCTTCCTTACATAAGGTGTTCGGCCAATACCTAGAGTAAGATATGAACATTCCACCTTTTGTGCCACGAAAGAGGCGGTATCCCAGATGCAAAAAATAATTGACACCATTCTTTGGGCATATCAATACCCTTCTCAGGCAAAAGCAGAAAAATGTTATTAAAATGTAAAAATATAGCTGTGAGTGGATAAGTCTGAGTTCTTCTCTGAAACAAGTGTAAAGACAATTTAGGGATTTAGACTGGAAGAACTTAATATCTCCTGGCAGATTGAGATTGAACACATACTTCTCCAGTAGTTTCAGACTAAATTGTCCAGAACCTGTATCATTTTTGCCAGTTAATACTGCTTTTTGGGAACGTATTTTTTCTAATTACTATTTTTACAGCTTAAGACTGCTGTGACACTTCTCTGGTGAGAGGTATAATTTTATCCTTTGTTGTCACAATTAGTATGTTCACACTATGATGCTAATTGAGTGAACCTAATCAGAAAGAAAGGCAGAAAAAAATCATAGTCATTCTGTGGATTAAATCCTGAGCTTTAATAAGGCAGAACTCTTTCAGACTCATCTACAAGTCTTAGAAATAATTCTGAGAAAAAGTTTTATGGAAATATATTTAAGAATTAAAAACAAAAGATATGTAATATTCAGAGGGATTTTTAAATGACTGATTTAAAGTTTAATTGTAAGCTCATTGCTTTTCTAATTATAGATCATATTTTCTTAGATTTTTCTCAGACATGGTTTTATATATATAATTTTGATATTTTATATTTGATTTGTCTTTTCTTCAGCTCAAGTCAAAATGCCAGGGTAGGTAAATTAAGAAAGACCATGGCGGTGGTATCAACACCAGTCTCAGCCATGTGACACATCTTATTCTAAAAATCCTTCAGTCTTCCCTTTCAAAAGGCTATGCAGTAATTGTTGTGTGTTACACGCAGCTCCTTATCAACAAACTTATATCGCCAACAGATGATTGGTAGTAAACATATTTTCTGTGTAGTCAAAGATTGTCATGATTCCTTAATTTTTAGTCTATTTTCTATGCATAGAATACATATTTAAAGCAAAATGAAAGGTGCACAAACTTTAAGCTATTTTCAGTTTTGCATTGTTTCGATGGCAGGGGTAGTGTCTGCATATTTGATTTTTTTTTTTTTTTAACTTTAAAAGGATCTGACTTGTGCTAAGAACGCAGTTGGTTTGTATTTCCAGCTCTCGCATGTGTGCCTGCGTGTGTGTATTTTATCCCAGCTAGTTATAACCTGATAACCTGATTTCACACTGTGCTTTAGCACAACAAGACAGTCATCACACTAAAGCAACACAGTAAGCGGTCACATTAACCATCATTTTGCTTGATCACTCGGGAGAGATTACATTTATTCATTTTTCCTATAGATAATCAAATATTAAAACATGTTAAAGGAACTCTTGAGCTGTGATGTGCTCACAGCCAAAACAATATCCTATATGTGATGTGTGACACTTCTTGGTGAGATGTTTGGAGGAATTTTCATCAGATCTTTTTTCTTCTCATTTGCATTTGGTTTATCTAAAATGAAATTCATTCAATTTTATTGAACTGTAATTCTAGTAATTTACAATATTTACATACTGTGGTTAGATTGAAATCAGTCCTTAATTCAAATTCAATCTAAATTTACTGCATAGTAATTAGGGCTTTGTAACTGACACTAGGGGCCTATTGATTTAATGAAAAACTTAACCTTACAGTAAGTGTTTAATTAGTTGCTGCAGTAGATTCTGTTCTGTCCTAAATTGTGGACTTTAGAGAATCAGGTACTAATTTAAATTACACAACTATATAAAGATCAGAACTAATTTTTTTTTTTTACATGTAGCCTAACAGATGAATTAATTTCTTCCTCTTTGAAAAGGATAAGGGAAAGAGGCGGTAATGAAAGTAATTTCCTACCCTGCCTAATTTTATGTAAGGCCAGCCTAGCTATGCTGGAAATGATTACCTACCTCTGTTAAATATTGATATAAAAAGTTATGAAAATTAAAAGTCAATGAGATTTCTTCAAGGATTATTTTGTAAATGGAAAACTGAAACAATATACATATCTACTTAGGGCAGAAAGACTCCTGATACAGGAAAAAATAAAATAAAAGTTTACCCCAAATAAAACCAAAGGCATTTTTCTTTAGGTAATAGTAATTGACAGCCCGAAGCTTCCTTGTTTTAACAATTGTATTAATTTTTCCGAGTGAGAATTTAAAATATACATTTCAACCAATGAGAGTGATTTTAAATGATAGTCACTGATGGTCTCTATAAAAATAAACATAAATTAAAACAAACTTTTAATTTTAGCTAATATCTTTTCCTAATTTAAGAATCACAATAAAGTATTAAAATAAGGACACTTTTAAACTGAATTTTAACTTGTCTGCAGCCTGTCAGGCCTATAACTCATTGCTCTTAGTACACATTTGTGTTCTCGAAGCTAGAAATAGTAACGTTTCTATATAAAACTAAGAGATTAATGCCAAAGGAAAGACGATTCCTGCTGGTACATTATTCATCACTTGTCTAATTTATATTAGATGTACTAAAGGTACAGTGGAAGAAGATTTTTTTAAAAAATGATTATCACTTTGATTTTTAATTTCTTGTGAAAAACAGAATTATTTGATGACAAAAAAAACCAGATTTCAAAGCGGAAACTTAAATTATTTTAATGTATATTTCAAACACTAAAGTAACTGTTAAAACATTCTAGGTTGATTACAAGGATAACATCATTAATATAACATACAAAATTGGCACAGAGAAATAGTGAACACAGTTAATTCATTAATGCTTCATTGATGCCTAATATCACAGTTGTGGAACCAGGCATTTCAATGTTGATCAACCTGGAATTAGTTTAAAAATACATAAGCAATGCCTACTGAATAAGTAAAATGAGATAAAATCTAATTTATACTGCAAAATAATTGGAATACATGTTTCAAATGAACCACTCCTTACTAAAACAAAAATATTTTATTCAAAGATTTCTCATTTCAGAGACTTCAATTTTTACCTTAAGCCACTCAATGAAAATTTTAAGATGTGAAATTCCTAATAGGAATAGAGACATTAAGATGCCATTCAAAAACTTGAGAGAAAAAACCCTGCAATATGTGTATGAGTTAATCTAATACTTTATTTTGTGAAAACACTTTGCAAAAATATCATTCCTTTGTTGACAAGACACCAGATTCACACTTCACCACCTTGACAATACACTGAATTCAGACCTCGCTCCCCCAGCACACCTCAGCAGGAAAGCAATACACACCAGGTACAGAAGGTTGCAACCACACACTCTTCTCCTTTAATGCTCTCTCTGATGAATGGCACACACAGAAGCCATATTGCCCATCTCTCAGAGTGGCCTCCGCTGCCAGCACAGCTGAAATCTGGAGGCTTGCCACATTCACATTGTCAGCTTAAATACCCAGTAAGGACTCAAACTGGGAATAAGACAAAGTACCATAGCATGTTGATCCACTTCACTGGCCCCACCAATTAGCTGTGAAGAATTTGGCTCATTTAAAAGTATATATGATCATACTGAAGCATAGCTGAAAATTAGATATATAAAAAAGGAGGTCATTAGCTTGCAGTTGTCTTATCTTCAGCTAAATGAATCGCAGATAAAATCAAATAGGACAAGTTAAGTCTTTTTAAGCTTTTGAGCCCTTTCTTATGTACTTACATTAGATGGATCTCTATAAAGAAAGTTTATAGTACCACTATTTACAACACCACAGTTAATGTTGTGTTACAGTTTTCATTACCAACCTCTATTTTCAGAGGTGCATAGCTTTAACATAAAAAATTGTTCTAGGTTAAACAGGAAAGCAGTGTAGTAGATTACATCCAGAAAATAAACCTAAAGACAATAGCTACGTAATTTTCAAATTATTAGAATTCCAAGATAATGTACAATTACCTTGGCATCTGGTATGTGTTAATGAATTCTTACAGGTTAAAAATATAATCTTCTAACAGAAATTTAAATGTAATTTTTCTAAAATATATACTTGAGATATTTTTGTTTGTGACTAAAAATTTAAATGTGACTCATTATAGATGGAATGTATCCAAAAATAAATAAATAAGGTTCACAATTGTTTAAAATCACAATTATAAATTAACTTCAGTTCATCAATGATCCATTAACCATGTAAAAACATGGAGAATATAAACATGTATAATATACAATCTTTGTTCTTAAAACAATTTCTGTAGCAATTAGAGAATATAAAACATTTTCCACTAGAAGACAGAGGGGCTGTAACAAAAGTGTGATGGATCCAATACACTTGGTTTAGATAGTTTAGTAGATTGGCTGGTGGTTAGTTTTTGTTTGACTATTTATTTTTCAGTCTCTAATGCTCTCACGCCTACGAGTAAATCTGACAACCACACCTGTATTAATCCATTTGAGCTGTTGTAATAAAATACCATAGATGGTGTCGGTTATAAACAATAGAAATTTACTTCTCACAGTTCTGGAGCTGGAGATGTCAAGATCAAGGTAGCAGCAGACTCAGGGTCTGGTAAAGGCCCTCTTCCTGGTTAATAGGCAGTAACTTTTTACCGTGTCCTCACATGGTACAAGGGGCCAGGGATTCCCTTAGGCCTTTTTTATAAGAGTAATAATCCCATTCAGGGAGGCTCTGTCCTCATGACCTAATCACCTCCCCAAAGTCACCACCTCTTAATATTACTTTTGGGGTTAGTATTTCCACATGTGAATTCGAGAAGAGACACAAACATTCATAGCATGGCAATATCTGAAACACCTCTGGATATCTGACCTCCCAGAAGTTCAGAACCCATCCATTGAAGGCACAAGGTCCAGAAAACTGTATCTGGGTGGTCCTGCCACAGTCTATCCAGACCCCTATATGCCCCTGAAGGGTGTGCTGGGAAAAGAGGTATGGCGTCCAGGCTTCAACAAACACTGCTGGCAGGACCTGCCTCTGGGGAACACTGTGGATGTTAAAAATATTCCCACTCTGATAGTTGGGCTTCTGAAACTCTGGAGGTAATAATGACTCCTGAAAGTCACAAAAAATGTCTAGTTCCAACCAAATAAGACTTGAATTGCATATTGGGCTGGGTCTTCAAGATCATGATAGATCATCTCAGAGATTTTGGAGGGAAGGTTGGAGAATAAATCTGGGCTTTGCAGTCAAACAGCCAGTTGGATTCTTCTTGGCTTTGTACTGAGCCTCTACTTAACTTCTCTGAGATCTGTTTCCTCTAAATGGAATAAAAGATATGCACTTTGCATGGTAACTTTGAAGACTGAATGAGATTTTTGTCTACACACCATATACTATATATACATAAATATACTCTGTATTCTGCAGATGGAAGCAATGGTGATTTTTATTACTCCATCAGCACAATTGGTGGGAAGTCGGAGTTTGGCAGCAAGTCTTTCTGCTTTCCGTGGATCAACTCCAAGCGTTTCTTATCTCTGACTTTCCTAATCTCCAAGAATTTATTATCTCTGACTTTCCTGATTTCTCATCTGTGTGGGGATTTGAAAAACTCAGGGTGAACAACACTTCTTTCGCTGGAAAGATTCATTTTTTGGTTCAGCAATCAACAGTACTTAGAATTTGATTTTAAATTGGGGGAAAAAAACTGTAGGAAATGTAGTTAATTTTACCATGACTTGAATTAATTTCCAGAACTTTCGGTAAACATGTTGTCCTTTAGCCACCTATGTGGCCACTTAAAACTGCATATTTTGGCCATCTTAAATAACGGAATAGATTAAACTGGATTTTATGAAAATTTCTCAGTAAGTTGGCTTGACCGCTGTTTTGTTTATTTATACACAGTCATATATATACACACACACATATATAAACACATTGCAAGAGCCAGTGTTCTTACTCGGCAGGTTGAGTGCACACAGCAGACAGTGGTTGAGCCACCAAATAATACTGCTTGTTAAATTTTTCAAAATGAAATCTTTGCCAAAGTAATGATATTTGCCTCATCACAAACCTGGCTGAGCTGTTTCTCTCACATCCTGTATTGGATGGAAATCAACCAGCAGCAAAATCTTCTTGCCATGGCTGCCTTGATCAAGCTCAAGGTCCTCTAAGTCCTCTCAAGAATGCTGACAGACCCAGTGGCAAGTGACCAGAGGCAACTTCCCTGGAAATTGGCAAGGTGCTGAGAAAACCATTCATTCATCTCCCGGGAATGGTATTGCAGTTCCGCAAATGCCCAGTGTTTCTTCCCAAGGCAGCCTCTGGCCTGAAAACCTCAACCCCTTTCTGCTCCATGAATAATATTGAGTTTTAGGACTTCAGTGTCTATAAAAGAATCATACTTGTATCACTTCCAATTTCCTTTCATGAGACAAATCTCTCTTTGGCAATGGCTATCAGAAAGCTCCAGAATAAGCTACTTAACTTCAAAAATAGAGAAACCAGGTTGGATTTTTAAAAGTCCCATTGTCTGTGCACATAGGCATGTGTGTGTGCATGTGTGTGCAATAAACTCAAATAAGGCTGAGACTAAACAATTTAAATATAATCAATGTGGGTTCTTTCAGTAATTTATTTATAGTCATATTCCTAGTTGAGGAACATTAACATTTGATCTAGGCTCTGTTTGAATCATCTGGACGTCTCACTGTTTATTTTAAGAAGTTATACAAAATATTTGACTACAGAAAGCATAGTAAAATAGGAAAAACAATCTAATAACAGATACATGTGTGCATGCATGTGTTTATATAAAATTAGAAATTCCGTGTATAGAAAGCTAGAATCATATAAGGTTCTTTTAAATAGCTAACTTCACCTTTTTAAAATCCAGGTTTTAAACATATTAATAAAGTAAAGCTCATAGAAAATTTTATTTTCAGATAAACATAGCATAGAATTTAGTAATAATTATTCATTTATATATTATCCAACAGGATATATTTTTAGTTCAGTAACAACAATTGTAATATTTCCAAATCATTTGAGAACAGTTTAAATAAAATTCATTTTAATTTTGCAGTGTATTATAGTGTGCCTGCACAGAGTTAAGGTTATATTTTATCTTCTATAAATATAACCTATTTTAGTTAAAGTACTTCAGTTTTTGTTATTTCAGATACATACTAGTTGTACCTATTTGTACAGCACATGTGATATTTTAATACAAAGTGTAATGATCAAATCAGGGTAATGGGGGTATCTGTCACCTCAAGCATTTATCATTTTTTTCTGTTAGAAACATTCTAATTTTACTCTTTTAATTATTTTGAAACATATAACACATTATTGTCAACTAAGCTCACCCTATTGTGCAACTGAACATAACCTATTTTTTGATAACCTATTTATTGTTTGCAGTTTGAGGAGGGAATATTTTTAATGTCTACCTGGAGATGACTCAGTATTACCAGATGCTCTTTTGCCATCCACAGGTTCCACTTTGCCTGTTTTGCAAGTTTGTGACAGCCCATGGTTATGTGATGAGGCATCCATCCAGTCAATAATATATCTGGGACAATGCTAATACTGCAAACATCTTTATGAGTTTAAACAGTATCTAGTTTTTTCTACTTCAACAAAAATCAGTTAATACAATAAGCCATGGCATTCCATACAGAAACAGTGTGCTGGACGAATTGCCGTAATCCAGGGCAAGAGGACGGAACACGTTATACTCATTTTTATGTTGCTGTCAAAAAGAGCTACACAAACTCTTCCTCATTTTATGCTGATCTTTGTCATAAGTACAGAAAATCATTTCAGTAAAAACACGCTGCATATTGGTAAGAATTATAATAATATCAGTGGTGGTAATTGTTATCAGTAATAACTTACATTATTACTACTAGTCATGTTACTTTTTTTTTTAAATGAGAATCTATAATGTGACGTGTGCTGTGCAGAACTTTTACCCTTTGATGAGTCTCTAGAGTCTTGTGCTATGGAGCAAATAATTTTCCATCTGTCTTCAGATTTTTCAAGTATCATGCTCTCTGGTGATTTGAAATTTTCTATGCATTGCTCCCTCCATCCTCCAAATAGTGTAATTTTGTATTTTGTATATAAAACAAATGTGTCGTGTAATGTATTTTAAAATTAAAATCATTTTGTAATAGCTTGCAAATTAATTTTTATTCTATTTGTAAGTTTTAAAAAATACCTTCTGAGACTTCATGATTTAGGAATGCCTAAAAAAAGTATGGTCTAACTGAAAAAAAAATTCTAAATTTTAGTAAGTGTGGCACTTATTTATCGACTTATTAAGAAGGAATGAGACTGGCAAATGCTATATTGAACAGGAAAGATTAAGATAAAATTCAAGTTTACAATTTTTCTTGGTTGGTTTTAGGCTTCATTTTTTGTAAATAGAAATAAAAGCTCAATTCACTATGAAAAAAATGAATTCATAATTCATCTTCACATTGCAAGATATAAATATAGAAACACTTTTGAGAAAGCAAATGTATGATTTTTCAAAATAAAATAGAATTTTGCTTTATATATATATATATATATTCTCATATTCTCTGCTTCTCTTACACCAAATGTTAGAAAAAAATCTAAGACCAGATAATGAGAAATGGGTTATTCCTCATATTTATCAACTATATTGTACACAAATATTTAAAATTATACCTAGAAAAAGTAAGGAACAGGTAGTATTTCCCATATGTGACATATGGGAAATCTTAAAATACATTTTAAGATTTCTTTTAAAAATATAGATATAGAAATAGCCATGCCAATTAATCACTTTTGAAAGATGTTGAAAAGTAGGTTAAATAATGATTTTCTTGAAATTCATTGTTGAAAGTTTGCAGAGATGAGTGCTATTAAAATATATTATTCTATGTATGATTTTGCTTTTAAACCAGAAAAATGGAAATTAATTTGTAGTTTTCTACCTTAGTAATTTATCTACTTATGTAAATCACCTCATTAATATATTCTGACAGTTGGTCTTAACAAAGAAAAAGTGAATACCACTTCCTTAACTTATTATAGAAAGCTTTAAAAATTAAAACTCATATGATAATGTTACTTTCATCATTTCTGCTATTCTAGTGAATGACATTTTCGAAGCAAATGTATATTTGGCCAAATTAACTTAAGCTACTCTTTCTTCTTGGTAGTAGTAGGTAAATTTTGTTGTCATTTTATTAGCATTTATATTTTATTAGCATTTACATTTAGTAACACTATGTTTGCGTAATAATGAAACGACAACAAAATTGTCATTTTATTATTACACAAACGTAGTGCTGCTTTGCTTCCATAATGCTTACACAGTCATTAAAAATATTCTTTGGATGCTTAACAGCTAATTCATAGGTATGTGCATGTATGCTTGTGAGAAAGTCTATGCCATAATTCTTGAAAAAGACTTCTTTAATTTGAAGGTCTTCTTAAGGTGTGATAAAAATAAGCTTGTGCACATTTTGAGAGAAAGCTAAATACTGCTTCTCTTTTTCACAAAATACCACTTATTCTAGCAAGTCTCAGAAGAACAGTCTATAGAAATTCAGTTCATCTCTTCTTAACCAAGAGACATGGTAAGAATGAAACAATAAATGCAGACAGTATTGACAGTACAGAAACATAAATGAAATATATTAATTATTTCAGTGATAAAAATTTTGTAAATACAGAATGAAATTAGAAAGAATGCATTTAGCAATCTAATTCTGGCAAGTTTGTTTATTTGTTTTCTATTAACATAATGGTGCTTCTATTAAAATATTCGTAAACATCTTTGACTGGATGTGATAAAAATTATGATTTCCATAGTGAATATTTTCAGTTTTATTTACACGATTGGACATAGATTTTATCTTTGTTCTACAGATTTCCTATCCCAGCTAAATTGTGTTGTAAAATACAATATGCAAACAAATTTTGGTGTTATCACAGGCAAGTCACTTCATCTTTCTGCACCCACTCTTCCCATCTGTAATATGAGATGGTTAGATTAGATAATCTTTAGTTGTCTTGAATTTACACATTTTCATGTATATCTATTTAATGCTACTCTCTCTGGTCATATATCAAGATAATGTCTTTTTAATTATATATATGTGTGGGGGGAAGTATAAGTATATTGGCTATATAACAGGAGATTTTCTATATATATCATTTGGTTAATTCCAAGTTTCCCCAAATCTTCAAAGAGAAGCAATGATAAGTATGAGCCAGATCATTGTGAGGAAAAAAATTTTGGATGCCCAAACCCAGAGCAATGATGGTGACACATAATGGAGAATAAGCACCACAGAGATTTTGGTCTAAATGTGTGCAAGAATTATTTTCCCTGTATAAGAACTCATACATCAAAACAGCCAGATGAGGACAGGTGCTGTGACTCATGACTTTAATCCCAATACTTTGGGTGGCCGGGACGGGTGGATCGCTTGAACCCAGGAGTTCAAAGTTATAGTGAGCTAGGATCATGTTACTGTACTTCAGCCTGAGCAATGGGGCAAGACCTAGTCTCTTAAAAAAAAAAAAAAAAAAAAAAAAATTCTAGATGAGATCTGCAAATGTGAGCATGCCAGAAGATTAAGGTAACACAAAAATGACAGAATTAATTTTTGTTTTGTTTTGTTTTTGTTTTTACAAATGAGACTTTGAAGTTGCTGGAGGGGAGTGGTTTAGAGTTATAGAGATATGATTAGGCTAGGCGTGGCTGTAATCCCAGCACTTTGAGAAGCCAAGGCAGGTGGATCACTTGAAGTCAGGAGTTCAAGACCAGCGTGACCAACATGGTGAAACTCTGTCTCTACTAAAAAAAAAAAAAAAAAAAAAAAAAAAAAAAAAAATTAGCCAGGCATGGTGGTGCACACCTATAATACCAGCTACTTGGGAGGCTGAGGCAGGAGAATCACTTGAACCCAGGAGGTGCAGGTTGCAGTGAGCCGAGAGCACACCAATACACTCCAGCCTGGCCAATAATAATGAAACTGTCTCAAAAAATAAAATAAAGTTACAGAGATAGGTTGTACTTTATATATTTTGATCTATTTCACCTTAAAACTTTGACAAAGCCTACGTACCAATGATCCAAAATTAATGTGTTTATTCAAGATCTTTCTGCAGAGCACCAGACCTCTATTTACCATAACAGCAATAAGAACAACCACCACAATAATGGTATCAAATACTTATAGAGGACTCCCCAGGCAGTATTATTTAGGACAATAGGTAGTATTAAAGGAAATTTATGCATGTCAACTCATTTAATCCTCATAGCAGCCATGTGAGGTGGATATGTTTATCTCTTCTGTAAGTGAGGAAACTGAGACACAGAATCACTAAGTAACTTGCTAAATGTTATACACCTAATAAGTGGTGAATTCAAGTTTGAACCAAGCAGCCTGGTTCTGTAAAATTTGCTACTAATGGCACATTCTCTGTCAGTGGTCCGTGGTTTTTGCTCACTTAACTGTTACATACACCAACTAAAATTTCAATGGCCGAAAACTCAACTATGCCAAATTCAGCTTCTCTTTTCTTTTCTTTTCTTTTCTTTTCTTTCTTTCTTTTTTTTTTTTTTTTTGAGATGGAGTTTCACTTTTGTTGCCCAGGCTGGAGTGCGATGGCACTCAGCTAACTGCAACCTCCCTCTCCTGGGTTCAAGAGATTCTCCTGCTCAGCCTCTCAAGTAGCTGGGATTACAGGTGCTCACCACCATGCCAGGCTAATTTTTTGTATTTTTAGTAGAGACAGGATTTTTCTATGTTGGCCAGGCCAACTCCTGGCTTCAGGCAATCCACCAGCCTCAGCCTCCCAAAGTGCTGAGATTATGGGTGTGAGCTATCTTGCTGGGTTTGGCTTCTCTTTTTCTTATTGCCCCTACTATCAGTCATGTGCAGTGATCTTACACATAAATGTTTACCTCCCTTTTCCTTATCCTTCAATCTAATCAGACACTGAGGAGTTCCTCAGTGAGTTCCTCTCTCAAATCATTCCACTGTCTGTCTCATCTTGTCCTTTTCTCTTGCCTCTTCCTTAAGTTCTTCATAATTTACCTTCTGAAACAATAAAGCATGGCTTCCAATTTGTCACCATATAGCCACTCATTATCTTCCAAAATGCTTCCTATATTCATGCTTGATGTCATCTTTATAAATCCTTGTTAATTTCCCCAATTAAAATTCATTAATAGGTCCCCTTCATCTTCAAGATGTCATGAAAATTCATCAGAAACTCCTGCTTACCACTTCTGTGCCATCTTTCCAAATTATTCCCGAATTCCCGCTTCCTTCGTCTTGTTCTCATCAGTTATCTCATATTTTGTTCTTGCATGTTCAACTCCCATACTATACCTATATTTATTCATTATTCAAAATAACTTACTGAGAATGTGTTAAGTTTCAGGCACTGAACTAAAGACCAGCAAGGATAATCAATATAGACAAGTATTTTCTTCCTTGAGTTTATAGTTTAGTTAATTATCGAGACAAACAGGTTATTAATGAGTAAGAACTACATGGTAGAAGAACCACATTCTTTCCATACAGATTAAGGAGAAACGGAAAATTCCAGGAGTAAGTTAAGTTTGGGCTATAAACTAAAGGATTCATTGGTGTTAGTGAACGAGTTGGGAAATCAGCCCTTCAGGCATCAGGGACAATGCCTACAGGGTTCTGGAGGGTTTTAGTATTTGAGATAACTTTGCATGTATGCAGAAATGAAATCCCTCCAGGAAACGTCTATGCATTCTCCTCTTCTGTGACCAGTGAGATTCCCAAAGAGCCCTCCTTTCTCTCCATTATGAAAAAGGATGACTATATAGAGCAATTGCTTTCTTGCTCACTAGACCTAAAACTCTTTAGGGCAGGTGTTTTGGAAACATTTAGTATACGAGAGAGAGAGAGAGAGAGAGAGAGAGAGAGAGAGAGACATGTATTTATTTTAAAAGTCGTGATATTTAAAAGACATTGAAATATCAGCAATGGTGTATGATGATGATGACAGTTTACATGTAAAGTTGATGTTGAATAAAAATAAAATTATAGACATAGATTTTGTTAGTGTACCCCTGTCTGCAGGTAAAATGAACCTGTTCAAGGAACCAAGATCAGCAACAAAGAACAAACTTCTTCTAGGAAAATATGGGGATGTATGAGACATTTTTTTTGTTTACAATATAAATACCTATCACATAAGGAACCCTAAACAACAAAAAGCTAGAAAATGCCCAGCAAAATCCCAGGCACTATGGAAGGGTAGAAAGAGACAGATTAAAAAAAAAAGAAAGAAAGAAAGAAAAAAGAAAAGAAACATAAAACTTGGCTCATCCAGTCTACCTGGGGTGCTTATGTTTACATTTGGAGATAAAATATCCCCCAAATGAATTCAGAGTGGCTACTAGCAAAATATCAGACTCCTGCCATAGCAAATGACCAGAAAATGACCAGCCACAAATATTGTCCCTGTCATTAACGAGTAGGTATTGAATATACTTTGTGATCACTTAGAGCTGTCACAAAAATGAACGCTGGGCCTCAAGAAATCTGAACAGGCCCAAGGAAACAAACGATAGAGTAGAAGAAATGAAACTTGGAGACAGGAAAAGACTGGTATGGCAAATGTGGTATCTATTTTGCAGACAAAATTAAATCTTTGACAATGTGGTCTTTGAAAGCTATTCCACTTACCTTCCCTTTAGCGTTTATAGTGCTTGCACATTTATGATTAAATTTCTTCACTCTTCATCCATGCATTATTTTAGTGTTTTATTCTGAACATTCTATACATACACATCTGTATGCACATAAATGGGCTTCTTCGGAAATCAGTAGCCCACAGGCCATATTTCACTAAACATTTACTAAAATATATTTTTATGATAAAATAAAATTATTTTAGCTGTTCCTTATTTACACTGTTTCTTGCCATCAAAATAAAATATTGAGATGTAACTTTTCAGTGTATAATTTTAGATGTGCTTTAAAAAAAGAAAAAGTCATAGTTTATCTGAATTCAACAAATTCATTAGCACTGATTTACAATGATGCATGTTTGAAGATACGTGTAATATGCACATGCCGAACGAATTCATTAAGACCAGTGTGATTACAGTGAATGTCGAATGAATTAATAATAATGGGACCTCTAAGTGTTACCATTACTTTCACAGTGTGTTACTGTTTTTATACTTATGGGCCCTGAGGATAAATGACACTCACGTATTATCCTTGTATATTAATTGTATCTTGATAATCAAAGGTTGATCTAGCAACCTTGTGAGTAGTAAAATTTTCTAGCCCACTGTACACAGAGACATTACTATTATTTATAAATTTCATTGAAGACTATTTCCACATTTTAGATTCCAATTATAAAAAACATTTATATTATGCCTCTTCCACATCCACTGGAACATTACGGTCCATAGACGTATTTTTTCTATAAACAATATTTAGAATAAAGAATTAAGTAGCTCAAGAGTTTCTAGGCATTTGTATTTTTCTTTACGTGAAAATAGTCAGGATACCATCACTATATATATGCACATATATACATATTTAATCTTCATTCTAATAGACATATACATATAGAGGCATGCACATAGATACATACATTCATTCATTGTGACTCAGTTACTTGACTTGGGAATCATTACATTTTTAACAGCAGCTCCCTCATCAGCAAAGTTATCATGGAACTACCTATCCCGCGCTATTTATGAGCTTTGAAAGACCGCCTACTACCCTATAGAAGATTTCTTTCTTTTCATTCCTAATCCAGCCTTCCAGTGATAACTGGTCGGAGGTGCAGGTAGGAGGCTTAGGATGGATGAGGAGGAAAAGATTGAAATGAAAGAAAATATGTTTGTTGCGGCTGCAACCGTGTGTAATAGATAAATCTTACTGTAATGCCTAAACAAAGTGATCATGAGGCCTAGTCCTTCAAATATGGAGGAAGAAAAGCAAAAATGGAGGAAGCGTTTTCAAATCGAATGAAAAAGAAATCAGGAAACTAGAGTACTATTTTGTTCTTTTGTCTTGAAACTTCAGTTCCTAATGTCCTTTATGCTTTAACAAATAACAGATTGGTTTGCCTTATTTTAATGATCAAACTTAATAACCCTGCGACCTTCTTCCCCACTTCTTGCTTTCTATTAATTACAATTTCACATTTGTTCCTAACCAAGAATAAGTTCAATAAATGTTATTTCTATTTCAATGGTAGGTATTTCTCTAAGAAGAAAATGGATGAGCTTGAAACCCAACATCATTTATAATGATGTTTTCTAATAGAAAATATTTAGAGTCCCACATAGTCAACTCACAGACTTTCTATTGCAATACAACAATTCAAAAATGGGTACTCTCTTTCCTGGTCAAAGTTTTAGTCATGGCTTTTAGGGTCATAAATGACATACTTCTCAAGTTTGTAGGTGGTATGAAACTGTAACAGGTAATTAATTCAGAGGTAGACACATCTAGATTCAAAAAAATGTACGCCAGCTTGAATATAATCTAACAGAAATATAGTCCTCAACCTACCGCCTTACCCCTAAAAAAAGATAACTAAATTTCTGAGAGGACTCAATAAGGCCTGGCAGAAACACTTGTGAAAAAATCCATTTATTATAAATTCAATAATAGTCAAGTGTATGATAAAGCTAAAAAGAAAAAAAAAACTAATTTGTTTTTTGACCATATTACCAAAAGTATGGTATCAAAATCAGGGAGGTGAAAATCCCTCTGTACCCTGATTTGGCAGGTCAGATGTAAAGGACTCTTCGCAGTTCTAAGCATCGTATCTCAAGAAAGCATTTATACACTTGTTGCTCCCAGACAAAAGGCATGATAAGCAGAAGAGGATGGTAAAGGTTGCCACATGAGAAGATGTTGAATAAAATAGAGATGTTATAAATCAGTGGAAAAAATTCCAGCTGTTGTCAAATACTTAAAGGGCTAACATGTGGAAGGGGGAAAAATTTAGCCTGTGGTGCTCCAAAGTTTAGAGTCACATCTAATATGATACAGATATGGAACCACACCTCATACAGATATGGCTCACTGTAAGAACCAATAGTACCATCAGGGCTGAAAATAGCATTGACAATTTCTTGAACAGAAAAATTCATCACCACTGATAGGATGTAGCATTAACTGGTATTAATTAGTAAGCCATTAACTAGGGAGAGGGGTAGATAATAATTTCTAATTGTTTTCTTTTTTCTGTGATCCACAGTAAGAAAGACATTTTATATTAGGTAAATTCACACAGAGAAGTCTATAGAATTGAAATACAATTTTTCAAAAAATAACTCTTATCACACACACTTCACTCATATATTCCATTCTAGTCTGGTTTAACTGAATTCTGTTTTTAATGCTATTCCATCTTGTTGGATTGATTTCAGTTCCCAATAACCGACAATGACCCACAACTTAGCAAACACTGAACAAGATGACCACTGCCAACTCCATGATTCTATTGTTGGATGTCATAGAAAGGAAGGATGTCTCCAGGGGTGAGAGCCAAATGCTCCCCCGTGTGACTGACAGTCATAAGCAAATAGGCAGCAGTATCATGAGTTTCCTCAGACTTCTCTCACGTTTTTAACTTCAATTTAAATTTAGAACTATAATAAAAATACTAATTTGGAATGCTGTTGCAGGGTACCTATACACAACCTATTTTTAGTCAATGATAACATCCAGCAATAAAACCTAGCATCTAAAGGAAGGGTTACAATGGAGATTCTTAGCAACTTCTTGATAACTGCATGCCATCGTTGTTATCTTCAACAAGGAAAATGCAGTAAAATGAGACTATGTGGCTGGCAGACATGAAGGGGCACAGAGGTGGGAGATGGTGAGTGACTGTGAGCATCCTATTACAAGAACTACTAGAACGAGGCATGAAAGAGAACTAGAACGGAAGAGTTAGACATCTACCCACCAGTGCTGGGAACGTATGCACTTTCTTCCAATATTCACAATGACTGCACAAGAAATATCTCAGACAATGGAAAGGCAGCTAGGTGAGGGAAAGGGATGTGCCCAAACCCATACAATCAGAAATGGGTGTAATTGCTCTACATTCAGAACTTTGAAAAATAAATAGAGGCTTGGATGCTTCCTGTATAGTCCTCAGTTTTATCCATGGGCTAAAAGGGATAAGTGACTTTTCAGATGGGGAAATCTTTCAGGCAGGAGAAAGGTAAACTTTTAGAAGTGATGCAATCTAGAAAATCAGACCGATCATACTATTTGAGCACATCTTCTCAAACACTTTCTTTATTTGGAATTAGTGATTTCGGATTATGTTTCTTTTAAGAGACTGCTTTTCACTGAAACTTTTGATGAAACAAAATCCCTTCTTATAGAAAAAGAATGCTGCAGATATTCTCATGCAGACAGCCCTGAGGAAAACAAAACAAAACAAAACAAAACAAAACAAAACAAAACAAAAATGCTTTCTCAAGTTACTGTGTATTTTATGGCCATGGATGAAAAGACTGCAAATCCGAAGAGGTTAGTCACCCTGGATCATCAGTCAGATATTCATACAATTGAGATGCTTATACTCGATAAATTTCAGTCGCTTCCATTTTGTAAATCAAATGTTTACTGTATATTACTGAAAAATATCGGTAGAAAGGAAATATAAAATAGTCATCCTCTCTGGTTTACTTAGTAAAATCCAATTTGTACTCGAAGGTATCATATTCATGTGTTTATGTCCTCTGTCCTCATTTATATTTACTTTTATTGATAATACTACACAGCTACTCTGCTCAGACTGCAGTGTTTTTCCATCTGCAGGGGTTAGAACTGAATTATTCTGGGTGTCTTCCTAGAAACTGCTTGGTTGTTCTTTTAAGTTTGTATAATTCTAGCAGGGCCTGCTGCCTATTTAGTCATTAGGGATATATGTATATTTTCAGAGAAAAACCTAAATATGCAATATGGTTACAGGGAACCCCAGCTCCACCTGTCAGTACCCCTAGTCTCTTGTTGTGGCTTTTACCTGGGGGCCCAGCTGCTAATGACCAGACTGTCCACCTGCCCATGCCTGGCTTCCTGCCCACCTCATGGAGTCACCAGCTGCCCTCTCTGGGCCAATCAAAGAAAAGAAATTACCATGGCAGAAAATGACTTCAGGACTTGGCTGAAAGTGCCAACTTAAGAGGTTGGCACCACGTATGGACCTTGCTGGTGGAGGCAGATGGTGGAGAAGGCAGCTGTTTCGTACCTCCATCAGGATGACTTGAAGACACAGAGGCAGGGAAGATCTGGGAGATGTCCCAGCCTTTTGAAATTAGATTTTCTTGCCCTGGCTCCAAGCCCTAAAAGTTCTTTTAATGATAGGGCGGAAATGGACTGGGTTTTTTTTTTTTTTTTTTTCTACGCGTAGGATCAGTCACGACCATAAATATCTCCCTAAAAAGTTATGAGTTCAAAAGTGAAAACAGGGCAGTTGAATGAATTGATTGGAGAATCCAGTTCAATCTAATATAAATAAAGTGAGTTCAACGAATCCAAGTTGGTGATATGGAGTCTGAGGATGCAGATACCGTAACCCATGCAGGCTCAGCTACAGGATGAGCTGGGACATAAGTCAGGAGGGCAAGAAACCAAGGTGAAAGGCACGTGCAGCTAGAGGTCCGGCCCATGACACTGACAAGCTTCTAGAGTAACAGTGCCTGTTTCTGGCCATATCAATACCTAGGAGAATCCAAGAAGGTGGGATTTCCAGGCATCACTGACTTCTGGATTCAAGGAGTGACAGTATCAATGTTCTGGGCAACTCAGTCAGTTTGAAGCAAAACCTTACTTAGAAGGTGAAGCACAGGAGAGTTTAGGCAACAAAACTGTTCTGAGTGACACTATAATGGTAGAGAGACAGGCCATTATGTATTGGTCAAAGTCCAGAGAAGGCACAACGCCAAGAGTGAACCCAATGTAAACTATGGACACTGGATGATTATGATTGCAATGTTGGTTTATCCACTGTAGCACATGGACCAACATCTGGTACAAGGTGCTGATGGCTGAGGGGCTGTGGGTGGTGGGGAGAGGTGCATGGGAGCTCTCTACTTTCCGCTTAGTGTGGCTGCGAACTTACAAACTTAGTCTAAGAAATAAAGTCCATTAATAACAACCAACAAATTTATCATCTAGCTCTGGGGACAGGTGATAGGACAGAAAGCTGTGTGGGTCACAGTCAAACAGAGATCTCTTCTTAATGGGAGGGCCTGGAGAAAAAAGGGGAAATCAGGCTTAGGAAAAATCAGGTTTAGGTGTTTGGGTTTCCTAAAGTTCCCTGTGGGAACTTGAGAACAGTGTTTGTGGGAATTCTCCCTAATGGCATCCTCTATTTGTGGGTAGAGATGATATGTCTCATGTCCCGGAAGAACAGTCTCTCCATTGGCCAGAAACACACAGGGTGGTTCTAACCTGCTTGTGTTGTGACAGAGGTTGGGTTTCATTTATTGCTATGGGCCCGGCGTCTAGCACTCACCTGACCCATGGGGAAAGGGGGAAGCAGGGGCGTAGCTAAGCTAGTCCTTGCTGGGGAGCACAGTTAGCTTCTGCCTACTGGAAGCTCAATTCCTACAGAAACCCTCCTAAGGCCAGGGTCAGGTAGGTGGCCTCACAGGTGAACTACCGCCAATAAAGGTCGCTCTGGGAAGGAGCATTGCATTAGTGAACACACAGCCTCAGGAGGGAGTTTTGTTGGCATTGGTCATAATTACCAGCAAAAGCACATCCCACTGGGTTATCAGACCCCAGACCACTCGCTGGCCATGACCATTTACAAATTCCCTCCTCTGACCTTCGACCTTCGTTTCTTCTTAAAAATGGGAAGACACTTTGGAAACTCTAACATAAATATAAAATATGATCATCCAGCTGCGCATGCAGTGGCTCACACCTATAATTCCAGCACTCTGGGAAGCCAAGGTGGGAGGTCTCACATTCAGGCTGGAAGTTTGAGACCAGCCTGGGCAATATACCAAGACCCCTATCTCTACGAAATTAAAAAAACAAAAAAAAAAAAAACTGGGTGTGCTGGCCTGCTCCTGTGGCCCCATCTACTCAAGAAGCTGAAGTTGGAGGATTGTTTGAGCCCAGGAGTTCAAGGTTATAGTGAGCTGTGATTGCACCACTGCACTCCGGCCTGGGCAACACAGTAGACTCTGTCTCTAAAAACTTAAATATGATCATTTATACAGTGAAAGATAGTTTGCAGCTATAAAATTTCCTTCTGTCTTCTCCCATTTTTATTTGTAGATTGCAAAAGCAAATGATGAGATGAAACCTCAGAAAGAGGGCTACAAAGATTAAAGGGGTCAGATATTATCTTGAAAGCAAGTTATGTAGGAAGCATGCATCATGTATCAGGGAACTTTTCCTGTTTGAATAAACTATTGTGACCCAAAGGGAGAGTGGAGTTCCCTCAGGCAGAGGATGGGGAGTGTCTGGTGTTGGGGCTCCCTGGTTCTCTACCTGCTTTTAACTAATAGCCAGGAAACTTTCTCCACTCAAAGTTAGTTACCACCAAATGATCTGTCTATATTAGTGGGGATAGAAACTTTCCATGCCAAGGGTTCTCAGCCAGGAGCTTAGCATTTAAAGCCCTTCCTCCCTTCCTTTCTGAGTGCAACAGCTGCATTCTCTGCACAGTTCCTGCTCCGCTCAGGAGGCTGTCAGGCTCCTTAGAAACCAACCCTTCCTTGGCTGGAAATGTCTCCAAGCGGTGTAGTATGCTGTTTATTTCTTATTCTTTCTTAAGTGACAGCAGCATTTCCACTTTTCCTGCTGGTTAATCCAAGGTTTTAGTGACAAAACAGGCTCCACTTGAGCACTGTCCCTTAATCATCCTTTAAGATACCTGGTTTACACTTGAGCTGCTCTTGAGCAGGGGGTTGGGAGTTGTTAACCAGGCATTTTCTCACTTTGTCCTTGCGGCCCTCACCGTCAAGTGCAGGAAAACCGGAGCAGCCATTCTGAATAGAAGCAGCCTCTGGCTGGGAAACACCCAACTTCCAGATGGCCCGCAACTGCCCTGCAGCTGCTCCCGATTACGGAATGGGCCTCTGCATAAGCCACAGCTCACGCTTGTCTCCTTTCTTCCTCTTGCTTGGTCTGCATTTTTCCAAAATCCTTTTTTTCTGTTCTCCCTTCTAATGTAGCACTGAAGAGCTGGACCCTTCTAATAGAGTAAGGAACCCATGCAGAAGAAAACAGGGACTGCTGGTTTGAAATGATTCTCTAGAAAAAGCAGAAGAAAATTCCTCCTCCTCCCTATCTTTACCTCTTCTTCGATTTTCTCCTATTGTCTCCTCTACTTCTTCCATATTTTGATCCTCTTCCTCCTCTCCCATTGCCACCTTCCCTTCTGAAGACCCAGAATTCAGGATAGTTCTAGCAGTATTACAGTTCAGCTACAATCCAGTTAGCTAAGCAGGCTTCAGGGGCACAGGCCAGCAGTCAAACCAACTTGTATTAGGTGTTTCCTTGGGAAATACACTTTAAATGGCAAACAACACACTTAACTTGAAGACTTCAACCCACCCTGAAGTTGGGTACAGCTTGTGGTGCTGGATGTATTTTGGACAGCTGTCTCCTATAGTTAAGAAATCAAGACAATCCCTGAAGTATACTAAAGTATCAAGCCATTGTATGTTTTGCAAAATCATATTAATCTCTAATAACATCATAAATTTGTTTACTTAGCCCTGCTAGCCCGAGCGATGACATGCAATTGATCTTTGTCTGACAGAGCCTGCGACACTGGCCCAAGAGAACACACTGATTCGACTCCGCAAAAAGCATTTGGGGTTAAACGTGCCAGGTGTGGGCCGGGCAGATGGCATAGCAGCGGTGCCTTGTGTTGTCATGCACATAATCTGATTTCTGAAATGACCTCGAGACACCAATTTGCTCTGCTCGATATCAGGTGTGCTATGAGGAGCCCAGTCTCTGGGGAGCACTCACACCACTTTTCAGCACTTCTCATCTGTGGGCTAATGGACAGCACTCTGATTGGAAATGGCACTGTTTGCTCTTCGCACAGGGAGAAATTGTTAAAATGCTGGTAGTCTTAGCAGGCAGCAGGTGTGGCAGTGCGTCCTAGTAGATAATTGCAAATATGTTTTTAGTTGCAACTTTGGCGCCCAACAGTAAATAATACCAGTTCCTACAAATGCACAAGGATTGAGTTTAATTTTTGTTTGAACAACTGTTGAGAATCTATTTTCTTTTTTCCCACAATAAGCTGTTTTTTTTCCCATGGTGCACCTTAAAGTTGCAGTGATACACTCCAGCATGATTTTGTTTTTACTGAATAATAGTGATAACAAAACAAACTTTGCATTTCTTTCTAGTGAACTTTTTATAACTTGTAATAGGATGGACTGTGTGAGAAAGATGTTTATATTTCTCTACTTAGAAAATTAAAAGAACCAGAGGCCCAAGCTGTCTAAATGTAATGGTCCAAACACAAAAATTTGGCAAAGACATGTTTGCAAAAAATTGTAGCAGAAATTCAATTAGGGTACTCTGCTAACTTTTCCAATTTTATTAGTACATTTCTATTTTTGCTTAAAAACATCAGCTATCACAAACTTTCAGCCAAAATTATACTTTTACATCCTAAAAATAACAGCCTCATTTCCCTCCCTGAATTTGTGTGACACTAAAATCACATATTTTCATCAGTTGTCCAATACTTATTTAATAGCTCAAAACATTATTTCCAGTCCTAGAAACAGAATGAAGAGATTGATTTTTTTAAAAAAATTACTTTTTAATTTTTTTAAATTGTTGGCTTGATTATATGAAGATACGATTTTATCACTGGCAGAAACTTTCCGTAGTACAGGCTCTTAAAGTATACGATATTAAAGACAAATATGCTATGTCAATAATGACCTACGAGTAATAGTTGAAATTACTGACTCTATCAATAATGAAAGACAATATGTCTCCTGAAAACCTTGTACTCTGGTCCTGTCAGAAAGTTTAGAGACTTATTGGGATAGAACACTATTTTGATTTTTCACAAAATCATTCTTATTTCTTGGAAAAGAAAAATCCACTTTTAATATTTGGCCTTTTTACTCTGTGACATGCTTGGTGAGGCACTGTTTTGCCCAAATCCAGGAGGGGATGGTCATTTCTGGCTGCTGTATCTTAATTGGGAAATTGACACCCTGGAATATATTTGAAGAAAAAGACTCAGTCCTTAAAAAAATTATCACCAAAGAATGCCTGAAGGAAGGAGATATTCATCACGGAGAAGTCAAGGGATGGGGAAAACCTAGAGACCCTCTCAGGGTTTGAAGGACCATAGTGAGGATGACTCTAATCTTACACTGTGGCTCCAAAAGACGGGATCACCACCAGAGACTGGATAACCTTTAAATCAATGAAACTATGAAGTTACTCTTTCTGAGAACTATTACAAATAGTGTGTGTTCCAATATTTTCTGGTCTCAGTAACTCTTATTAGAATTCTGAAAATAGCAACAGGCAACATTACAGAGTCTCAGTGTGGAGGAGTGGGAGCTAGGACCAGACCACCTTGAGGTTCCCTTCCAAAAGGCTAAGTTTCATTCTTCCAGGTGAATCTGGGCAAATCCTTTATCATTGTGCCCAAATAGATTTTGGTGTCCGTACCTGATCTCGTGGCTTCTGGTCCAGCCTGACAGTTTTTCAATGTATACTTGCTCTCAACTCCTCTGCTTCTCAAGTTGATTTCACAACTGATTCTCCAGATGCATCTCTGTTCCACAGAAGTATTTATTTTCACATGGCTAAAGTCATGAGGATTAAAAGCTAAAATCAATTCTCAAAAAGCGTTCAGGGTGAGAATTTTCCTTTTGAAACACCAAGAGTCTCTTAAATAGTAGACAAGTCACACGTGTGTCATCTGATATTACATCACACCAGCCAATGACAGACTATCAAATGCATCTAAATTCCCTGCCTTTCTTTTCAGAATCTGTTTATGAAATGATTCCCAAACACAAATGAAGCCTTTTCTGCCCACACGTATTAATTTGTGTTTTTATTTATGCACTCCTGATCTTTGTGATGTTTTGTCCTTTAGCCTGACACCAAGTCATTTTTTATACATGTCCTGTGGAAAGGTGGCCCTTGCCCTGCAGTCAGCCACAAATCCCTGACACACACGCATGCATTTTTTATTGTTCTCACATGTTGCTTAACAGCCTGCGTGATTACTGCCTTACAGCACAGCAGATGGGTTCTTGCATAGCGGTGAAACAGATGAGATGCTCAAATCGATTGTTTTATCAACAATCAGTTGCAGATAAAAATCATTTTAATGAGAGAAATTAATGGTGTTTGCAAACATGATGTTAATTAAAGAACATTGCTTAGGCGGTTTTTTTCGCCTCTCTTTTTTTTTTTTCTGCACACCATTTTTTGTTACCCATGACATCTTTCATTATTGACTCATGCCCCAAAGAAAAGGCGATTAAAATCTGCTTTTGTTTGATGTAGCTTTTATTGAAGAAAGAAATAGATCTTTCTGAAGCTTCCTGGTGAGATGAAAGTCTAATTATCTCCACAAATGAAAGGAAAAGCTTTAATTAGGCCTGTGCTGAATCTGCGCACTGTGAATTTGTGCATTGTGATGGATGGAGCCCGCATCTCCTCCGTGACTGCCGCTGAAATAATGAAGGAAGAGGAGAGGCAGCCTACTCCCATGATTCAGCTGGCAGAGTGGAGTTGCAGGCACACCTGGGTTGTGAGCGAGTGCCCAGAGCAGCTGCCATGGGCCATGTTTCAGTGCTGTGCATTCGGCTGTTTTACAGCCTCCCTCTGAGCTTTGATCTCTTTTCAGACAGCAGGGGTCCTAACAAATCAAGCTTTTCATGTTTCACTCAGTTTCACTCTCTTTTGCTTCCCCATTCACACTGGAACTCCAAAGAGGATGGATAAAATATTGTCTTTTTCTGAAGCAATTAATGATCGGCAGCTGACGTGATTGAAGTGGGTATTATGCCTTACAAGCAGTATTTTAAGGTTGACCGTAGGGAGGGTTCTGGGGAAATAAATGAATCATTTATTTAACTTTTTAGTTGTTTACTTCAGTGTTTATAATGCCATTAATCATTTGCACATCAGCTTTAATATGGACATATACTTTTGGAAGTGTACCGAACTGTCCACCAGCTCTGAAGGGTGACATTGTGAATTATTTTAAACTGCTAATTGTCACATGGCAGAAAGCTAAAAGTACCAAATACGGCAGGATTCCCTGTTTTGTCCCACTTTTGCCATGTTGAATGTAGCTTGGTCTATTTTCATGTCATCCCACTGATGCCAGGAAGGTCAAACTCTGACTTGATCCGTCACTGCTTGCTGTTAATCTATTCTTTTCAATGAATCCAAAAGCACTTCTGACATCAAGAGTGATGATGGGGATTATTTCAAACACTTTTTTTTTGGCCAGGATTAAAACAGAAGTTGGGAAGGGGGAAATGCTAACAAAATTAAGCAGCATGTACAGGCAATTTGACCTCCCCGCTGCCTCCCGCCTTTCTTTGGGCAGGAATTCCCTATCATGAAAGAATGATGAATTTGTTTTAAAGGTATAAAATTAAGCCTGCAAACCAAGATCGTAGGAGGAAAGAAACTGCACGTGGAGCATGGCATTTTCACATACTCTAAGCAAAGGTGTGAACTGAAAGGCACTTTTCATGACCTATAAAACCCCTGTCTTTAGGTAACCCTTCTTTATTTATAGAGGTCAAAACTGGGCAATAAACTCGTTTGTTGAAGGGAATGTGGGTGAATTAACGGAGACAATTACTGGGGTGGCCTCTGATTTGTGGGATGGAAAATTGGAAATGAATGTTTTCTTGGATAGAGTTTGTTACTCTCCTAAAATTATGGAGCTTAGGCTTTCTGGCTAAGGTGCAATTTTTTTTTTACACTTTTGATATTTTTGCTCGATCTCTTTGTAACTCTTTGGGCTTACTTCCAACACCGCTCAGCCCTTGTCTCCTTGTCCCCTGCGAGAAAGCTTTAAGCCTCTGAGTTTAATCCTAGGGTATGATCACTACCGATTATAGATTCCATCCACAGAATTGACCTTCTTGCAGGTGGTTGGCACCCAGCAGGTGGGCCTTCTTAAGGTCACAATAAGGAATGGAAAGGGATTGAACAGAACTTGACAGCTGCCTTGCTCTAAGTGCAATGATTTCAGTTATGGGCAAAGCAGCACATAGGAAGGAAGGAATTTACAGAGGTGCTAAGGGTGAGGGATATTTAGAGAAAGCTGACACAAATTAAGGAAGAGTAGATGAAATCAAACGGCTCATTCAACAGCACATGTGAGTGCCCGGAGTGAATCCGTCCTTCCCCCGCAATCAAGTGTGAAGAGAATGTGGAAACTTTTGTCACTCTATAATTTATTTCAGTGGAGTAGAGCATCTGAGTTAGAGAGTAAAATAAAACTAAGACTGAATGCCACAGAACAGATGCAAGCAAACCCCCTAATTAAATGCTCACTTTCCTCTTTTCAAGCTTTATCTGCGTCCACATTTAATTTCACTCTTTAGAACTTAACACCATCTCCTCCATGTGTGAGTTCAATAGTGATATAAATGTCTTACGTGGGTGTGTGTATAATACAATGCTTATTACATAGAATGGAAATAGTGACACAATGGCCTCATAGAACTCAGAAGACACTGAGAAGTTAGACCATATTTATTGGTGGTTAACTTTCACAGACGAAAATATTTTTAGATTGATTTTTTTTCTTCATTTTGAACATTGATATGGTATTCAGGCCATTTAAAGCCAAAGTCAGAAAATTGGTCACTTGAACAAGTAGGAAAAACAAGGTGAGTTCCAAACAACAAACACGAAAACAAAGTCTCTGAGAGATTTCCCCCTGCTACCCTCAGAGCTGTCCATAATTTTCTGGTCCATCCACTCCAGATTTTCCAAGGGGTAAAACTGTTTTGTCACAGTAGCCTCAAAATAAACACGAAATAAAACAAACCTACTACAGATAGATAAAATTACTCAATAAAAAACACAAATAACCACACATTAAAAAAAAAAAAAAAGAAAGAAAATGTAATAGAAAGGAAAGAGATGTGTCAAGCATCCTCTTTAAACAAAACTGAAAGGAAATGACCCAGTCCTTTCCAGGGAACAGTGTCAGCGCAACGTTTAAGAGGAAGGCACTTTGGGAGGCTGGGACGGGTGGATCACATGAAGTCAGGAGTTCGACACCAGCCTGGCCAACATGGTGAAACCCAGTCTCTACTACAAATACAAAAATCAGCGGGGTGTGGTGGCGGGTGTCTGTAATCCCAGCTACTTGAAGGGCTGAGGCAGGAGAATTGCTTGAACCTGGGAGGCGGAGGTTGCAGTGAGCCGAGATCATGCCATTGCACTCCAGCCTGAGCTACAAGAGTGAAACTTCCTCTCAAAAAATAAATTAAAAAAAAAAAAAAAAAAAAAGGGAGCATCTGAAAGATAACACTCAGCCACTGGAGTGTTTGTTTCTTAAAATTCAGGAAAGCAGAACTCTGGTGAGGAGGGAGTGACTCCCTGAGGAAAATTCAAAGATAAGCTTCATCCTTTTTCTCACTCTAAAGTTTTGGAGCAAATGGTCCAGGTTTCTTAAATTATCTTAATTGTGATATATTTAGAACTGTGATATATATCAGATATACATCCGAACTGAAGTCTGATATGGTAATGTCCTTAAGTCAACCTAATTTCCCCTTTTGGTAAGAAGGCCCATATGCATGTTAAGAAATAGACATTTACTTTGGGGTAAGGGTGAAGAAAAAGCAAGCATTAAAGAAAATAATTGAAATATCAGAAGAATATGAGTGAACACTGGAACCAAGGACGCCACAGACATGTCCAGTGAACAGAAGAAGGCTTCACCCTGGAATCGAGGAGAAAGCTTCTCTGTTAAGAAACCAAAATTCACAGACAGGGCAGTGCTAGGGCACCAGCTCAGCTTATGTCATAAGAGGAATAACTATTTTTAACAATATAATCGTGCAAGTTATACCAAAACTGTGGTTAATAATTTCAAAACCTTGTCACAGCAGCCATAGGCAGACATTTAGAATCTCTCTTTCCCAGATGAGAAAATGATGACATGGGAAACTTGCCCACAGGATCCCAGCATGGGCAGGCAGACGCTGGAGTACTGGGGGCCTCTCCCTGCTCAGGCCTGGAGGAGAAGGACAGAGGGAGCCCGTGAGTGAGCACAGCAAGAACGTGTTCTCAATTCTTCCTTTCACTATCTCATAAGAAATGTTTGTTTGCATTCACAGGCTTGCCTCTAAAACCAGCAATCCTCCTCCTTCACCATCTGTACCTTACTCAGGGTGATTTGACTCTGACTTCAAGAATGTAAACTTTCATACATACATTCATGTATTTATTTACATGCTTATTTACTTGCCTACATGAAAAAACAGCCAGAAGCGAGAGGTAGCCAATGAGTGCAGGACATTTTCAGAAGAACCAGCTCTGGGGATCTGCTGGGAGACGAGGGTAGTCAGGGGCTCTGTAGTAGAGGACTGTGGGCCGCCAGTGGGTCAAAATGCCAGCGGGGTGTATCCAGTAATGGAAAATACTTCTGAAAGTAAGGCTTAGAATGGGACAGAGACAAAATTAACCTACGCTCCAGAGCTGCATGGAGTATGTGCTCCGTGCATAGAGGGCTTCTAAGAGTCTGCATCAGGGTATCAAGCATCACTCCCAGGTCTAAAACCCTAAAGGGGACCCTCCATCAGCCTCAGGATGAAGTTTGGAGTCCTCACCACATCCCTACAAAGGCCTGTCCACAATCCATCCCCTGCTCTCTGTCCTTTATTGCTCACTACCAGCCCTCATGAAATCAACATCTCAGATATACCAAGCTCCTGTGCCACCCTGGAAACTCCTGGCCAGCCATTCGGGCTATGCTTCCAGGCTGTGGTCTCCATTCTAAACTCCCTCACTACCTGTGTCTCTCTAGTGCTTATGCTGTGCTGTGGTCATCTGTTACCTAATATTTCTCTTCTAGAACAGTCTACATGTTCCGTTGAGGCCAAGGACTACACCTTTATTCTCTGCATTCCTAAAGCATAGTGCAGCAGCTTGCAGGTGCCAGAAGTAGAAACAGAGCCCCCTCTTTTTTTTTCTTAATAAGAAATTGCCATGCAAGAGTGAAGAAGAGTGTGGAACTGCTGTATCTTTGTTACATAAAAGGTGTGCTTATGAATTATTATAACTGAGACTTTCATGCTATCTGATGGTTCAGCTACAGTTTCCTTCTTTACATTTTTAATATGAAAGTTCACTTCTTTTTGGAAAGGCTCAATGATGACAAACATCTAAATCCAACTTCTTCACTAACTCATTTGTCACCCCGGCTCCTGTGCTTCCACCTGCATTTGAAACCAGAACATATTTCTGCTGCAGTCTGTGAACCAGCTTATCTATTGCACTTAAAAGTGTTTTTATAGGAAACAACCAAACATAAATAATAAATAGTGAAGTACATTTTACTCTCCTATCATAGTATTAATTTGCCCTCCAGTTCCTATGTAATGCATCAGGTGCACAAGTCTAGACTCATTTAGATTAGAAATAGCCCAGAATGCATATTAGACACATATTTATCATCTTGATTTATTAAGGAGCAGCTGCAGAATGATACTAATTAAGTGTCTGTGCTTTCTTTTTGAGACTATAATTGTCTTTTAGAACAAGCAGAAATGTAAGGAAACAAATGGGCAAGGCTATTTGAATGCATTAAATCTCTATTATAAAGACAGTGGTTCCTTGCATTTTCATGCAACTTACACATTCAAGGAGGAGATTCCCATGGTTTATGAAAAGTTTCCTGTAGTAGACATTCCTCTGATACTTTTTTGTGGTGTTGTTTATACCGTTTTGAATCATTTAGCCTATCGTTCTGGAGCATCTTCTACCTGCTAAACTCTGTGCTCTATTTGGAGGGCTCTAATTGCCAAGTTCTCAATCATTTATAATTTAAAAATAATAAAATAAAGCAATATAAATATTTGCATGTAAAGGAAATGCAAGGATCTTATAGGCTTTTAAAAAAAATTTTTGCCCTTCAGAATTTCTGTAGAAATTATATATTCTACTTTTGCCAGCTAGAGGCAGAACAATGAAAACTCAAAGTTTTCTTAAAAATGTAACTGGAAGCCCTCAGGGTTTAGTGCCGTTTCACACCAACACTAACCTAAAGAAACTCAGATAAAAGTAGGTGTAAGGCCGGGTGCAGTGGTTCATGTCTGTAATCTTAGCACTTTGGGAGGCCGAGGCAGGCGGATCACTTGAGGTCAGGAGTTAGAGACCAGCCTGGCCAGCATGGTGAAACCCCATCTCTACTAAAAATACAAAATTTAGCCAGGCGTGGTGGAGAATGGCTTGAACCCGGGGAGTGGAGGTTGCAGTGAGCCAAGATCACACCATTGCACTCCAGCCTGGGTGACAAAGCAAGACTCTGTCTCAAAAGAAAAAACAATAATTGCAATTTCTTTCAATTACTTGTGACAAGAAAATATATCAAGAAAAGGAAGGAAAGAGTTTCAACAAGCTTATAATAGGTAAGTTCAGATAGACAGGAATTATAAGAGTGCATCTCATTGCAAACTTCTGGCCTAATAAAACATGCAGTAAATAACCTCAAATGTCTGCTTCCACACTATACACAAAATATGAACTATTTATTTAAAAAGAAAATCTTCACATGATCATAAAATAGCTGAGGCTTTAAAAGTAGGTCCTCCCTGCATCTAATCCTGTCCCTTGTTTTCTTGTCCCTATAGTCGTTCCTAAAGTTCATACTGTTAAACGCTACCTAAAACCAGCCACTTGAGGAAGGCTAGCTCTTGGTAATGGGGTGTTTCACACCACAGCATGAGACAGGCTTTCTTTTATTGCTTTTCCTTTCAGAGAAGCAAAGCTAACTTTTAAACCTTTACTAGAAAATAATTTTCCACATCAACTAAGAGACATACAAATATTTTTAAAACATGAAATAAAGAAATACCACAAGCACAACAGTCATAATCCTGTCCATCCATAGTAAATAATATGTCCTTTAGTCATATGAAATAAGAATTGAGAGTTAATCCCTCAAAAACCTAATTCAAATAAAATTTTTGAAAATTTTGACTTATTTATAACTCCAACCCTTTCCACAACAGGGTTTTGTGTATTTGTGAGGACAGAAGATTTGTAATTCCATTTTTAAAATTGTAATCACAGTTAATTTTATTTTTAAAAATCGAAAGCTTTGGTTCACTGACTTACTCTGTGCCTACCTCATTAACATCGTCTTGAAAACTCCAGGTCTGGAGGAAAGGTTGTCATGTATTCAAAGCAGTTTAATCTGTACTTTTGCTACAAATTTTCCTATTAAAAAAAGTGAAATAAAATAAGTAGCAAATAATGATATTTTTCCCTTGAATTTCACAGAAATTAAAGGTTTTTCCATTTATGGAGGAGTTTTACATTAGCTCACTTGGCTTTGCAAATATTTGTAACACTATAGCTTTGAAGCAACGAGCCTTGTTGAGGTAGCATGCAAAGGTGTGTTGGCGTGAGATGGGGGATTCTGGTCAAATATGCCTAGTCCGTGTCATCAGTAGTGGCAGCTGTTCATGACTAGGGACTCCTGGGTTCTATAACTATAGCAAAGTTAAAGAAAGAAACAAAATCATCTGCATAGAAAGGCTAAATGTACACTTCAAGAGTGTGAATGAAAGGTAATTTACTAAATATTCTGATATTTATTATTGCAAAACCTGAGGCATGGTAGCCACTCAGGAGGGCTGAAGAAGGGATATGGAATGGAAATTTCAGGCAACATACTAGGCATTTCCCATATATTAGAATAACACCTTGGATCAGACTTGTGAGACAGGTCTTAGTTATCCTTATTTTATAAGCCAGGTAACTGAGGCCAAAAGATGTTAGGAGAATTCTGTAAGGACTGGCTTTATTAACAAGTGGTACCAGCCAGGGCCGAAGTCCAAGTCAGCTTTTGAGTAAAGTCAACCTTTAATTGCATGAAACTTTCACATGCATAACTACCTACAGCCAACTTTCTACAGTATGTAGTGGGGCTCACACATGAAGTTCCAGTTCTCTTACAACAAATTGTAGGAAAAATTTTAGTGTGTGCAAATGATTAAAAAATTGCACCTGTTTTCCTCTGGCTCACATTCTCCTATTTGGAAATGCCACTTTTGCTATATCTTATTGTGTCCTCTTTGCTTTCATCATTGCAAGTGGTTGGATCAGGTTGGAATTGTCATTTCTTGCATTACAGCTTATTGCACTCACTGAAGGTCATTGTCCTTCTCCTTTGCCCACACTTGAAGCAAAATGTTCCTACAGCTGTATTTCTAGGACCCTTCTCAAATATGCATTGAAAAGATCTGCCATAGATACACAGGAAAGGCCTGTCTTTAGTGTACTCTTTTCCTGGTTTCTGCTTGCTGCCTATGTGTTCTGCCCCATTATCAGAGTTGAGACCACAAAAATGGTGAAAAACATTTAAATGTGCTCTTCTAAGCAGAAGTCCAAATAGTGGTTTGAGAGTGCAGATTGTGTCTAGGGGTTAATATAGGTGAGTCCAGTTTACCCTTTAAAATATTCATGTCCTAATACTTTACTTGTAACACTGTTAAATACCTCTTCCTTGTAGCTCAGTGGTTTTGCTGCATCTCCATTACCTCCTCACTGTTTTTTCCATGATGAGACATTGTTCTAAACTCTTACAAAGAAAGAGTTGAGATCTACAACCAGAAATACCATTTGACCCAGCAATCCCCTTACTGGGAATATACCCAAAGGAATATAAATCATTCTATTACAAAGATACATACACACCTATGTTCATTGCAGCGCTATTCCCAATAGAAAAGACATGGAATCAACCCAAATGTTCATCAGTGGTAGATTGGATAAAGAAAATATAGTAAATATACATCATGGAATACTATGCAGCCATAAAAAGAAACAATATCATGTCCTTTTCAGGGACATGGATGGAGCTGGAAGCCATTATACTTAGCAAATTCACCCAGGAAAAGAAAACTAAACACTGCATTATCTCACTTATAAGTGAGACCTGAACAATGAGAATACATGGACACAGGGAGAGGAACAACACACACTGGGGCCTGTTGAGGAATGGCGTTGGGGGAGGGACAGCATTAGGAAAAATAGCTAATGCATGCTGGGCTTAATAGCTAGGTGATTGGTTGATAGGTGCAGCAAACCACCATGGCACACGTTTATGTAAGAAACCTGTACATGTACCCCAGAACTTATACATATATATATATATATATATATATATATATGTATATATATATATATATATATATATTTTTTTTAAAGAAAGAGCTAAGGTAAGGTAATCAGACCCTAAATCCCATTCTGTAAGGGAATAAGAACATAGACTGAACAGCTGAATATTTAGTCCCAGTCCCCAAAATAATAATAGTCACGGCCAGATGTGGTGGCTCACGCCTGTAATCCCAGCACTTAGGTAGGCCACAGCAGGCAGATCACCTGAAGTTGGGAGTTTGAGACCAGCCTGCCCAACATGGAAAAATCCCATCTCACCAAAAATACAAAATTAGCCAGGTGTGGTGGTGCATGCCTGTAATCCCAGCTACTCAGGAGGCTGAGGCAGGAGAATCACTTGAACCCGGGAGGCCGAGGTTGTGGTGAGCCGAGATCACGCTATTACACTCCAGCCTGGGCAACAAGAGCAAAACTCTATCTCAAAAAATAATAATAGTCACTAATATTTATGAGCCTTTTAGCAGGTTCTATACTAACCATTGTATGTGTATTGCTTCATTTAACACCTTAGAGTAAATATTACTATTATTTCTATTTTATAGATAAAAGAACTGGCCCAGACCCACTTATCAAGTGACAGAGTAGGGATTCCAATCTCTGCAGCCTGATTTCAGAGGTTCTACACCTAAAACTACCCTCTCTGGTACTGATCCGCTGTTCAGCCATTGTAATACCCCCCATAAAATCCTGGGCTTACCCTCTGGTTTGTACACTTCATGTATTCAACAGCCAAATAGTGACAATTGTATTCTTAACAAATGTAACTAAATGGAAACTGGAAATAACTGAAAAAGAAAAAAATTCCTCAGGCTCAGTAAAAGATGGAGGGGAGGACAAGACTGTTCTAGAAGCAGATGATGAGGCCTTTTCAACCCAAGGCCTGTTTTCTTATTTTATGAGGAATTGACATTATCTTACTCAATTTTCAGCCTCTGTAATGGTATGTGCAATGTCTATTTCTGAATCACTAATCTTCTAAAGTCAAATAACCCTCCTATCAGGGAAGGAAATGGCCCCAGAGTGTAGAGAATAGGTACCCATGAAAGGGGTGGACAGAGAAATTGTGTTAAGCCTGAAAAGAGAGCACAGAAGTTAGCACTGGCCCTGCAGAGCCAGGCTGTACCTCTGCAAAATGCTTTTGTTACCAATTATTGCAGAAACTCTACAGGACTCAGGATATTAACAAAAACTTCTCTTTGCACACACCTATCTATGGTAGAGTTTATTCCCCTAGCACTTCCCAATAGTTTTACAATTGGTTTGTTCATTTATTTTTCAATAACCAGAATGCTTTTTCCACTTCACAACTATTTCATCATAGTGCTGATGTCTGAACCATAGGGAAAAACCTGAATGATTCACACACATGATAGTGTGTACTGAATTTTCTCCCACATGGGACTTTGCAAGTGATAATAGAATAATTCTCTGTGTTTATGGAACATGCCATTTCATTTTGGTTTGTTTCAGTTTGAATAATATCTTGGGGTATATTTCAGATTTTACCTAGGAATCTAGCATTGACTATTATTCTGGGTTTTAATTAAGCCCTTTCCAGCACGCTCAGGTGCACTCATTCAAAGCTGTCCATCACATCCAAGCAAATCAGGAGGAGGGTTTAACATGTGTTGAGTAGTGATCTTGTTGTATTTGTGTTCATCTGTTCATCAAGAAAAAAAAAATAGTCAATTTAAAGCGACATGGGAGTGGCAATCCTTGTCTTTAGGCAACTGTTGTATAATTGACCTCCTTTAGCATTTAATTTCTCAAGCCTCTAGGAAGCTTAATTTTGAACATCAAAGAGGTACCTATGGAAGACACTGTTCCAGACTGGTGAGTAAACAAATTCGAGTTAATAGGGTCATCAGCTTTTGTGGTAATAAATTTAGACTGGGCATTCCTCACTAATGGATATGTAAACTGTCAATATGCTGGTTTTCTTTTTTTTTTTTTTTTTAAGCCTTTAAAAATATAATTAGATTTAGAATTTGACAACATGTTGTATATTCTTTACTTAATGGCATTTCTTAGGTTTAGATGGGGCTTGAGTTTTTGTTTGTTTGTTTTTTGAGATGGAGTCTCACTCGGTCGCCCAGGCCGGAGTACAGGGGTGCGACCTCAGCTCACTGCAACCTCCACCTCCCAGGTTCAAGCGATTCTCCAGCCTCAGCTCACTGAGTAGTTGGACTACAGGTGCCTGCCACCATGCCTGGCTAATTTTTTGTATTTTTAGTGGAGACGGGGTTTCACCATATTGGCCAGGCTGGTCTCAAACTCTCGACTTCATGATCCACCGGCCTTAGCCTCAAAAAGTGATGGTATTACAGGTGTGAGCCACTGCGCCCAGCCAGGGCTTGGTTTTATAATGTTAAAGTGTTTATAAAAACCCTTCCTAGCCACATATAATCCATACTGATAAATAAATATATTCATGTATGTCCGTGAATGACAGGCCTCTGTGGTAGCAGTCACACAGAGAGAATTGTATTCTCCTATCCAAGGCGCCAGCTACGTAACAAAGCACCTGGGTTCTAACTGCCCTAGCACAATATGGACAGTGATTTGTTTAAACACATTGAATATTCATCAAGATACAAAGTTTAGCAGGGAGATTAGTTTTGCATTAAACCTTAAGACTGGTGAGGAACAAAAAAGATACCTTTAACATAGGGAAAAGGCAAATATTTGCTAGCTTTGATAAAGGAGATTGTGGCAGCTTTTCAGACTGAAAATCTACAGCTGGACGAGCACATCCAGTGGGAAACCACCTCCTTACTGTGAAAACTTATTGTACCAGCAGCATGTTACGGGAAGTGAAAACAACAATGAAAGCTAAGGCAAAAAAAAAAAATCAAAGAAAAACAGAGTGAGGCAGAGATTGTACGGTGCTCTGTGTTTTCAGATGTGTGTTTGGGAGCTGCAACATGTAACTTAATTATGAATAAAGTTTTCCAAATATATATTTACTTTTTCCTCTCTGACAATATAACTTATTAAAGCACTGTTGTAGCTATTCTCATAATTAGTACAAATTGTTTTACACTAAAATAAGTCTTTTTTATTTTCTCTTGTGTATTTTCTGTTAGTTCTATCAGAAGAAAAAAGTTTTATTCCCCATTACTGTTTGTATCAAACAAAACACATAAATTTGAAAATAAAAATGCTATAATTATGATTACTTAAGGTTTTTCAAGAAACATAATTATGTTAGATTAGATGAACTATTCTGAGATTGTGATGGGATATTGAATAATTTTATGCTTATAGATGGTTGTTACATCATTTTTGTTTAGTGTTCAATTATATTTCTACTTATGGAAATTAGAATATGCATTACTTTTTAATTAATATATTGTTGACTTTTTAAAATTTTTTTGAGCGGGGCTGGGTGGAGGAGTGTTAGCTGCTGAATTCCAGCGTCAGTGCCTCTAAGCCATAAAATTCTGTAAAATAGAAATACCACAATAAGCAGGCTGTTGGAAAGCAAACCTCAGTGGAGGAAGTTTAGCAAAGCCTGTAGGAGTCAAACAGATAATACCCACATGACTCATTTGGCACATGGAAGGTTTAGAATTGCTCAAGTCAGAATTTCCTTCTCATTTCCCAATATTTGAAGCAAAAAAAAAAAAAAATACTCACATGGAACTCAGGACTGTGAGGCCACCTGGTCACCAAAGTCATTTTAGTTTCTGGGTTAGCAAATGAAGCATTAAGCTTTTCTACAAGACGGTGGCAAAGCCCCAAATCTTCTCCTCTTTTCAAGCTTTGCCGTCCTTAGAAAGAGAAACTCGGAGGAGCCGTAAAGGCCTTAAATTTACCACTTGTAAACAGCCTTATCATTTGATGTGGTCCTCACATACCACTTCGGTACAGTATAGCAGCAACCTTCGCTGCGGAAAGCCGCACTGCACTGGCGAAAGAGAAAATGCTGGTGTGCTGCCTTCGGCTGGATTTATGGCCTGAATTTGGGACTCTTTCTGCCCAGGAGACACTTCTCTCACTTCCTCACCTTTGTAGCTGTCATGGGGTACCTGTGTTTGTGTGCTTGCTTGTCTATACACATATCTAAGGAGATTGAAAGAGACATGAGTAAAAGACAGTCTTGTAACACAATTTAGCAAGCAACTATGCATCAAAAAAGCAAAACAAACAAACAAAAAAACCCTGTAGTTTTTTTCAGAAAATAATCAGGAAAAGTGCTTAAATAGATTTGCCCAAGAAAGCATCAAAGGTTTTCAGGAAATAAAAGAATAGCAGAAGGAAAAAAAAAAATCAATCTTGAAAGAAAAAGAAATTTTTTTTTCTTTTGAACAGGTGGCGATTTTTCTTTCAATATCTACATAATGAAAATTATAATATGGGTAATATCGGGCTCCAAATGCAGGCTTTGGTGTAGACTCCTGCCAGTCCATGTTGAACGCTCCACAATTTCACAACCCCAGAAGTTCCAAGCATCTGCATGTTTTACCTGAATTAATCATGTGGCATAAATTAAAAGTAAATCATCAATCATCATTAATTATCTGTTCCACTGATGCCTGCACTTTCTTACACTTTAATCTTCATTAACATGTAAGAAAGAGAAAGTCCCAGAGGGCATGCCACATGTGTTCCTCTGTTGTGCACACGTCTCCCCAGAACTCTCAGCCACTCAGAAATACAGCTGTCCTCAATGGGAGATTGATATCACCAGGGCTTTTTCTCTGAATACTTCAGATTAAATCAAAAGGCTTAATGTGAGCAGCCATGGGTTAAAGCAAGATTCAGCTCTTTACATCTGAAACCCTGGTGCCCTGTCTCCTGAGCACCTTCTACAACACTTGAACCGCTTCCTATGAGACTCGGGCGGATTACATCCTGGAGGAGCGTGGCAGCTTCTTCACTCAGACGTGGTTCCTTGCTCTTTGTTATGAGCTGCTCCGAGCAAAAGTAACTCTTGCCAATGCCATTAGCTTCCTTTAGTTCTTGTTAAATATATAAGCTTTGTAAGTGCGGCCTGGTGTACAAAAATTGTTTGCAGTAAGGTTACTTGAAACAGTTTACTTATAAAGGCGAAACACAAAGCTATTTTGATGAAATGTGCAATGAATGATCAATTTTATATGGAAGTTTCCCATTTTGCTTTGTGCTATTTCCTCTACTGAAGAATGTAGACTGTCTTGACATCCTCTCAAGGATAAAAGATTATATTGTGTACAGCAATATCCTTAAACATTGGAACCACTTTGTATCAGACTATCCCCATGAATACACTAGTCTCTAAATGTAAATGCAAGCTACTCTCTCCCTTCTTCAGCACTGTCATGCTTTGCTTGCAATTCTTCTCTCTTCTTTCCACATGTCAGTCACTACCAGGTATGCATGAAATGGTTCATTCTATCCTGCATCTGCTAAAGTAACTTGAGGAGCCAATGTGGAGAGCCTGTATTGCTCAGGCTGGGTGCTCTTTACAGAGCAGATACATCATTATACTTAAAATATCACCATATTATAATCGACATGATTTCACATCAATGAGAAGATTTTGCAAAAATCATAATAGTACTGTTTAAAGTTGAAGCCATTTTGTGCTTGTATACATGGCTCAAGAATGAGATTACTTTTATTATCTGTTCCCAAGCTTCTAAAATGTTCCGACATAATTAGAATGATCTTAGGAAAATTATTCTTTCTGCACCCTGATTCATCAAACTAATCTTCCAAAAAGGACCTCCAACCTTTTCTCTATACATCTTGCTTTTAGGAATGACAATTATTAGAAAAACAGTTGCAATATGTCTTCCCTTAAGGTTAGAAATATAAGGACTCGATATTTCTTGTGGCACTGAACCAACATTAAAAAGCCAGTAAATTTGGAGAAATAGATACATAAATCCAGCATATGTTCTTCTTGAGGCCTCCGATTATGTTGTAGCCACGGTTTTCAGCACGAAAACTCGAATGACGTGGACATAGCTGATGTGGCTTATTATTTTGAAAAAGATCTTAAAGTGAATCTTCATTTCATTCTTCTAAGACAATGGACCTGAAAGTAAATGGAGAACAACTGTATCTAGATCCTGGTCAAACTTTAATGTATTATGTTGATAAAAAGTACCTGAATTTTCAATGCAGGCTCTACAAGCTGGTGTTTTTGATGTTATTGTGCTGGTGGTGATAGCAATTGTTGCTGGAATTGTTGTGCTGGTTTTTTCCAGAAAGAAGAGAATAGCAAAGTAATAGAAGGCTGAGATAAAGGAGAAGGGTAGGATGCATAGGGAACTCAATGCATAACTACTATAATTTGAAGATTATAGAAGAAGGGAAACAGCAAATGGACTCAGATTACAAATATACGAGCATGGGACGAAGACATCTTTGAAGGTCCCTATTTTGCTAGTTTAACATTATGTATTTGTAATAGTGAAGCCTGTACTCAGAATATAAGCTGCTTGAAATAGGCTTTACCAATCTTAAAATTTGACCACAAGTGTCTTATATATGCAGATTTAATATAAAACCCAGAACTTGGACTGCATAGTTAAAATTATGTATGTGTAACATTCAAATGTGTGCATTAAATATGCTTCCACAGTAGAATTTGAAAGACTACTATCTGATTTGTGATTGAAAGCTGCCTTTCTATTTACTTGAGTCTCGTACATACAAGATTTTATATGAGCTGTGAAATAAAACATTTTAAACTTAAAAAAAAAAAAAAAAAAGCCAGGGGTAAGATGAAGACCAAAGTGAGAGAGCCCGGGAGGGTCAGGGACAGTGGAAGGACTAGAAATAAAAACTCAGCCCTGATTTAGTTGTCAGTGCTATGCTAGTGGCAAATAAACCTGCACTATCAGAAAATGGGATTGTACATGCTCTGGGTGTCCCTTTTCTTCGCATACTTCTGGAACTTGATTTACCTGTTGCCAAAGGTCCCCAGCCCTCCCCTTCTGCCAAATGTGTTTCCTTAAAGCAAGCTCTAACTGAGAGGGGAGTATGATGTTCTTCTCCCAAGGATCAGAAATCTTCAGACAGGTCCCCTATGTGCCACAAAGTAGTTTTAACCTTCAGAAGTACCTGCGTCCTTTGGTGTACTTAGAGCAAAGCTACACAGAAAACCATTCTACAGGATTCAAACAGTAGCATCCAAGAGCTCAATCATCTCTGAAGAGCTTTCATTTGACAAAAAGGGAAAAGGAAACAAGTCTTTGTTGGTTTCCTTTTTTTTTTTTTTTTTTTAAGAAACAAAAGGCCATTCAATTCTCTCTTCCTTTTTCCTCTCCATCTTACACTCCCAGAATTCTACGTGGTTTGCTGCTATAGAAGACAAAGGTGGCTAGCTTCTTTATAATCCACGAAGCACTAATATGAAAAGCATGCAAATTTTTCTTTATAAAGATTAACCTGTGAAAATCTGGGAGGACAGCCCTTCCAGTGATTTCCATGGTTTTGGGGGTGTAGAAGTGTGGAATTTTTTTCACCTTCACTTCCCAAATAGAAATATAGATGGGACAATGACTCACCAATTTCTCACAAGGCGAGTAGAAAATCTGTCAGATAAATTGCTGATTTCCTAACGGATTTATCAGGAGAACAAAAACTTCCATACCAAATCTCTTTAGCAAATACCTTTGCTATTGGAATGGATAGGAAAGGTTTAACTGAAGCAAAAGTGAACTCAGCTTCTTTGGGATGAAGGCGTAGGTCTGTAGCCAGCTGTGGTATATGCCCTGATTTAACTATGAGTAAAGAGGCTATTTGATTAATCAGTTCCAGGCAGGTTTAATGCATTAAATTTACTTTTACAAAATCCAAAAGTTATTCTTATTCATATCTCTCAGTTTGACTGATTAATTATCTATGGTTCCCCAGCACATACCATGATCACAGTAATGTTCTTTGGAGATACCATCATCAAAGAGCATCCCTTGGTTAGTGTGGTACATGAGAAGGGCATAAATAATGAAACAGAACAGGGGCCATTAATCCGTTCTGTTTTGTTTTCAGTGCTTGGAGGTTGGTTTACTAGGTAGGGGGTAAAGAGTAGATGGGAAGTGAAGGGGAGGAAAGAGGAAAGGCTATGGGTCAGAATTTTGCAAGGTTCTTTTCAGCCAGCCCCTCTCCTCAGACCACGCACCCTGAATCCCTGGCAAGTCTTGAAGGCTTAGAAGTTTGCATTGTGGCTTGCCAAGCTTTAAATATGCACATGACTCTCACTAGGAGCCAAAAATGTATTTCCCCAACACCAGATGATTACAAGAAATTGCTGGATTATATGACATTTATGGTTCACACATTAACCTATTGCTTAATTCAGATTTTAAGCAGTTTTTAAAAAACAGAATATCAAAAGTTTGACACATTAGTGCCAATTAATAATGCAGAAGGGGGGCCAGGCGCAGTGGCACACATCTGTAATCCCAACACCTTGGGAGGTCAAGGCAGGCAGATCACTTGAGGCCAGGAGTTTGAGACCAGCCCAGCCAACATGGTGAAACCTGGTCTGTATTAAAAATACAAAACTTAGCCAGGCATGCTGGCACGCACCTGTGATCCAGCTACACTGGAGAATCTTTTGAACCCAGAAGGTAGAGGCTGCAGTAAGCCAAGATCACACCACTACACTCCAGCCTGGGTGACAGAGCAAGATCCTGTCTCAAAAGAAAAAAGAATAAACAAAAGAAAAAAAAAATGCAGCAGAACAGAGGGCAAAAAGTGAAGCTTTCAAACCATATTTCTCCCTGACTTTTGAAGGGGTTGAGGAGCTGCTTAGTAGAGATTAATTGCCAGGGTTCACTTGGTAGACCTCAATTGTGTATCACTCATCCTAATGTTATGGAGCATTTATGTCAAGAAATCCTGACAGTTTTCTCCTTTGTAATAACCCTTTGCCTGTTACCTTTTCCCCCTGTGCTTTTTCATTTTTGTATAACTTGAATGTTTTTATTGTATAGACATTTTAGAACAAAACTGGGGTTGACCAGCTTTTTGAATACGAATCTCCTTTTCTCAAATGTAGCAGTCAAGAGCTGCAGCCTGGCAGGTCTTCTTACCACATACTAATGGGGGCAGCTGGGTTAGTGCCCTCAGGCAGAACTAAACCTTGCATGCAGCTACTTCTCACATCTCCCTGTGGGTAATTAAGTGGTGTGGTGCTCCAGCCGGCTAAGGAAATGTCAGCCCTATGCCTGGGCTGATTTTTCTCTAGTGGAGAAAAGCAAAGCAAAATAGATCTTAACTAAATAATGTAAATACAGGAGGTTTGAGAGAAGCATGTTTTCTAGGATCTCTGCATTCAGCTTTCCCAGACAGTTCTAAACCAGAATATTCACTAGCAGAATGACTCTAACAAGTCCAAGGAAACAGACATTGGATTATGAAATGTTCCACTGTTATTTTCCTTTAGCATAATCGTGAGTATAAATGATTGGCCCATTTCCCTGGTTGAAGGAAATCATTCTTTCAACCTTCTAAGAAGACGAGTTCTATGCAATTTAATCATTTTTGCTTTATAATTTTTAACAAAAGAATCCAATTAAAAAAAAAAAGTGGTGAGTCAGGAATGAAGTCCTCAAAATGTACAAAATGTAAAATTTACCAGCTACGTATTTTGACCCTGTCAAACCCATACTTGACAGGTAAAGCAGTGTGGCTTTTTTTCTTCGAGTATAAATTGCACTTCATTGTATCTGCTTAAGTTGCGGCCCGAAGAGATTGGAAGTTTTACGATGTGATTCAAACATAAAGCTCAGCTAAACAGGAGTAGGAGTAGGGTTTGCCCCATTGTCACTGATTAAGGGGCTCATGTTATCTGTCCATCTGGGGTACCATTGTGGGCGCATGCCTTCGTCCTTTGTGCTCTTCAAGGACACTTACTCTTAACAAGGTTTTGAGATTCTTTTTGCCATGGTAGTGGTGGTAGTGATGGTGGTGGTGATTCTTGTCACTTGTAATTGGGACTTTGTAACTATAGGCTTGGTTAAGAGGAATTGAGACTATTACAGAGAGAGCTGTGTATAAATTCATAGCGGTGAATTTCTTCTGTCTTCCTTGGAGACTCTATTCTCTAACTTTCTCTCCAGCATGTCTGTCTCCCTTTTTCTCCGAGTTTCTTTCTCTGTCTCTCTCTATCAGTCTTTGACTCAATTTGTCTATCGCCTCTTTTGAGTAGTAGTAGAAACATATTAATATCTTTATAGTTTCACTAGGAAATAAAGTTCATGGCCAAGCGCTGTCTCTGTCTGGATCCTACAACCCTTCCCAATTCCGTCTTCCTTGCTCAGTGACTTAGCCCAGGGTCCTTGCGGCCACCATGATGCAGCTCACGCCTCTGGCCTCCTGTGCAACCAGTCAGTGCCGCTGTGTTTGCACAGAGACCAGCTGCTAGGTCCACAATTGCAGAACGTTCCAATCAACTAAGTGTTTTCATGAATGTCTTCTTTATGTCTGGCAAACACTAAGTATGATTTCACAAATGAATGATTTTTAAAGTTTTTAACTTTTTTTTAATGATGTTTTATAAATGTATTCCCAATTAAGCATTTTGTTTTACCTGTCTGAAGACATAATGAGCTAAAAAGTTGGGGTATTTATCATCAGGTTTTTTGGGTTTTGTTATTATTGTTTGTTTTTGATTTTTTGAGACACTCTCACTCTGTCACCAGGCTGGAGTGCAGTGGCATGATGTCGGCTCACTGCTACCTCTGCTTCCCAGATTCAAATGATTCTCCTGCCTCACCCTCCCAAGTAGCTGTCAATTACGAGTGCAAGCCACCACATCCAGTTAATTTTTATATTTTTAGTAAGGACAGGATTTTGCCATGTTAGCCAGGCTGGTCTCGAACTCCTGACCTCAAGCCATTGTGCCTGGCCAGGCTTTGTTTTTATTTTTATTTTTTTGGAATAAAAGGATAACAGAATGAAAATTTGAAAAACACAAGTATAAATATATACGTGTATATATGCATGTGTGTATTCACCTTCAGAATAAAATAATAATTGAAGCATTCATAATCCTCCCGCCAAGAAAGTTATATTTTACATTGTGTTACATTTGCTTGTAGTCTTTTTTTTTCTTTCAATATAATATATGTGTATACATTTGGTAGTTTATAAAGCAATCTATCTGTAAATTACCTTTTGTTTCATTTAAACTTATAAATACTTTTGAGTTGTTGAATGTTCTTTAAAAATATATTAATGGCAGAACAATAATCCATTGTATGGATGTACCACAGTGTACTAAAAATTGTTTACTTTTTTAAACAATTTTTAAAAAGAGGGTTAAAAGACGATAAAATTCTCTATGTAAGTCATAAATCCTAACATCTCTGATTATCTTTAGGAAAACATGAAATTATTTTGTCAAATGAAAATATTCTGTGATTTAAAATTTTCTGCTTTTATAAACTAGGTTTTTAATATACATATTTTTATACTGGACATTTACTTTTTGGTGTATACCACACCCAATGCAGCATTTTAAAATAAAGCTACTTAATTTCTACACAGGACTCTTTATAGCCAATGACTTTCAGATCAAGTAGTAGTATAAAATTATTATTTTTGATCCTAAAGAAAGAAAATTTTTGCCTTTAGTGAAATTATTATAAGTTCTATCTTGATCACTAGAAAAGGGACCCTCTAGCCCTCTAGCACAGTGCCATCATGACACTATAGACTTCGGGTGAACAAAATTGAAGAGATTTAGAGACAGGAATTTCGATCCTCTCTAGTAAATGAGACTCAAAAAGCACAGGAAAGGCTAACTTACTGACTTTTTCCTCTGTAACAACACTAATAATAGCTAAGACTTGTTGCCTTCTTACTAGTGTCACAGTTTGAAGTGCTTTATGAGCATTAAGTCATTTAATCCTCATAACAATCCTACGAGGTAGATTGAATTATTCACCTCATTTTACAAATAAGGAAAGTGAGGCTGAGGGAGCTTAAGTCACTTCCTAAGTGTTACATGGAGGAGGTGGAATTCCATCCCGGGAAGCCTGACTGCAGGACCTGCGCTCTCCACCACTGTGTAATGCTGCCCCCTGGTGCAAGTGTGCATACACGCTGCTCAGGTTCCTTCCCCGAGGGGCTGCTCATCGAGGAAGAAAAAGGCTGAAAGGTGGAATGAAGGGCTAATCTCTCTCTCTCTCACACACACACACACACACACACACACACACACACGAGTATATACACACACATATCTGCATACATATATAGTTGATATAAATATATGTATATATTTAACTGCATATGAGTAGCATAAATATACTTTAAAAGGTTTAAAGAACTTTTATTTATATTTTCCCGTCTGCGAGGAAGGCTCAGAGGAGATTATTGAATCCATTTCACAGGTGAAAAAACTGAGGCTCAAAAGGGTTAAAACCTTGCCCAGTGCCCCACAGCGTGGGGATTAGAAGCCTGCTTCTGCTCCTCTTACTCCTCCCCAGCAGAGCCTCTCCTACATGTCCAAAGGCATGAGCAGAAAGGAATGAGAAGGGCTGCAGACAAGGAAAAAGGGTGTACCTTCTTGCCTGTTTAGATCTAGAATCCAGAAGGAAACGAGAGAACTGCTCTCAGATGATGACAGTGTAGTGTTAACAGAAAACAGAGAAAGAATAACTGCCCAGTTCATGTTTTGTTTTCATTCTCCTCAGTAAGAAAGATTAATTTCCAACAGAAAACTCAAGGAAAATAGACGTGGTTAATATAAATACTAGAGGCACAAATCCTTTCAGGAAACATGGGAACTTACCACTGACAGCCTAAGATAAATATAATCACGTGGGGTGAGGGGTTGTTATTAATTCCGTTACAATATAAATTATTCCTAATGACACCAGATAAATAGGTGCCGTTAATGAGCTTCTCTTGGAAGATCCCACTTACCAGATAACATGAGGCCACAAGTATTGCATTTACACTTAGCCATTCATTGGGCAGTGAAGTTTCCCTTGTGACCAGGGGCAAACATTTGCGAGATGGCTACTTGCCGCCAGAGTTCAATAGTCACAGTGCTATGTACATATTAGGTACTTGGAAAATATTTGTTGAATTAAGAAGAATTGGACTGAACTCTTTGATGAGGTTGTCCATGAACAGAGGTCCCTTGCTTTAAAATTCAAACTTCCTATGTGGCCTTAAGAAAAGACCAAAGTCATTCAAAATGTATCATGAAACAAAGCAAAAATAAGTAAGAATAGGACACAGACAGGAGCGTTTTGAAATCATAAAGTTTGGCTCTTCTCTTAATTCTCTTTATTATTCTGGTAAACTGGAATAATAACTGTGTACAATTGCACTTTAATTTATGCTCCAAATGAAAGAATACTTTTTAAAAAGTAGCATTTTAAGTGTCAGAGAAAGGGCATATTAAACTATTATTTCTTTCTTAGTGATCATAAAAACATGTATTCTGAAGTCAGGGCAGCCAGATGCTTAAAAGCTCCACATATAGGGTAATAAATAAGATGAATGAATAGTTGAAATTTTGCATTATGTGGCACCAGTAGATTAATTTTTACAAGGCAACTTATTTCAAGTAATCATCTTAGGAGGCGATCTCTCATTAGTAGCTGTCAACGCAGAGAGGCAGCCAGCCTTTCCCACATAAAGCGAAGCAGCAAATGAGTTCTCACTGATTTCTCCTAAGAAGAGAAACGTGAGTTACAGGTGTGTGTGTGTGTGTGTGTGTGTGTGTGTGTGTGTGTGTGTGTGTGTGTAGATAGACAGATATAGATAGATATATAGATATATATAGATATAGGTGAGTTACAGGTACCTTGTATTCACCCTAACAAATCCAGCTGGTCCTAAGGTAGATCCTGCTGGCAGAAGAGACAAAGCCCCCTTTTTCCCCATTGCTACCAGTCATAGAATTTGTGAACTCAAGCAACTGTTAGAGTTTTAAGGGGACCTTCAATGTACAACATGGAAAATATACATCTTCTTTTTCAAATTCTATAGAAATGCAATCCCCCAAACAGACATAACCATAAAAACAAAACTAATCTTTAATGGATGTTGATTGAACAACAAAAATATTGCCTCTTTAACTGTCATATTCTTTGGAAGAATAAATGTTGTATGTGGGCGTGCATGTGCATGTATATACATCGGTTATGTGTTTCTGAAAACATGAACTGATCTAAGAAGTTCCAGTTACGATTCTCCTCATAAGGCCTTTCAGCTGACTCCTGTACCAGTTCTGCATTTCACAAAGTAGAAAGTAGTTTCTACTACTTCCTTTTTTAGTGTCAACCTTAATTGTGCAAGTCTTACTCTGATACCATTACTAGTGACTTTCAGAGTGTATCATGCCTTTTCGTCCATACTGTATGACTTTGAGCATCAATTTTTATTACATTCCAAATAACCATCAATTTCTCCTTCAATTACATGTTTAAATGTCATGTGGTTATTTTCTGCCCTGTGGATTAGATAGCAATCAGAACCAGAATGACTTTAACTTTAACTGACCCATAGAATACAATTGGTTCAAATTATAGAGACAGGAAGGAGGGAAGTACACACAAACTTGCAATGATCATCTGAGGTGAAAAAAAAAAGAAGGTGAGTGCAGGAGGCGCCTCCAAAGACAAAGGTGCCAGATAAAATCTGTCTCCCTCAATTCTTGGCTTATCCTTGGCACTGTGACAACCATCCACATGTCAAGGTACTTATGCATAAATGTCCCCTAGAGTCTGTTTCTGTTGGTTTTGTTCATCTCATGTTCTCACTACCCTAAGCTCAACCTCTCCTGGAAGGGAGGGCAACTAAGGCTCCATGACATTAAAATCGGGGGTTTACACATACGGCATGAATAGTAGCTAATTATTTATTGAGCAGCTACTAGTTCTAGACACTGTGGAAAGCTCTGGGAATACAGCAAACAAGACTGCTGGGATTCTTATGTTATGGGGCTTTCGGTATAATGGAGAGGAAAGACATTAAACAAATAATTACAAATGTTAAATGCTGTAACAAAGAAGCCCATGTGGAAATATAAAATGCAAGACCCAACCAGGTATGTGTAAATATGTGTACACAGGACCTGGAGAAAGGGGGTGCAGAAGGCTTCCCTGAGGCACTGTCACTTAAGCAGAAGACTGAAGGGTGGAGCAGAGTTGTCATTACTGCAGTGCTGGTGTTTAGTTCTCAAATCTGAGAGGCATCGTGCACTTAGACCATGATGTCAGTATGTGGAACGCCCCTGCAGTTGCAAGGGTCGCTTTGCACAACCATCCTCAGGTGTCTGTGAGGATGAGTGGGAGTCGGCTGGCTGATTAGCAGAATTACATGGGGAGAAAAATGTTGCAGAAAGAAAAGCATTATGTCTTTAAGGTAGGACAGAAAAATGTGTTGCAATAGAAGTGGAGCATGTCTGGGAAAGAAAGTGGGGTCCCACTGTCCAGCTTGTAAGTATAGAATAAATACTGGCTAAAGGAAAATAAAGTCTAGGTAAATAATGAGAGGAAAAGTCTTCAAATAAGCCCATTTTCTGTTACAGATGTGTCATTTTATCCTGAAAGAAATGAAAAGCCACGTGTATGAAATGCATCAAAAACGTTACTCCCGAAGATCTAAATGGAGGAGGCCGAAGTTGGGCCTGAGGACTAAGATGTAGACTTTTATTATAGTTAGAATGAGAATTTTTGCTTCCAGGATTAGGAAGCAGGATGTACAGTAGTTGGGCATGGGAGGTAAAAAATAAGGAGGAACTGAGAATGACATTGAGATTCCTGGCTTGAAGGTGATTCACTGTGCCATCTCCTGAAGTAAGGCATAATGGTGGTCCACTTTTAACATGTCGAGTTTTAGGAGCCAAAGGGCCATACAAATGGAAAATGTTAGATAGCAAATGACATTTAGTTCTGGGGAGAAGATGTTCTGGTTGGTGATAGAAATTTTGGAGCAAAACATCCTATTTGAGTCTATTCATATCTTATACTTGTATCAAGTTTTTCTGAGTACGCCCCTATTTAAAAAAGTTAAAGGGATTAGAAATCAATACTGTTGAATACGTCAGAGCTTTATGGAACCACCAAAGAGGGGGAGGACACTTCTTTCTACTTTATATCCTAGTAGCTCTCATTTTACAAGAACGATTATAAATGGCTATATAGTTTTTTGAGTGCTACAATATTTATCCTAATTCATATGGCGTTATTTATTTCACTTACAGTATAACATTTGTTTTCAAATGAATTCTGCATATAAAACTCTTTCTGATAATTTCCTTAAAATTGTTTTTAGGTGCTATAAGGATTTGTTTAAGACTGCGGTGTGTTTTCAAAATTCTGTCTATAACTCCTTTATAAACATAAACTACTGACAGCATTTTACAAACGTGAAGACATGGCTTTTCCACCCGGGCTTTTTGGAAAAGGACTGAGACAGATAGGTAATCTTTCCTAACAAAGTCTCTTTGCTCTTGGAGAACTCATGATCAGGGCAGGACCCAGAGACGAAGAAGCAGGCATCCAGCTACTCAAAGCCCGCTTTGGTTTCTAAAGTAAGGGAATAAATGTAACTCTTCTGTTTTAGACCAGCATACTGTGTCAAAAGGAGGAGGATTGCAAGCCAGGCCAAAAGCCCTGCTCAGGACTGAAGAATTTACATGCCACTGACTTATTGTGTCACAGTACCCCCACCATCGTCACTTTTAATACAAAAGAGTTCCCTCATTCATGTACAAATTCTTTCTCCTGGGTACAGTGGATGATCAGTCACCCTTAGGGAAAGAAGAGGTGGACAAAAGGTCAACACTCACCTTCAATGTTCTCAACACCAACATGTGTTTCCATACCTTACCTTGGTCCCTGAAGGGTGGATTGGTTTTCTAGGTAATAGGCCTCTTAGAGGGGAGGAAGAAGCCCCCAACACCCATTATTGGGCATATGAAGTTCCTCTGAGGTCTCCTTTCCTCCCAATACACTCTTTTCTTTTCCAAACAGCCCCTCAACACTAGGCACAGGACAGCTGTAAGCTACTGCCAAATCCACAATACATTTTTAAACTATTTTCAAAGCCGTTTTATTGCATGTCTATACCCCTGCCTTTAAATTAAAAAAAAAAAAAAACTTTCAATATTTTTTTCTGACATAGACAGATCTTCCCTGAGACCCCGACTTTCTCATTTTCACCTCCTTCCCAAACTCTGTCTTCTTGGCTCTATTGGCATACACTCCAATCTTGTTTTCCCCGTTATCATTGACATGTTTAACCACTGCTATCATCATTTATAGAGATAAAACTCTCTACTAAAATCTAATACATAACCCAGACCTCCAGAACACAATACAATTGGATCTCAATGAATCTAATGAATTCTCCAAGTCGATCTGAGATTCACACAAAGACTTAGAGAGAACAAAGTTAATTTCAACTTTGAAACAAAATTATAAACACCAACAGATTTATAAAAGAATTGCATTGAGGGCCGGGTGTGGTGGCTCCTGCCTGTAATCCCAGCACTTTGGGAGGTCTAGGTGGGTGGATCACAAGGTCAGGAGTTCGAGACCACCCTGGTCAACATGGTGAAACCCCGTCTCTACTAAAAATACAAAAATTATCCGGGTATGGTTGCAGGCGCCTGTAATCCCAGCTACTCAGGAGACCGAGGCAGGAGAATCACTTGAACACAGGAGGCAGAGGTTGCTGTGAGCCGAGATTGCACCATTGCACTCCAGCCTGGATGACAGAGCAAGATGAAGACTCTGTCTCAAAAAATAAATAAGTAAAAAAATAAGAAAAAAATTGCATTCAGGATGTCTGGAGTTATAAGGAAGATTTTTCTAAATTGGTATAGAACATAAACAAGGAGAGTTCAACTTGTCCAAAGTGGTCAAATACCTTTCCCAGCCAATTTCTAGGTGCAGAGTGAAGAAGGGAGAATTTTAAACTAAGACATTTTAGTTCCTTTGGTGATCGTGTTGTCTTCACAGCGGTTGGAGACTTTCCCTAAGGGTTTACCCCCCCAAAAAATTACCTTTGTTTTCCTGCGTTGGTACCTTTAGCTTGGCTGTTGCTGAATGTGCTTTCCTGTGATGTCTGCTATGAGTAATGTCTGCCGTGTCTGATCCTGGCCAAAGTGTTGATTTCTTAGGAAAACCTTCTGGACTGCCCAGAGAAGGAAAGATTTCTTGAGCAGTGTTCCCAAAGTACCTTGCAATCCTCCTCCATCGCATTTACCACACAGTTTACTTCAGGGCAGAAACCCACTGGAGTCAGTAAAGAACCCCTCCACCTGCCGTTCCCTGTTTCCCCACATGCCCTGTTGCTGCATCTTCCTCTCCAGACTGTGAATGACATCTTTGACAGGTCCCATAGCTTTCCAGGCACTACCACTCAGAACAGTCCTTGAAACTTCCAATTTTGTATCTGATTCAAAACCTCCCTCCTCTCTTTGACAGGCTCCAGCTCTTCTAGAGGCTGTGGCCAGAAAGGAGGGTGAGCCTTTCTTTCTCCACAGCCACAGATCTAGTACCCTCCTTGCTGGTAATTTCATCCTCTCTGGCTTACCCTACACAGCTGCCCATGTCTTTTGGGTAACATGACTTCAAACCCAGTGCTCTCATGGATCCTATGTGTGGATGTCTTAAGGAGCCAAAAAGAGTCTGTGTTGCAGTGTCCTGGGGTGTTTCCACTCTGGCCTCAGTACTCAGCAGTTGGGACTGCACGGTGGTTCACCTGCAGCCCCTTGCTGCTGAGGCTTCCTGACCTGCCAGGTGACCTTCCTGGGAGTTGGGATTGGTGGTGTTCAGTATCAACTAAACTTTGTCACATCCATGTCAATTGTTGGGAACTTACATATCCTTGCCATATCACCAAATATTGGTCATGCACTCCACACCACGCCTCAATCCTCTTGTCCTAGTTGAGATAGGCCTAAAGGCCATTCAGCATCATGATCTCTCCTAGGCTCTTGCCATAACCTCCTAACTGAGCTCCCCTTGCCATTTTGGCCCCTACAGTCTCTCCTTAATAAGCTGGGTAATCCTGCAATAATGGAAGGTAGGTCATATCACCTCTCAGCTCAAAATCCTTAAATGGCTGCTTCCCATCTCACTCCAGGTAAAAACTAGACTCTTTATAAAGGCTTACAATACCAAACAATTCAGCCTCACCCTTTCTTCAAAATAGTCTGCCCTTATTTTGCCCTCACCACTTTGACCTCCTCGGTGCTCTTCAAGCACACTGCGGAGGCCCCTGCCTCGGACACCGTGGACTTCCTGTTTCCTCCATCTGCCAAGATGCTCCTTGCTACCCTTGCTTGGCTCAGTCCCTGCTTCCTTAGAGACTTTTAGATGTCACTCAAAGATCACCCAGTGAAGTCTTCTCCAACTGCGCATACTAAATGTCTAGCCCCGCTGGGTGTCATGGCTCAGACCTGTAATTCCAATGACTTGGGAGGCAGGTGGAAAATAAACATTAGCCAGGCATGGTGGCACACACCCATAGTCCCAGCTACAGGAGGCCGAGGTGGGAGGATCACTTAGGTCCAGGATGTCAAGGCTGCAATGAGCTATGATGGCACCACCACACTCCAGCCTGGGTAACAGTAAGAGACTGCCTCAAATATTATTTTTTTAAGTCAATGCCCTCACTCCCTTACCCTACTTTGTTTTTCTTTAAAACAATTATCACCACTTGACACATTCTGTAACTCTTTATTGTTCATATTGACACACCACACACACACCTACACAGACACACACACAGACAGACACATAAATACACATGTGAAAAGTAAACTTCACACATGAAGCTGGGAACTTTGGTTATTCAGCTCAAGATTTTCAATTCTGGCCAGGTGCAGTGGCTCATGCCTGTAATCCCAGTACTTTGGGAGGCCAAGGCAGGCAGATCACAAGATCAGGAGTTTGAGACCAGCCTGGCCAATATGGTGAAACCCCGTCTCTACTAAAAATACAAAAATTAGCTGATGTGGTGGCAGGCATCTGTAATCCCAGCTACTTGGGAGGCTGAGGCAGGAGAATCACTTGAACCTGGGAGGCAGAGGTTGCAGTGAGCCTAGATCACGCCATTGCACTCTAGCCTGGGCAACGAGAGCAAAACTCCATCTCAAAAAAAAAAAAAATAAATAAAAGATTTTCAGTTCTTTGAGCAATACTTGGCAGATCCATAACAGGGCTTCTGTTGATATTTAGTGCGAATAAGTTAATAAATAAATGAAACAATTTATCAGTAATCAGTCATCAGATCTATTGTCCCAACAGATGTTTACCTGACTGACCCCAGAAGATAGAATGCTTGTCTCCCATTTATCACTAGTCACACTAGCATACCCCTCTCATGCCTCCACTGGGAAGGAAGAAACAGCCTCTAAGATCACTGCATTCCCTACAGGAAGAAGATCTCCAGCCTCCGCTTCCCACCCCAGTTCTCTCCCTCCACACGCTGAGATGAGCTGGGGAGGCAGGTTCGACAGCCCCTCATTAAGTCCCTGGGGAGGGAGAAGTCTGATTCTAATTTTTGGCTGCTTCTGAAGGCTATTTTTAAAATAAGAGATATTTGCTCCTACAGTCCTCAGCTTTGGATTTTAGCCACATTTCCATAAAAAAAAATTCCACTCAATATCTTATTACAGATTTATAACTACTTGCAGTATGCCTTTTCCCCACACCTATATTTTATTAAATGTTAGCCAAAAACCTTCTCTGACTTGTTTGCTACTGAATCCCATATGCTTAGCACAACCCCTGGTGAATAACAGCTGCTCAGTAAATGCAACCTTAGGGTCCCACCCATTTAACCTTAGTGCCTTTCAATTTCTACTAATTAGATGAACATTCTTCCACATTTGGAAGTCACTGCCATCTTTTCAATGGCCTCTTCACTTCTTGTTCCCACATGAGGAGTAATTGCAATGTTCGGCCATTATGCAGGTCAGGAATAATTCATACATCCTGAGCAAGCTGCTCCCTTATTGATCATCTGAAGTGACAAATCTTGCCCCAGCTCTCTGAGATGATGCCACTGTAGTGTCTCAAAGAGAAGAGCATTCTAGAATTTCATCACTGTGGATTTACATGTTTAAATGTGTGTGTGTGTGTGTGTGTGTGTGTGTGTGTGTATTAGAGTTGGAGATATTGTCACATCAAACATAAAAAGGCATTTAAACCTATGGTTCCTTGCCCTCTGGAACACAGGCAATCTGATAAGCAACTGTTAGATTAGAAATAAATCCTCATCTTTCCAATGAGGAAGTGGTCAATTGCTTTGTTTCTACCATGTCATTAGTTCTTTAGACACTTGCACCATTGAATAATTTTATTCTTCTAGGACAGTCCATAGCATTAGGAGTTAATACATCTTTAAAATAGCTTTCATTATTCTGTAATATTGGTGGGCTCTACTGTGCAGAATTATTCAATAAAGCATAGCTTTGCATGGTAGGCACATGGAATTTTTCCCATTGGCTTAAAAAAGGCAGGGTTTCATGAAAGTACTGTATTAATTTGCAATAAGAAATATGGAATGAGGAAATAGGAAGGGACCCTGGTGAACCCTGCTCGGTGTTACAGATTGCCTCATAAAACCTTAATCAGAGCTTCATCAACTTACTAACTTCAGATAGGTCAACTGGTACTAATAAAGTAAGACTTCCCTTTAACAAGCAAAGAGTATTTTTTTTAAGTAATAAAAGTTTATATGTTTATATTTGTCTTTCCTAAGTGAGCTCAAAGTACTTTAAAAACCTCACTCTCCTTTAAAAAAAAGGAAGATGACCTTTTCTGAAATACTGAGGCAGAATAAGGTTGGGCTTCGATTAAGAAAGGCATTCTACACCATAGCTATCACTTTCAGTTTCCTGACTCCTGGTTCAATGGTCGAGACAGAATTTTATATTGCCGTTATGACTGCAGTTTACCCTGGGAATATGGCCAAGTATTTTCTGAAAAGAGCTTCTACATGAGACATTCTCTTACCACATACACATTGTAATTTACAAATGTCAGCTAGGCTAGGGGAGATGAAATCGCTGAGCTTCTGGGTCCTCGTAAAAACATGAAGAAGTCAGTAAACCTCACCAATTCAAACTCATTGAAATAAGGGCCAGTCTGAGTTAATAAAAAGGCAGAATTAACAGATCTTAAAACTGTGTTATTACTTTAAAGTGTACCTAGAGTAAAGAGCATAGAAAACAGCTAACAGTCATTAGACATATTTTATATTCCAAGTACTGTGGTGGCAGCTCTGCCTATAATAATTCATAGCATAAAAACTCCAGTTGATGCAGATGGTATTAAGTTTATTTTACAGCTTAAGAAACAAAGAACAAGGAAAGCTAAGCAATTTTCCCAAGGTCACACAGCTAACAAGAGATGGTAGCTAAGAAAATCTGCATTCCACTACCACATCTCACTAGATACGGTAACACAACAACTAAATTTAACTGAAGCTGCCAAGACAAAATTCTGTCTTTGTCTGCATTAATTTACCAACAGTAACACATACGTAACTAGTTTTTACACACAAATGCTTAATGTAAAACTGCTTGAAATATGATTTTCTTTGGGAATGTGAAATGTATTCTTTATATATTTGGGGGAATGGGAAGGCTTGGCATAGGAGAAAACCTGTTGATATATTTGGTGAATTTTGTTTCAGCCCAAGCCATGTCACAATAGAAAAATCATAATTTTGTGGGCATGATATTTTCTTTTTTCTTTTCTTTTTTTTTAAATAGTATTTATTTATTTATTCTATTTATTTATCGTTTATTTATTTGAGATGAAGTCTATCTCTGTTGCCCAGGCTGGAGTGTAGTGGCAGAATCTAGGCTCACTGCAATCTCCGCCTCCCAGGTACAAGTGGGTTCTCCTCCCTCAGCCTCCCTAGTAGCTAGGATTACAGATGCGTACCACCACGCCTGGCTAATTTTTTGTATTTTTAGTAGAGATGAGGTTTCACTGTGTTAGCCAGGACGTTCTCCATCTCCTGATCTGCCTGCCTCGGCCTCCCAAAGTGGGGGATTACAGGCATGAGCCACTGCTCCCGGCCTGATATTTTCTGTTATAATTGTTAGACCTTCTAAGAAACGAGCAAGGATACAATGGAGAAGTATTTCCAATATTATTAACAATAATATTTCAAATGTTAAAAATGAACTTTAAATCCATTTTCTCCCATGTTGGTTTATGAATATACAGATTATATTGGTCGGCTCTCACAATACGATTGGTACTTGGCTTGGAGCAAACATGGTCAGAATAAGCCAAAATCCTTCATTCCTTTACTCTGTTATTCATTTGTTTAATTAAACATTCATCTAGTCAAAAATATCTTTATTAAGTGCCTCATAGGCACTTGTAAGCAATAGTAAACTCTTGGAACCTAAAAGCGAATGAGATGATGATTGGAATACTCTTTGAAGGGGATGGGATGGGGAGAAGGGTATTGTGGTCCATGGAAAGATGAAACAATCTCAGTGTCATGTGGGAAGCAGAGTATGGGTAGGGTGGGGTAACATCAGGGGACTAAGGGAAACGTGTCCAGAACACCTATGAGACTTTGTTTCATAGAACACCTATAAGACTATGGAGCAGATGTCCAGAACTTCAGGGAGAAGTGACATCTGAACTGTGACCAGCACACAGATTATGCCTATAGAAACCCAAGCACAAGGAAATAGAGGATGAACTCAAGAGCTAATTGGGGCTGTTTCAGTGCTCACTGAGACAAAACCTGTGTCTTGTTGGTCTCCTTCAATCCAAATGTTCATTTTCTTCTCCCTTTTCAGAGAGTAGAATTAAGGGTAGCTTTTCTTACCATCTGTCTCCTTGAAACTTGACCCTGAATAGTTACATCTTTGTTCTGAATAAATCCTGACTGAACACAATAACAGGTGTAATCTAATTGAGCCAGCTGTCTAATTATGAAGATTACACAAAACCAACTGGCTTTTTAGTTCTACTATTGGGGGAAAAGTGAATAGTAACTAAAATGTTTAATGTTTGGCTTATGTAGAGGATATAAATCTTTTGTACTGTCCCATGTATAGGCTAAAATCCAACACATATCCTTCTCTTTGTACTTTTCATACCAACCAGCAATCCTGGCAGACTGTGTTCTATGTTCATGACTTGCTCACCACTGAATCCTCAGTAATATATTGTCAAATTATTTTTCTTAAAGTTTATCTTCAGCATGGGAAGAACCAACCAATTAGGGAAAACTAAAAAAAAAGAGAACATGTTAATGGAGTTGAACTAGCCTATGTCATAGAAATAAAGCTGTAATTACCCAAAGCTTCTTTGATTATCTAAATTACGAAAAATTATTACAATGTTTAAAATTAAATTTACTTGATATGGTTAAAATCTGAAAAATTGCCAATATTATTTAAGCAAATTGATGACGGCAGAAGATAAATTATGCATTCTCAAAAGCAATTTTGAAAAAGAAAGTCTCATTTTACAAATAGCAGCAAACCAAAGTAAAAACATAACATTGTCTCTTCTTAATTAGATGAGTGTTTTCCATTCCAGTAAAACTTAATATATGTCTATTCCTCTGAAAAGCCATGTTAGTGACATTCAACTTTTTGTTGTCATTATTCATTGGAAGTATATAAATAAGGAAATTGATAAATAAATAAATAAATTACATGTCCTAGATCTTAGAAGCAGGCAAAAAATTGATAGGTTGATTAATGCAGATGGACATTAAATGGTCCAAACAATGAGTTTACTCTATGTCACTAATTTTTCTTTCCATAATCCTAGATTTTTATATCAAAACTGAGCATGGGTTAGTTGCTCTAGAATATATGATGAAATTATTTCTATTTCTGTAGCTGACTTATAAAAATGTTGATGACATTTAAATGATAGTTCAGGGTAGATTTTTATTTACAAATACACCTATTTGGGCATATTACAAATTATTCATTACAAAACTCTTGCTTGAAATACCAAGCATGCAGGTCTTGGCTTCTAATATCATTTTCCAATAAAGGGAACCAGAGCTCCTTGGAGAAATGGCTGCCTCTGGGGCTGTGGTGCGGAATATACAGAATGAATCTGGAGCATCGTGGTAGTGTCAGAAAGGAAGAAGATGCCGAAGACAGAACACACACCATGATGAGGAGATGCCAAAGGCTTATTACAGGAGCCAGCTGAAAGGGTTGCCAGTGGCCAAAGCTGAAGCAATTGGAGCAACAAAGTAAATCAGTAAAATAAAGTACCATTGGATTGCAATCCGAATAATAAAAATAATGAGCCACAGGTACTGATATAAGCAATAACAGAATAAATAAATAATAAATAGATGGGTGAGAAATGACCAACACTGGTGATAAAAAATTCTAAATGATTGATGTAGCTGCTCTGGCATTACAGAGATCAAGCACATGCCCCACTCCTTAAGTGTGGCTGTGAATAGTGACTTTCTTCCAAAGAGTACAGAGCAGACATGGAGAGGAGAAGAGCAACTCTGCAGTGGGGGAACCCAACAAACACAACGTTTAGCCAGACAGTGCAAGCTGACATCAACAGCATGTCATGTTGGTGGCACATACCTTTTCTATATCATGAAAATATCATTGTACCCCTGTGGTCTTCCACCCAAACACACACACATTATCCTGCTCTAGTCATGAGGAAAACATTAGAGGAATCCCCATTGCAAGATATTCTATAAAATACCTGACCCGTGCTCTGGAACCTGCCAACATCATCAAAAACAAAGACTGAGAAACGGAGAAACCATCACAGCCAAGAGACGCTCAGGGGATGTGATACCTAAATGCAATGTGGTACCCACCATGGGATCCTGGGACAGAAAAGGGTCATTAAGAAATACAGAGGAAATCTGAATACAGTATGGCCTTAAATTAATAGGAATATTCTGCTACTGGTTCATTAATTGTAACAAAATTACTAGACTAATGAAGGGAAACTGAATGTGGGAATATAGGAACTACATGTGCAATAATTCTGTAAATCTTAAACTGTTCTTTTACACGTTTGTTTAAAAAAATTCTGTTTGAGAATGCTTGTGAGTGAGAAGTCCATTTAAGTATATATTACTGAAAGTTCAGGCTGAGCATGGTGGCTCATACCTGTAATCCCAACATTTTGGGAGGCTAAGGCTGGAGGACTGCTTGAGCCCAGGGGTTCGAGACTAGCCTGGGCAATATAATGAGAACCTGTCTCTACAAAAAATTAAAAAAAAAATAGCCAGGCATGGTGGCATGCACCTGTATTCCTTGGTATGTGGGATGATTGCTTAAGCCTGGGAAAGTTGAGTCTGAAGTGAGCCATGATCACTGCTACTGCCCTCCAGCCTGGGTGACAGCGAGATCCTACCTCTATTTTTTGTTCGTTTGTTTATAGAAAGTGATTTATTTAGGCAGAGAGAGAAAAAGGAGAAGAAGAAAACTTCCATCAAGAGCGTGTGGAAGTGGGACCCCAGAGGGGAAATCCAGAAGGGGAGAGAGAGCTCCCACTGTGTGGGAGGGGATTCCAGAGAGCTGGAAATCCAGAGATCCTATCTCTAAAAAAAACTTAAAAGTTCAAAATCTAGAGCAATTGAGCAGCTACTCCAAATTCACTCAACACTCAAGAAACTTGTTCTTGAGTTCCTGTTTCCTTCTGATTGATTTAAAGGAGTCACAGAATTCTGTTTGTGTATGGTTTGGCAATTCCAACCCCTCTGTTAAGATCACTTCACAGTAATAATCCCACTGCATCCTTCAGCAGAGAAGTCACTACAGCACATGAGAGAAAGAATAAATTGTAAGATGTCAAGGATGACCCTTCCACAACTGGCCTTTTCATGGTATCCTTAACTACGCTCTTTCCAGGAACCTCACTGATAACTCTAGGGATGTGTCATCAGAACACAACTCCTCCAGAACACTCAGAACCTCAGCTTCTTCAGCCACGCAACATAGTTCCTTGAAGGATTTCTCTTGCTGACGATAATTTTACTCCAAGAAAGAATTTAGGCCTTCAGTTCTGGGTCACAGTCTATATCTGCTAATTATTCCCCATGTGCCTCAATTTCAGATGGACCATTTGTCTTCATACACAAATTGGAAGTTCAATACTTTGTGTCAGAAGGTAGGTCCTCATGGAAAGATGCCACCTTTTACGAATTTATTCAGCAAGAATTTGCTGAGTAGCTATGACACGGCAGGCATTCATCTTAAGGAAGAAGTCTTATAAACCCCTGCCTCCCAGAGCTTAAATTTTAGTGTGGAAAGACAAATTATAATAATGTAAAGGAGCAAGATAGTTTATGTTACGAAGGATGCTATGGAGGAAATAAAGTAGAAAGTGTCTTTTGAATGGGCACTTAAAAATGAGGATGAAATATTCAAAGAACAAGGTGAAGAGCATTTTAGGTACAGGGGAAAACGTGACCTAGAAGTGGGGACTCCCTTGATCTGAAGAGCAGCTAGCCAGGCAGATAATTGTCTGAAGCAAGTTTGCTGAAACAGCATCAGAATCCTGTTTGGAGGATGTCTGGCCATGGTAGAAAGTTTGGGTCTTATCCTAGAAGTGGGAAGCTATTAAAGGTTTTGAGTAGTGGACTTGATTTCTATTTGTGAAGGAATAATGGCAACTCTGTGAAGAATGAAGCGTAGGAGAAGCAAGGATACCTGTTAAAAAGCTATTGTAGCTGCTCTGAAAAGAGATATTGGTAGCTTAGATTAGGCAAATAGAAATGGGGATGGAGAGAACTGCATGTATTTAGAACTAACACGATTGTAGATGAATTAGATGAGGTAAATTATAGAATAAAGGATAACTTCTAGGTTTTAAGTTCATGTGAAAACATTCAGATTAACTGGCTTTGCCTAGATTAGATGACTTAATCCAATAACAGCAGAAGAATTACTTCATTTAAGAGCACATTCAAGGACTCCAGCCTTTGATCTCCAACTAAAAGTATATTCTATTTTCATAGCCAGCTTCAAATATCTCTGCATGTTAGAGTTGGGGTGAGACTATCACGGGTTTTGTGTTGTCTGTGATCCAAAAAAACCAAAGTCCATTCCCAATCATTGAAATCCATCAAGGGTTCCACCATCCCCTACATTATCTACCTATCATATTGGATCATCCTCAGGCCATATATGCAGCCTAGTTCATCTCCTTCTCTGTCTATTCCAGCCAACTCTCTACTACACTCAAATCCATTTGAGCAATGATGAATGCAAACTTCAGAAAATCTACTATAAAATTTCAACAAGGCAGCCACAAAATTTAATATATCTGGAAAGCCACAACCCCTAAACATTTTTCCCAGATTCTGTCTTATAAAATGTATTCCCACTCTTTCTTCTTTCTCTCCACATTTTGTCCAGAAATTCCTTAGATCATGTGTACTCAAAGCTGGGCCTTCAACCAGCTTGAGATCGCGGCTCTTTGGTCAGCAGAATTACAGAGCTTTCCAGATAGGTCTGGAGCTCTTAGAAGACACAAAGGATAAAATGTAAGGGAAGGGGAGTGAAAGAGGAGGAGGAGGAGCAGGGGAAGAAGGACGAGGAGGACAAGATACAGACGTAGGTGGCAGATAAATAAAAAGACCTTAAGATACGGATTTAAGAATTGTCTGAGCATCATTTTGCTCATGGTACTATCAAGGGAGTTGATTCCTCAGTCCAAAGCTCTGACTTAATTTCTGAAGGCTTCTCTCCCATGTGATGACCAACTCTTTCAGCTCGCCTTGCACTGTGCTTTTCTGACTTTGACAATATTTATCCACAACCTTCCTTTTCCCAGCTAAATTCTACTGCCAGCCACCTGCTGGCCTACTGCCAGATCTTATAAATCCAATACGTAGGTGAGTATCAATTATAAAACAGGCCTTGGCACCTCAATTCTTCAACCAGGCTCCCTGGAGAAATTATTTTGTGAGGTAGTTTTTAGTGTTTCCTATTAAGCTGATGAAGCCAAGGGCCAATGCTAGCCACATTTTGATGATGATAACTACATATGTTCTCTCTTAATTAAAGTCATATCAACAAACAAATGAGCAACACAATACTTTAATATACTTCCTGTAATTATATATTATTTGAATTACAAATAAAAATATAATTTTATCTTCCTGAATTCAAATTTCAGAGTGTCATGAAGCCCATCAGTCCATTCACTGAACTGAATATTGACACAGTTTTTAAATGTGTGGTGAGAACAGAAATGAAGAAAGGGAATAATCAATGAGATGATTTAATTTTAAAAAATAGATTGAGAAGATTAGTTCGTTATTGCCTTTCGTTCTAATTCTGTTACACCAGAATGCCAAATAATACTTCAAGAATTGACTGCAAATAATCATGGCAAATAATTTCTTAACATCATATCAAGGTAAATATGATATAGGATATCTATTCTATCATAATAAATTTCTAACTATATATAACTCTTGCAAGAGTGTTTCATATTTTGTCTTTTAAAAATAAATGGATTGCTTATCCATAACTAACTAGTTAAGCTGAAATGAAAACCTGGCTTTTATTTAATATTTTAAAATATGGTCTTTTGCATTCAAATACTTCAAGGTGATTTTTTTCCTTCAGGATTAAAAAGAAAAAAAAAAACTGTAACTCGTATGTAACCAAGTCTCAATTACCCTTATTTGAAAAACTCACATTGGCAATTCTTCATAGAAGCATTTAATTCCGGTCTTACCTACCCCTGCCGCCCACTTCTGGGTTGCTTCCTGCTGCTGTCAGTTGGCATGTGTTCAAGGAATGCAAACATATTTTAATATTAGTTCTAGCAATGCATTAGCAGGAAGGTAAACCTCCCAGGGAAAATTCACATAATGTATTCTAAAGTCAAATATAAAGTGATTTTGGATTATCGGTACCACCATAGGCTTCCATTCAGACAGATAATTGAGAATTGACTATACTACTGTGTTCATCAACTATGGACCACATGAAGTCCATGAGAAAAAATGATTTCTAAGACACAAATTAAAATAAGGAAGCCAGACGGTGCTGTGAAAACAGTGGATCTTCATAAAGAGGGAACTGGAGCTGACAAATGTTTTTACTTTTTCCTTCTGCATGAGAATATGAAGTTTTAAATGATATGCAGCTAGAAGCAGATGAAATTATAGCTCTCAGACACTTTATAATTCTGAAACAGATATGTGATTGATTGCAAGGTGGCATCGCTGCTGGCAGTTTTTGTCGGCACATTTTGATGATACAGTTTCTTAGGTGAACTTCAAATACATCAGTGACACACACTACGTTTCAGACACATTGAGTGATTTTGAAGCTAATAATTTATGAGAGCTTTTGGAGCAAGTTATTAGGTTTGAGTCAAGAGAGATTTATTTTATTTAATCCTGGATTCCTTGCTGTGTGTTCTGTTTATCTCATTTTATTTTGCTAGTAAACAAATATGTAAAACTTTAATGTGGAAGCTTCCCCTTTGTAACAGTGCCTCTGCCTAACGAGTTTTCCTATTTGAAACACTTTCAGTAGTTCCTGGTTTGTAGCCATTTTATTTCGTGAGAAAGAGGACAGATAAAACAAGGCATCTTAAGTTGGGATTCCATTGGGGGTAACTAAATGAAAAATTAAAAATTATTTGTTCTTAATTAGGAGATTAAGGATCACCCACCAGAATGTATTAATCCCATGTATTTTTATTTTAAGTTAAGGATAATAGTAGATTTTAGAAAATGAAGTACTTCTTCTGAGGCTTTTAGAGGCTTTAAGTGACAAATCAAGAGGAAATTGAAATGTATTATGAGACAAGGTCTAAATTCAATTTTTAAAAGAGTCCTTTGGGTTATGGTATATTTGCAGAACCTGCTGAATGCTGCATATATCAAATTTGCTTAAAATTACAGAAATGTTTAATTATCTGTACATTACAGCAGAATAACAATGGAAAGAAATTCGGCATGTGTGCATCTATTTGACGCAATAGTCCTAGATTATTTCTACTTGTATTTTCTTACTGACATGCTTTGATTTGGAGAAGGAAGTATATGTTTTCATGTGTCTACAGCCGTTCTTTTTGCATAAAGAAGCTTCACCGAGAAGCACGATTCTTTTGCAGAAAAAGTGCACATATATGCAAGGAGTAGATATGATGATAGGACAGTTCTGTTCACCGTGTCTTGAAAGCACACACAGGAAGCCTTCACACATGGCCTGTGATTGCCAGTGTTTGCCTATCTGACATATTCTCTCTGGTGGCCACTGCAAAGGCCTTGCGTTCTTATGCATTGAGTGCAAATCTATTTTTTTAGACCATGATAGTGTGCATGTGAGTGGCCTCTAGAGGCTTGTCAGCTCAGATAGCCTGTTTCAGGCCAGCTCATCCTTCTCCCTTCATATAGCTGTCGCAGCTTCTTTTTCCTTCCTGTGCCTTTGATTAGTCCAAATGTATTACATTGTCTAAGAAACTTGTGCTCACAGTACAATTGCACAACCATCACTAAAAATTAGCAGCCTGTGATTAATTTACCAAAAAACTCATTTCTTTTTGTCACATTGATTATTTTAGTAAAAAGTTATTCTGCCAAAATGCCTCCTGAGACATGTGTAGATCATTCTAAATTGAGGTTAGATACTACACTAGTTGTTGTTTTTCCCCATGTCTCCAATCTACCTTCTAGTAGGACTTCTTTTCTGTTGAATTTTGTTTTTGTTTTTGTTTGTTTTGTGCATTGGGGGAAAGAATGCTTATTCCTGCTGCTGTTGCTACCTCACATTGCATTTTTCCTCAATATTCTTTGAACCATCCAGATTCAAAACACTAATCATCCATCAGGAAGCCTTGCCCATGTGCACAAATGATCCTACACACATTTTTTAGCACTTTATTCTTAAATGTAAAGAGATAGTTGAGAATTCTAAAACATTGGAGAAAAGCCTCTTAATGTGAAAGGCAGAAAAGCAGAACAAAATAAGGAAGTAAAATAAAATCAGACAAAAGAGAAAAAGTACAGAGAAAAATAAAATCAAAGTAACTATAATTAATATCTTCAGAAACATAAAATATGACATTTTAAATGGAGAGAATGAAATGACTCATACAAATATCAAAAGTTTTAAAAATAATAGTAGGTTTGGAAGATGAAGTTGAAGAAATCTCACAGAAAAAAAAATGATCAGTAGCAGGAAAATCTATCTTATTTAGAGGATCAATCAAAAATATGTAATATCAAACTAATAAAAAATTCCAAAAAGTTAGAATAAGAAAATATAAAATCAAAAATTATTTTAAACATATACAAAAACATGCAGAAATTAAAAAGCAAGTAAAACTGTTGTGGAATTTCTGAACACCAGGAATAAAGAAATAATCCTAAAAGCATCTAGAGTGTAAAGATCATTAATATGAAAAACAAACATGAGATTTTTCCACTTAGTACAATAGACATTAAGTATATATAACAACGCCTTAGTTATAGCTAACTTTATTATTCAATTCCTTAAAATAATATTTGCTTCAAAGATATCCCCACTTTTTAACATTTCTTTTGGTTTTCATCTGATTGAGGGAGGACATGGTTTAAAATTAGCAAAGAGGAGGTCTCAGAAATATAATTTCCATGTGGCTTCCTTGGGAAGCTTTTTGATGATGTGCCTCTCACAAGCAAAAGACTAAACCAAGAAGGAGAGATTCAACGCTAGGAGGGAGAAAGGAGCTGTCTCTGAATATTAATGAACATTTTAAAGTAGAGAGGCCATTGGAGCAAGTATGATTTTACTGTCAATATTCATTGACGAGCTCTTGGTCCGGGGCACTTGCTATATTGAACGTATGACTGAAAGGGTTTACAAAAGGCAAATATTCAAGTTAATAATAACATTTATTCTAAATCTCCTTCTCTTAGAATCAAGGTAAAAATGGAAGGTAACTTGAGTCCAAAGTAGAACGAATAATCCTGTCAGCCTAAAAGGCATTCTGGCAGAGTTGACGTCTGTGTAATGGGGTGATGGTAACACAGTCTTCACAAACGTCCATGCTTCCAAAGAGTGGCACCAAGAATCCGGAAACTTCAGCTTAATTGCTGTCCCTGGTCACACACATTTCTTCCATCTCCACCCTCATCCCCTTACCCTACACGCCCACCCCAGGAAAGGCTGCCCCACCAAGGTCCCTCAGTGGGTTGGACCAGGGAGAAATGGTGCCAATGATAAGGGACCTGGACTGGAAGCCTGAGGGTCGGCTTCAGGCAAAGGACGGCTGGCGCAATCACCAGGAGAATGACTCACATCTGCTTTATGCTCCAATGTAGTGACGTGAACATGCAATGTTGCCATTTTACACCATTATTATCCTTGGTAGTGCTTCTCCCTGCACACACTGTGCTTCTTTAAATAAGGTATCTTGTGGGGCTGACCGGTATGGACCAGAGTCTGCATGACTTCACCAGCCTCTCTCCATAGGTCTCTGTTGGGCCACGCTCTGTGCTCAGCCCTTCTAGGCACGTATGCATATGGATGTGTTTGGTTTTGTGAACATGTGTATTTTCTTTTCTAAAATGGATCATATGGTACATTCATTTTTAAAATTGTATCACTTTTTCCTATACCCCAAATTCTTAGGTAATGACCTGCTTATTCCAGGAAAACACGTATTAGGCCCATATCCTCCATTGGGCCCCCACAACCCACACTTTGATTCATCCTGTTCAAAATTTCCCTGTGCTTGGGGTGGGGGCAGACTTGCATATTTAATAGTATAACTGCGCAAAATAATCTTATCTTGATTTCCTCAGTCTATAAAATAAGGAAGCTGGATTAGATTCTCTATAAATATCTTTTCAGCACTGAATTTCTTTGATTCTGGTATACCTAATACCCAAATGTGATTTTTAAAAACCACACATTTTTTTTTTCTTTTAACAACTTAGAGATATAATGTGTATAATGTGTCTCGTCAGCATTTCCCATGGTGACAAGAGTGCTCGGGGTTCATTTTGCACTTCTAGTTTTCCAATAAAGTGTTAGATAACACTTTCAATTGACTAAAAAATGTGGTAACCTAAACAAAAGAGTTACAGTGTATGGGAGACAGTATGTTTTAACTGAAGTTAAAAAATGTCTTAAAGTCCACAGAAGGAACTACAGTCAAGTTCACGAGAAACAGATTTTTCCCCCCAATATGAGATTTGGATTATAAGACAAATTCCCAGGATTCAGATGATTTACTTTTCAGGAATCTAAATTTCAGTTTACAAAGATTCTCTAATCTGATCATAGCCAATGACTAGTACCATCTACCTACAGCAAAAAAGACAAACGCTCTTAATCAAAGGTGGCATTCACATGGAAATCAATTTCTAGTATCTCCGTAATGGAATTATTGAAAATTCTCTCTCAAAAGAATGAAATAAGCAAATGCTCTGCAACCATCTTTTTGTGATTAAACAGTATGAATTGATGGTGGTGAATGATCTACTCTGAACTCTCCTCCTTGCTCAGGTCTGGCGCATGCTGATGCTGATGCACTGATATATCCTTGATACCTATAGGGCAGAGGAACATGAAATGACTGGCATTAAAAATATGCCATGATAGGACCACAAGGTTGCAGAGGAGGAAGAGAATGGATATTTAAAGATGGCCTAGAGCATACCCAAGTCTTATATGTCATTAAATACATTCCTCAGAATTGATCTAAGCAGTGTGTATTGTGACTCCTGTTTTGTAGCAAATAAGGAAAAATGTGGAGAGAGAAGTAATGGTCCCATATTGTGCATGATAATGACAAGCAGTGTTAGCATTTGAATTCAGATCTACCTGGCAGGAAGTTCATGCCCTACTGCAAACTACCCATAATGTATATGTTTTGTGCCTGATTACCCCTTTCCTGTAAGTGGGTGGGCTCCTTCCGCATTAGCTTTCAGATGATTAATGCTATTAAATATCTCAGAATTACTGGATAAGGAGCGTAGCATATATTGATACCGTGAAGCATCTTGATGGATTTTTTCATTGCTGAACAGGAATGAGGAATTTTCTTCCTTTTCTTTTTTTTTTTTTCCCTGGGAAGCAGGTTATGGTAGCATGTTCCCATTCTCTCTTGACAGAAGCAGAAACAGATTCTTAAAGTGAATACGGAATTACCCCAACTCAATTTTCACCGTATTGAGGAAGTATATATTTTGTTCCTGCTCTTTCTTGAAGACCTAATACAAACTCCCAAGAAGGTAAAAATGCATCTTGAGAATGAGAATTTCTTTTTGTAGTTACAATTAATGTAGGTCTTACTTGGAATAAATGTACAATTTGAGGCAGATACACATTCAGGAACTGGAAACTGTATGGCACATTCACATGATAATGTTTAATGTGGGCTGGTACTTAGGTCTTCCTGGAAATGTTTTGATCCTTTTTGATCACGCTGATAATACACTATGAATCGTTGCTCTGTGGGATGTAGTTAAAGCTTATTTGAGCTTCGGTAACCACTGGCACTTTCCTGGGGGAAAATATCAGAACATTTTTATTTTTATCTCAATCACTCCAGAAAACTTCATGGAGAATAGCCTCTGTCAGTGATATAGGGCAATTGCTGTCACAAACAGTATTTGAAAAGAGATGGCCTAAATGGTCAATATACTGTGCTGGGAAATGGGAAATGGTGAATAAAAAGGTTCAATAGTGAATGTCTACACTTTCTTTGAACCAGAATTGCTGGGGTTTTATTTGTTATTTTTTATTTTGCAAAGTAGGCAGTTAATTTTGTATGTGTGTGTGTGTGTGTGTGTATATCTGTCCATATATATATATATATATATATAT
>NW_016107326.1:2355345-2374137 GCF_001604975.1 Cebus imitator
TTTGTATGTGTGTATATGTTAGTTCCCATATTTATATATATATATATATCCATATCCATATATATATATATATATATATATATATAATTTGCCTGTATTCTTTCCAGTTTTGGAAAATATTCAAGATGCTTTTCTTGGTTCTTAGTTCTTGGTTCAAATGATTAGGCCATAAGTTATTTGCAGATGTGTATGTGGAGTGGGGAGGTAAGAGACAGAGTGTGTGTGAATGTGTTAAATGTAAAGAACATTAATACATACCTCTAAGAATAGAAAGAGTAATTTTATCCCTGACATTGAGCAAATGTACTTCAGTAAATATGGGAGAAAATAAGATAAGGGAAGTTTTCCTAATTTCATCCAAACATGTTTATGACGTAAGTCACACTGGCTCTTTCAAATGATCAAATTGGTAACTGCTCATTCATTGGCAGAAGACTGCACTTACTTTTCCCCAAGCAGGATTAAGTATACTGAGAAGAACAGATTAAAATATATGACAGCGTATCATTTTGTAAGCACTTCCTGTATCATTAGCGTTAGCACTATCTTTCCGATATCCCCTTCTTTATCGTTTAGAAAGTGATGGTGCAATAGAAAGCCAATTTGCTCATGAATGCAAGCGCTCTCATCCCTGATTCAGAGACATCATTAGTTCCTCCCATAAGAGCTTCCTCAAAGCACTCACTAAAGTCCTGTCAGCACGTGTAATGATTTTCTATAAACCAAAAGCTTCTATGAGTTATTATTTTGAGAATGTGCCATATCATAGGCTGTATGGACTTTATTATTATGTTCTTCTGGATGGTTGAGAAGAAAAAGATTTACTGTGTGAGAGATTAAGGGAGAGAAATTGAGGGAGTGGGAGAGAAAAAAGGTATCGAAACCACTTCCTTAAAAGAAACTTCAAAGGTACTAAAAGTCTTTCTGAATTCAAATTTGGGCTTTCCCAAACTGGCTTATTTACAACAAATTTGCTAATTCATTTATTTCATAATTTAGGGAGTTCCATGTGTGCACATATGTGTGCGCATACAGACATACCACGCATCACACACACTTCCTTATGTCAATGGTGCTTTTTCTGACTGCCGTCTACACTCTTCCTGATAACTAAAAATATCCCTGCACAAATCATGGTTGTATTTGTTATTTGAACTGCTGAAACGCTCTTGATATGGGGCTTGAACATTTCAGTTTGGAGTTCTGTTCTTCCTTTCATCCTTGCAGAGACATATTTTTTTCCCAATAACTGGTATTCTTTTTAAAATTATTATTATACTTTAAGTTCTGGGGTACACTTGTTACACAGGTGCACACGTGCCATGGTGGTTTGCTGCATCCGTCACCCCGTCATCTACATTAGGTATTTCTCCTAATGCTATCCCTCCCCTAACCCTCCACCCCTGACAGGCCCCGGTGTGTGATGTTTCCCTCCCTGTGTCCATGTGTTCTCATTGTTCAACACCCCCTTATGAGGGAGAACATGCCGTGTTTGGTTTTGGCCTTGGGACAATTAGGCTAGTCTCTGTGTCTTAGATCCTGGAGATCCAGAAAATTTTAGAGCCCATTTAAGCTCTTCGTTCTGGGAAGCCAGGTTGCTATTATAGTCATTATGTGTGTGTGTATGTGTGTGTGTGTGTGTGTGTGTGTGCGCGCGCACGCACGTGCACACGTGAATACATATACATATATATACACACAGATTATATATATAGATATATATATATGTATGTATATATATATATGTATATGTGTGTATATATATATATATATATGTATATATATATATATAACAGATATATTTTATGTATATATCCAAGCATGGTACTGGGCCTTGGCAATTCAATGGTGAATGAGACAGAATGGTCTTTGTTCCCATGGAGTTTATCAGTTAGTGGGTCATGCTGTCAAGTAATTGTGAAGAAACTAAATGAAGCTGGAGAAAAACTCATAACCCTGATAACTAGCCTGAAATTCATGACTTCTCCCTTTAAATTGGCTCTTAGCGCTGCCCAGCAATCCCGCTCTATCCCCTAGCTCTCTGAAATGACTACTTCACTCTCTGTCCTCTCTGCCAGCTTTCCATACCTCCTCCTCATCACTTGCCTTCAACTGCTGTCTCTGCTTTCTTTTCCTGCTGTCTTTCCTCATGCTGTTCTAACTGTATAGAAATCTAACCTAATGATTCCGTATTTGGGCTAGCAGGAGGAGGAAGAGGTTAAGTAGAGCAGTACAATGGAAAAGCAGAGCCTGAAGCCAGCTGAAGATGAGGAAAGGTAGAAGCTTTCAATTGAATAAATATTTGGCACTTATGTAATTACTAGAATAGAGGGAAATGCACATCACCCATCTCTGAACTTTTATTGTCTAAGGTCCCACTGAAAAGCTGTGAGGGCTATCTCACTGAATGTCAGTCACATGTACAACTAAATAAAACATTAACAGAGCAAGTTTAACAGGGAGGGCTGAGAAAGAATAAATATGCTTCCTGTTTGTAACTCACTCAGTTAAGCTTCTTCAATCAATTGGTTACAATTACATGCATAATACTTTGATGATGAGCAGAATAATTATAATGTTACTAATATCTATGATGAGAACATAAATTGAGAAGATTGAACAGAATCTAGTTCCTCTCTGAACCCAAGACAAATTCTTCCTAGAATTGAAGAAAATATTATCACTGAATGGCTGTAGTCCCAAACTAGACGTTCTGTCCATTTCGGATGTCTACATCCCATTTCACCCCATGGGTATTATTAAATTATTAATTTAGCCTTCAGAAAACATTGTGCCAATGAGCAGAGAATGTTTGATGCAAAATAATGTATCTTTGGTATCTAAAGTGGAAAACATTTCTTATGGAAGTTGACAACCTCTTAAATGGTCCCTTTGAAATACTGGCCTATATGGAAGCAAGTTGACATTAAAGAAAGGATTTAAATGGCTAATCCAGCTTCAAGTGCTTATTCCAGAATAAGCACTCAACTCGACTTTATTTTGCCATCTATTGTAACATCAGTTTACTTTGAATCAGTTTACTTTCGAATAGTTTGAACGCATCTATGCACTTAGCCAGATTAAATGTCACCACTTAAAACTGACAAGACATAGAATTTAACTAGTAATAATTTTATATTTTTATCATTTTCCATAGTACAGTATATTTTTTAAAGTATGAACCTTTTCTAGCAATATTACCTGTTATTAATACTAACAGTAATGAGTGCTAACATTTATTGAGTGATTCCTATGTGGTAGAGAGACCAAGCACTCTAAATGCATTGCCATATTTCATCCTCATAACCATGAAGTAGGTATTATTATTTTCTTTACAGAGCAGAAATTTGAGATTTATAGTGGTTCACAGACTGGTGCAAGATGGTCACATAGCTAGTTACTGCTTGAGCTGGGATACTAATCGAATTCTATCTCATTCTAGACTATATTATCTCAACCACTAAAAATTAGCTGCTGCTTATTCTAAGTGGACAGAAAAGTACCATACTTAGCATTCTACTCCTACTGTCTTAATTCCTATGATTTGTTTATTTAAGATATGATCAGTTTTAGAAATTTGAAATCAAATTTAAATAACTCAATAGGCAACCATATTTAATTAATAAAAACAAATAAAATTATTAAATATAAGCAAGTTAGTGATCTTTGCTTCTAACCTAGGCTTTCCCTTCTGTATTAATCAACCTTTAACAAGCATCTTTAATGCCTCCATGACGAGAGACAGAAATGGTTAGTTCAGGTTTAGGTTGCAGTCCAATGAAGATTAGTCCATTCTCTGTTCCAAGTGTTCAGGAATACTTGCTCCTTCCACCCGTGGGTCTACCATCTTGTAGAGCCTTGGAATTCTTCCCTATGGGTCTGCCATCTCCTAAAGCCTTGGAATTCTCTACTATATCCTCTGCATACAACATACATCACTTCTGCTCACATACTATGGGCCAAAACTCAGTTGGGTGATTGTACTTAAATGCAAAGGAGAGTGAGTCATGAAGCTTATCAGTGAACCCAGAAGAGAAAACATGGATATTGATGAATAAATAAGTAGCCAGTCCATCATGCCTTTATAAACCTTAAGGTATTTTGACTGACAGGTTCAAAAAGTATTCAGGTCAAAAAATATTTTCCAGATATTCTTGTGTTTACTGTTACCTTAGGGATGTTTTATTCTCAAGATGTTTGTCCTGAACATGTTTTTCCTCAGCTCTGAATCTATAGACAGTGAAATTTGCATTGCCAACAAGTTTGTTAATAATAATCCAAGGAGAACTTATAAATCTTTTTATTTTGTGTTTTCTTCCTTAAGATTGTAGAACTTCCCATGACTTTTATCTTTCCATATATCTTCAGTACCTGACAGAATTTTTTTTTATATTGTAAGAGGCTGATGTGTGAAATTAATGTGGAATTTCATGCCTAATGGCTTACTAATTGGATGCTTAGTAGATTCTAATTTGTGGGTTTTTTTCCAAATTGAATAATGTACAGTATATCAATTTTACAACATAATTTTATGAAGATTTGACAATAATTGATAAACTTTAATTAACATTGATATACATACATTACTGCTATTCTAACAGTAACTAACTAGATATTGACTCAGGCTTTACTGGCTAAAGACATATCATTTTTAAAAATTATATACTCTGGACATTTTTTCTATGACAACTAATTTTTAATGTGCATTTGTAGTAAAAGGCATTGTTTAGTATAGAAAGATAACCAATGTGAATACATCTACTGTTTTTCTTTGTTTTTCTACCTGCACTTCAATTCTTTTTTATTAGGAATTTTTCATCCAGAAGTGTTGATGCATTTTTGGTAATATTAATCTGTTACTCTTTCCTCAGTGGGTCATTATCATGAGATTTCATAACACTTTTCATTTTTTCCTCTTTGAAATTTTGCATTGTCTTCATTTTTATAAGACTTTATAACTTGCAACATCTCAAGTGCATAGTATATCAAACTCAGTGTAATGAGAAAATGTAACGTCTTTTTATCCTATGAAAGCTCTCCAAAACTCTTTGATTTCATATAATATTATCCCTACAGGCTTGATATTTAAAAAATCTTGTTTTTAATGATGTTTAAGTCAGAAATGTATCTCGGAAATTTTGACACTAACGTTAAAAATTCCACATTCTGGACTCTTTTCCCATTAGCCCTCTTTGTGAAAATTTGCAGTAAGTATGTGGGGTCAACAGAATAATACTGGGAAGAAACAATGTCAGGAGGTACTACTTAACAGGCTTATAGCATTATTTGCTTAATGACTAGGTAAAAATGTGGAGGAGTTACTCTTTGAATTGTTTGTACTGTCTCCACTGCATCTTCAAGAAACAAGGTCAGTGGGTCAAAATGTCAGTATTTACAAGAAGATAGTTGTATCCCTTGCATAGTCACCTAGGCCAATTCCTACTTTGCAGTTGCATTATATATGCAGCCAGATTCCAAAGTAATAGACCCCTTAGACCCATTTCAACTTCTGTATATGGAACTGTGCTTAAAAGTAAAGTAAACCACATGTTGAAAATGTATCATGATTTAAATTTTATTGAAGTTACTTTATTTAAATTGAATGTGTGGGCAAGGTACACATCTCTCCATATATTTCTTTTTGTTGTTGTTGTTACTGTTGTTATTTTAAACAGGGTCTCTTGCTCAGGTTGGAGTGCAGTGACCCAATCACAGCTCACTGCAGCCTCGACTCCCCAGACTCAAATGATTCTCCCACCTCAGCTTCCCTGGTCACTGGGACTACAGATGTGCACCACCACACACAGCTAATTTTTTTTTTTTTTTTTTTGTCTTTTTAGTAGAGACAGGGTTTTGCCATGTTGCCCAGGCTGATCTCCAGTGCCTGAGCTCAAGAGTTCTGCCTGACTCGGCCTCTCAAAGTGTTGGGATTACAGGTGTTAGCCACTGTGCTGGCCCTCTCCATAGATTTCTACATAAATTAAAATTTAGAAAATAAAAATAAAGTGAAGATTCTCCCTGGATTTGCAGAAGTAAAGACGTTGTAGGAGGGTGAGGGAACTTTCAGGTCTGTCTAAGCTTAAAGAGTTGCATGTCCCTTATTCCTGCAGTGATTGCTGATGCCAAAGTATTCCTCTTCAAATGAGAGGCTGTGAATTTGTTCTGTTTAATGGTTTCCAAAGCAGTTGGGAGATGTGACCCTCTAGAGACTTTGAAGGGATTTGATTTTTGATGCCTGAGTACTATTGAGAAAGTTCAGGTATTGAAAGAGTGTATGAGAAAATCTATATGGAAGATCAATTTCACAAGTACTTTGTAAAAGCATCAGACAAGAGTCTCACTTGACACAGAATATAGAAGTTCCATGCCAAAAATTTGTCAACACACTCGATCTCATGGACAAAAATATAGATTTGAACTTACAGAGTATGATGTCCTGTCAAAGCACTGATCCTTTCACAATTGAGTTCAACAATAAATCCCAAGAGGCTTATAAAACCCATTATTGATGTGATTCCTGAACATGAATAAACAGTTCAGCCACAGCTCTACTAAAATACAAATATGGATCATGACATGGGTAATAAATTAGTATATGAACTATTCAATACAAGATTATAAACTATTAGGCAAGCACTTATGAATACTCCCTCTCACAAACCATTCCGTCATCCATGCAGACAGTTTTCTGTCAGTCCAAATGGATGCATTTTTGAAATAATAGGTATACCTGAGAGGACCCCTCTAGAGCATTCTTGGTGGCAGTGATTCCTGCATTGTGAGTTTGCAACATTTATCAATAGTCAGTTCTGCGATAACAGTGAAACACCTGGCAATTCTCCAAATGCAAAGATGAGCAAATCTATATCGTCAACTGCAATGTGGCATGGGTCAGACAGAAGATATTTGGGTTAATCAAATTTTATGGCTAATACCTTGCATGCATGGAAAGTTTTCAAGGAATTAAAATCCAGTTTATGCAAAAAGAAATACCGTAGCCAGGGATTAATATTTGATCATTTCAAGAGCAGTTGGGAAACTTAGCCTCAGGTATATAATTGTGAATCTTGCTTATTATTTTACTGTAAATATGTTGATGTGTTGGTTACTATAGCCTTTGGTAGATATCATACTGACCAACCAACCTTTGTTTATCTTCTGTTGAGATTTCAAAGTGTGGCAGTGAAGGATTTGCTTTAAGAATTTGATTTGCTTTTCAAATTAAAGAAATGATACACAAATCCAGTGAGTACATATAAGCAAAGTGCTTCCTAAAGTGTAATTGGAATAATTATCCACTAATGATCAAAGGAAAAACGTAAGGATTTAAAATTTGTTCCTTATGATTCTTTCTGATAATCTCCTGATTATTCAATGATTTAACCCTGAGACCAGAAAAAAAAAAGTTACTAAAAATAAATAGCCTAATAAAAAAGAATGTGTATACTGACCAACAATGGCAAATTGATCCAATCTGTTTTCTGACCTTTTAAATTATGGGCTTGTAATTTTCTATGAGATTTTACATAGACGGCAGCATGGAGTAGTGATTAAGGGGCTTCTAGACTCAGAGGACTCGAGTTCAAATCCCAGATATTCCAATCACTATTTTTGTGACTCTGGGCAATGTACTAAAGCTCTTCCAGTCTCTATTTCCTTATTTTAAAAATTGCATAATAATTGTTCTTCATTATTAGGAACAGTAGATGAATTAATACTGTGTGAAACATGTAGAACAGTGCCTGGCATATGCTAAGTGTTCAAGAAGTGTTAGCTATTACTAACATATTTAACATTATGACTATCGGGTATCAATTATAACATGGCAACATCCTGCCTGCACCCTTCTGCTCCACGCCCTGTGCCTCTGCCCCTGCTATTTTCTGTACCTAGGAGGCTGCACTCAGCCATGTACCAACCAAACTACAACTGTGTCTTTAAGGTGCAGCTTGCCTAGTGCCATTGAGAAACTGCACACAGGAGGCACTGAGAAACCATAGGCTTCCTTGCTTGCTCAAAGAAGGAAAGAATACATGTTATGCCCACTAAATTACTTAAAGATTTAGATCTTAAAACAGATAGATACTTATTAAATGTCATGTCCTTCATTTTTAAGAATAACAATGGCATATTTTATATTTTAATGACTTGCCTTAGTTTGTTTAGGCTACTCTAGCAGAATACCATGGACTGAGTGGCTTATAAATAACAGAAATGTATTTCTCATGTTCTCGGAGGCTGGGAAGTTCAAGATTTAGGCACCAGCAGACTGGGCATCTGGTGAGCGCTGGCTTCCCAGTTCATACATCACTGTCTTCGCACTGTGGCTTCACATGGCAGAAGGGGTGAGGGCGTTCTCTTTTGTAAGGGCACTAATCTCTCTCACGAGGGCCCACCCTAATACCTTGTGAGGTCAGATTTCAGCATATGAGTTAGGGTCTGTGGGAACACAGACATTCCGCCTGTAACACGGTATTGGGCTACCATTCATCTGCTTTGTTTTATTTTTGAAATTATATAAGCACATGGGAAAAAATTCAAACACTAGAGAAGGTTATCGGTAAAAGGAGATGACTTCGAAGCCCCTTCATATGCCAACTCCCAATCCCGCTTCCCGGAGACACGCTTTCCACATTCAAGCATGTATGTCTACCGTTCACACCTTTTATACACACAGGGACCCAGGAAACATAATATGATTTACCTCATTTTTGTTTTTCAGGAAGTAGGTTAAAATTTTTCCATATAAGCAGCACCACTGACCTACCTCAGCTTGTTAACAGCTGCATGACTCTGCTGTGTGAGGGATCAAGCTATTGAGTGAAGTTCCCCCAACCAGGAAGGCAGAGTCCAGCACCCTGCCTGCTTTGCTCAGGAATGCCCACGCAGACAGTAGTTCTTTCTCTGCTCACAGTGCAGGGCAAAGGAAAGAAAACAGGACGGCATGGCTCTAAGGCTTTTTGTGGACAACACCAAGGGAAGGAGGAGGAAGGCTGTGACTTCCCACAAGTTAATAATTTTTATCCTTTTTTGTTTGTTTGTTTGTTTGTTTGTTGGAGGCAGAGTCTCTGTCGCCCAGGCTGGAGGGCAGTGGCGCAATCTTGGCTCACTGCAACCTCCGCCTCCCGGGTTGAAGCGATTCTCCTGCCTCAGCCTCCTGGGTAGGTGAGATTACAGGCATGCACCACCACACCCAGCTAATTTTTGTATTTTTAGTAGAGATGGTGTTTCACCATGTTGGCCAGAGTGGTCTCAGTCTCCTGACCTGGTGATCCGAGAGCCTCGGACTCCCAAAGTGCTGGGATGACAGGCTTGAGCCACGACCTTTATCCCTTAATATTAAGAAAATTAAATAACATGCAGTTGAGTATCTAATTTAAACACTGTTTCAGCTACATGCTGTGCGAATGAACCAAAAACCTCCTTGAGTGTGACATTAAAAGTGAAATGAGGGTGCATGTAGCATTCTTTTTGATGAGTAGTTAGATTTATTTTTCTGATTACAAAATATGGCAGAAAATTTGAACTTATGAAAAGCAAAGCAAGAAAATGTTTAAGATTATTCATAATTTCTCCAGCAGGATAATCAATCAATAGTAACCTTTTATAAATTTTCTTTACATTATTACCTTACAAATCCCTGCTTCACTCAGTAGAACTTAACATTCTATAACATTAGTAGGCATTTTACATGTAACTAATTTATAGAAATGTTGGATTTTTATTATTAATTTATGCTATTATTAATAACACTGATGTGAGTATGCGTCCTCTATTATTCTCACATAAATTCCTTAAAATGTTTTCCTGAAAGTGGAATTTCTGGTTCAAAGAGTAGGAACAACACTGTTACGCCTTTTGATACATATTGTCAAAAAACCATCTGGGAAGGTAAGTTTAACCTCCAACTCGCAGTGTGGAAGAGAATATACTCATTCCCCTGAATCCATGCTAATTGCAGATGTTTTTTCTTTCTTAATTTTACCTAATTCGTATCTGTTTTTAATTTTGTGATTTTGATCACTTTCATATTTTGTTAGCATGAGGAATGTATTTATCATTTTTATAGATTAAGAATACTTTATGTTGTGTATTAACAAACATTTGTCTGTCACATATTTCAAATATTTTTCCCAGTTTTATGTTAATTAGTTTCTTCATTTTCATATGCAGGTTGGTTAAATTTCTTTGTAGTCAAATATAGAAACCTTATCTTTTATGGTTTTTTACTTTGTTTTCATGTTTAAAAATTTTTCTCCTAGGTTTTTAGTTTCACATTTTCATACACATATAGTCAGATCAACACACATTTAATTTCTTTTAATTTCATCTTTCCCATTTATCATTTTAATTCACTATATCAGCTAAGGAATAAAATACACTGGTATAAGATAAAACTCCCAGAGCACAGTTAATCAAAAGTATGCTATAAAAATTCATTCTCTCTCACATAATATTCTAGAGGTGGGCCAGTGGTCTGAAACAGTAGGCAATTTGGTATATGCAGTCTTCCAGGGACCCATGAATTTTCCATCATGTTGTTTCTCTATTTTAGATTTTCCCTTTTGCCCTTATCTTCAGAATCAAAGCTGGCTTGCCAGCAATATAGCCACTTTCCAGCCTGTGGTGTGGGGAAAAGGAGAACAGAGAACAAATAGATTGTTTTTAATTTTTTCTTTCTTTTTTTTTTTTATTGGAGATGGAGTTTCATTCTTGTTACCCAGGCTGGAGTACAGTGACTCGATCTCAGCTCACTGCAACCTCTGCCTCCCAGGTTCAAGTGATTCTCCTGCCTCAGCCTCCCAAGTAGCTGGGATTACAGGTGCCTACCACCATGCCCGGCTAATTTTGATATTTTTAGTAGAGATTAGGTTTCACCATGTTGGCCAGGCTGGTTTTGAACTCCTGACCTCAGGTGATCAGCCTGCCTCGGCCTCCCAAGTGCTAGGATTACAGACATCACCCAAGGTGCTGGGCCCTTCTTAATTTTAAGGCCATTGGGGGTTGTGTGCAATACTTTTGCTAATGTTCTTTGGACTGGGACTTAATCACATGACCACAACTAGCTGTGATGGAACCTGGGTGCACTCGTTTGCTAGGGCTACCTTAACAAAGTACCACACACGGGGCCAGTGGCTTGAACAACAGAAACTCATTGTCTCACAGTTTTGGGGAGTAGAAGTCTGAGATCAAGGTGTCGTCATCAGTATTGGCTCCTCCTGAGGGCCTTAAGGAAGAAGCTGTTCCCAGTCTCTCCTCAGCTTCTGGAGTTTTGCTGGTGATCGTCAACATTTCTTGACCAGTGGAAGCTCTACTCTGATCTCTGGCTTCGTCTTTACATGGTTTTCTCCCTATGTGTGTGCCTCTGTGCCCAAACTTCCCTGTTAAGGACACCAGGCATGCTGGATTACGGCACACCTCAATGACCTTATCTTGACTTAAGTAATGATATCTTCAATTATTCTACTTTCGAATAAGTTCATATTCTGAGGTATTACTCTTGAACATCAACAAATAAATGGGAGTGTGGAGAGGAGTCATTCAACCTAAAAAACCTTGAAAGATAGACTTTACCTTAGCAAAAGAAAGGATGTGGGAATTTGGCACTGAAAGCCAATAATTGGTCTCATTTATCTTGACTTTATTTTAATCCAGCATTTGAGATAGAGATATAAGTTCATTTTTTATTTAACTTTTAAAACCAATTTCCACTGTCATTTAATAACCCCAAATTGTCTCACTATTTAAAATGACATCTTTTCTATGTTCAAAATAAGGCCCACGCTCTTAAACACCATATGAGGTCTCTAATGTGTAGTATGCTGAGCCATACTGCAACCATATAATAGACCATACAATATAACCATGCAGAGCTAACAGGGTCTATTTGCTCCCTGTATTTTCTATCATATTGCATTCTTGTCTAACATTCATTGGAATCATATAATTGTGTGTATTGTAACTTCACCATAGAGAAAATAATGTTTTCACTTTCTTTTTTGTTTGTTTGTTTGTTTGTTTTTTGAGACAGAGTCTTGCTCTGTTGCCCATGCTGGAGTGCACTGGCAGGATCTCAGCTCACTGCAACCTCCACCTCCCAGGTGCAAGTGATTCTTCTTGATCCGCCTCCCAAGTATCTGGGACTACAGGCGCCCAGCAACACCCAGCTAACTTTTGTATTTTTAGTAGAGATGAGGTTTCACCATGCTGACCAGGCTGAGAAAATGTTTTCTATATTTCAGGATAGACTGGGTCATTCATTATAATATTACCAACACACATATTCGGTGGTTACTAAACACACAAGACACAAGTAACTTATGAAGCACTGTTTTTTGCCGATTTAAGGAACGAGGATGAGGCACAGAGAGCTTGAGTGACTTGCCCAGAGTTGCAGAACTATCAAACAAGTGTCAGAGCATGGATTGAAATCCAGGTGCATCCAGCTCAGGACCTAAGCTCTTAAACCCCATCTGTTAAGCCCCATGTCCGGTGCACTCAACTATAAAATGACACCAACTATGTCTATTTACAAGCTCGACATTAAACAGTATGAATATAACTCATCACCCAGTGTCTTACATGAAAAGGGGTCTTCATAAAAACATCCTCCTTCCTCCATCCCTATCTGTCTCAGTGGACAGAGCGATTCTCAGCTGTGAAAGTGTAGAATGTTAATTGAAAGAGTTCATAGTTAAACCCAGTCAATCACTATCTCTGACCTCCCATAATTTGCAAAATATTTTTGTATCCTTAATGAAGTCATCCATTTACATAAGCCATGGTATCCTGCTGTGTGAGTCATTGGCATTAGGCAGTTTCACCTTTAAAGTATTAATGAATCTCCACTTTTTTCTTTGTAAATCTCAGTGGGCAGCTTTGTTGCTTTCTGATCAAACTGTTCTCTCATTGAAGGAGCCAACAGTGGAATTCATCAATATGTGTCTAGTCCAGTGTGACATCCTTTTATTTGAGGACCTCCAAATCCTCAGATATTACCACAGTTGTATATATCAAGTTAATATTTCAGCTTGCTTATTTGTGAATGTCACTTTGCAACAAGATAATTTACAGCCTATTTAAACTGTTCTCAACTGCAGCTTTCTGACATAGTTGATTTTTGTTACATTCAAATAATTCCCTAAGTTAGAGACTGCTTTTTCTCTCTCAAACTGTCCCATGACCTTCATCAAAGGGCAAACTGCAGGATAGGAGAGTACAGGCAATGAGGACTAATACTCTTCTCTCCGTTAGACCAGAACCCTGCATAATTTCAATCTACCATTAACGATCAAAGTTACAAGGACATACTTAAACTCAGATATTGTGAAAAGAGGCATACTTAGAGAATGAATTTTACTGAATGGTTCCAATATTGCCAGATACTATGCTTCGTCTTAGAGATACATCAATCAGCAAAATAATCTTTGCCCCCCCCAAAAAAAAAGTCAATCTTAGAATGTGGAAAACCGGTAAATAAATAGATTACTGTATAAGAAGTGCAATGGCAGAAGTATATGTAAAATATTACAGGGATGCAGACAAGGGCATATAGCAAGGTCATAAGCTGGGGGATGAGCATCAGGGTGGCTTCCGGTAGAGAGAAACAGCTGAGCTAAATGTTAAAGAATGCCTGTAACTAGGTGTATACTTTATAGAGAATACTTTATTTAAGGTATTACCGTATTTGTGATTTTATTTCTATGTTAGCTAGAATAATTTCATGCTAGAGAATTATATCAGAAAAGTAGACTGCAATTAATCAATTAATTTTCTTACACACAATAATCCGTGACGTTAGTGCATCAGGAAATCCTATGATTTATGCAAAGGAAGAATTTACTGAAACCATGAATAAAAGAGGGGTCCAAAATGATAAAGTGTGGCACATAGCAGGTAATCACAAAATGTTTGTTGAATTAGTTAAAGTGAGACAGAAATCAATCACATACACATTTGTTTGAAATTGGATAAAAAAGGGGATAGAAACCATATACTACTACATGCGGAATATACAGAGTCAAACTATTTCCACAGAAAACTAGTTTCCCCCAAAGAGGTTTATAAATGTTTGGCAAAGAAAAAAAATGTTTTCAATTCAAATAATTTGGGGAAATATAAAATATAAGCTGGAATAAAATTAGAGCTTCTTTTTTGCATGATTTTAAAAATATATTAATATACTAAGCAATATCTCCCTGAAATTGTTGATGAGAGAAATTGTTGCTTTCTCCAGATCACCTACTAATATGAAATCAAACTGATGTTTCAAAAAAAAAAACTGTTTGAGAGATACTGTCCTGAGAAATTCAGGAGAAATTTTGGGAAAGTGAACTATATCTTTGCCAATGAACTCAGTGTTTTCTAAATGCATATTTAGAAAATAACATCTGTTTTACTAAACTGAATCTCAATCCTGGGCTTCTGTTCTGCTTGATTGAAGAGATCTCTATGTAATCAATGACAGGTAAGCTTAATTTCAGGATATAATGCCATCAGTTTGAGATTTTCCTCTTTCCCACCCTTCTCAGAGGGGCATCAAAGGGCTGGTGAACTTCCACAGGATCGTAGCATTGGGATAGCACATATGGTTCTCATCTGGTAACTGTCCACACAGCCACCAGCTGTGGTTTACACAGGCCCGTCTGGTTTTCAGCTGTTGTTATTCTTCTCTGAGATGTCTGCCTCTACATCTGGCCCTTCAGCTTCATACTCACACTACATCCACCACAAAGTCACCTCCTTTTGATTAAGTAACTACTTCAGGTCAGCCAACTCTCTCTCAGCTAATTCCTCTGCTTTTCTCAAAATTGTGGACGAATTAGGCTGTTTTGCCACACCACTCTAGGTCCATGAGAAGCTCAGCGAAGCTGCCTAAGACCAGCCCTGCTTCTAATACTGCTTGCATTCCAGCAGGCACCAGGGATTATCTGTGAAGATGCCATCTTCCAAGACTCCAGATAGGGCTCTAGCCTCCCCGAACTTAGCTGGGCATGAAGTTGTTCCACACTCTTAAAGAAAAGCTAGGTGGTAGTGGGGTTGGAATCTGAGGGATTTGTGCGAATGATCCCACTTTAGACACAATACTCTGATCAGTAAGAGTAGAAATACATTCGGTGAATTTTAATTAAGGTATTATCAAAGCCTGTGGGCGGAGTGGAGGATACCTAAAAGGCTATCTCTTCATCATCACCTTTAAGGGTTACCCCCATCACCTTCAAGAGCCTTTTATTACGGCTCCTATAAGTTCTGTGCCCTTAGTAAATTCTAAAGATTTAATTTATAATTTGTAAAATGACTTTTCAAAAAATATTTGCATATATTCCATTCCTGTCGTTTGCAAAGGTAGAAACTTTATCTTGACTTAGATACTTTTAGCAAAAAAGTGAAACCTAATTAACACTATTAACACTAACATAAATTATTAACTCTAGCATAAATTATTTAATAACCACATCAGGCAGACACCTGCAAATGGATCACCATGTAACTAAGCAATACTAACTGTCCTCATAGAGAGTTATTTTCTGCCAAAACACCGAAAGGGATTTTAAAAAAGAAAATTCTAATCTTAGGGTGAAATAAGACAATGAGACAACCTTTGTTTCTCTATCTCTTTAGTTAAGATTAAGAATAAATCAGAAAAATCACAGTATGTGTATCTTCATAAACTAGAAGTTGATAACAACTTCTTTTTTACCCTTTTATAGAGTAAAAGGAAATTGGTGTTTTCTGTGTGGGTGACACACTAGGTCTTTCTATATATAATATCGGCTTCAGGTAAATACTATTATTGCTTACTGTGCAGGTAAGGAGAATGATGATCAAAAAGGAGAAATAATTTTCCCAGGCTTATAAAACTATGAAACTGTGAAGCTCATATCTTCATCTCCAGTTGACAAAGCCCATAGCACCTTTGGCCAACTTACTTGTCAGAGACAAGTTTTCCAAGAGACAAAAATGAAAAAAAAAAAAAAAAATTCATGTATTACATCAGAAACTAGGAAATGCATTGGCTTTCTTAAAATATGAGTAAAGGAATAATCAGGCATCTAATACTTTTTCTCATCCTCTTTTATAGTGGATAGGTTTAGGGCCTATGTTTTCCCCATGCTTTCCCCATGCTTCCTCTTGTCATTGCAGACCCTGCGTGACCCAACCCAAACCCATGCAAACGCCTTAGGGAAATCTGGTACCTACCACCTTTATTCCCCCTGGAACTGTCTTGTGCTGACACATTTCCTTCTCAGGCAATAGAACCCTCGCAGAAAATCTCATACTTTATTCAATAGTTTGGAGCAGGTGGTTTAGCAGAACATTCCACACCAACAAACAGACCCCACTTCCCTAATCCTTTCCAAGCTCCCATGGATCTTGCCATTCCCAAGAGCAGACTTTGTTTCCTGTGATACAAAGGGCACATCCTTGTCATGCCATGGCACCTATAACCCTTTGGAGGATTAGAGGAATGAGAGATTTCAGCTCCCCAAGGGTAGGAATTGTTGTCTGTTCTGTTACTTTTGTATCCCAAAAGCCTACAACAACAACTGGAACATAGTTGGCACTTAAAAACTAAGTATTTATTCAATGCATAGTAATAGCAAGGAGAAAAGTGCTAAAAGTCATCTTTTGCCAGTGCAATGGCTCATGTCTATAATTCCAGCACTTTGGGAGGCCTGGGGGGACCATCACTCGAGCCCAGGAGTTCCAGACCAGCCTGGACAACATAGTGAGGCCTCTGTCTCTGAAATCAAAACAATAACAACAACAAATGTGAGTTCTCACTGCTGCCCTGCTCATTCTCATTTTTGTGTCTGATCCTCCGAGGTGAGAACATGGTGTGCATATACTTCCCCAGTTTCTTGTTTAAGTTTCTTGTTGCATTCTAGTGGGCTATTTGACCATGGAAAAGCCTGGGAATTAACATCTGACTTATTTATCTTCTAAGTCCTGTTGCTGCTATACTGCAAGTTGTTGAGAGTGTTGTGCCTTTATGTGTACATTTTTTTTCCACAAGTGGATAGAATAGGATGTAAGGATTGTAGAATATGTCATGGTAAGCCTATTTTCTAACTCATTTACCAGCCTAGGATTGGTTCCCCTTTTTGCATTGGATTTCTGTCTTACGTGCTAGAATTTACCTGGGTTCTCACTGATGAATACACAACTAGTTAAGGATTGGAAAGGTGTACTAAGCCTGTAAAAGTGTTATAGGCCCTGAGGTGTATGCTTCTTGACATTTTCTGTAGTGTGGGCTTTATCCAGCCAATGAAATAATTTCTGGTCTCAGGATAGTGTTTCATTCTGCCACTAGATGTCAGGAACAATAAGAGTCAGTGTGCACCTATGTTACAGAAAAGAACCAGATCTGTTTTCCTATCTTTCTCAGGACTGACATTTGTGTATTTGCTAAATACCTACTGAATACCTACTGTGTATCAGCCACAGTTTTAGACATTCAGGAAAAATCAGGAAACAAAACAGACAGTAACAGACCTAACAGTCTATAAAGAGAGACTCTGTAGAATTGGGGATATGTACAGATAAAAGGGAGTTCAAGATGAGCCTGGGCAACATAGCAAGACCCTATCTTTACAAATGTTTCTTTAAAAAATTATCCAGGTGTGGTGGTGCATGCTTATAGTTCCAGCTACTCAGGAGGCTGAGGTGGGAGGATCACCTGAGCCTGGGAGGTCAAGGCTGCAATGAACCATGATCACACCATTGCACTATAGCCTGAGTGACAGAGAAAGATGCTGTCTCAAGAAAAGAAAGAAAGAAGGAAGGAAAGAAAGAAAGAGAGAGAGAGAGAGAGAGAAAGAAAGAAAGAAAGAAAGAAAGAAAGAAAGAAAGAAAGAAAGAAAGAAAGAAAGAAAGAAAAGAAAGAAAGAAAGGAGAACAAGCAAAATGAAAGAAAGAAGATAGAAAAAGAGAGAGAGAAAGAAAGGAAAGAAAAAAGAGAGAGAGAGAAAGCAAGCTAGCTCCTGGTAGGCAGTGGTAGTAGGTAAAGGCAGAGAAGTCCCCTAAGGAGGATGCCAACAGGCTTGGTGTGAGTTGGGTCCCTCCATGGTGCACACATCCAAGACACAATTAGATCTTCAAGAGATTTATTGGAGTAACACCAGTGAAGGGAAAAAGAGATGGAGCCAGAGAAAGTGGTGAAAGCCCACAAGGCTCCGTGAAGTTCTGACCCTGTGAAATGGGGGGAAGGAGGAACATTGGCACTGGGAAAGAAGGGTCCTACCATGCAGTGTGGCTCTGATGAGCAGACTGATGGGAGACCCTGAGCCAGTGTTGCCCAGCTGAGGAATCTGTCTTTTAGGAGTGAACCAAAATTTGTCCTCTGCTATGCTGCTGGGGGTGTCCTGTGGATTTATGGTCCCCCTGGCAAGGAGATAGTGGATTGAGAAAGGGAGCAGCTGGTGCTGTTCCTCAATTGTATTCTCCAGTATTGCATTTCCTTAGTGTCTTTGAAATTCCAGGAAGCTAGAGGCAGGAGAGTAGAAAGGGAGAGGACAGAGAGCAACTATATCCATTTCCTAGAAAAAGCATTGCTAGATCAGTGAACAGTAACAGTGGGCATTCATTAAATGTTATTGATTGTTTTAATTATTTTATTTTATGAATTTTTGAGAGACATGGTCTCACTCTATTTCCCAGGCTGGAGTGCAGTGGTGTGATCCTAATTCACTGTAACCTTGAACTCCTGGGCTCTAACGATTCTCCCTCTTCAGCATCCTGAGTAGCCGAGACTACAGGTGGTTGCCACCACACCCAGCTAATTTAGGAAAA
>NW_016107326.1:2374184-2377664 GCF_001604975.1 Cebus imitator
AAACTGAGTCTCTCCATGTTACCCAGGCTGGCCTTGAATTCCTGGGCTGACGATACGCTCCTGCCTCAGCCTTCCAAAGCACTAGGATTATAGGTGTGAACCACCATGCCTGGCCCTGTTTTAATTATTTTATTTACAATATTTTTGTTACTGATTATGAGTAAATACAATTAGAATGAATTATGTATTCTTGAATAATAATTAAAACAATAAAATTTGGCAAATCAGCTATTCGCTCTAATACCAAGCGCTGTTTTTATTCGGCACAATGTACAAGAGTGTTTTGTTCCATCCTTTGTAGTATATGAAACTTTTGCTAGATTTATGGCATCCCACATTCCAGTTTCTTGTTAGATCTACTATTGTCATATTCCTTTTCCTTTTGGAGAAAAAAAGAGAATATATGTATGTATTTTACCAATATGATTATAGGAATCTTTATAGTACATGTTGGCTCAAATAAGAAGCAGGCATTTTTATGGCTGTAGCATAGTTTATCTTGTATTGTATCCTTAGAGATGCTGCAAAAATTTTCTAAGTATAGATGAACCACTGTTCTGATAAAATATGAAATTAAGCAAGTTTATAAGCATTTTTCTACTTAGAAACTTCTATGAGTTTTAGAGATTTGGTTTAGCAGTTCCCAAAGTTGGAAAGTAAAAACTTTCCTAAAAACAAAAGTACTGAACAAATGGGCTGAGAGTCTCATGAGAAGAAACCTGTCAAGATTCTCAGTCCTTGAGAAGCGGCTTAGGGAGAAAATCCCAACAGACAGGATTTTTATTGTTAAGGTATTGACACTTTCTCTTCTTTTGAGAAACATATGAAAAATAAGAAGATTTTTAAAACATAAACTAAAGAAGATCTGTATTCAGTTAGAAAAAGAAAAACATCGTGTAAAAGTGTTTACATTTCCATGTGACTGCCTTACAACTCTGGTAGAAGCAATATGTTCCTTAGCTTTTCTTTCTTTGATTTGAACTTGCTAATTTCTTACAGTTTCACACTCTTTTGGTCAATCAGTACATTTCTTATTGTTTTGTTTTATTTTTTATTTCGATAGAACAGAATATGAGTATATATTTATGGGGTACATGAGATATTGCTACAGACATACAATGCATAATATGACATGAGGGTAAATAGGGTATACATCAGCTCAAGCATTTGTCATTTCTTTGTGTTAGACACATTCCAGTTATACTCTCTTAGTTATTTTTAAATGTGTAATAAATTGTTGACTGTATAATGAACTATTATTGACTGTAATCACTTTTTTTGTGCTATCAAACAAACGCTAGACCTTATTCATTCCAACTACATTTTTGTACCCATTAATCATCCCCAGTCTCCCCGCCCTTTACTACCTTCCCAGCTGCCGGAGCGTAACCATCATTTTACTGTCTATCTCCAAGAGCTCAACTGTTTTAACTTTTGGCTCCCACAAATGAATGTGAACATGTGAAGTTTGTCTTCCTCTGCCTGGCTTATTTCACTTAGCCTAATGCCCTCCAGTTCCATCCATCTTATTGCAAATGACAGAATTTCATTCTCTTTATGACTGAATAGTATTCCATTGTGTGTAAGTACCACTTTTTTTATCCATTCATCTGTGGATGGAAACTTAGGTTGCTTCCAAATCTTGGCTACTGTGAATAGTGCCGCAGTAAACACAGGAGTACAGATGTCTCTTAATATACTGATTTCCTTTCCTTTGGGTACCTAGCACTGGGATTGCTGGATCATATGGCAGTTCTATTTTTAGTTTTTGAAAAACCTCCATACTATTCTCCATAGTAGCTGTACTAATTTACATTCCCACCAACAGTGTACACCGATTCCCTTTTTTCTACATCCTGGCCAGTATTCGTCATGGCCTCTTTCTTAAATACTTTTTTAAAGAAATATGCATCTTCATGTTAATTTATATAGAAACATGACTGATGGTAACTGTTTCATTCAAGAAGAGAATAATTATGTAGTAATCATAATATAAACTGTAAATCCTTGCTAAAAACATATGAATTAGTGAAAGCATGAGATATAGAAGGAACTAGACCAAGGATAATATAGTGTCACCTGGCAGAGATTTCTCTCTCTCTCTCTCTCATCTTAATGCACAAATAATTTACTGCCAAAATTTGAACACAACCAATAACAAACTCAGGTTATATTAGAAAATCAATGCTTTTAATACCTGTTTAGTGATTAAAGCATTTTTTTCTTTTAAAACAGATAAGCATTAAAATTATACTCCTATTTGCACCCTGTATGTGCTGAGCAAACCCCCTTGCTGGTACAAGTATATTTTTCAGAACACACCTGCCCCAAATATCTCAAATGACAAATTCATGGACTTCAGAGAAATGTACGTTCACAGGCAGAAAAAAAACAATCTTTAAGATATCATATAGGTATAGTTTGCACACTGAGAAACTTAGAGATTTATTCATAAATCTTACAGAAATTGAGAACTCAGAAAAAAAGTCCATTAATAAAATTGAAGCTCCCCAATGATTAAATATGGTGAAATACACAGTGAGCAATTCCACAGCTAACTCTGATAACTGCTTTTATGTTTCTGTTCAGTTGAGGAAAAATCCTTTCAGGAGTTCCCATCTAATCACTTTGCTTGAGGTCTTGGCTATCAAGGAAGAAAAAAAAAAATCTCTTCACCTTCATATAAATGTCCTCTAGTTTATTAGGATATGATCATTGATTTAGAAGTGAGTGAGTTCCATAAAGGTCGTTGGAGACAAACTCCCCATAACAAGATGAAAGGAGAGCAAGTTATTAGACCACCATGAAAATAAAATTAATTACTTCCTTTATTAAAGGTAGAATTATATTGTTTTTAAATATAGGTTCTTATATAAAAGCCATAGAAACTTAGAATTGGAGAGGAATAACTTAGGAATGACTTAGGTTGAGATCTTCATTTTACAAAAGTGAAAATGTACTAAAGAAGGTACATTACTGAACTAAAGATCTAGTTGCAACAGAATTGAGAATTAGGTGAATAATTATGGAGATGCCAATATATAGTTGTTAGAATTTCTAAAAGAGTCTACATCCAGTTCTGTTTTTCAGTTATTTAAAATTCTATTATTTTTTCATTGAATATAATTTTGTTGACAATTTTTATTATAAAAGTAATTCGTGCAAGTAATTTTTTAAATGTTATAATGTAGAGAGATGAAAAACATAAAGTAACATTCTTGACCACTACCAGTCACCTACTCATTCCCCTAATTCCACTCTCCACAGACCATCAGGAGTTTAAGTTTTTTGTTATCCTTGTAGCTATAGATATAATAGTTAATTACATATTTCTTTTTCTTCTTAATTTAGGAAATTTAGAATCTCTACATCTCCGTTAAAACCTTTCAAGAATTTAGTTTATTAATTACACTTTCTGATGTATCGGTTATATTCTTTTTTTTTTTTTTTTTTTTTTTTTTTTTTTTTTTTTTTTTTTTG
>NW_016107326.1:2377767-2380373 GCF_001604975.1 Cebus imitator
CTGAGTAGCTGGGATTACAGGCACGCGCCACCATGCCCAGCTAATGTTTTTGTATTTTTAGTAGAGACGGGGTTTCACCATGTTGACCAGGATGGTCTCGATCTCTTGACCTCGTGATCCATCCGCCTCGGCCTCCCAAAGTGCTGGGATTACAGGCTTGAGCCACCGCGCCCGGCCTGTATCGGTTATATTCTTACTCTTTATATTTATATTGTAGTTAACTATTCCATGGTATACCTATAGGTTGACCTAAAATAAAATAAACAGATTTTACAGTTCAATGGTAATGTCATTTTTTGGGGATCTAAAACTAAATAGAATTTGGACTTTTCAAAAAATAAAGTATAAATCCAAGTCTTTCAAATGGCACCACTGAAAAAAGACATTAGCAAGCAACCCAGTATACCGCCTCTGCTATTATTTTCCTTCTAGCATCTGCTGGATCCTTCTCAACTGTGCTTTTTCTTGCAAACCATGTTGCCTCTTTTCTTGGAATTATATATTATTCTAATTCGTGAATTCGAAGAGCATTTTTTTTTCATATAGGTTGAGTAGTATAGATGCTTTCTGAATCCGTGCTCTTACACTTGACTTGCTTGGGCTATATATGATATTTGGGGTTCAACTCCTTTTTCTTAAAGTATGGCTTTGTATCCTGACCTCCAAGGCTCCATTTCAGCAGCCTGCTGTCAGACTGCAGAGAGACTAATGATCGTCTTGTGAGTTTTTGAGCAGAGCCTGCTTATCTTCTCCATGGACACAGAGACACTGCATTTCTCAGCCTTCCTTACAGTTAGACATGGCCAGGAATCAATAGCAGGAGTGATAGCTTCCATTTAGAGGACAAGTTTGTTTTGTTTTGTTTTTTGTATAAATTCAGGGGATACAAGTTTAATTTTGTTGCATGGATATATTGCACAGGACGAAGTCGGGGCTTGGAGTGTATTCATCTCCTGAATAATGGACATTGTCCCCACTGTGTACTTTCTGATCATCCGCCCCTCCTACCCTTGCCCTTCCTAGTCTCCATTGTCCATCATTCCACATGCTACATCTGTATGTACAAATTATTGAGCTCCCACTTGGAAGTGAGAACATGCAGTCTTTGTCTATGTCTGAGTTGCTTCACTTAAAATAATGGCCTCCAGTTCCATCTGTGTTGCTGCAAAAGATATGACTTCATCTTTCAATAGCTGAATAGTATTCCATTGTGTATATGTCACGTTCTCTTTATCCAGTCATCCGCTTAGGATGATTCCATTTCTTTGCTGTCCTGAACTGTGCAGATATCTTTCTGCTCTAAAGGTTTCTTTACCTTTGAGTAAATACCCAGTAGAGGGATTGTTGGATCACATGGTTCTATTTCTAGTTCCTTGAGAAATCTCGACACTGTGCTCCATAGAGGCTGTACTAATTTACATCCCCACCAGCAGTGTGTAAGGAAGGGTGTGGAGAAAGGGCTAAGGCTTTTATGAAGCAACTATGGTTCCACCATACATTCTTCCCACAGACGGCAGAGCCACAGCAAGGAAGGACCTGGGTCCTTGAATGCATGTGTAAGGAAAAGCCACCCACAGAGAGCTGTTTTAAACTGTTAAGCACGTGAGGAATAAACATCTAATTGTAAGGCTCAAGTATATTTGTTATAGCAACTACCATTCTTTTTCCCTCTGGATTTTTCTTAAGGATTTCCTCTTTGTCCTTCGAGTTCTAAAATTCCACTGAGATATCTAGGTTTGAGAATTTTTCATGCAAACCTTTCATGCATTCTGATTAGTTCTTTCACTTTAAATGCTTGAAGGGAACATTTCTGCTATTCCTTCTCTGCATACTCTTTCCCAGCATTATCTCACTCACCCCTCCTAGAACGGCTATGAGATAAACATTGAACTTGAAACTTCCCTCCATCTCTATACTCTTTTCTCTAATATCCTATACCGCTGGTTTTGTTTTTTTGTTTTTTTGTTTTTTATTTTTTTGCTGTATGTATGGTACACTGACTGCCTCAACTTTGTCTCCAAGATGCCCAGGACTGTTTGCATTTTATTACATGCTCTATCCATTTTGGTGGGGGTGAGGGATTGTGATCACGTTTTTAATATCTGAGAGTTCTTTCTTTCTACTCAGCTCTTTTATTTAAAATACAAATTTGATCTAATTTTTGATATATAATCTTCTCTGGAAACTGTTTAGGAATTCTAACTTTTTAAAATTGTCTATTTTGTACCCAGAAATATGTAGAAAAACATATTTCTTTTTTCATCCTGCATCCTTTCCTTCACTCTGTCAATCTTTCATTGTTCTTTCATGTTGATGAGCAAGACCTTCGGAGTTTTCCACAGCCCCCATGTCTACTTACCCCCTAGGCCAGTGGACTATACCGTGGCCAGGGGCTCTTTGGTTCCCTGGAAGTGGCAGGGTCAGACCCAATAACCAGAGGATTCTGTGCTGGGAAGGTGGGCAGGGCACAAATGGGAGGGCCAAGGACTCTGTCAGTAGGTAAAATAAAGAAAGCCTTTCTCTGGGGATTGAGCTCTGTGGGGAAGATACCCTTTCATGTGTGTGTGTGTGTGTGTGTGTGTGTGTATGCATGTGTGTGTGTGTGT
>NW_016107326.1:2380436-2572392 GCF_001604975.1 Cebus imitator
TGTGTGTGTGTGTGTGTGCGTGTGTGTGTGTGCGTGCGTGCGTGCGTGTGTGTGTGTGTGTGTGTGTGTGCGTGCGTGCGTGTGTGTGTGTGTGTGTGTGTTTCCCCTCTCAGCCCCATGTCCAGCTTTGCCTGGAGATCTGCACTGCTTCTCCCTGAACTCCCAAACCCTCTGATTAGGCCTCCTTGCCAAGAAGTCCTTTCTCCCCACTCCCTGAGAAAAGAGTCTCTAAGCTTAACTGACAGCAAAAGAGGCAGCTTTCAGCCCTGGCAAGAGACAGAGAAATAGCGGCCAGGGTCTGGCTCCTCGGACGTGAGCCCGTGGTTATCCCAAAAGCTTCTGTCCATGGCCTGCTGCAGAGCGGCACTGGCCAGCAGCAAGGAAGGGCCTGGTGCCAGAGACTGCCAGTGCCAAGACTGGACTCAGACTGACCAGGCATGTCACCTCCTGCAAGATCCTCATCTCTCTGTGCTTCAGACTTTCCCTCTATATACTGTGTAATCTCAGCATCTCCATCAAAGGATTGCAGTGAGGAGAAGTGTCTTCTGAGGCCTGTCCCCTTGGCTGCAGATGGCCACCTCCCATCTGCATCCTCCTGTGGCCATCTCTGCCTGTGAATGTCTATGTCCTAATCTCTTCTTCTTATGAGGACCCCAGTTATGTTGGATTAGGGTCCACCCATTATGCCTTATATTACCTCTTCACCTCATTTTACCTTATTCACCACTTCAAGGGCCCTGTCTCCAACTACACTCACATTCGGAGGTACTAGGGGATAGAATTTCAATACATCAATTTTTAGCAGGGGAAAAGGGGGCACGATTCAGCCCCTAACACATACAAACCACTGGAAAAGCCTCTCACACAGCCAGCTTTCTATCAGTGTGAGATAGTGCTCATGAGAAAAGCAGGTTCCCCTCTCGCATCCCTGGCTGTGCTTCCTGATCCAAGGAATTCTCTGTCCTTGGTTCCCTGCGATTATTTGCTCCACATGGAAGTCCCAGGAAGAAGCAGCCTATGGCCAAGTCCAGGTCAGGCTCCTGCTCAGCGGGAGCTGCAGGAGAGGAAAGTCAGCATCAGTGATGAAAGACGGATCCCACCCTCCGTGACTGTGAGGTGCCCTCACATGGAAACAGGGTCACGTGAGAGACACCTCCTAACCGCTGTCTGGACATCTACTCTGACTCTTTTCCAGACTATTCTGTCCACTGTCACCATAGCGCTCTTTTAAAAATACCAAGCTCGAGTTTTGTAAGTTTAGAAATCCTAAGAAGAACATTCTACTTTTTCCCATAATATTCCCTGATGCACTGTCTCTTCTGAGAAAACTCTGGAAATTGTATTCTTTATGGATTTAAGTAGGCAGGCAATCAGATGGGAAGGTTGATTGGATTCCATCTCAAGTTCTAAAGAAACTATGATGAGTTATGGGTTTCTTAGTGAATCTTTTATAACTATACCAAATTGGTCACTTTGAATTTTGAAATGTAAATTATCTCCAAAACCTCTCAGTAACTTTCAATTTGGCATCTTTTTTCAGAAATGCACAGATGGCCAGAATAATGGTAGCCTTAAGATTTAAGAAGCGTTTGAGACTGAGGGGAATTCCTAAGCCAGAATTTCTGAGTAGCGTTTTCCTACAGGCCATCTCCAGAAAGAAGAGACTAGGTTCATCCAGAGAGGGAAAGTTTTCTTCCTTCGTAGTAAACCTGCTTGGGCTAAGTTCAGGGTGCCCAGGGAGACTGCCTCTATGGTTCTCCGGGAGAAGTATCTGCAAATTTAAAGGGAGCACACAGCGGGGACTTCCCTCACTGGGAGGCTCCTGGGCACAGGCAGGCCTTCTCCGTCTTCACCCCAAACAATCTGTGGAGCCCACCACCTCCTCCCCACGTGAAACTGCAAGGAGTCTCGGTGCAGAGTATTCCTGTCTTGCAGATAAGGGCTCTAAATAATAAGTGATGTTTTGGAAATAAGATAATCCCTATCAACAGCTCAGAGAGGAGAATTGGGGCACCCAGCACCCGACTATGCTTAAGATCACACTGCTTTTTTTCTAGAACGAAGAAGGAGAAAGCATGGGAGTCCCAAACCCCCTGAGAGGAGAGCTCTTAGGGTAATGAGATATGAGATAGAGAGATGGGGGGGCAGGCAGGGGCGTGCTTCATGTTCATCATTTTGCCCAGGGCCAGCCCCATGCAGTATCAGGATAAATCTGGCTCGGAATTCATCCAGGCAGGAAATGACCCAGACTTGGTGGCCTCTCTTCATAAACTCTCGATTCCTACCGAAGCTGGTGGTGGCTGTAGTTTCAGAATTGCTTGGAGTCAAGAAATGAGCAGAGGAGGTTTTGCCAAGTAGGACATCAGGGGACAGAAAATGTATGTGTGGTTTGGTGGCAAACAACACAGAAAATGATTCAGGGAGCCAAGTTGCCTTGTATTTCTTCTGTTTTCCTTGAAAACCCAGGGCATACAACTAGGCACAGATGATTCCTGCCCATGCTTCTCAACTCAAGGCAAACAGGAAAAACGGAATACATAGGAAAGAAAGGAACGTGCAGCCCCAGGGAAGTAACTTGAAGAATGAGGAGCTATCAGTGAGGAAGAAACAAAACAAAACACACTTCGGATGTGTGCGGTGACTCACACTCACACGTGTAATCTCAGTACCTTGGGAGGCCAAGGTCGGCAGATTGCCTGAGCTCAGGAGTTCAAGACCAGCCTGGCCAACACGGTGAAACCGCATCTCTATGAAAAACACAGAAACTACACGAGTGCAGTGGCAGGCTTCCGTAATCCCAGCTACTCTGGAGACTGAGGCAGGAGAATCGCTCGAACCTGGGAGGTGGAGGCTGCAGTGAGCCAAGATCATGCCACTGCACTCCAGCCTGGGTGACAGCAAGACTCCCTCTCAACAAAAACAAACAACAAACAAACAAACAGAAACACCACAGTTCATTCTTCAAATATCCCAGTTTTTCTACTATCTTGCGTTTAGCAGTCTTTTGTAAGACATATCAAAGGCCTGACTTTTCCTCCTCTCAAACTCTCAAGAAAAATACCACTGCATTTATTAAAAATTTAACAAAACAATTAATTGGCTCCTTTGTAGAGGAAATATACTCTACCTATTATTCTGTGTGGTGAACTTCTTCCTCCCAGTTTCCCTCTTTTAAATGATGTTCTGCCTTACTTTTTCTTCTGTTTTTGTTTGTTCGTTTGGTTGTTTTGAGACAGAGTCTCACTCTGTCTGCTGGAGTGCAGTGACAACCTTGGCTCACTGCGAACTGTGCCTCCCGGGTTCAAGCGATTCTTCTGCCTCAGCCTACCGAGTAGCTGGGATTACAGGCGCCCGCCACAATGCCCAGCTAAATTTTATTTTTTTATTTTTTATAGAGATGGAATTTTGACATGTTGGCTATGCAGGTCTCAAACTCCAGACCTCAGGTGAGCTGCTGGCCTCGGCCTCTCAAAGTGCTGGTATTACAGGCGTGAGACACTGCGTCCGACCCGCCTTACGTTTACTTCTGTCAAGCAATTAATTCTCAATGAGCACAAGCTCATGTTGTAAGCACATATGTTTGCTTTTGGGATCAAGTTGTTAATGGCTAAATGTATTCATTGTTCCTGGTTTCACAAGCTCATGATGGCAGGCACCATAATGTTTTCCAAGTCCTGGTGACTGTTTTCCTTTGCACAGGGCACGGGCCTGTCTCTCACATTCACAGCTGTTGTGCATGCTTTGCATTGAGAAAAAGAAAAGAGAGCCAGGAGAGGAAAAAAAAAATTATTTGTGATGGGTGTGGGAACAAGTGCTCGCTCATTCTCTCCCACTCTGTCTCTGGAATAAGTCTGAATTGCCTGATACTGACGTACTTTCCTAGAATGAACTGGAGTCCAAAGCAGGTGCAGGGGGGCTGAGTTAATCAAGACAAAACTGCTATGACTTTAAACCACAAAAACAGTCTCCCACAATCAGGGGAGTAGTGGTGGCACGCACCTGTAGTCCCAGCTACTCAGGAAGCTGAGACAGGAGAATCACTTCAACCCAGGAGGTAGAGGTTGCTGTGAGCCAAAATCGTGCCACTGCACTCCAGCCTGGGCAACAGAGGGAGACGCCGTCTCAAACAAACAACAAACAAAACTCTTTTGTGGTCAGTAGTGAGAAACAAACTTGAGAACAGCAGCCCAGGGTCATAGAGCCACCGGGCTGCACAAGGACTACCCCCTACTGGTGGCCAAGGTGCTCAGAGTCTGAAAAGGAAAGCTGCCGTCCTGTTGGTGAGGTCATTGGCTGTAAGGTAGGAAGGGTGTTGTTGAGCCACCTTTGAAGAAAGTTATGTGGTCTGAGCAAAATCTACTCATTCTAAACATGCTTATTTCTCAAGAGATACGAACTACATTATTACACATGTAACATTACAACATATATATATAAATAGACCTAGCCATACACATGTGCACGCATGCACACATGCACATGCACATATCTTTGGGCAAATATTTAAGAAATAGTTCCTTGGCAGTGGGACTAGGGGAAGAAGTGGAAGATACTTACTTTTTGTTGTATACCATTCTTTAGTGTTTAATTTATTTTTAATTTGGGCAGGTATCAACTTTGTAATTAATAAAAGGAAAGAAGTAATAGCCACAGGATTTCCCTTCTAGAATCCATATACTTAAAAATGATACGTGCAGAGAGGTATGATCTCAGAGTATTCTAGGCATAGTTCCACCAGGCCATATTAAAAAGCATGGCTTTGCGGCAGCGGCTATGATTTGTGTGTGCACCATGGATGTTCTGCTAGCTGCTTTTTGACATCGTCTCTGCTAGGCAGTAAAGTACAGATGGGGTGACCACACTTTCCGTTTTACACCTCTCATCCTGATACTTTTCGTGCTCAAAATTGTCCCGGACAATAAATTGAATGTCCACCCTAGTTATAGGCAGCTATACAGATTGTTCATTATGCATTTAATCCATTCTTGAAAATAACACTTTAGGTTAAAAATTGGGGGGGGTGGCACCTCCTAGTCACTGTGATAAGTAATTTATATACATTATTTAACTTACTCTCACAATGGCTTTTTGAGGTCGGTGAAACTATACTGATAACAAATAAATGGAGATTTGGTAACTTGCCCATAATTTTACTATAAACTGACTGTCTTACCTGCCGATTCCAGAAGTTCAGTCATACTGAGTTCTTAGCTGTGTCTGTCCTTTCAAAACATTCAGACACACACAAACTCCTAATATCTATGCAATTCTAATAATATCCTCCTATCTCTAATATAGACTTAATACAGATTTTAGAATCAAATCTTGTTCTCAACTCAAAATCCATTTCCTCCAGGACACCTCTGTCTTCTTAACTAGATCAATTTCTCTTGTTACATACTTTCAAAGCTCCTTTCAAAGGAGCTATCCATTTATAAAGATTCAGTTGATTAAGAGCTGTATTCCCAATCTTCTATATGTTTCTTGCAGGCAGTGAACACTTCTGTTTGCCTTTCAATATTTCTCCAGCACGAAGCATATTAAGTGAGTAGCACCGACATATTCATAGTCACTCAATGAGTATTTGTTGGAAGAATTGAGAGCAATGTCTTGCCTGAAAGCCAGAAGAGGGGTTCTAGCATCTCACATGTAAACCAAAGGATCCTGCCATAAAAGAGGTGGTGAAGGAAGACAGTGAGACTTCTTTCCCACAGTGAGGCTCAAATTCTATGCTTACAAAGCCAGAATACCTCGGGTTTTCTGAAACAGGTGTAAATTCCTGTTTTGAGATCTAACTCCTGAGGAAGTCTCTGTGACATCATTTCAGATTAGTGCTCTTACCTTGCTGTCCAGATTGGTCTCCACTAAGCTCATTTTGTATTCCTTAGACCCACTACCGAAGTTCAGCCTTGATGAGAGTGCTTCAGTTACATCATAACTTTTCATATTTTCCTAACTGTGCGGTTTAAGAATGGCAATCTGAAAGAAAACACACACACAGCGACTTTGGCAGAGCAATTATCCGTGTTGAATAATGGGACAGGGGTGGGAGTGACTAAGGGTGATTATGGGGTGGCTAAATGCCTTCCACCCCCAGCTAACACTTTTAAAGGCCAGGAGTAGTATTTTTCAGTGGTATTCTTATTATCCCTCTTTATAGCTGTATAAATCATCTCACATTTAAATAAACTAAACACTCTCATTGGTTAGAATATTCTTCCCTTTAAAATGAAATGATTTCAGTTAATGCAGAAAACTTCACCTTTCTACTACAGTCCTTTCCCTAAGTTAAAGAAATCTAGATGGTTGCTAGGCTACCCCAGGACTCAGTCTTTCATCCAAATTTCTGTTCCTCTAACACTATTCATCTTACAGGTTTTGAAACCAAAGTTTGCGGAACTTCTTAAAATCACAATTACACCTCATTGTTTCATTAATAATGATAGCAACATGCACAAACATAGGTGCCTAATGAAAGTTTTTCCTTTGGATACAACTGGCTATATATTAAGCAGCAGAAAGCAAGGACATAAAGAACAGGTTGCTTTTGGTATTGTTATTAGATTTGATTAGTCTGTCAGGGTGCCGTAAATCTATGGAGGATGAGTGTCTGTAGAGTTAAATTAAGGGAGTGATGCAGAAGAAACATATCCAGTGGCAAAAAATTCCTCCTTTTCTTCAGTCATTCAATTATTTACCCAAACGTGTATTTCCCATAATTTTACTATAAACTTTGACTGTCTTACCTGCCGATTCCAGGAATCATAGGAAACGAATATTTCCTATGATTTGATCACTAACTGCCTTTGCAACTTTTCCATGAAGGTAGGAAAAGTGAAGAATTTGGCAACTAAAGATGTATATTTCAACTAAAAAAAAAGTTACTTGAGAAGCCATGGAGCACCTTGTACTAGATTCCCAGATGGACCAATTTTTAAAAAAATCATTATAACTTACAGTTCTAAACAAATATGAGACTATCTATTAACTATGCAGAGAAAACAAATGCAGCCTCTGAATTTAGTGCTAGTTTGCATTATCTCTTACGTGTTGTTCTTATTTGTATATCACAGCCTGAAGCTTTTGACATCCTATATTCATCTGTCAGGAAAAATGTTTAGAGGAAAGGAATCATGAAGGCCAATAAGAAAATTCATTAAACTACTGAGACTTGTAGGTTAATTTAAGTAGTGAGAAAACTCTATTTTAAATGCGATGATATACTAAAAAATGAGACTATTTAGCATGGTAGTTTCCCTCCAGCAAGGCAAAAGGGCACTGGGTCTCGTGTTTTCATTTCTTTTCTTTTTAAAATTATTATTTAAACAGGACAAAAGTAATGTAATGCAGAACAAATGTCATTAAGTCTAGAAAACTAAATAGCAAATAAGGCCATTTCCATCAAAGGCCTAAGATTCTTTTAATCAAGCATTTGTTGTCAGCAGAACAGTATATTTGGCCTCTATAAATGACTCTCAACCATTAGAAACCTTTATTTCACTTCTTTATATATTTATTCTGCTTCCTCCATATGCTTTCCTTTCTATTAATTTAAACAGGAGGTCCCCTGGCTTGGATATTTTTCTGTGAGGTTTTCTATGTTGTCCAGTATTGTTACTTGCTTTGGCTGAAGTACACAGAGGCTATGTGACCTGTATCGGGTAGCCTAGAGTGTTGGAGGCTCAGCAAGAATTCTAATTCAAGAAAAATGTGGCTTCCAGCTTTTGTTTTAATCATTAGAATGCAGAGTTCAGATGTAGGACTTATCAAAAGAAACTGAAAAGTAATTATTTCTTTATGTGGGGTGGAGGAAAGGGGAAAACTTGAACTCACTCCCCCAACCCACTCCAGCCAAGTTTCTGTTTGCTATCTCAGCCTTAAGATGAATGACTTCCACCATGGTTGAACTAATTCACACTCCCACCAACAGTGTAAAAGTGTTCCTATTTCTCCACATCCTCTCCAGCATCTGTTGTCTCTAGATTTTTTAATGATCGCCATTCTAACTGGTGTGAGTGGTATCTCAATGTAGTTTTGATTTGCATTTCTCTAATGACTGAAATGCCAGATATAGGTGAAGGGGAGGAAGGCAGCAAGTCACACTGCCATGTGTGTACCTATGCAACAATCTTGCATGTTCTTCACATGTACTCCAAAACCTAAATACAATAAAAAAATAAATAAAATAAAATAAAAAGATGAATGGCAAACACCCATGGTACGTGTCGGTTCTCACGCAGCTAAAGATCAGGAAATAGAGTGGAACATCCTTAACATTTGAAAGAATGTCTTCAGAGACCTGAAGAAATCCCTAGACCTCAGGTCCTCCGGTTCTGATCATGGTAGCTTCCTTCTCTGTGAAACAGAAATAATAAGTACACATTCTTCACATGACTGTTATGAGGACTAACTGATGGATCCAGGAGACCAGAGGAGCTGTGGGAAGGGACAGCAGTTGGGCAATCTGTGAAAATGGGGTTCACTTTGAAACTCTCTCCATTCAGATCCAAGGCCAAGTGGTGGAGTTCCCTTAAAAACAAAACAAAAGAAGCAGGCTGTTCTTTTTGCTTAAAAGAAATTTCTTAACAAAGCATGTTATGTTAGGCTGTTAGTGGTCATTAACCCATTAATCAACTCAACCCCAGTACACTTTTCTTTATTCGTCTTATCTGCACTTACTAAGATAAGTGAAAACTACCTTCTCCACCATTTCTACTATATCGTTCAGTCTTCCTTGTGTTTAACCAGCAAACCACACCTTTGTACTTAATAAAAGATATCGAGGCCAATGTGTTTAACATCAAATTCTCTTTTTCTTTCTGAAGCCTTTCTATACTCTGACACTCCCTCCTTATTCCTAGAGCTGAGGAAAAACAGACCCTTACCAATTTAACAAATTCAGCCATCATTGATGAAGTGCCAGGCACCATGCTCTGGGCACCTTTTATCCATTAAGTCAATCATGTCCCATTCACCTTGCCAAGGCCTCTGTCTTTGTGATCTCTGTACCTGCTGAAGCCACTCCTATCCCGGAAGAAGACCCACTCTATCCTCTCTTTCTCCTTGGTGCCAAGTCCAGAAAATATAGCCTCCATTTGCTGCCTCTTATCTTTAATCAGTGAGTACAACTAACCCTTCATAGCGCTAACTTACTGCCTGATATTTCAGCCTAAAACTCACCTATCATGTTGGTACTATCCCATTTTGCAGATGAAGAAATCAGGGCAAAGAATTTGAGTGATGTGGCCAAGTATGACCACCAGTAATGAAAGAAATAAGGATTTAGATGGTCATTTGGGATCCCACTGTTAACCAGAAGCTCTGCTGCCCTCATATACTAAATGGAATGTTGAGGATTTTTTTCAATTTGTGCACCTCGCTTTGTTTCCACCTTGTTCCCATTACATCAGTAACTTCAACATAGCTTCCTAATGTAAGAGTGAGGAGAGAGTGATCCTAAATATGGTTCTTCAGACACCTACCTTCGCCTTTGTTATATTATGAGTGCTATTTGAACCCTCACAGTCTGGGGAAGTTGGAAGGACTCACTCTGGGACCTGCAGCTGTGACTTTCAGTGGCAGGGCTAAGGAGCAATTCTTAGCCACCCTGAGATGGAAAGAAGGGGTGGGGACCTTGATTGTGAGGGGCAGGAGAGCACACTGTAGGGTGGAAGTGAGCTGCCATCTACCCTTGCTCATGGAAAAGCAAGGAGCATCCATTCAGGTAGGGGAATCTGCTCACGGTCCCGAGAGAATGCCCTGTGGTGTACTGTGAACTGAACACACCAGGAAGGCAATCCCTCCCTGCACATCAAACACAGCTAAAGTTCACATTCCCTAGGAAGGGATGCTCTTTAAGCTGTATTTCCTAACATTTAATTATCTCTAAATCCTTTTGAAAGGATTCGTTGACACCTAAAAGAACTTTGAGAATAAAAACTTATACTAGTCCTTGCTACTCAGGAGACATCTCTGGCTGGAGAAAACATGACACCGGAGAGCAGGGGAGAAAAGTGAGCTTTGTTGAGAATGGTGTCATTACCACCACAAATCCAATATCGAGGAACGTAGTCAACTGCTGTCGTAGGAAAGGATAGAGGTTGCAGCTGGGATCTGTAGTACACGTAGTTCAGGAGTGAAAGCTCTAAAGCCTTAACCAAAACTGTGACTATGTAGCTGCTTTGAGAAATACTCTGGGATATTAATAGCTACATTTAACAGTTGAATTTTGTGTTGTAAATAGAGAAGACAGGGAGTAAAGGAATTTTAGAAGAAACAATAGATCATGGAACTACAAATACAAGGAAACTGCATTCCTTAGGAAGCAAAATTAGCCTATTTTGATTAGTTTAATTTCCAAATGTCTGTAGGGTATTCAGTAGACCATATCCTGTGGAAAGTAAGAATTATAGACTTATAAAGAGGGTGAAAGGTCAGGGATGGAGATGTCAACCCCATAGAGAGGATAATTGAATCATGTGTCTCATTGAAAAATTGTTTAGGTCTCCAGTTCTAGCTGCTATGAGAGTTAAAATTATCCTCCTATTCCACTCCGTGTATTTCATTATTTAGACATCATATATTAGACATAAGGAGGAACGTCTTGAGTGTAAGGGTGATTAAACACTGACACAGATCACCAAAGGAGCTTGCGAAATTATCAACTCTAGAACACTTTAAAAATGGAGGCGACCATCTGTCTTAAACGATTTTGGTGGTAACGTGTCTTGGAAAAGGAGACTGGACAAAATGAGTGTGATTGGGGGATTTTAGGTAAATAATTTTCTGATCATTCTTCTAATCTCATGTATACACATATGTTGTTATTTTTATCATGAACTGTTCTGACTCTATGTCATTTTTCGGATGTTGGTTTATAAATTACTGAAGAGGTGGTCCTTGAAGAAATTGTTATATCCCTTATGCTGTATCTAATACTATTGCTCAATATTCGGGTTTTTTAACGAGAACATTGAATGCTATGTACAATATGCACACTTTCAGGAAGATTTAAAATAATTATGACTCAAAGTATGATAAGGTAGAAACCTAGATTGGAGAGATGAAACCAAAAATTTAAAAAGGAAGGAAAGACTATAATGTTTAGGGGAGGCAAAATTTTACCTCTGCACTTTCAAGAATTTTGTGGTGGACCTGAGAACTAAAGTAACACAAGTCAGATCAACAGAAGAAAAGCATACAAATGTGTGTAATGCAAGTTTTACATAGCACAGAAGTCTTCATAAAGAAATGAACAAAGAAATCCAACAAAAGTATGTTGGGAAAAAAGCAACCAAATTACGTGGGAGACTAGTAATAAAGATTGTCCATGATTCACCCAGCTTCACCTTCTGGTTTTTAATGACAGAAATATTACTTTCCTTCTAGTATAGAGAGGACATCTCTCACATGTGAACATTATCTCCTGCTTTTACAAAACAGAAGGAAAGTCAGCCTGACCTACTTGCCCCTTCCATTTCTCAACTGCTTTTGACTCAACATCGTCAGTTTGCCAGAGTTACATGTTTGGAGGTGCCATATTCTCAAATCTTGCAAATGTTATGAATAAGGAAGAGATAGTGAACAAATATAAAACTAACCCTGAAGTATAAAGAGATAATTTTGATTTGTAACCACAAATCCTTTTATTCAACCCTTCTTTCTTTCACAATTGTTGACCAAGAAACCACGTACATAAGAAACAATGCCAAGTAGAAAGGGGAAGGACATACCGCTTCATGACCTCATCAAAATGAAACTCCTGGGAAAAAGCATCAGTGAAAAATCCAGCTGCGACCAAGAAGCTTGAAGGAAACTTCTACTTTCTTTTTTCTTCCCATACTCTAAAGCTCTTGACTATTCCAGATAGAGAAAACAGACTCCTGTCTGCTTTACCTATCTAGTCAGAGACAGTCATCTTGGAACAGAAAGTGAATAGTAGGTCTGTGCGGAGAGTGAATACTGAGAAAGGGGCAAGAAAGGAGAGCGAGGGACATTGTGTGTGGGTACCGTCCTTTAACATGCCAGGACCCTTCCCACAGTAAAATGCAATTTAATAAAGGTTTGGGTCTCTGACCAATGAGATTAACAGATCCAAGACCTTTAGGAGGAGACAGTAAAGAAGACATGGAAAACAACAGAGGAATTGCCTTCCCAAAAGATGAAAACATAAAAGTCTAGAGCACAGATGCTTAAGCCGGGAGTTCACAGAGGATTTCAGATATTTGAACTGGATTTCCAAGGAAGCGTTTCTTTGATTTCTTTCTTATATGTTAAAGATTATTTATGTGGGGTGAAAACAACAAAATGTAATCATTAATAAAAATTAACCAGGTTCAATTTTATTGTGAAGAAATCATTTTACACCTAACATGGGTCGGGATGGATATAATGGGAATACATTATTGTTGCCGTGCTATGATGTCTAAAACATTTTTGACAGAAATAATCTGTCTTAATTACTATTGATATTATTCTTTGTTTACATCAAGCCTGGGTGACTCAGGGCAATGTCAAGGAAACACAAATACAGTGAATCTTATGCAACCTTTGGTTGATCTGCATTGACAAACATATTGGAACACCAAAGCTTCAATATGGCCTATGGATCAAGGTTCTTGCAAATCAAAACATGAAACTGAAGACCAAAACTACAGCCAGGCGCGGTAGCTCATGCCTGTAATCCCAGCACTTTGGGAAGCTGAGGCGGGCAGATCACAAGGTCAGGAGTTTGAGACCAGCCTGGCCAACATGGTGAAACCCCAACTGTATGAAAAATACAAAAATTAGCTGGGAGCGGTGGTTGGCACCTTTAATCCCAGCTACTCAGGTGGCTGAGGCAGGAGAATCGTTTGAACTTGGGAGGTGGAGTTTGCACTGAGCCAAGATCATGCCATTGCACTCCAGCCTGGGCAACAGGGAAAGATTCCATCTCAAAAAAAAAAAAAAAAAAAGACCAAAACTACAATGCTTCCTCTATACACATATTAGAACATCTAAAAGTTAAAGACTCGCCATCCAAGTCTTGGCAAGAATGTGGAATAACTGAAACTCCCACACATGACTAATAGCAATGTAAAAATGGCATGTGAACTTTGGAAGATAGTTTGGAAGTTTATTAAAAATTGAAAGCATACCAACTCTATGACCCATCCATTCAACTGTTAGGAATTTACTTCAAAAAAATGAAAGCCAGTGTTCATGCAAAGACTTGTACATGAACATTCATAACCTTTTTATTTTTATAATAGCCCTAAACTGGAAACAACCCAAATGTCCATCAGTAATGGATAAACAAATTGTGTTCTTCAAACATACAACAGCAGGGGTCTCCAACCCCTAGGCCATTGACTGGTACCACACAGCAAATACCCAAATCATGAACTGGTCCGCACAAGAGGAGGTGAACAGCAATTGCGCACACTTTACCACCTGAGCTCCGCCTTCTGTCAGATCAGCAGTAGCATTAGATTGTCCTAGGAGCAGGACCCCTGTTGCACATGCAAGGGATCTAGGTTGCACACTCATTATGCGAATCTAATGCCTGATGAAACCACCACCGCCACCCCTCACTCCTGTCTGTGGAAAAATTGTCTTCCACAAAACTGGTCTCTGGTGCCAAAAAGGTTGGAGACCGCTGTACTGTAGAATACTACACAGCAATACCCAGAAATGTCAAGGAAACACATAACAATGAAACACACAGCAATGGGGATGAATTTCAAAATAGCTATGCTGAGTGGAAAAATAGGTCAGGAAACAAAAAGAGTCCACACTGTATGATTTCACTTACATTAAGATCTGGGAAATGCAAGCTAATCTACAGTGACAGGAAGCAGAATAGTGATTGCCTAGGAAGAGGGACTGAAAAAGATAAGAGGAATTACAAGGACACCAGGAAATTTTGCATGTGGTGGATACATCCACTGTCTTAACTGTGGTCGTGGTTGCATGGGTATATACATAACGTCAATTAGCAGATTATGTACTTTTAAAATGTGTCATTTCTTATATGTCCATTATACCTCAATCAAGCTGTTTACACACACACACACACACACACACACACACATACATACTCACATACACACATGTACACACATGCACACAGCTGAGAAAGCCCCTTGAATCTGCTCCTCCTCAAATACGACAGACCATTTGGCTTTTTATTCAATATGACTAAGTTTAAAGAGGCTGGAATGTACCCACAATTTACTTTTCCTGATCACAAAAGCCTAGATTTGAAATGCTGTGCAAGGATGCTTGACAGAGGACCAGTAGTGAAGCCCATGACTGAACAACAGGAAGTTCCATTTGTTTTCAGAAAGAAAGAAGCCCGTTCTCAGCACCATGTGACAGGAAGGAGTTTGTTACTGACTTGGGGTTTGGCTGGTATTTTCAGCTAAAAGAACGAAGTTAAAGTTTTGAGTCAAGTCTCTGAAGTTACTATTTTGGAGACTGCTGAAAATCTTTTTTTTTTTTTTTGTCCCGGTGGCCTCTCTGGAAGGAAAGATTGGAAGTGGAGAAGCAAACTTTTCAATGTGGAGGAAACATTTCTGGAGGCTGGTGTCAAGAGTAACTCAGCCTTTCAATTTCTCAGCAGGCAGAAATCTGCAGAACTTTTCTGAAGGTTACTTCTGCTCAGAAGGCTTTAAAATTGAAAAGCAGAATTGTAATCCTTTTGCTGTTAACACAGATGGTCTCAATGATTCAAGCCTTACCACAATGTCTTCTTTGAGATGAATACAAAAGAAATTATGAGATAGGATTCTGGTGTTCCTTGACAAACCTCCTCCTCATATGACAAAGTAAGCCATGGGAGTTTGATTTCGGTTTGCTTCCGCCTTCCTTTGTGAGTACAGGTTTTCTTCACTGGAAGCCAAAATCTTCGATCAGTTGGCTTTCAAAGATTATGTACACATTTCCAGTTATGCCACAATCACTTAATATACAAACTAAACAATAAGTCTGTTCATTAAAAGTTGTTTTGAGCAGAATTAAAGCTTATTTTGTTTTAGTTGCAGAGTTTGGAGGCATTTCCATTTTACAATTAGTAAGTGATCATTATGAAAATCAGGAATGAAAGTGTTCTGACACTCCCTGGGCTTTTATAAACTGGCTCTGTGGTAGAAATGATCATGGAGTGAAAGGAAATTAAGCTGCAGGAAATATTTGCATATATACTTTTGTGTATTTTTTAGAGGTCTATAGGCTCCGTCGGCTTTTTAGAGACACTTGATTCAAAATAGTTTAAGAGCTGCTGGTCTAAAAGCAACACAGCTTTGTTAGGAAAGTTGATGAGTATAGTGGTACACGTGACTCCCCTGAAATGATGGCTGGATCTTACAATGGAAACTGGCAGTACATGGCACTGGATAAAAAAATCTTAAGCATTAACATCAAAAAAAATTTTATTATACACAATATTTTTAAGCGGAAAATCAGAAAAAATACAGTACTTTGCTGCTACTGTATATTTTAATTTTGTTTTATTTTGAATAACATAGATGGGAAGAAGACCATAAGCTTTTCTTAGCCCAGCCTTGCCAGCAGGCCATCAGATCATGTGAAAGCTGGGAGGCAGACGAAGATTCAGGTGGTATATATTAATGTGATAATTGGAGCTATGGAAAATATGATTAACAGTAACTAACTTTTTTCAGTTTTCTTATGGGTGTTAGATTAAACCATTAAATGCTGAATAAGCATCGGTTATGATGTAGCCATCTTCTAACAATCCTGACACAATGATCATTAAGATAAATAGAAGGGTTATAGATAAACTCTGCAAGAGAATTTTTTTTTTTAAGGAATAAAATTGGTGGTGGCTGCTTCAAAGCCTCCATAGATCAGTGAATACAAAAGCGATAATCAACCTAATAAGGAAGCTATTTCCAGGTGTAAGAAGAATCATTTGATTAATTGCTTCTAGACTGAGAAATCATGTAACGATTTAAAAATAAGAAAACTTATTATGCTTTTTACACACAGTGAATAAGCATGATTAATAAAGTCAAGTGTGAATTATCTACATGACCCAATAATGTGTTTCATAGTAACTCAGCTGAAATTGTCTAATTAGCTTTTCATTTTTCAGAAAAAACTAATTTTTAATTAAGAGTTGAACAGCTAACAGCTTTTTTAAAAAGTTATACTTGATTTGTTTACAAATAAGCTGATGTCATCAAATCAACGACTCTCAACCTTCATGTTACTTGAGCTTCATCCTTTCTTCATGAAATATTTTATTTTCTAGGCATCCCCACAGAACACCATCCTCACTATCCTCTGGTCACCCATTCCGAGACTCCATTTCCGGGTTGTCTCTGCCTCCAAGATCTCTCAATGTCAAGGACTCCAAACTCTCTGCTTGCTCCTTGTCCTTTCCCACGTATGTGCCATCTAAGCCACCTCAATTGGTTCCATGGCTCTTAATGCCCTCAATATGCTGAAGATTCCCAAATCCTTTTCTTCAGCACCAATCTGTCTCCTAAACCAGGTTCACCCTACAACTGCCTTTTAGATATTTCCATTTAGATGACCATTAGGCATCCACAATTTAACATGGCCAAATAGAATTATTGCTTTCCTCCCCAGCCCTCACACCTACCTAACAAAAAACATGCTTTTTTCAAAGTCTTCTTCATCACAGAAACTGGTCCTATAGCATCCTCCCAGTTGCTTCGGCCAAAAAAATGTACATGCCAAAAATTGGTTCCTCTATTTGTTTACAGCAGAATTTCACAGAAAGGCCCATCCTTCTGTGTTCAAAATCTGTGTATACTGCATCTCCCATGGTAACCCAAGCCATTATATTCTCTTCTCTGAACAACTGAAACAGTCTCTAACTGTCTCCCTGGCTTTCTCTGCCCACCTGCAAACTCATTCCATCTACCACTTCACCATGCATGATTTTCTACTAAGAGTAGAATTAGGCCTGGCGCGGTGTCTCACGCCTATAACCCCAGCACTTTGGGAGGCTGAGGTGGGAAGATGGCTTGAGGTCAAGAGTTTGAGATCAGCCTGGCCAACATGGCGAAACCTCGTTTCTACTAAAAATACAAAAATTAGCCAGCCATGGTGGTGCACACCTGTAATCCCAGATACAGATATTCAGGAGGCTGAGGCACGAGAATCACTTGAACCTGGGAGGCAGAGGTTGCAGTGAGCGGAGATGGTGCCACTGCCCTCCAGTCTGGGTGACAGAGTGAGACTCTGTCTAAAAAAAAGTACAAATTAAATATTAAATTCAACTCTTCACCATTATTTAAAGCCTTGCTATTTGAAGTATGGTAGGAGGACCAGGAACATGGGCTTCACCTGGAAGCTTGTTAGTAATATAGAATCTCAGGCACAATGAACCAAAAATTGTGTTTTAGTAGGATCCCCCAGGTGACTCACATGTGCATTAAAGTGTAAAAAGTGCTGGTTTAAAAGGCCCTACAAGATCTGGGTCCTGACTTCCTCTTCAGACTTGTTCTCGACTCTTTTCTCTCACCAAAATCAGCCACAATGACCTCCCATCTTTTGGTCGCACACAGTAAGTGCATTCTTCTTAGAAGATTTTTCCTTACTCATCCTTCTACTTGGAGTTCTTTTCTCTCAAATCTTAGCATGACTGAATCCATGTGTCATTCAGGTCTCAGTTCACTTAATACTGCACAGAGAGCTACTTCCAGGCCACTCACGCGAGAGTGCCTTCACCCAAGTCATTGGATCACACTACGTATCTTTTCTCTGTGCTTAAAAAGTATTCAGGCATTTCTCATTTGTTTGTCTTTATGAGTTTTATTATCACCCCTCACAAGGTTATAAACACCTTGAAGATATGGGCTTTGTTTATCTCATTCATTCCTAATCCACAACACCCAGAACAGTTCCTGACACAAAGCAGATACTTAATAAAATAAAATTATAAGTAACAGAAGTCTTGGTTTTGTAGTCTATGAAAAATAGATATATGTATTGCATTAGTTAAAGGAAACAATGTGAATATCTGTTTATTTCTAAACTCCTAACATGGCAAAATTATTCTCTAAATCTAATATAGAACTAGCAGATATTTTATCTCTAGATGTGTTTTGACAAGCTTGCACTATTTGTTTGTAAACTGATTCCAAATATAGGAAGATTTTACTTACAGATCCCAGTTTTAGGCATCTTTAAAAATCTCAAACATCTGGCAACACTAGGTCTGCCTTTCCTCAGAGCCACAACAAGGAGAAATTGAGTAGCTGCCTACAGGTCTCTACCATTCACACCATGTGTTCAGACTACACGTAAGCTAACTTTTGCTCATTAATGAAACCTGACTATTAAGTTTTTAACCCTGATCCCAGTCAAAGTAATCTTTTCATTTGTAGCTCAAAAGAAAAAGAAATCTTGTTTTAAAAATCACATCCTCATATATAAAACTTGTATACACAATATCAAAGACATGGAATCAACCTCAATGCCCATCAGTGATAGACTGGATAAAGAAAATGTGGTACATGTACACCATGGAATACTATGCAGCCACATAAAAGAATGAGTTCATGTCCTTTGCAGGGACATGAATGGAGCTGTAGCCATTATCCTTAGCAAACTAATGCAGGAACAGAAAACCAAATACCCCATGTTGTCATTTATAAGTGGGAGGTAAATTATGAGAACACATGGACACATAGAGGAGAACAACAGATACTGGGGCCTGTTGGAGAGTGAAGGGTGAGAAGAGGGAGAGGATCACGTAAAGTAACTATTGGGTACTAGGCTTAATACGGGGGTGATGAAATAATCTGTACAACAAACCCCAGGCACACAAATTAATCTATGTAACAAACCTACACATGTATCCCTGAACTTAAAAGTTAAAAAAAAACCATTTTGTACAGTTATATTCAACCAGTGTTTCATGAAACTTTTTTTAAAATATTACTACATGGCTACCATGCCTAACATTAAATCCTCCTTGATATTTCTGCTAAAGAATGGTATATTCTTAAACAATGAGCATTTATTTCTTTAGGAAAAAAATAGATCCAGTCTTACTCTTTAGTGACTGAAGTAAGTCACTTAACTATAAATCGAATTTATTCACTTTTTAAGCCTTTTCTAAATTGTGTTTGCAACAGGGCATAAACATGGTGCTAGATTTAATCTCAAAAACACCTGACAACTCAGCACGTCTACCTTTAGGACTGGAAAACACCAGTGCTGCTTTCTACATTATGCTCCTCTTTATCTTTTATCTGCCAACATCTATATATTATCTTTTATTAAATTTTTGCCTGTTGAGGAAACATTTCTTTTTCTTTCTATTATCAAATATTAACATATCTAAGGCTATATTTTAATCCCACTTAAATATTCCTTAACAGTTGTCTATAAAATATTTCAGAATGTCACATATTGCCTAATTGATATACCACTGAGTCTCCCTGGAGAAGGGAGTGTTGTAAAATAGCTTACCAAAGGTTCCCTCAATAAATCAGAGTTCCTGTTGTTTTGAAACACACTGGGAAGAGCTAAAGCTGTAGTTTTGATTAACTTAGATAAGTCCAAAATGTTTCTCAGTTTTGAATGTTTCCATCAATCAGTAATTCAGCTCCAGAGTTGCCATAGAAGGTTACGAGAAAAAAATCCTTCTGCTTTTCCAATATCAAATAGAGAGCTGTTCTGGAAGGTTATATTTTTGCGACCCTGTTTCTAATGCATTTCACCTTAAGAATAATATTGCTCATGTCCAGTGATCAGGCTCACGGAGGAAATTTGGACCATTCTGTGGGTCATCCCCAGATCTCTGCAGGCTTCTGACAGATATATGATGTAGTGGGTACCACTGACATTGTTTGCTAGGGTATTAGTAGGACATGGTCTATTGAATACCCAACAGACATTTGGAAATTAATCAAAATAGGCTAATTTCACTTCGTAAGCAATGCATTTTTTTTTAATTTGTAGTTCCATGATCTACCTTTTCTTCTAAATTTCTTTTACTCCCTCTCTTCTCTGTTTACAACACAAAATTCAACAAACTGCTAACTCTAGCTATTAATATCCCATAGTATTTCTCAAAGCAGCTTCACAGTTGTAGTTTCAATTAAGGCTCTAGAGGTTTCATTCCTGAGCTACCTGTACTACAGATCCCAGTTAAAATCTCTATCCTTTCCCACAACACTGGTTGACCACCTTCCTCAACATTGAATTTGGGGTGATAATGACAACATTTTGAAAAAAGCTCATTTTTTCCCCTAACCTCCAGCTAAACAGAAGAAATGTGAACATTACTCCTCTTTAGAGTTTTTTTATTAAGAATATTTTTAAAGGATTCTTTATGATTTAATGGGACACAATGAAAAGATACTTTGACAAAGGCAAATATCTGAAATTGAGGCAAAAGATTTTAGATGTTGCTTATGTAATCATTATTCCATCATCAAAAGGCCAGTATTTAACATATCTTGATCTCATCATTAAGCAAGCGTAAGAAAGCAAAAAAAAAAAAAGAAAAGAAAAAAAAAAAGAAAACTGTGTAAGTGAAAGAGATTACATCTTATAATAATACATCTATGAAATTCTGACCAGGATGAAAATACGAGTGTGAAGAGAGTAATCATTTGCTTATTAATTCAAGGAACAATTTTCCATTCTTCAAGTATTATGAAAATAAGAGACTTGGACTCTGCTTTTAACCATGCAGGTTTTTCAAATGTAGGTATAGTAATTTCATTATTACCTCTGGTGAACATTTTGATGAAAACAAAATTTTCTGTCTTCTTTTACATACCTTGCCCTTAAAAAAAAATGCTTAATGTTAACTAGTGGACAGTTTAACTACCTGAAGCTTTTCATTCAGCTTCGTTTTCTCAGCAACTATGGTGGAAACTGACGAGTCAGGTGAAAGGTTGTGTAAGTATGTAGGCAGGGGCAAAAATACCTAGTTATCCCCAAATACGAACAAGCACATAGGTAGAATATTTCTACCAAGCTAAAGAGAATAAAGGAATCATACTGAGCAGAGCTACCTTATTCAAGGACCTCATTATCTCAAGGCACCCCAATTGAATAAGTGTACCATTATTCCCTTCATTATGTGCAAACAGCAGACATAGAGCCCAAAGAGAGACGATTCCAGTGAATCACACTGTAATTATAAATGCCACATTAAAAAATGGAACAAAAGCAACAGAAGGACACTGTAACGTCAACGGTTAAGGGGGGCAAACACAGAAACATTCTCAAAGGCCACAACAAATTACATGATCCAGTTCTTTGTTACAGGCAAATTATTCGGCAATAAGAGAGACACTGAACACAACTTATCAGTGGTAAAATAACTTGCACACATTCTCCTACTACTGAAATATTCCTGTTACACAACTGCATTTGTATATACAAGCAAGAATTTGGATGTACTAAGTAATTAGTATAACTCTCTAATTTTTTTTTTTTTTTTTTACTTCTGTACTTATTCTATTTGGGCAAGATTCTTTGTCAGGTGTGGCAACAGCAGCATAAAAAATAAGGTTAGATTTAGGAGTGAAGAACACTGCATGAGAAAAGCTAATTGTTTATTTTATTGTACTTTAATTATTTGACCATTTGTGCACAAAATTAAGTAATACTTGCGTCATCCCTATTTTGTACTCATCTATGACCTTCTTTTATTATTTATTCCTTTTTTAACTTATTTACTACACAAATTTATTAACTCTTGTGAATATATCTTACAAACCCTAGGTCTAGACCATTCACAGTAACTTACATTTACCCATGAGTTTCTTCTCTGCATCCCAAACCAGAGAAATCCCTCCTCTCAATTGTGAGTGTATCGCCCTCTTTCTTCTAGCCCAAATCCGTGCATATCATTAACAATCAGGTATTCTGAGTTTTGGTTATTTTCAGATTTATACAGTTAATGCTACATGTAATCTCCTGTGACTTACTTTTGTCACCAAATATTATCTTGCTAAGATTAAGCTGCATTGTTCCTTATTGTTGTGATTTAGTCATTTTGACTGCTGTGTAATACACCATTGTGTGCATTCATCCATTCTTTGACTGGGGACACTATTGCACAGAATGCTGTTTTGAGCATTCTGATTGACATAGACCTACCTCTAAAATTTGAGCGCTCCAGAGCAAGAGGACAAATGGAGGCTCACACATGGTTATCTCACACTAAATGTTGTAAATCCAGCTCCTCCCACTGCCCCAGCCTTCCTTATATCCAGGGACCCACAACCTGTTCTCCAGGAATTCTCCAACCTATAGGCAAGGGAGCCATACCGTCCCTTGGGCCACCATGCCTCTGTGACCTGAGTAGGCAGAATCAGCAGAAGCTAGACCTGACCCTGACACTTTTGAGAGAAGATTGGACCTACCTGAACCCAAGTTCAAACTAAGTCAAGCTTTCCTGGAAGCCAAGGCAGGCAAACTTTTTCCTTAGCTCCTTGCTTTTCTGACCTGAAATTTTCAGATAGTCCTAAGCACCTCTCAGAACTGCCTGAAGAGAGGCAGTTTGCATTTTCTGGGGAATCTGATTGCCTGGCTCTTGATGCTGGGGCTTCTGGGTGGGAGCCGTTCTTTCTTTGATATCCCAGGGCCGTGGCTGCGCCCTGCTGCCATAGAAACACACACCCGCTCTCTCACACTGATACAGGTATCCTTTGACTTGGGATGCTGCCAGGTAAGTTCCTTGCCTATAATTCTCATTAGCACCATTTTCCAATTTTCAAGAAAATTTCTCATATTACCAAAAAGAAAGAAAAAAAAAGCTTGACTTAGGCTCAACTTGGGATCAGACAGGTCTGTTCTTTTCCCAGGAGTATGAGGATCTGGTCTAGCTTCTGCTTATTCTGCCCACTCAGGTCCCGGAAGCATGGTGACCTAGGGGACTGGATGGCCCTTTGCATTTCCATGTTTGTGATTTGCAGCTTCCTCCAATGGGTGGAGCCCAGAGAGGGGTCCCACCTGCATTGGTCTAAGAGCAATACTGCTGGTGCACATAGAGAAGAATTTCTCCCAGGTGGGATGCCTGCATTAGTTGTCTATGGCTGCTGTAACCAATGACCACAAACTGGGTGACTCAAAACAAAATAGAAATTTATCTTCTCCCACTTCTGAAGGTCAGATGTCTGAAATCCAGGTATTGGCACTCCATATCTCTCTTCTAGCTTCTGGCAATTACCAACAATCTTCAGTATTATTTGTTGCTATGGTTTCCATAACAAATTACCACTGTCTGGGTGACTTAAACAACTGATTTTTTTTTCCACAATTCTGGAGACCAGAAGTCAAAGGTCAAGATTTTGGGTGGATTGCTTCCTTCAGAGGCCTCTCTCTTTGGCTTGCAGATGGCTGCCGTCTTGCTATGTCCTCATATCATCAGCCCCCTGCACGCACATGTCCTTGTTATCTCTAGGACGTAATGTCCTCTTCTTATAAGGACATTGCAGAGGGAGCCTACATTGTTACAAGCACTTTGGAAAACACTTTATCTCATAAAGTTGCGTAGTTATATATTTTCCTGCTCAGCAATTCAATTTTAAATATATTGTTTAGTTTTAGTTGCCTTTCACTTTATAAAAAGGTTATTATAGGGGTTAAGTTTTGGCCCTGTCACATTAGATTGGAGCTCACCTTCCTGGCCTCATATGGACTTAATGAACTCTTTAAAGATCGTATCTTCAAAGACAATCACATTCAGAGGTACTAGGGGTGGGGCTTCAACATATGAATTTCAAGGGTGGGGGACACAAATCAATCCAAAACATAGGGCATGCCTTGTCTTAAAGACACATCCTTCCAATTTCTGCCTCCAGCTTCACAGCCCCTCTTCTAGGTATCCTCTTCTCTTCTAAGACGCTTGTCCTTGGATTTAGGGTCTACCCAATTCCAAAAACATCTCATCTTGTGACCCTTAACTAATTTATAGCTGCAAAGACCCTTTTTCCAAATTAGGTCATGTTTTTAGGTCTCCGGTGGATATATCTTTTGGATGCCAAAATTTAACCCCTATAATAATCTTTCTATAAAGTGAAAGCAACTAAAACTAAACAGTATCTTTAAAATTGAATTTCTGAGCAGGAAAATATATAAATACTCAACTTTATGAGACAAAGTGTTTTCCAAAGTGCATGTAACAATTTAGACTCCCACAGCAACATTTAAAAAGAAATTCCATTGATTTACATCCATTACTCACCAAGCTTTGTCCTCACTGAGTATTTTTGCCAATCAAATGAAGGTTAATGGCATTTTATTGTTGCCTTCATTTGCATTTCTCTGGTTCCTTCTGAGGTGATTGCTTTTGAAGAGTTTTTCTTTCATCGTAGTTAGTATTCGGTATTGCAAACCATCATTTGTGATGAGATCTTGCCAAGATTTTTTTGAGTCATTAGTGACAAGTTTTATATTAAGTCTAAACTTGAAATGGAAATTCTACATCATCAGAAATTGAAATATTCTTAATATCTGTCAAATGCCACCTTGTGTGATGCTAGACAAGTCATCCACTCTTGAGAACTATTTCACTTAAGAAGAAATAGGCAGGGAAAAAGAGGTGGCAGAAATGTACTAGTTATTCTTTGTATGGTGCATCTAAAACTCAGGGTTTTCCTATTAAAGAGTAAATTTCAACATCTCTAGCCAATGTTTGACACATGGATCAGTATAAGAGCTTGCTCTCAGCCCAATAAGTCCTGAAGACAAGAATCATCTGACCACATGTCATTGTTATATTCTAGCTTAGAGCATATGCCACATATCTGCTTTTGATCACTAACAGCATCTTCTGCATACTAAAGTTAGAAATTAAAAAAAAAGGAAGAAGAATCAGAAACGCACAATAGGACCAATCAGTGGTTGCTCATTCATCATGCTGCCTTCAACTGTGTTGCCTAAAGGAGGTTCAGACATTGCAAATATGTGCGGGGCCACCTGCTGAAATGGCTATTTCCTGTCACTCTCCAAACGTTTATTAGGGATATAACCAGGCTATCTGGATGACTCAACATGCAACTCCTAGGAAATGAAGAGGCTCTTAATGACACAATATCATAGTTGTTGAAATTATAGCAATATTCATTTACTGACTCTATATGAAGCAGTAAAACTTTTTGATTTTCAATTGAGACAATCAGCTGATCTTGCACATAACATGGTGTGAATCTTGAGAACAGAAAGCTTCAGTTGAAGGTCCTAATAGAGCAATAATTTTATTGTTGGAGGGTCTATGAAAGCGAGGTGATGGATATATAAGAGAACTATCAACCCTAAAGCATAATTTATATATTTGATATTGTCATTATTAGCCACTTCAGTTAGGACTGGTTTGCTAGCCCCAAAGAAATCAATAGTCACATGAAAGTAAGAAAGACAACAATACCATTGGCACTTTCCAGGGCCTTCTAATCCTGAGCAAAAGTTAAGTCCAAAAAAGAAAACCAAATACAGCAGCAGTGAGCATAGAAAATAAGTCCCTCAATATTTCCTCTTAAATCTCAGTAAAAATGATATGAAATATAGAAATAATGAAATATTAAAGTGCTTCACATCCAACACGCACCTACTGCAAGCAAGGAACTATCGAAGCTGCTTTGATATGTATAAAAAAGCATAAAGACATAATCCCTGCCTTCAAAAATCTTAAAACCCAATGGAAATAAAATCATAGAGAAAATAAAGCTTTCAGTACTAGCTTCAGAAGAGAATCTGCCATCATTAATAAACTGCATGAAAGAAGGCTAGAAATAAAGATGACTTCAACTTGCCTAAAGAAATTTCTATTGTGGATAGAGCTTTAAGTTGCCTGGACCTATCATAGCTATATAATAAAATAGAAGTCTTCATTAACAGATGGGAAGGTCTGCTTAGATATCTGAATGATCTTTAATTGAATAAAGTAATTCCTCTGGTAACCAACAGGCACTCAAACGCAAAACAAAACAAAACTCACTTCTTCAGAATGTTCCCTTGCATTCGGAGAACAAAACATGATACCCTTCAAAATACAAATGATCTCCTTACTGTTCCCCAGGAGGACATGTCAGTCCTCCTCATCCTCTTACTTAGGACACATTTTCCTGTGTTGAGCCTCAAATGGGATGGCTGCACATTCCTCGGGGCTACTGGAGTCTACTTCCAGCAGCAAGTCCCAGAAGTGTACCCACTCTTGAGCGCCCAAGCCAGAGTGTGGCCATCCTTCCCCATGCCACTGCCTCCTCAGCTGACATTCTGCTATGAGCATACTTGCTTCCTAAGCAGAAAGATAAGAATGCTTTGTGTGTAGCATTTCGTCACCAGGCATTAACAAGATCTGACATCTGGAGTGGAATGCATCCTAAAAGGTAGCCTAGAATCAGACTGTAGCTTCTGGATGAAAACATTCTAGCTCAAATCTCAGCTCTCTGAGATGCTGGGAAATCATTCAACCTTGCTACACTCACTCTCCTCATCTGGAGAATTGGGTAATAAGACTACCTCATATTATTGTTGTGGAGATGGGTTTAATGTGTGTTATTGGGCAAAGCATTTATTAAATAATGGCCATTATTATTAGTATGGTGTAATATAGTCATGTAATCTTACATTCACCATGTGATTTAGAGTCAGTTGAAATTATAAATGCAGGATTAGACTACAATGTTATGTGATCCTATTAGCTCATGTGGTAAACAAAGAAATACACAAGGGAACAGGTAAGAAAACAAGCAAACCAGCACCACATAAGACATATAATAAAACCAACATGTATTCTTAATCATAAGAGAAAGCATATAAAGCGAGAGTACTAGAAAAGTACTAGAATAGAATCAAACTCTCATCTTAGAAATGATATTTTTGGAACATTATTATAATCTAATAAGTGGTACCCTAATTGTCCAAAAACAAGTTAGCAGTTAAAATCTTTTGATAGTATTGGGCCTGTGGGATTCAAGCATGAGTTAAATTTTGACTGGATTTTTCCTTGGGGCAATTTCCAACTCTGAGAGCATGGGATTCATTTATAGGTTTGGATTTAATTTGGACCTGCAACATCATCCTTTTCATCAAATGACTGAGGGTGCTGAAGTGAGTTTTACTTTCTCTTCCTTCCTCAGTTTCTCCTGGTGGTAAATGAATACCTACCCAAATAGACGCTTCAGCCAAAAATCATGATTGTAAGACCTTTCAACTCTACCCTCAGATTACGTCCTATATCCACCTGCTTTTCTCCCTCCTGCTGCCATTGTCCTGGTCCAATCCACCAAAATCTCCCACCAGAGTGCTCTAAGCAGTCACCATGGTTTCATGGTGACTTACCTCTCTCCAGTCTACTGGAGCAGCCTAAGGAACAATGTCCATGTTGTTCCATTGTTTGTGTAACTCCGCAGCATGCCTCTGTCTCTCTCTCTGCCACGTCAACCAACCCAGCTTGCAACTCTTCAGCCACACTGACTTTCTCTTATTCCTTCAATTTTTCTGGTGCTTTCCAGCCCCAGGACCTCTGCAGGTATTCTTCTGTTTGCTAGGAATGTTCTTTAATCTACTCTAGACAATGCTTAGTTCTCAGTTACATACTATGTGCATGTCTGTGTGTGTATGTGCATATTCATTCATGAGAGAGAACATGGTGGTCTGTAAGAAATGGAGAGAATTGAATTAATCAGGGAAAATCTGGCTTTGCTCATAAATGGATCCATAGCCTCACATGCAGTCACCAGAGCCTGATTCTTACCTCCTCTGCTCCTGCTGTCTTTTCTATAGCCATCAGTCCCAAGAAGTAACTATAGTAAGAAGGTTGCTAGCCTTACGTGATTTCCTCTTAGCAACTCTAGCAAAAGGAGGAGGAGCTTTTCATACTTAGCCACTCAAGCAGAAGGCCAGAATGACTTCTAATGAGACCTGAGAGCCAAGGCTCCAGGGACAGAATGTCTTAATCTCTTACTGTGGCTAGGGAGTTGCAAGACTCATTCACCAGCCCAGGGCCATTTGCAGAGGAGCCATGGGTAGAATCAGCTACACACCACTTGGCTGAGAATGGTGGAGAGATGAACATTACCAGCAGAGACAAGGGTGGATACTAACCAAACACAGTGAATAAAGTAATACAAGTTTGTTCTATTACACAAAACCAAGTGAACCAGAGTGTTCTCACACATTTCAGTTCTGCTTTATACTAATGGAAAGGGCCTACTCTCAGCCAAAAGTATGCAGAGTTGAAATTTGATCTTTGCCTTTATTCTGCCTGCTTGGGGGCCATTTGCCATCTTTGATATCGAGAATATTCCTGCTCATATACTGTCAGCCTCTCTTCCCTTGGAGCGTACTATGTTTTTGTTCACCAGACTGTCCAGCAGAGCTTTCACGGTGATAGTCTATGTCAGTGCTGTCTAGTACTGTAGGTACTAGCCAAGTGCAGCTATGGAACCCTTAAAATGCAGCTAGTGACCAGGAAGAACTGAATTTCTGCACATTTATTTAGTTTTAATTGGCATTTAAATTTAAATAGCCTTCGTGGTCAGGGGCTACCACACTGGCCAGCACAGCTCTAGATCTTTCCTGCCATTCATCCTCACATCAAAACTTTTCATACCAAATGACTCTGCCAAATCAATTCATCGTAATGAGTGAAAACGACTTCATTTATTAATACTTTCAATTTAATTGCTTAATTACTATCAGGAAATTTCAAAGCCTTAAGGAAAAGAGTGACAAATGCTGACATTTGGGACATTTTTCTCTGATACAAAAGCCTACTTGGTACCTCTCAAATAAAAGCAAATGTTTTGTTGCCTAAAAATTATGTCCCCAAAGTAATCACTGAGCAATTGGCATGTAGGTTTGTGAGGTGCAAAGACATCTAATAATTTGTTGTCACCCTTGGATAGTAAGCTATTTAGATTTTACAAACTCTTGTTGCTTTAGAGGTAAATTTTAGCCTTTGTAACCCCAATTTCTACTTGCCTAAGAGAGAGCAAGGGAGAGCATGCAAGCTAGAGAAACAATTTAGAGAAATTTGCAAGGTACCTTTTAAGAGATGAATGAGCACGACATTAAAGTTAGTATGCATAATTTGAAAATAATTTGAGGAATTTGCATTGCTTTGACAAATTGAAATCTGCCCCTCTCCAAGAAGTTCCAGGGAGACCAGATGGTAGTGCAGTGTATTGGAGGGGTCCAAAATTGCTTTTGTGTTAATTGATGTAGTATGCTAAGAAAGGTCTCTGGGGGAAAGTATCCCCAGGTAGTTGATTGCTTTGGATTTCCAGCAGAGAGGAACTGTGTCTTATGAGAAAGGAAACATAAGTTATTGAGAACTAATGCCTTAGATTGGACTGGCTAATTTTATCACTGGAAATTCAGGAAAATATTTCAAAAATATCAAAAAGATATTTCTCAGACAGGAATAGGAATTGGTAAAGAACTGAAGTAAATTAGCAGCATGCAGACCCAGTTTGACTTCCCTTTGGTGTGTGGAAGATCCTTTAATGTTATCAAGTGTGTATAAAGTGTGACGGGGTTCAAGGGCTTCGCTTTTTAATTTTAAAGTGCTGACCCTAATCAGCGGAGCGAGGAAAGGTAGTTGATTGGGATGGAGCCTGACATTGTAAAAGCTTAGCATCTCTTCTAAAAGCATTTGCTATTTAATTGAAACATTCACACCTGCTAAATAGTAGTTGTTTAAAATGACACATCGAAAAAGAGATCAACTGTTTTGGGGGTTTCCAAAGAGGAAAATTCCTACACTGCACAAGCAACTTGGCAGTTTCACCTAAGGGAAGTTAGGGTTTTGCTTAGTCTTAGGGGGAGGAGTACTCATTCTTCATCCCTGCTTTTTGTGCAAACCTTTGCAAAAGGAAGGGAGGAAGGGAGAAGGGAAGGAAAAAAGGAAGGTGGGCAGGGAGTCAGGTAGGGGCTAGGAGTGTGGGTGTAAATCAAGTGCTGAAACAGAAAAGGGGATGAGGAGACTTTTTTTATGAGATCTCATTTCTCCTAAATTTACAGTCAATGGTTTTACTCTTATTCGTTTAGTTTTCATTCGACTTCTTTTTTCCATAAAGTTGGATAGAAATACTTATTGCTGAAAAGGAAATAAGAGGCTTTTTTCATAATAGCCAATGAAGAGGGCTTTTTTCCACATCACTCTATAAGCTTTTTAATACAATTGCTTAATATACTGCCTAAAATATATTGCAGTTTTTTGCATTTCTCTTTTTGCCTTTTTCACCTAGTGTTCTTACCATTAAGAGAACAGTTGTCTGACCTTTTTCGAGGAGGTTAATAAAGAATGCACAGCCTCATGAGCCTGATTCAATTTCCTTTATGTGAACTTGCTGCATAAGTGACCATTATGATATTTGTCTGCTACTACGCACTTCCTTCCACGGTTCCCAGCCTTTTATATGAATGCCCACATATGTTGTGTATTTGGCCACATCAGGTGAGAAAAAGCAAAATAGATTTTCCTGAGCATTCGATCCAATTTCCACACAACGGACTCTCTAATGTGGATTTGAAATGTGTCTGGTCATATATTATTTAAGTGCATTGTATTGTGTGTTTTAAAAATTTCTATCACATATTCAATTTTAATAAATGTATGAGGAGCTGCAATATTTGAGCTCTATATTTAAGAAATTCAACACTTTCAACAGATTCTTCAGACTTCAAAGAATTTAATATTAGTATCATAAAAGGTCTTTTGAAGAATAATACTGGAACATAAGAAAAATGACTGCCTGAGTGTACCCTATCATTTAGAAAGTGTTTTATTGCTTTAATTTCCTGTCTTCGTAAAGTAACAAGCAGCATAATAGAAGATATATTGTTACAGAGTTTGCAATTTATTAGAAGGCTTGAGCAAGTTGAACACTTTATGTGAAGTGGAAAAGAAAACCTCTATTTAGCTGAAAAATGGAGACGAACCACATCAATGTTACAGCAGCTTTAAATGTAGTCCTATCTTTGACTGATAAGTTGTCTTTACATGCCCTGTATGTTTGCATGAAATAAATCCATGGGTACAATCCTCATTTTATGCTAGCTGTGTGTCATTAGGTTCCTAGAAACCTAATGTTATTTCATTTGTGAGGCGTGTATAAGATGACTGCTGCTATTTGGATTCCATAGCACAAAGGTGCTATTAAAGCAGAAATGACCCATAACATACATTTTCATTCATTTATTACATTTTTTGCATGCGTGACTGAATTTTAATCCCGGGCTTTGTCAACCTAGTATAGTTACATCAAGCTTTTTCACATAGTTTCATGTACCTCAGTTCGCTGTCTTTTACACAGTGGCATAAAAGCATTAAAAAGGAAGACATTTATCCCACTGAAGCACAGAGACAATTCATTTCTGCATCAAAAATTGTAGAAATGAGTGATGTGACACCATGACTAACCTGTAAAAACAAGTTGTAAAATTACCTCATAAATAACTTCAGAGAAAGAGGGAGCAGGATATTTAACAAGTTTTGGGATTTGTGGGGTGTGTGTGTGTGGTTTTTCTTTAACAACTCAGTAGGTAGTCAGATGTGCAGACATCAAGCCACCCTCTGAAATGGAAGCTACCTGTTTATCAGGGCAGAACAAGCAGCATAAGAATCACAGGTGCTCCTCAATCCCACCACTGTTCTTCCACCAAAAGATTGCAAAACATCTGTTCCTAACAGATTGTTTGGTTTTTCTACAAAATAAATCAAAATGAGAAATATTGCCACATGGAAAGCCATTTGAAAAGACCCAAAGATCAACTGACCTCAAGTTTGTTAGTACCAATGATTTTAGCCAAATTAGGTTTCGCGAGTCAGAGATTTATCCTTGTCACTCTTGATGATATTTCGGATGCATGCTAAGGAACATGTTTTGCCATGTTAATTACCTAAATTTGTTGACTGATGGACTTAAATTAGTGCACCTAAGCGGTATAGCTGCAGTACTCATAAGCGAACGTAGGAGAGCCCTGACGTTTCTGGTTTTCTCTGTTATCTATGTTTATATTTGGAAGAATAATGATTTCCAAGCTTTATTGCTAACTGAAGCACAAGAGATATCCTCTGGGCTTGCCATAGACAATCCTCAGGCACATTAGAGGAGTCAACTGGAGTTAGTTCAAAGTGAATTGCTTTATTTTAATCGTGGTGTCTTTACCAGCTCCGTCAATATGCTGTCACGGCATGTTGGCAGGCTTGTTTTGCTCCCGTTCCTTTCTTCTTTTTTCCTTTCTTTCTCCTCTTTAAATGATATCCAGGTCACTTTATGTTAAGGCATATTTTTTAGTCCATTCAAGGTTTATGGATAGAACAGCACTTCAAAATGACTTGTCTTGTTTTACACAATATGAAGTCTTGTTTGGTAACTCTTTTCACTCCTAATTCTTGGCTAAAATCTGTGGACAATTCTTTATTTTTTTAAACAACCACAGGAGTACTTCGTGTGAGGCATTGACGACGCTAAGAGTTATAATGAGTGTGAACTTTAAAATGCAAATAAATAAAATACTGCACCCAGAGCTCCTAGAGATGAGATATTTACCTCGTCCTCACTCATTCACAAACAGGAAGCGGAGGTATAGAGAGCCCAGAAATCTAATGGTTATTCAGTTCACCAACTAAAAGACATATTTCATCATTTGGAACTCACTTTAAATTCTGTGTAAAATCACTCCAGAAATTTCTTGGGGAGTGTGGCATTTTGCTATCAGGTCCCATACATAATGTATCTATTTTTTTTTCTTACAGGATTATTTTCTCATTTACTTAGTCCTTGTTGTGAAAGTTAATGATAAGTGTGGCCTTTGTGCCTAAGGAAAAACATATTTTTTCTCAGGGATCTCGTGTTGCTTTGCTCCATTCCTGCTGTACAGAGGAGACGTGTGCCCCCAGAGTCCCAGCCTCCCAGTGCCAGCAGCCTCTGTGTCGTAGTTTCATTCATCATTTCAGAGACGAGGGTCCCCTCACCCAACACTGGAAAGCTCTATAATTACTTTCACTTCTTGGTTAGCATAGGTCATGGAACTAGTGTTAATAATCATCTTTCCCTCTGGACTTCTCTGTATTTATATATCTCTGATCCCATAACCATTGGGACCATAGAGGTGTATTTTATCTTCATTTCAGTCCTCTTGGTATTGTTTTAGCCCAAGGGGGGAAATCAAATGAAGTACAGAACATGGTAAGCTCACACAACTCTGAGGTCATTAACACCTAATTAGAAACAGCTTAGAGATTGAAATGATTCTTTGGTTAAGATGTGTGTGTGTGTGTGTGTGTGTGTGTAAGAGAGATTGAGAAAGAGTGAGAGACAGAGAGAGAGAAAGGAGTGATCAGACATATTTAACTTCTTCAGTGCCAGTGTGGTCTTTATCACCAATGGATGGCTGGGCAATACATCATTGTGTTTTTTCAAACCTTAGTAGAGGTATTTGTATGTGAGTGTTTTCCTTTTCTCTCTCCCTTTTTATGTGATAGGATAAGCAGTCTGTTAAACCACTGAATAGCAAGAAGAGACGACTTTCCAAAAGCCTAACATACTAATTGATTTTTTCTTAACTGAAAGTCATAATATTATTTCAGCTGAAGCCTAGACAACCTAAAGATAAAGTTTTCTAAATACTATGTGATGAGAAAAACATTACTTGGTTGAATAAACAGATACAACACTATTGTGATACCAATCTGAGGGATGTGAAATGCTATTTTGTAAGGATAAGAAAATGCTTATATCTAAAAATATGACAGCCACATATTTGTAGTACCTTTTTAATAGGTCTTAAGTTTCTCTATATGGCAACTTTTTGTTTTTCTGTGACGGAGTCTTGCTCTGTTGCCCAGACTGGAGTGCAGTGGTGAGATCTGAGTTCACTGCAACTTCCACCTCCCAGGTTCAAGCAATTCTCCTCCCTCAGCCTCCCGAGTAGCTGGAACTACAGGTGCACGCCACCATGCCTGGCTAAGTTTTTGTATTTTAATAGAGATGGGGTTTCACCGTGTTGCCCAGGCTGGTCGAGAACTCCTGAGCTCAGGCAATCCGCCTGCCTCGGCCTCTCAAAGTGCTGGGATTACAGGTATAAGCCACCATGCCAGCTTTACATGGCAACTTTTAAAAGCTTCTAATGTTTTATTTGTTATAAATGCATAGTTATTCTAATATCTGTCATGCAGTTTTGTATGTTGAAAAACACTCAGAGAATTCATGCCTTTGTGAATGCTACTCTGCTGAGGACCTTGTTTTCCTGGGACAGGTCTATGTTGAAAAGGCAGAAGTTAGATGTGGAAAACACTCCTGTCTCTAGTTTGGGTGCTACATAAATGAAGGAGAGACATCTTCTCCTCCTTGTTCCCAGATTTGCAAGCCAGTGTTTTAAATATTTGTGGCCTGTCTTCTGTCAAAGGATTCAGGAACTAAACCCATACTAGCAAAGCTCAGCCAGTGGGATCAGAGCCCAGGAGCCACTGGCTAGGGAGACGTAGGGGATGCTGAAGGAAACTTGGCTGTCAGTTTCTGGGCCATCGGTCTCCTATACCCTTGCCAATTGCCTAAATTCTTCTTCCAGGTGTCCTGGGAATATGCCTGCCCTCAGCTCTCCTAACATGGAGGCAGGGTTAAGGTCTAGGGTGCTGGGAACAGACGATTGGGTGTAAGCCCAGCTATGCCACTGACTTTGTATAATGTCTCTCTCTCTGCTTCAGTTTCCTCAATCACAAAATGGGGAAAATGATTTAAAAAAAAAAAAGGACGTCCTACTCCAGGTTGTTCATGAGGGTTAGATAATGTAAAAAGCTTAGAATCGTGTCGATTTATCCAGATAAGCCACTGGTTCTGAAACTGTGCTTGGGGGACCCCTTTCAGAAGATCCATAAGACCAAACCTATTTTCACTTTAACACTAAGATGTTATTTGACTTTTTTACTCTTGTTTTCTCATCAGTGGACTAAGAGTGTGCAACAGCCACATGACCTGTGATTTCATAACAAATTGAGTGCAGAAGTAGGTAGGAAAATCCAGCTGCTTCTGTTAAGCCAGAAAGGAAGGTATTTGCGAAAATGTCAAACAATGCCACTTTTCTCATGTTATTTTTTTTTACCAAAATATGTTATTTCTGCTAACATGTAATGGAGCTGTTATTGTTATTTTAAAAATAAATTCATAAATAAATATTTTTCATTTCTCAACTTAAATTTGTAAATATTGATAAATATAACCCACATATACAAAAGCTCTTTGGAATTCTGAAATATTTTTTTCATGTATAGAAGACCTGAGGCCCAAATAATTAAGAATCACTAATATAAGCTATTATGACTGTTTCTCCCAACCGTGATTTTTGTGTTTTCTCCTGCAAACTACCTGCCTAGTGAAATGTTGTCTTCACAGCTCTCCTTTTGAAAAAGAGCTGATCTTTTTCTTTATTTTGTTTTTATAGGTTTTTGGGGGGGATAATTTTTAATTCATTAGGCATCACCAACCAAATTTACATACAATTCTGATTCCTGTGCCCTACCTCCAGAAATCCTGATTCCAAAAGTTTAAATGAGACCCAAGAACCTAGATGTTTAACATCTAGGTGATTCTGAGATATTACCATATATTTTCAGGGCAATCTTGCCCAAGAAACTCCTTGTTCGTCTCCACAGATTTAACACAATCTCTGCATTCACCTGTTTTTCCCCCTCAATATGAGCTTACCACCTTCCCTCATTGAAGGGGGTGCAGTCTTCGTAGCAGATAGATCCCATCAAAATTCACAGTAGATACCTCCCAGACTTCTACGGGAGGTTTGCAACTTTGAGGATAGCAAAAACTGTTGACCAGCTTTCTAGACGTCTGCATAGCCCAGTAGGAATTAACTTTGCAACCATAAGTAGCTCCTTCAACTGCAAAGTTCCTCTGGGCTCATTTAAGCTATGAGGATGATGGAAGTAAAAGAGAGAGTATAGGGAAAGGATGGGCTGGGGAGAAGATCCGAGAAAGGCTGAGGATGGGCTCAGCTAGCTTGTAGAGTGAATCAAACTCCTGGCCTGAGTTCTCACAGCTTAATTTGTATTTCTCTTTTGGAAATGGAAGGCAGGGGAGAGAGACAGGACATAGAATCCACAGCTTGCTGCTGAACATCTAGGTTCCCAGGTTGATCCCTGTTCATCATTTGTGAACATTTGTATTTACCTTTACCTTGCTTGAATCACTCTTCTGTGATCAGAGAGGTTCATCTGTAAGCTTCTATTTTCAAGACTTACTAGAACTGGGTGCAAAAGTCCAAGCCTTCAAAACCATCCTCCAACTTAATTTTCTAAATAGCAGCTCTCTACTGTATTCTGATTGATTTGTGACTGGTTATGAAAGATCTACCAGAGAAAGACGCATTATCCCCAGATAAAATTTACAAAAAGAATCCTGACCGCAGCTCAGTATCTTTCAAAAGAAAAATGTCATGAAGTCTACTATCACTTAATGAATATCCCACCCCCATTCAGCTACCACCTACCACCCCCTACCTTCCTCACTAAAATTTTCTTTACATCAATCTTTCAGTTATAACCATGTGCCCTTGAATGTATTACCATTTTTATTAAGTATTTTCATGATTCCATTTAGAAGGCAAATGAATTATTTCAGAGGAAAGCAAAAACCAAAATTGAATGGGCACATCAAACATCCGATGTAGTAACTCCCAGCAGCTCAAAATGCATTATAAGGGCTTTCTACACCAGCCATGCTCCGACTAATGCTTAGAGAGAATTTTTCCATGAGTTTAAAATACAGTATTAATTCTGCAAGGTCAGAGGGTACCTCATGAACAAAATATGTTAGTTGATTGTGTTCGTAGTGATTGTGCCAATAAGAAAGACCTCAGGATGTGAAACCTTTGAAAAATTTCTGTAGGGAAGATATTTTACCATCTACTAGGAGCTAATACTTCTTACTTTGAGAAAGTCATTTTATTATCCACATAAAGAAGGACGTGTACTGTGAGAAAATTGAGGCAGAATAATTTTAAGCACTTCTTAATAACAGTAACTAACAGTCTCGTTTCCTGCATTTGTTTTGTGTTTTATTAGAGTGGATCTTGAATTTGCTTGAGAGAGAAAGAGAACATGTTTTTCCCCTTTCTTTGGCAATTAAATATAAACAACAACACAAATGCAAAATGTCCATAGGGACAATTAGTTTACAACTTGGTTTAATGCTTTAGGTAATTTTTAGTATGTGATGTTAATTTGTATTAAAATGAATACATACACAGGCTGAAAAGGAAATCAGTGTATTCCATATGCTACCATTTCTCAAACCCAATAGGTTACACACACACACACACACACACACACACACACACACACACAATAGGATATATATGTGAATAGGGTATATATATAAAATAGGATATATATAGCCACATATATGTAAATAGGATATACCCATATACATATATCCTATCCATATAATGTGATATTATCCATATAATTAATATACTATAATACATATTATACATAAAATATTAATATAATATCCATTATCCATGTAATATATATATATTAGATGGGAGGATTTATTGGGGGAATTGGCTCACATGATTATTGAGGCTGAGGAGATTTACAATAGGCTGGCTGCAAGTTGGAGAACCCCCGGGCATCCAGTGATGTACCTCAGTCAGAGGCCAAAGGCCTGAGAACCTGGGGACTGCTGGTTCCAGTCCTGGAGTCCAAAGGCTGGATAATCTAGAGTCCTAATATCTATGAGCAGGAGAAGATGGAGAAGAGAGAGCAAATTCACCTTGCCTCTGCCTTTTTATTCTATATGGGATCCAACCAGCTCACCTGGTTGGATGATGCCCACCCACCTGAGTAAGGGCAGATCTTCCTTACTCGGTCCACTGATACAAATACCAATCTCTTTAGGAAACATCCTCATGGACATACTCATGAATAATGCTTTATTTATCATTTTCTGTGTAGCCCTTATTCCAGGGAAGTAGACATCTTAAATTTAACAATCACACCCCCTTATGCAAACTTGGGCTTGTCTTCAGTGTCTTCTAGATTCCCCTCCTCCTGCTACCACTATTACACACACTAATGCACCAATCTTCACAAAATGGTGCATATAAATCTTGTAAAATGACTGAAAGACAGATAATAGATGGTCCAGTGGAATTTAGATGTAAGGATATTTGTTCAGCAAATATTTAATAGTATTCAGAAAATAGTATTTGTTAAGAATTGTGCTAAGAGCTGGAAATTCTATGGGGACCCAAATAGAGGCAGCAGACTGTAACCGACAACTAAAAATGTTTAAATTCAATTTAAATTTTCAGCTTTAGTAAGTGACATGAAGTAACTACACAGGGTGATGTCATAGGGAATGATCAGAGGGAAGGGAATATTTCTAGATTAGCCCTGAAAAGGTAACAGACATTTTAGCAGAGACTGGGCTATTGAGACTGGGTTGGGGAAAGAGATGCAGGATGATTTCCTGCAGTAGGAACAGGATGCACCAAGGGCCACAGTAGGAAAGCCATGTGCCTAGAAAGCAGGCAGAGTGCCAGAGTGGGCAAAGACAGGGACTTTTTCTACCATTCTATTTTGTGAGTTGGAGATGCCATTCTATTTACAATGGGAAGGCCTTGGGAGGTATAAGCCGGGAGTGACATAATCGTCAATGAGCTCATGAACAACAGCTAGAAATATGGAACACCTAATTACAACTTTGTTAATTATTGTAAAGGAGAATTTCTCCTTATGCCCTGACTTGTGGGAATGTAGAATCACCATGAGTAAACTGGATACCCTGCAACTTTCCATTAGTAAAGCCAACATCACCATTGAAAAGAATTTCTACAAAGACAGATACATCAGAAAATGATAGCTCATTTGGTAGAGCAGGGAGACAAGGATTGCATGGCTCTGCAAATGATGGCAGCAGCCACAAGCTGAAGGGTAACCTTTATTGAGTGCACAGTATGGATTAAACTTGAAGTTCTGTATCAGAGCTTCCACCCTACCTACACATACACAGCACAATCAGCATCCGTGGTGTCATCTGAAAATTAAGTGCAACATTATAAAGCTTGCAGTCAGTGGCTCAGGTTTTGACATTTACTTCCCCTGAGTATAGCAGGCTTCTTATCTAAGGAGTCTGCATTTGTGACAGACCATGGCCCTTATGAGTTCCCGCAGGCACTCTAGGGTGAGTTGGGAGCCAATTTATCAACATTGATGACTTACACTGGTTTCAGTCCTCTCATCACTCTTTGGCAGACTCATCCAGCTAGCGAGCAATTAGCTGTGTCTGCTCTGCAGCCCTTCATTCAGGGAAAGCAGCAAAAACTTTCCAAGAGAACTGGAACTCAACAGATATATCCATCCCATGGCTCGATCACTGCTGGAAAAGGCAGTCAGGGGTATTAGCTTATCAGCTGTTGGCCAGAGGGTGATTTCAGTGTCAGTTTTAACTTCCTACAAGTCGCCAATGTCTGCGGCATAGGAGTCTATTTTTGGCCAAAGATTTAGGAAGCAATGGTAGTTTTGAAATGCCTAAGGCTTATAAGCCAATTTGGAAAATTTGGGGGTTTTAAATGGAATAAAGTTCTATAGATAGAATTCATCCTACAAATATTTTCATTTCAAGGAAAAAGCCTAAAACTTATTTCTCTTGGGATTTCCTCATCTGGAGCATGTAATAAGGTGGTCGTTGGTCAGACTAGTGGATGTGGGGCTACCATTTTTACACAAGGGATCTTACAACATGAAATTTATTGGTGGGGTGCAAACCAGGTTCCCACTCTAGCGTTCTGCTTCTGGAAAATAGGGAGAAAAGACAAGAGTACTGGCACTGTTTATGAATGCCAACCCAGCAAAGTGGGCATACTGGTGAATTCAGAGCCAAACAAGACTGCTCGCTGTGATGGGTGCTTCCACTTTGCCCCTGCAGACCCACTCCCTATGTCTGCATGCTACCTGACACCCTGGAAGGCTGACCTTTAGGGACCACACAGGCAGGCTCCCTTGACCTCTGACTTTGGGTTGAGCTTAGCCAGTGTTAGGCCAGCAGAGATCGGAATGGGAAGGAGAGTATGGTAGGAATATGCATCACCCAAGCCTCTCTCAAAGGAGCTGTGAGGCGGCACTGTCCCTCTGCAAAGGCCACAGCTCCCTCAGAGTGGCCATCTGCTCCACTTGCAGCTTCTTGCTCTGGGGACCACCAATTGCCCCTTGACTTTACAGGCTTAGGGTTGGGGGGCTGGTTTCCCCCAGCCCTGTCCAGACCCCCATCAACAGTCCTTTATTAAAGTCTCCTGTGATCCTGTTTGTGTGATCTATTCGTATTTCTCACATATATAAATAATCCATGGCTAATTTTTATAAAGGAAAAAAAAATTCTTTATAACTTCAAAACTTAAAACCCATTTTTAAATTTTTATTTTATTTTATTTTAGAGACAGAGTCTCACTCTATTGCCCAGGCTGGTGTGTAGTGGCATAACCATTGCTCACTGCAGCCTAGAACTCATGGGTACAAGCAGTTCTCCCGCCTCAGCCTTCTGTGTAGCCGGGGCCATAGGCACGCACCACCACATTTGGCCAATTTTTTAATTTTTATTTTGTAGAGACAGGGTCTCACCATGTTGCTCAGGCTGGTCTTGAACTCCTTCCAGCGATCCTCTCACCTCAGCCTCCCAAACTGTTAGAATTACAGACACGAGCCACTGTACCTAACCTCAGTACTCATTTTAAATAAACCAATGTGCATGTCAACCTGCAGCTCCCTTCCAAATACAATGGGTAGTCATTTGGAAAGTGAGAGAGGAGCTCCAGACTCCAGGAACAGGTGTGTTACTGCTTTCAAAATCCCCATCAGCAACCGTATTCACTGTGTGGCAGTCAGGAAATGAATCTTTGGGCACTGGACATACTAACCTGATAGTTGACTGGAGGTTTTGACTTGATGTATACCAACCTATACTTTTTCTCATTTAAAATGTGCTCTTCTCCCTCACTTTGGGAGGCTGAGGCAGGCAGATCACTTGAGCCCAGGAGTTTTATAGAGACCTCATCTCTACAAAAAATACAAAAATTAGCTGGGAGTGGTGGTGCATGATTGTGGTCCCAGCTACTCTGGAGGCTGAGGTGGGAGCATCACTTGATCCCAGGCAGTCAAGGCTGCAGTGAGCTGTGATTGCACCACTGAACTCCAGACTGGGTGACAGCGGGAAACTCTATCTCAAAATAAAAATAAAAGCAAAATGAAATGAAATACACTGATATTTTGGTGTACATGGGGGATTGATTCCAGGACACCTGCTTATACCCAGATTCACACACACTCCAATTCACAGTTGGCCATGTGGAACTGGCATGCACAAAAGGTTTGACGCTGTGTTGAAAAATATCCACATATAAGTGGACCCATGCAAGTCAGACCCTCATGGTTCAAGAGTCAACTGTATTTGGAAACAGACTCTCAATGTTTTATGCAGAAAGCATATTTTTCAGGAATAGATTCCTGACATTTGGCAAGAAAGCCTACATGAGGAGAAAAGATCCTCATAGAGTCCTTAAAAAAAAAAAAGGAGGAGAAAAGAAATAGCTAATAGCAGCATGATGTCTGAGTTGATTTCATTATTTGTTAAGTAGAAAGAATGACAATACCTACCTCATAAAATTTCAGGAATTAAAAATAAGGAACGTGTGCCTGGGATCAGTGATTTCTGTAAATGTGAGTTGTTATTATGTATCCTAACTGACTATTTTACTGATTTCTCAAATAGAATTTTTTAATGTTACCACTTATGGGAAAACAAAAAATATTTGAGGATGCCTTGATGATCTATGGATGGATGTCATGCCTGTAACATAAATAGAATTCAGCTGTCCTCTTGACTTCTGCATTTAGTTAACTCTGTGGCACAGAATTACCTTGAATCATTTTAACCAGTTTCTTCTCATTATGTGAATGCTGAGGAGACAGAAGGAAAAGGAAAGAAGAAAAAGAAAGGGAACCCAGTTTACAATAATTGAGGTCAAATTGCTGATATAGTTGAGAAATTATGATTGAACCTGAATGTGGATGAAATTATTAACAAAAGCTTCAAGAGTCATTCAATTTAATGATTCTTTCATAATCAGAAACCAACATTTTAAGTAAATTTGCAACCTGTAAATTACATGTTAAATGAATGACTTTCTTTATGCCTTACCACACTGCTGAGGGAGACAGCTGCTTACTTAGGACAAGGTCAAGAAAAATATTTGTTTAATACTTTCTTCATAACTATATCTTTATTTGGTTTCAGATTTGTTACATAGAAGGGCAATTTAACAAGTTAAATGCTCATTTTCCCCCATATTTTAATGCTATAATACAGAGAATAACAACATATCAATTAACTTTAATTACCCTCTGGCTTGCTACCTCAGATCTCTGCCATGTAAGCAGTGCGATTTTATGAACAGCCTCCTGACAGTGAAAGCTTTGAGAGGTCGATAACTCCCTTCACAATTTCTGTCCAGGGTCTCGCAAAAAAAATCATTTAATATATTCTGTGTGTCGCCTCATCCCTCCAATATTCTCAGAAGTCAGCATCATATCATTTATAAGTGGATATTAAAGATAGATTTGTGCAGTCAAGAATGGAAAAGATCCAACCAGAGTGAAGTGACCTCTCACTGCAACGAACTCCTAAGTTTGCACTAAACTGAGATGCAAAAGTAAGAGGTTTCCTGTGTGTCACGGTTACAAAGCTTAAGCAGCTGGGAAGTAGCCTTGAACTGTGAGAGTGAGAATGATACTGGCCTTTCATTCTGACTCTCACAGTTCATACCTTCCAAGCTAATTCACCTGACATGCGCACAAAAACTCTTTTGGTAAAATCTAAAACACCATGCATTTAGCCAGATTTAAAATATCACATACTGGTAATTCTAGGTCCTCTGATGGAAGCTTTGGTCAGTGTTAGACATAGGATTAATCCTCTGTCTGATGGACTTTTCCAAGATAGTGATTTCTCTAGATTAGTGAGTCCTGAGATGTCCTACATGGTCAACTGGCCATCAGAAAGCATCCAGGCAGCAGTGGGCAGCTAGGTCATACATCACTATGTGTGCCCCACTGACTCTTTCCTGCCTTGCTTCCCTTTCCTCTCACTCTTTCAGTTCATGGATAATACTCGCCATACACAATATTGGCAATCAGTCAATCAAGCCATAAAATACCAGAGTCAAAACATGTTGCTTGAAACCTTCTATTTATAATAAATACTATAACTAGGCCAGGTGTGGTGGCTCATGCCTGTAATCCCAGTACTTTGGGGGGCCGAGGTGGGTGGATCACTTGAGGTCAGGAGTTTGAGACCAGTCTGGCCAACATAGTAAAACCCTCTCTAATAAAGATACAAAAATTAGCTAGGTGTGGTGGTGGGCGCCTGTAATCCCAGCTACTCGGGAGGCTGAGGCAGGAGGATCACTTGAACCCCGGAGACGGAGGTTGCAGTGAGCCTGGGTGACAGAGGGAGACTCCATCTCAAAAATACATACATACATACATACTATAACTAACATGGCTTTTGTATGAGATAAGAGGAGTTCATTAAAACAGAACAAGCCCTGACATAATGGTCATATAAATTAGGTTTGTATGGGCGCCTTTCGCACCCAATCTTCCACACTCCCATTCTCTGGTACTTTCCAAGTTTTACTGAATGCCTAGTTTTTAGGGACCTAGTGAAGTCACTATGCCTCTAACTCTCCCAGAATTCATAACTGAGGTACACACATTACTAACTTTATACACATTAACAACAAAATATGTTATCCTTCTCATGGCATTACATTTTTTAGAAATAACTTATAGAGAGGACAATGATAAATGCTAATGAATTCACTTCTAATAGTAACATTTCTAATAGAAACATTAGAAATGAATTCATTTGTAATAGTAACATTTCAGACAAATCTATGGGACATAAATTGCTGTGGAAATAAGTTTGCCAGAATAAAACTTTTTGGATGCTATTAAATCACACGAAGTGGACAAAATACTCAGGATCCAGATTCCATCAGACCTGGGCTTGAATGGCAGCTTTGCTCTTTATAAACTGTGAAACATTACATGTCTCTCATCTCTGTGCCTCATCTGTAAAGTGGGGAAAATAATAATACCTACCTCATAGGCTCATGATATGATTAAATGAATTATTACGTGTAAAGTCCTTACCAGCATAAACGGTGTGTTTATACTTTGTAAAGGTCCCATAGTAAAGTGGAGGAACAGGCTTACTTCACAGGGCAGTGTGAGCAGTTCTATCACAGGAGGAGGTGGAAACGCTGAAGGAGCAAGGAGGAGGGTTGGGCTAACTTCTTTACCATGTTTGAAAAACTATTTCATTATCAACTTCTGTTATCAACATCAACGTAATGACTCATGAAACTCGGCCTCTTTATTAAGACACTTGATGTGAAAATCGTTCTTAAAAATCTGCAGAATCATTGTTTAAGGTCACCAACTCATGTGTAGGAGCCACTGCTAAAATTATTCAGTGCTATAGGCTTTCTTATGCTTTGTAAACAGTCATTTGTTGTGTTCATTGGAAATTAAAATATCAAGTTATCAGCAAGAAGAGTTCATATACAAGTGTACAAGTGGTGATTTTGATGACTCTGAGCTACAGAAATCTTCATTCAGATGTTAAGTGACTTTATGTTTCAGATATAAAATTAGCTTAAAAGTGAAATATGATGCACAGAAAATACCTACGGTCTTAATATTTATGTGCTATTTTACAGGACATAATGATAGAATACCTATGATTTTGTGGTATTCTTTTATTCTTCTCAACAAAGACCTTATCCTTGCTCCTTCTTGTGCACAAGCCATTAAAAAGGAGTGAAATTGCCTCTGATATTCTGAGCAAATTTGTTGGGTGTGGGAGGAGAACTTTTGGCAAAATAAGTATCTGTCACATAACCAGCCTAGCATTTTCTGTGTGAACATTTGTATCCCACAAGATGGGCGGGGTTGCACCACAGCAACAGATACCCCAGACCCTTTGGCTTCAAATTCATCTCAGGTCAGCTGGAGGCTCTGCTTGACTTGTACTTACTCCGGAATACAGGCTGATGGAATAAGTGCTGTCCCAAGCATTGCCACTCACTGACAAATGAAAAGAAAATGGTGAAAGTTGTCCAGCCACACACTAGCTCTTAAGCTTTCAACTCAAATTTCAATGGCTGAAGTCAGTCTCATAGCCACATCTACCCTTGAAGAAGAAAGGAACAGATGTTTTACCATGTCCTGGAAGGGAGAGAAGTGGAAGAAAATTAGTAAACAGCCTCATGACTGCAACAGTAACTGACCTCTTCTTTGTTTATTTCTTGTGCTTTGTTTACGAGCTCATTTTCTCTGATAAGACCAGAAGACATGTACCTAATCCAGGATAATTATTATGAAAGAAGTAAAGAATACCAGATAAAGTGATTTTTTAAAAAAATTAAGAGCAGTAAAGCCATAGTATTATCAGCTGGCACTCACATGTGGACTTTCTCTACGCCTTCTTCCTAGATATCTATTGCTGCATAATAAACCATCTCAAGACTTAGTAATTAAAATAAGCACCATTGACTTGCCACAGTTCTGCAGTTTGGGTTGGGCTGAGCTGGTGATTCTTCCCTTGGACCAGCTAGGCTGACTCATGCAGTTGCAGTCATGTGGTGCAGGAAGAGTTGGAAGGTCCACCATGGGCTCACTCACCTCTCTGACACTTGATCTTAGCTGCTGTCTGGGTTTCTTTCTCCTCAAGGATCTTTCTTCCTCATGGAGTCCAACCCAGGGCACTTTATACAGTAACCTCAGAGAAACAATAGGTAGAGAGTGAAAGCCAAAAGCCTTCTGGAGGAGAAGCTACGATGTCATACAACTTCACTTTCCTTGACTTTTGTTCACAAAATCCAGTACAGGGCCCATCCTGTTCAAGGGAGTGGAAATAGACTCTTGATGGGAGGAGCAGCATCTTCACATGGCAGAAAAGTGGGATCCAGGGATGGAAGGAAGTGCTGTGTCTACCTTTGCAAATGGTCTACCATGCCTGCGGAGAATGGGATGATCCTGGCTTTGGGGTCTGCCCTGAGAATGCATACCCAGCCCAGAAAATATAGCATGATATTCCAGAGATTTCTCAACATGTTTGCTCCTGTTACAAATGGACTGCAGCCTGAAAAATGCATTTTCCATTTGTGAGAAGTGCAGAGATTTTCCCTTGATTGTTTTGCTATGTCCTGCCCATCAGCAGAGGACTCCATCCCAGCAACTCTCTCTGCCTGCCTGGGGAGCACCCCAAATGAGCCACCTGCACTTTGCAGTCTCTGATTGTTTTTCTTTTGAAATAATATTGTATACCTTGAAAATTCAGTCTGAGGAGAGTGGGAATAAAGTTGTCTACACCAATACAAAAGTGGCCAATGTCACCCATTTCAGGGATTTTTACTTTGGACATTTACTTGCCAGCGTCTACATAAGCAACAGCAATGTGAATAACCAAACTCATCAGTTTTTTTCTATGATGTCATGTGACAGAGAAAAAGGAAGCCAAAGGCAACTTTGCAAATCTTTTCCAACTGAGCTCGTTCGATCTATGGTTCTGCCACCGTTGGGTAAATGGAAGGGTAGGGAGGGTGGAGCCAGGCTAGGTGTGAAGAAGGCTGCAGTGGCAGAGGGGACAGTGTGGGTGAAGGCTCTCATGTAGAAACAGGACAGCATGATTAAAGAGCAAGAAAAGGCCAGTGTGGCTGGAGGGCATGGGGCCAATGGGGAGAGACAGGAGCTGAGGACAGGAAGGTGGATAGAGACAGTGTTGGTCCATTTTTGCATTGCTATTAAGGGATACCTGAGACTAATTTATATAAGAAAATTTGTCTAAGATAATTTATTAAGAAAAGAGGATTAGTTGGCTCATGGTTTTCAGGCTGCACAAGCATGGCTCCAGCATCTGCTTCTGATGAGGGCCTCGGGAAAGTTACAGTCATGGTGGAAGGGCAAGTGGACCCTGAACGTCACATAGTGAGAGCACAGCAAGAGAGAGAGAGAGAGCCAGGAGATGCCACCTCTTTTAACCAGATCTCATGAGAACTCAGAGCAAGAACTCACTCATTACCATGGGAATGGAGCTTAGCCATTCATGAGGGATCTGTCCCTATGGTCCAACACCTGCCACTCAGCCCAACATGTAACATTGGAGGTCCCATTTCAACATGGGATTTGAAGGGAACAAACATCCCAACCATATTAGGGGCTATTCAAACAGGTTTGGATTTGGAAAAGATTTTAACTAGAAAGTGACATAATCAGAGATGCATTTAAAGATCACTGTAAGTGTTATATGAAAAATAAATAATTGAACCAGGGCCAAGACAGAAGCAGAACAGGTCTATAGTATGGAATCTAAGGTAGAGATTCTGGTGTCTAGAACTAGACAGGTGGCTGAATCCCCAGGACTTTATGACAAAATAAATATGGGGTGAGAGGAAGAGAAGGCGTTAACAACATTTCCCTACAAGAGAAACATGGAGATCTTATTTGACTCTAGAGGCTAATTAAGGGCCAAGCCCAGACATTTTCTAAGGAGAGTCCACATTCCTAATCTTCTAAGGCAGTGAGGAGTTTACAAATTGGGTTGTTTTCACCTGAGGAGTGCTTAACATATGGGGTGCAGGAAGAAAATATTAAAACTGCTATACATAGTATTTTACTAAAAGCAAAAGAAAACAAGCTCTTTTAATGTTCGATGTTGAGATTGATAGTAATATTCTATCAATACTCACAAAGGGAAGTATGTGTGCACAAATTTTTTATTGATGGGGTGCAATATTCATTTTCTGTTGCTGCATAACAAAATACCACAAACATAAAAGCTCAAAACATACCCACTTAATGGCTCACAGTTTTGTAAGGCATAGTCCTGAGCACAAGTGAGCTGGGTTCTCTGATAGGGGTCTCAACAGGTTGAAATCAAAGAGTTAGCTGTGCCCTCATCTACAGACTTAACTAGGGAGACAGCTACTTCCAACCTCCCCCACATCGTTGGGAGAATCCATGTTTTTGTGGTCGTAGGACCTCAGTCCTCAGTCCAACATCCTGATGTCTGTTAGATGGAGACAACCTTTAGCTCCTAGAGGCTGATCTCAGCTCCTTGCTAATCTCCACCATAGGCTCTCTCATAGTTCCAATCTCTTTTTTTTAAGGAAGAACCCAGTTCTTTTTAAAGGCTTACCTGATTAGACCAGGCCCACCCAAGACATTCTTCTTTTTTTATCAATTCAAAGTCAGCTAACTTGGTGACCTTAATTGCATCTGAAAAATTCCTTCTACTTTGCTATATAACAAAATCTAATCATTATATTCACAGTCCCACTAAGTCAAAGGAATCGGATTGCACAGGGCATGTACACTGGGGGACAGGAATCTTGCGGGTCATTTCCAAAGGTTGCCTACCACAGGTGCATTTCCAAAAAGTGTGGCATTCACTGCTCTAGGGTATCAACTTTGTGGCTAATTTTTAGAGCCTAACATTTATAGTCATGTAGGAGTTGGGGAGAAAAGCAATTTCTAAAATCATTAGACCACAAAAAAACCATGGGGTTTTTTTTAGAGTAAGATAAACCTATTGATATTACACAAATCCAGGTTGTTACCGCTAGCTGAGTGTGAGGTGCGGTGTATTAGTCTGTTTTCACACTGCTGTAAAGAACTACCTGAGACAGGATAATTTATGAAGAAAAGAGGTTTAATTGGCTCACAGTTTCACATGGCTGGGGAGCCCTCAGGGAACTTACAATCATGGCAGAAGGCAAAGGGGAAGCAGGTACGTCTTACATGGTGGCAGGAGAGAGAGCAGGTTGGGGAAGTGCCACACGTTAAAACCATCAGATCTGAGAACTCACTCACTGTCACAAGGACAGCATGGAGGAAATCCACCTCCATGATCTCATCACCTCCCACCAGGTCCCTCCCCTGACATTTGGGGTTTACAATTCCAGATGAAATGTGAGTGGGGACACAGAGCCAAACCACATCATGTGGGTATATTTTCCATCATAAAAATAGGCCCCTGCATGCTACACCAACTGCCTGAATCTTCTAAAAGAGCTTTGGAAATATTAAGTAAACCAATTTTTGATATTCTGATTCCAAGATTCCAGTGCACAGAAATATGAGACAATGGTATGAGACCTATATTGTAATGGAAAGCCAGAATCTTTTTAAAAAGTTATACATGAGTAACATGATTTTTAGCTTGATTTTCATAGGATCTAGGTTGTACCTCAGTATGTATCACGCATGATCCCCACTTTAGTAGATGTTTACCTGGGGTAGTATAACATACTTGGATTCACTGCATTCTTGGACTTACCTCTCTGATTCCCTGAGTGTTGTCTTACTGAAAGCCCTTCCATTTTAAAGGAGGCAGTTCAGAATATGACTGCACTGAGCCACAGTGGGCACCCTTTTGAGTTGGAAATCTTAAACCAAACAAAACAACTTCAGTAGAATAAATCTTCAGTAATAATCCTGTAACCAGTTAACATAAGTGTCATCTTGGGTTTGTCCTGTTTCCTTGACTTAAAGAAGGAGAGTGCTAAGTAACAACTTTAGTGAGGATTTTCTCCATGACAAACATGCTCTCAGATTCCTGTTTGAAATTTGGTTATCCTTCCAGAAGTAGCCCAGTTTCTTTTCCCTGGGGAGAACTTTGGAAGGAGCCCACTCCGCTTACACCATAAGGATATTAATCTCTTATGGTTGTTGAGGACAAAGACTATGCAGCTATTGCTCTGTGAATTCCCGCAGCAACAAACTGGCAACAGTAGCCTCACAGGAAATGTTGTTGATTCATTGATCAATATTTTAATTCAAAGGCAAATTATCCTAGGAAAACCACTGAAGATAAGAAGGCTTATGTAGTCTGTGGTTGAAAGGGAGGGTAAATAACCTTTACTTTTGCAGCTATTCTAGATCATCGGGTACAAATGAGCTGCAGTACATACGAGGACTTGTATATTTGGGTAATAGCACACCTGCCATTGAATTTTTTCTTTGTTTGTAGTCAGGTGCTGATGTGTCCCTAGAGGAGTCATACTCCTAAACATGGAGGATACTTCTAGAAATATTATGGTTTCTGTGCTTTTCCAGACAATATTCTAAATGATCCTGAGCCCTAAATGAGAATTATCAAGTTGTTATAGTCCAGAACTAATCCGAAAGATCTCTCTTCATCTGATTTCATCTGGGGCCTGAGGGTTATGACAACCTGGAGATATTAGAGAATAAAGGGATTCTATACACTCAGAACGGATGTCTGAAGGCACTACTCATATGTCCATTTTCTCAAAAGATTCCAAAGATGCTCTAGAGTGGATTTGGGGAGTTTATGTCTGGGGTGCTTTAGCACATGGAGCATAAATATTGTTCAGTAACATTTGTTCCCATACACAACCAGGGACACTAAAAAAATTCATGTCAACCACTGAGGGGCAACAAACTAATGTTCTTTATCAATTCCTTTGTGCAATATGCTGCTTTATATTTAAGGTCATGCTGCCGTGTTATTCAGGGAAAGTAAAAAAGATATTCTTTTTTACTTTCTGCCATATTTGTGGTTTGCTCTTAAGAGAAAAGTGTGACTTCCAACTTCACTTCAGCCACAGCAGTAGCCTCAGCCTAACACATCCATGGTAGGTAGCATTTGGCAATGGTCTCATTCAGTTAACAAATACTCTGTCTTGTCACAATTTAGATGCCTGATGTTTGGAGGAGCTATAAACCTTATTTACATATTTGCCTTTGCCAACTGTAAATTTCCCTTTTATCGCTCTTGGCCTTATGGGGCTGTAAACATTTGCCATTTTCTCGTTGAAAGTTCACGCTGAGTAAGAAATATTGAAGTCACAAATGTGGCCTTCTTTCTTTAATCCTTTGAAAAACATTCAGCCTCTTCAGTGGATCTATTTTCAATGTACATGTCTGTTTGATTCTTTTATTTTTTAATTTTTTTTTGCAAGAGTCTTTATTTCCTTTGTAGCCATTTATCATCGAGGGGAAACGTGTGAAACACTTTTTTTTTCCACACAGCATACCTTGCAAATGCAAACCATATGTTATCTGTTTTCCTATGTATTTTCTATTGCTAGTACCATATGCCTCAAGTGATTGATCTTACCATTGTGAGGTAGCTAAGGATACATATATTTTAAGTCTCTCTTGTAGGAAATAAGATATCCCTCTATTGCTCTTTCAGATTAATGTACTAAAAGCCTCTGCTCATATCTAATGGACGATCCATAATTTACATCAAAATTTCAATCACTTTAAATTAATATAGCCATTTCCTTAATGAATCAAGTTACTAGAATATGCTCTGATTTTCACAAAACAATGCAGTCATGGCTGTTTACAGTTTTTTGGTTAGCATGAAATCTGAGTTTTCACAGCATTTTTCATTTTAGTTTTTGAAATTAATTAATAAATTACTTATATTATTGTAAAATAAGTATCCTCCCTATATCCCTTTATGAAAAACATATTCTATATTCATCATCAACATATTTATAATCATTATCATCCTTTTTTTCATCTGTTACGGGATTTCATAAGAAGCAGGAAAAAGAAAAATATATGTATTCTACTAACAGACTTATATAAATATTGTGAAAGCTATCTCTGAAAACGTGAGGTTGTTTATTTCCTATTTGTCCCCATGAGATTTACAAGAGTAAGTCACATTAATTCTAATGGGATTTAGCCGTCAAAATTTTCTCTGCATCAGCAGCAGAAGGGAGGTATGTGAGCATAGCAAACAAGAAAGTTGAAAAATGAATGCTCGTGACCTAAATTTTTTATTGTTACATGATTGATATTGCACCTTAGTACTAGTTCACCTCATTATGGGTGTAAATATCTGGTATATATTTATTCTGTAGTGAAAATAAACACTGATGTGCTAATCATAGCTAAATATGGGATTGAAAAACTAATCAGTCCTCATGAGAAACATCTGTAGTCAGTTTTCATCAAATGATCAAGTTGGTGAAAAGAGGGTATCCCAATAAATGCTAATTTGACGTAGAATAAAGGATCCGATGCAGTTCAGCCGAGATGGCTACAGGTGAACAAGGGTCTTACCTAAGTGGGACGCGTGGGCTCCGCCATACTGATCCCCAGGAAGCCTGTTAGAGTATCTCTTCCCTAAGACAGTGGATGTCAAACTTGGCTCAGGAAGCCACCAAGCTACCTTGGAGACTTCTACAGGCTAAGAGGAGCAGGCAGGACAAAGGCCTTCCACTTTTGCTTTCAACCTGGGGCGATGCTTCTCCTTTTACACATTTACATATTCGCTTTCTTTGTAGGGTTTCCTGGGAAGAAAGGGTGCAAGAGCTTTTAAAAAATTGTTACAGAGAATGGTAATAGCATAGGTTTCTGGAGGGAGTCAGGACTTCCTCACATAGATAAAAATCAAGAGAGAAGGCCACAGCCAAGAACTGAATGGACTTGGCCATTCTTGTGACAGCTGGGGGGGAATTACATGACGGGCTCCGTCTTCCCTGCCAACATATAGATATAAATATGCCATATATAAATAGACATACACGTGTGTGTGTGTGTGTGTGTGTGTGTGTGTGTGTATGTGGAGGGAAAGAGAGAGAAATCTCAGTTTTTGCTCTTAAGGCCTTCAGCTGATTGGATAAAGTCCACCCATGTTATAGAGGGTAATAATCTGCTTTATTTTAAATCAACTGATCACAAATGTTAATCGCATCTATAAAACACCTTCATAACAACCTCTAGACTAGCGTTTTTCCAAATAACTGGACACCACATTCTACCCTCTGTTTGACACACAAAACAAATCATCACTGTGTCACGACGGGTTCTTCCCTTCCTCTCATGTGCCCGGTCAGTCCACCAGCAGTTACTCTTGGTGCTGCCTCTAGATGTACCCACACTCCACCCACTTCTCCCCACCTCTACTGCAGCCCCTCGGTGCAAGCACCTATCATGTCTTACTGGGTTATTGGAATAGCATCTTAACATTTCTTTTTTCTGCTTTTCCCTCTTCGGTTTATCCTCAGCTCAGCAACAAAAGTAATCCTGTTAGCTAAGTGGATCGGGTCACTGCTGCTGATGGCTTCCCATCGCCCTTAGATTGAAAGCCAAACTACTTACAATGCTCTCATGCCCTGCCTCCTTTACACTTCCCATTACCTCTATGACCTCGGCCGCTACCCGCTCTGGTTTACACCACTCCAGCCATTTTGCTTTGCTTGATTTTCCTGGGAAACTTCCACTTACACAGATTGCACATTCGGTTTCCTCTTTCTAAAAGGGCTTTCTCACTAGATACCCACATGGCTTGCCCTCTGCCACCTTCAAGTCTCTACACGAAGGCCACGTTTTCATGAAGATCTTCTCTGACCACCATAGGAAATTGTGAAACCCCCTCATTCCCAGCAACTCGTATTCTTTTTTCCTCTGAAAAATTAGTTGTAATTATTCTATAGTTTCTATAACAACAACAAAAAAGTGTTTTATCAAAATAGAAATGTATTTCTTATTTATGTGCATGTTCCTGATTCACAACAACCTTCCTCCATGTGGTGGCTAAGAAACAAAACACGTCTTTTGGCTCCATCTCAACTCCAGGCTGTGAAGTCCAGTGCGTTCAGCACATGGGTGGGGAATGAGCAGATGGAAAGTTACACCCACATCTTAAGCCGAAAAATGACACACGTCACTTCTGTCCACATGGCAGTGGTAAAACTTGTCCAGTGTTCCTACCCAGACATGAACAAGACCAGGAAATATAGTCCCTGGATGAGCCCGTATCATTCCAGTAACATCTTCACACCATGAGAGGAAAAGCAAAGACTTTGGTGGAATACTGACGAGTCTCCACCCTCCTAATTACCTCTCAAAGGTCCCGCCTCTTCATACAATCACAGTAGAGGTTAGAATCTGAACATATAAATGTTGGAGGGACACAAACATTGTCCATAACAAGCGCTTACCAATTGTAATGTGATAAATTTGTACCTATTTATTGTTTTGTTGCTGTCACTCCCACTAAAATCTATGGCCCATGTGACATGCATTTTTGTTCATTTCAGTCACTAGTATATTCTCAGAGCTTCTAACAGAAATAATTTCTGAGTGAAAAAATGAGTAAATGGGTGGATGGATGCATAGCTGGATGGATGCATGGGAATGACAGGATGTGTCTTGACCAGCTGCGGTTCATCAGTAGAAAGTGTTTGGACCACACACAGACATTTTCTTGGCAAAGAGGAAGGGAAAAGTAAGATGAGAGACCATCTACAGGACACATTTTCCCTTGGTGACATTATCGTATTCTCTATACATAGTAATTGAGCTTTATTATTATGTAACTTTTAAAAATTGGTTTATTCAAAATCAAGACGTGGTTATCATTCTACTTAAACTGGTGGTTGGTAATAGAACCTACTTATCCCACACAGATTAGTATAGTGTCTAATTGAGAGGCACACAGAAAATGTTGGCCAAATAAGTAATTAAATCACAAATAAGAGGGCATCAGATTAGGTTTCCTTCAGGATAAGCATTAGGACTCATTCATATTCATTCTTCAGCAAGGATGTACGGATAAGGCTGTGAAAGTTTTGAAGTTGTGGTTACATAGAAAAATACTTAATGCCCACCCCCGCCCCCCGTGTTTGGTGATCACCCAGTATTTCTTTTAAGAAGAATAAAAATTATTAATGCCAACATTTCCATGTTCCTGCTCTCACTGGTATAGAATGTTCTATCTGCAGAACAAATCCAACTCAGAGGTTAAAATTCTGAAGTCCAAAGATCATTTGTCTGTCTGAATGTTTTCACTCTTTAAAACCTTAACAATTAATTCTGAGAACAGAGAGATTTGCTCTTTTTTGCTACCATACTCCATTTTCTCTACCGTAAAACTGCAATTTTCTTGGAAAACATAATATATCAATTGTAATGATCATTATAGTTTCAGATAGAGGGTTTTGTTTAAATGTTACTTTCCTGCAAATCATCATATATTAAAAATGCAAATATATATATTCCAGAGTGTCTTTAAATCAGCAGAGATGCACCTGCATATTTTGGTCTCATATATGAAAAAGGGCAATTAGCGTCTAAATTAACATATCCCATGTATTAATAACTGACATTTAGTAGTAGCCCAAAGGTCATATGTAAAGATTCTGTTCATGCATGAAACCACAAAACTTACTCTAATCATGCTGTACATAATGGATTCACAGATTATCTAACTGGACAAATTGTTAAAGGGTGGTCTGGAAATTCATTTTGTTCTGTATTTTTTTTTTTTTACTGTTTGTGAATACTTCAGGTATATTCCAGTCATCACTTGTCCTTGTCATAGTCCATGAATCTGACATAGCAGAAAGTTCTTCTGGACTCTAGTTGGGTACCAAGACCAAAGAACTATGGGAAATGATGGACTGAGAAATGCAATAGGCACAGCAAAAGGGTAATGAACCATGATAACCCAAATGAAATAGCAAGCATATCATGGCATATTGAATTCAGAGCTATTTTATTTATTTGTTGATTATTTGTTTTATACAAATACATCAAGCCCGCTGACTTGTAGTTAGTTACACAAATAGGCATCTCATGGTAACCATCCAAACTCAGCCAAAGTAGTTCCACCCTCTGTAGCACTATGTCACCATCATCCCATGACAGTATCCTGTTAATATCCCCACCACCCTCACAGTGGGACCCTTCCCTTAGCTACTGTGGCACTACACACTCCTGATTTTGTTCCTACCTCTCAGCCAAGGAGATCCACCCCAACAGGTTAACTCCTGCCAGTAAGGCTGAGGGGTGCACAGCTGCTGTGTGTGCTGGCATATGGGCTTGATAAGGACTGTACTATGTGCAGTTTGCAATGCCATGTCTCCTTGCCATTTATGTTGTGATGCAGTGAATACATTTGTCTCCATAATAGTTGGCAAATTATTATTATAAATTATTATTACCCAAGTGTGTCAGCCACATCCTGGTGGTGCACAGATAGCACTTACCAAAAGGAGAAGCTGAAGACAATTGAATGAACAGGTAGACAGTGTTAAGGGACACCAAGAAGATGAAGGGGCTTTAGTGAGTTATCTGGACCACCAGCAGCATCACCTGGGAAACTGATAGAAAGGGCAGTCCTCAGCCCCTACTCCAGACCTACTGAGCCTGAAACTCTGGAGATGGAATACAGTAATTTATGCATCAACAAGCTCTCCAGGTGATTCTGATTGCAAGTTAGAGAACCACCGTCATAACGGATGATGGCTCATCCTTCGATAGAAGCAACTGGAAGGTGCAAGGATAAAAAAGAATTGGTCATAGAAATTTAGCCTCTTCTGGATTTGACTCACAATTGCCAGTCACTGCTTTCATGCTGCAGGGGTTATTAGGGTGCTTTCCTACAGGCATCTGTTTACTTGCAAGCCATCCTTTTCCTTATACCTCCTCTGCCACTTCTCTGAAGCTGTCTCAAATGATGTAAAGTTTCCAGTGCAAACCCTGTGTAATACTTAGTCATGATTTCCAGCAGGCCTAACATTTTCCCCTGCTGCCCCAGGTATTCCTGTTTGCCCCTCCAGACGAGTTCCCTATCAGTCTCACTCAGCTCTCTGCACCCTGAGTCACCCAGACTCTGTGGCCATCTCATTCTTGGGTTTGACTGATGGGAAGCACAGAAGATAATGCCAGAGTGGCAGCAGCAGGAGATCTGGCTTCCTCTCCACTGGTTGACAATCTCTACCAAAAGTCTCAGCTTTGGTTGGGAGACCCTTTCCTTCTTTGACTAGTTTTTGACCACACCTGTAAAGAATTTCATAGAAACCATAACACAGAGCCCTATGTGGTACCAGGCTGCTTCTTTTGAAAGGGTGAACTATTTCTTCAAAAAAGACTAGTGCATGACAACATAAACTTGAAAAACTTATAATCACACAAGTGGCTATTTTCATTTCTAAGAGATTGTTTTATCAAAAGATTAAAACAGGACTTCCTTTATCTCCTGTTTCTTCAATACATGTGAAAGTTTCTCTTTTTTTCTATATTGGTACCAGTAACTGCATAAAAACAGTCTGCACATGAAAAGAGTGTTACTTTTTTTGAACTTATCGATGCTAGATCAGTTGGTTGATGGCTCTGTGTAGACAATTCTAATTGGACTAAGGGCTTTGCCGCATCAAAACAGAGCAGAGCTGCACAGAGAAGATGCACCCCATCGTGGAGCCAGGTTCTGGAGCCCTGAGTCAAAGGTAAATAATTACAACATTAGTAAGATAACGAACTCATTGAGCTGAGCACCCCATAAAGAGAATGTGCATGAAACATGGCCTTCAGTGAGTATACATTTGTGTAAGTGAATTGCAGAAATGTCAAGGGTGGACCAGGCTCGGTGGCTTCTGCCTGTAATCCCAACACTTTGTGAGGCTGAGGCAGGCAGATCACTTGAGGTCAGAAATTTGAGACCAGCCTGGCCAACATGGTGAAATCCTATCTCTACTAAAAATACAAAATTTAGCCAGGCGCGGTGGTGCATGCCCGTAATCCCAGCTATTCAAGAGCCTGAGACAGGAGAATTGCTTGAACCCAGGAGGTGGGGGTTGCAGTGAGCCAAGATCGTGCCACTGCACTCTAGCCTGGGAGACAAAACAAGATTCCATCTAAAAAAAATATATATATATATATATATATATATATATATATATATATAAAGGATGAGCAAGTTATTCTGCATTTCAACAAATGCAAAGAGGCTAAAATTCAAAGACCTCTTTTTCTTGGTCCGTAATGCCATAAAAGAGATATTTGCCACATTTCCAAGCAGCTAGCCAATATGCCTTACCTGGAAGGTAGAGCCCATTATTGTTTCTGATTATAAACAGAAGAGTGAATATTCTCAAGATGCACCAGGTCATGAGGGAGAGAGGAGTACAGGGAGGGGAACTGTGACTGGTCACAGTTCAGGGCAACAGGAGAAACTAAAGGGGCCCACACTGCCAGGTCTCTAAACAGAATTCCTTGAATAAAGGTAGAATCTCTTATCTAAAAAAATTAATATAAGGGCATTTCACATGAGTCTCCTGGAGGTGAAAAATAATCAGATTCATACTCCATGCTTCTGCAATCTCGTCTTTCTCTGCTTTCTCACCCACTTGTAGTTTCAAAGCTTCACGCCCTCCGCCTGTCTTGCCAAATTCAGGAGACCAAGACACAAAGTGGTTTCTCTGTGACCCCTACCTCCAATCTGTAATGTGTAGACTGATCTATTCCATCTGGCTTGCTTTCCCTTCTTGCCTTTTTTCCTTTTTTATGCTTATTATCCAGATTCTCACACACAAAGGTGAGTTCAGGGACTGACTCCACCCAAAAGACTCCTTCTGGTCCAATCTCTGTCTACCTCCTCTCTGATTTTAAAAAGCCTGGAATGTAGTTAAAGGAAGAGAAATTTCTATTTAGAGGGCCATTGAGAGGAAAGCTTATACAGGCAAATAAAAATGTCCCTTTGTAAAAAGGCTAGGAGAGGAGGAGAGGCTGGGAAGATTCAAAAGGTTCGATGAAGGTTGTCCCAGACCACCCACATGGTGAAATAAACAAGAATTCGAGTAATTAATATTCTAAACACCTTCCTAAATGAGGACAGTTTTGTAGAATAAAATGTTTTCCAAAAACTGGTGAATGATGTAGATTGCAAAGGATTTGCTTAAAATGGAAGATTCCTGGATGATCAAATTTTCCTAGGGTGAAAAATGAAATCTATTCCTTGAATCAAGAATCTCCAGTAGGGAGAAGGGGTTAGAAGCTATTGGAAAACCTCTTTGGGAGATTAGTTTTAGATCCAATTCTTCCACCTGGATCCTGCCTCTCCTCATTGTCAGCCATCAGCCTGTTTCCCAGGATTCTAATGGTTAGAGGGGACGACAGCAGCATGGCACCCCACTGTGGCCACCACTGAGAGCCTGGCCAGGGGTCCTGGGAACTCAGGGAGAAATCTGAGGCTGAGACTCCATGAGAGCTTCCACTGTCACAGGCATTTGCTGCGGAGGGGCATTTGGTCCCTGGTCATTTCACCCTTTCAACAGGACAACAGTCAAATTTCTCATTTATTCTCAAACTTATTCTAGAATTTGGGTTACCCTTTACCATTGTTGAAGGAGAAATGCTTAAAAGTATGAGGGGGGGAGTGATGGAACCTCTCAAAAAAATCACATTGCAATAAATCATCAGCTAGGTGGAACTCGTCCAAGTGATATGAAGGAATTATAGAATGAAGTAGCTGTGCTACTAACAAAAATATGTAATTTATCATTGAAAACAGCCACTGAACTGGAAGACTGGAAGACTGCCAAGGTGATACCCATCTTTTTAATAGGACCAAAGGTGATCTCAGAAATTATACATCTGTGAGTTTCACATTGATGCTAAAAAAAAGAAAAAAAAACGTCGTTACAATTAATGTGATCTCCCATCTAGCCTGGCACATCTTCTTTTTCTTTGTTTTAATTGCTTGGACCACCTAAATTTTCTTTATTTTTATTTATTTTTTATTTTTTTTGGAGATGGAGTTTCGCTCTTGTTACCCAGGCTGGAGTGCAATGGCGCGATCTCGACTCACCGCAACCTCCACCTCCTGGGTTCAGGCAATTCTCCTGCCTCAGCCTCCTGAGTAGCTGGGACTACAGGCACGCGCCACCATGCCCAGCTAATTTTTTGTAGTTTTAGTAGAGACAGGGTTTCACCATGTTGACCAGGTTGGTCTCGATCTCTTGACCTCGTGATCCACCCGCCTCGGCCTCCCAAAGTGCTGGGATTACAGGCTTGAGCCACCACGCCCGTCCCTAAATTTTCATTAGGTCTAGAAAGCTGGCCTGGGTGCTGCCCACATGATCTTTCACAGGATCGGCTTGCATACACAAGCCCAATAGAGGTCCAGCTCCTTGCAGGTGCAGGCAAACTATGGGCACGCACATTTGTACATTAAACTCTCCGATGTGTGCAAACTCTGATTACAGCGTACCCACTGCAGCACGAAGATAAAACTTGGGATGCTAGGCATTGCTGTGGTTTTGTTGTGGTGGTAGTTATGAATCATACACACAAACATTAAAAGATACGTGAGCAATTATGTGAGCCTGCTCACATTTACCTTCCTTTTCTTTTCTTTAGTTCTTATTTTTGCCATTATCAGCACTTGCTTCTTTTAGCCTATAGGGAGGACATGGAAATTTCATCTCAAGAACAAAAGACAGGATTAGTGGGTCACAAGATCTAGGAATCTAGAAAACTTGCTGCCTCATGGAGTGTGGTGCTCTGAAGGGACAAAAGTTAAAACAAGGGCAAGCTGTTTTGACAGAGTTTTGTTGAAAGAAAGAAATGGAAGGAGCTAATATGATTTCTAAGATCACAGGGCAAGAAGCATTCTTCTGCAGCTCATTGTCAGTTTTACTCCGCTCAAACCTAAGAAAGGGAGAGAATTCATATTTCATAAGCTTAATATTATTTTCTTAGTTCTCTCAGATATAAGAGGGAAAATGTGTATCTGCAATATGTAGAGTAATATTAGACCAAATTAATTAAGAAGTGTAGCAAAAGGGTGCAATATGTGTGGTATTCTCATATACATCTGTTGTGTGCTCACACTTTGATCCTGTACTAAGGCAAAGAGCATCAACTCTTGTCCCATTCATTCTCCTAAAGACTCCAGGTGAAAGGGCATTATCTATATTTTAACAATGCTGTTTAAATAGAGGCTCCCAAATGAAGTGGCCAGTGCAGGACCACAACAGGAAACAGTTGGGATTAGGACCCAGGCGCGTCGGACTCTGGGACCCACACCTTTTCTATTATTTCTCCCTGCCTCCCCTAAGTACAATATGAGCAGAATCACAGTTTTTATAATGCTTTATGAATTTTCTGAGAGCTATGCCATCCGTGAAAAAACCTATCTAAAGATAATTTATTTAAACACTGAGAGGTCTTAGGATACATTTTTAGTACACAATCAGCTAAGGAAACTGAGTCATACAGGCAAATCGGAAATTCTATTGTGGGTTAAATGGACAGGGAAATAACTCATTATTTTTAAATGACACATTTTCATCAGGGAAGATGGGTAAAGTGGCCCAAGAATGTCTAAGCAGAGTGTAGATGCCGGCTGTAATGATGACTCAGAAGACATACGGAATATTAAGTAACAATATTTGCTGATCACACATTTTTAGGATAAGTTCGGAAGAAGAAATACGATGAGTTTCCAAAGAAAATGATGACAAAATAAAACCAAGCAACAACTTCACAGATAAATTAAATTTCACGTAGACAAGTGCAAAGCAACATGTACATTGAATATACGTGTGTGAACATACACATTGATTTCGTTTGGTGGAACATTTAACAATCCTGTATCCATGATGAATTCCAAATTATCTATAAAACTCCCAAGACAAAGATAGAGGCATCAGTTTTGAGAATTGGGTAAAAATATCTGTTTCATGGCAACAGCTACAGGAGGAAAAATTGTGTATCTGCAATATGTAGAGTAATATTAGACCATATTAATTAAGAAGTGTAGCAAAAGGGTGCAATGTATGTGGTATTCTCATGTATGGTTTTCTGAATCTGTTGTGTGCTTACACTTTGATCCTATGTTTGCTTTTGTCACTCATTTCCCAAATGAAACAGCCGCAAGATAAAACAACAACAAAACAGTCCAGAAATGTGTCATGAAATTTGCAAGATCTGTGAAGGGGGAGTCACTCCTGCAAGAAAAGAAATAGGAGTGATGAATATAGAAATGGGGACAAGGAAAAGGACACGCCGTGGGATGTGCTGTGGGAAATGAGGAATGGTGTTAAGAAAACAAGCTGATACCCTATTTTCTTTTCTTGGTAGCAAAGAAACACAGAGGAGCTCAGGGAAACCAAACAGCAGCAAATCTGAAGGGAGAGAGAGAAACAAATTCTGAACACAGTGCCTGTAATTCCATCGAGGTGCTTGTTTGGTTTCAGCTTGACTGAAACCTTTGGGGGAGGTTTGAGAAAAGGATTCCACATTGCCATGAGTTCTGGCAGTTTATTGTCAAGGATAAAATTACAAGGACGCTCAACTCTACTGCTTCAGGGCACACGCTGCTGATCACCAGCTGGGGAGGGGGAGAAATGTGCCCCTGTAGTCCCGTGTTGCACAATTAGGTGTATGATGGGGGACTTACGTCTTCTGGAGCATGCAGCAGTGGCCATATTGGAGACAGAGTAGCAGACTCCCTGCTTCACTGGCCTGTTGTGGTATGGTAATTATTATGTCTGCATGCTGCTTTTTCAGATTTTACAAGTTTCTAATTCACAGGAGTGCTGCCAAACACTAGAATGGAGACACGGCTCCAGTCCCACCACTGCTGCAATGTGTGCACAAGTTGTAAAGAAAAGTCGGGTTTCCTAAAAAGGGTTTCCCCTTTGCCTCCTCTGAGCCACTTAAACTGACTTACATGCAGCATGCTAGCTGTCTTCAGCTGCCATTTCCTTTAATAAAGCCCAAACACCAAAAACAGAAACAAAACAAAACAAAAAAACAGTGGTATTTAGCAATCTTCCAAAACAACAGCAACAAAACAGAATTGGCTTTTGTGCAACTTAAAGTTGCTATGAAAATTCTCATGGAAGTTTCTCAAGTGATCAAGAAACTGGGTTTGCATTTTGCATTTGAGGCGCTGTCTTTCCTTACAAAAGATCTGATATACCAGGGAAAGAGGTAAGAAAGCTTAGGATTATTTTCTTAGTTCTCTCAGTTATAGGAGGGAAAAATGTGTATCTGCAATATGTAGAATATTAGACCATATTAATTAAGAAATGTAGCAAAAGGGTGCAATAGATGTGGTATTCTCATGTACAGTTTATCTGAAATTGTTATATGCTCACACTTTGATCCTGTACCAAGGTAAGTCCTGTACTAGCCACCCAAGAGAATTAGTTCGAAACCCATGTCCTTCTAATGGTTAACAATAGCAATATGTGGTGCCCATCCCAAATAACTGCTGGCTGTTTTACCAGCAAAGGTGCCTGAGCCAAGACCCCCCATCACATATAGTCTAGACTCTGCAGCATTACAAGACTTGGAGTTTTGTGCATGAACATGAACAGGCTGAGAGGCTATAATCAAGGACAATGCAGTGATTATAAACAACTGGGAACCTCTTACACTTCTTAAAATATGTCCTCCTTCTTTTGTCAGGCTTTCTTGCATTGCTGGTGCAGGTGCACTTCAAAAATATTGTTTTATTACTGTTATTATTTTGGGCAGTATTCTTACGGTTACTGTGGGCAATGCAGTATCATTTTTACCTGCCCCCACCTCCATTTCTAGCAGAGAAGGAATTTTTCAATCTTTGAAAATGCATCAGGCTGAGTATCTGAATAAATGGTTAACTGCTGCGTGAAAATAGTTTTCACTGGCTCCCTATTGCCAGAGCAGAGCCTCTTTTCCGTCAATTATTGAGGCTGGTGATTACAGTGAGTAATGCGAGGCCTACAGCCATTCTCTCTCACCCGTCTATCAATACTGGTATGAGGCATATAAATGGGATCAGGTGGGAAAAGGCAATAAGTCATATTTGATGAAGGCCTCTTTCTTTTTTCTCTGAGTTGTCTTCTAAATGACTATTTCTGTATTGGCCTAGACTGGCAGTATTACATGCCGTTAGGCCTTATGTGTTGACAAATTTGTATCAGTATTTGTAGTTCTTGTTTCTTGGCTAAAAGAAGCCAGAAAAAAAATCTTTAGGAACTGCTAATGAATAGTGTGGGACAGTTGGGTGTCATTATGGGGACCTAAATGGAAAGGATGAATTTGTATGTTTTGGCTTATGAAAGAAAGGGAAAGACCTAAGAGAATCCGTGATTTGTCTGCTTTAGACTAGCACAAGTTTAGTTGATTGTGAAAAATGTATTTCGGTACCACTTGGTAAATTTCATTCATTTTCCATCACCTGGGGATATATAATGTTTGACAGTAGAGAAACTGGGTGGCATTTTATAACAATATCATTGTCTACAGTCTCTATGAAGTAGAGCTGTCGTGGTACAGAGATAATGTGTCATCCCACTCAACTTGGATCAGAAGTGGATAGTGGGTCTTTAAAAAGTTGTACCTGGAAGGAAATGGTAGCTGAAATTGATGGCGTTCTGGTAGGAGTGATTATCACTGGGTGAGGAATTTTGACAGCAGAGACAAACTTTGTTTTGGGGAAGTCACGCATTAGACAAGTCAGGTATGTGGGCCTCTGATTATAAGAATCTGAGAAGGTTTGATGGTAGGAAAGCAATATCTGTCACTCAAAGATTATGCATAGTAGCCTCAAACTGGCATATCACTCTGGCTGTTTTTAAATTCCCAGATACTTCATTTTCCAAAATAGATTTACTAACAGTTACACCCAAGACCTACATGAGTCAACAAACTTTCCTTTGTAATCCTACTCACCAGAATTTCTTAGACTTCTGTTTCAGATGGGGTGTTCAGAATGCAAATTAAAGGAAGGAGCATAAACAAAGCATGTTGAAAGCCAATATACACACATATACCATATGCATTGTCATTTACTACGCTTATCTGCTACATGGAGATCATGTAGGGCTTGTTAGACCTTTTCCACTTGCCTAGAAGCTTGTAGTAAGGAACACTCTTCACCCTCAACCTTATCGTGTGAAGATGGGGTGTTCATCCTCTCTTTCTCTTTCTTCCTATCTTAGTTGTCATGGCTACAATCACTTTGTTTCCTTGTTACCTGTAATACTGCTAATCCCCATTAGGAGTACTTGTAATAGATCATTCTGGCTTAACATGCACTGAAAAATATACAGAGACTCAAAGAAGCTTGCAAACCCCAGATGTCATTTCATACAATTAACTGAGTAGCAGGAATCTAGAACTTTTTACAAGAGCTACAGCACTAGGATAAAATATAGAGACATTTCAGAAAAAAAAAAATACCAGCACATTTAATGGTGTTCAAGAGTAAATGTCACAATCCTATTTTTAAATCAAAATGTTACATAGTATTTGGAAAGTGAAAAAACAGTTGTATTCTAATCTTCACTTTGAGTCCTGTTTGAATTAAAATGTATGTTTTACAAGCATACACAAAGGTAATGGATTCTTTCACAGATAAATTCCTAAGTATTCAGCTAGTTCAACTCTTCGTTGCCATTTGTAGCTTCTTACCTTTTGGGGGATTTCTCCTGCCTTCTAACAAACGTGAGGTATGTCTTCCTTTCCAGAATGCCAGAAAGGTTACTGAAATTTTAGGGATAAAAGGCACCAAACCGAAAGAAAAGAAATCTATGCTTGATGAGTACAGCATAAACTTTACTACTTCTATCGATGGTATTAATTTAACCATTACAAAAGTTACATGGATATAAAAATAGAAATGGAAATTCATATAAATTAAGTTTTCCAAAACCAGCCTAAATAGGTACATCATTTTAAACTATAATCCCATGTAATAAAATGCAGCAGTGTATAATTCCAACTGATAGCCAGTGCGGTGGCTCATGCCTGTAATCCCAGCACTTTGGGAGGCCAAGAAGGATGGATCACTTGAGGTCAGGAGTCTGAGACCAGCCTGGCCAACATGGTGAAACCCCATCTCTACTAAAAATACAAAAATTAGCTGGATGTGGTGGCACACAGCTGTAATCCCAGCTACTTGGGAAGCTGAGGCAGGAGAATCATTTGTACTGGGAGGCTGAGGTTGGAAAAAAAAAATCCCAATCTGATCTTAACATTTATGTAACCCATACTAAGTATAGAGAACACTATCAGTAGGTGTGCGTAGATAGAAAAACCAAAAGGGCATTACAACTAACACCAAGGAACGCTGAACTTCTAGAATTTTAAAACCAATGGGATTACACTTGTGTTGTGTCGAATGTGATAGTTGAGCTTTTTCTTCAATAGCATATTACAGAATAATCCCAATATCTATTTAATATAAAACATCCATTCAAATAAGACTGATCCGCCTGTATTGATTGCACTTCAATTGACAAAAATTGACTCTTGTACAAATGAACCCAGGACACTCTAAGGTTTTCACTGCACATATTTTTGTGACTCTTGTATTATAAAGATATTAGCTTTCAGTTTTCCTTTTATATGTGCATATAATACTTGTGCTTCAAATAGCTTATAACATCTAATATAAAATCATTATTTAGTATGCATTGTGTTGTTCTATCAAATTATTTCTCTTATTTCAACCCCATTTCTTTTCCCTTTTGGCAAATCACAAAGCACTTTGGGGTACAAAAAAACATCCGCTTAGGTTGTTGTAGTCTTCCGTGGGACATGGTTGAAGGCAGGCCATAATTCATTCTGACATTTCTTCAAAGAAAAGGGTTTCCAAAGTCATCATTATTGGACCAATAGCAATGCTGCACTTCGCGGATGTCAGTAAGGCCACAATAAGATATACAGGCTCCTCTAAACATTTTGACTCCTTTTATCTACAAACCTTCTTCCTCACCCCTACACTCTCCATGAAAGTCTGTGTGTCTCCTTCTTAATGAAGACAAGGACCAACTAATGCCACTGATGCCATCTTTGTTCACTGTTACCTCAAAAATGCTCTGCATGTTATATCTGTATTCTTGTGATCAAGCATAATGTTTTGCCGTGTAGGAAATATGCCATGTTGACTAAAACGGTGAACCTCACGTTGGGCTACACCGTTGCAGCACTGTCAGGAATTTCCTCCTCTTTCTCATGCATCCTGACTGTGTCCAGTGATTTCCAATGTTTTGATTGTTTCCCCTTTATCTAGAAACATAGCAAACTTCCAAAACTTAAAGTACAAAAGCAAACAACAGTACTTTCTGTTCGGCTAAAATAAAAAAAAAATCAGTGTTTTCAAAAGTGAACTCATTCCTTTTCACCCCCAAACAAACACATGTAATGACAGATTGCCCAGTTTCTAGAGTCCGAAGATCTGCATTTACACCAAATCTTCACACGTGAACAGCTGTGACCTTTGCCAAGACTTTTAACCTTTCTAAAATTCTTCTCTTTCATGAAATTTTTTAAAAATACCCTATTTCATTGTATTGTTGAAAATTAAAAATTCTTTCAATACATGAAATGATTTAGCATACAGCACAATATATAATTTTTGTCTCAAAAACTGGTAGCTGACCTTATAACTCTTGTTCACTCTGGAGTTATTTACCTGAGCCTACTCCATGCCACGCACCGCACCAAACACTGGGAATTCAGTGGCAGGCAGGGCTGACCAGGACCCTTCTTTGTGACACATTCAGTCTAGGCTGGGGACTCTCAGACTTACGCCTATTCAGGGTCACCTGAAGAGCTCCTTACAACACAGATTGCTAGGCCTCACTTCTAGAGTTTTCTGATTCAGTAGGTCTGCGATAGGGTCAAAGAATTTGCGTTTCTAACAAGATAGGAGTTGCTGATGCTTCTGGTCTGGAAAATACTCATGAGAAGTCACTGGTCCAGCCTAATTTTCTTTTTTAACTTTAAGTTGTGAGATACATGTCAGAACATGCAGGTTTGTTACATAGGTCTACACATGCCACGGTGGTTTGCTGCACCTATTGACCCATCACCTAGGTTTTAACCCCCTCATGCATTAGGTAGTTGTCCTAATGCTCTCCCTCCCCTTTACCCCCACCCCACAACAGGCCCCGGTGTGTGCTCTTACCCTCCCTGTGTCTGTGTGTTCTCATAGTCCAGTGTTTTCATCACTGATATTGTGGTCCCAGTGCCTGTTCCCTCTTTGGTTGGTGCCTTCGTATTCCCAGCCAGTCAGGCTGGCAAACTGAGTGGCACCTTTTACTCTTCCTTATGCCTCCCTTGTATCCTCACTTTCACTCTCTTTCAGTCTCCTTCCAGAAATAATATAAGTCTAGCTAGTCTTTTTCTTCTGCATTTTTCTTACATACTGCTCCCCAAATAACGTTTCTAAAATAAAGCTCAAATATGTCAGTTCTATGCCCTAAACCTTCCTCTGATTCTCTCCTGCCTTCAGATAAAAAAAAAAAAAAAAAAAAAAAAAAAGTCCAAATCCATGGGCCCAGCCATTTCAGGCTTTAGTGAGTTGGCCTCAGTAAGAACTCTGACGGAACAAAAAGCTCCACAGTTTTGAGACATTTTAGCTCCACTGGGGGAAAAGAATATTCCAGGATGTGAAAAGGATGTGTGCTCACTGGTGTGAAATGGCATGATGTATTTATTTGGGCTACTTCAACAAGGTCATTTCGGCTAAACCAATGTTTCTCAAACAGTGGTCCTCAGATCACTCGCTCATGTTTGTTACAATGCAGATTTCTTGGCCTCCCCCAGATTCTAAGTGGTTGGGGCTTAGCAGGCTGTGTTGTTAACAGGCCCCTTCAGCCCAACATGAGAAAACCACTGGCCTAGATCAAGAAGAGGAAAGAGGTGAATGTAGAAATATAAAGTGAGACCAGGTTTAAAGATAGACAAACAGACAACTAGCTAACTGGCCGTTTTCAGGTGTTTGCAATCAAGTTGTTAAAGATTTTTGAAGAGGCAAGAGTAATCAACTGTGTTCATTCTGGGAGGAAGCCCTGGAACACGGGATGGCCAGTCAAGGGAAGTGCTATTGCAAATTAACTTCTGGAGTCATCCAGGTAAGAGAAGGAAATTCCCCGGGGAAATCAAAAGTCAAGATAATTTAGGAGTCATTTCAGAGGGACCTTAGAAATAACATGGTGTCCAAGGAGAATGAGGAGAGTGGAAAAGGAAGTTAGCAAGGAGTGAGGATGCTCGATTTTCTACTGGGGTCACTAGAGGGATGATAGTGCCATTAACTCAGACATGAATCACAGAAGAGAAAACAGTTGGAGGCTAAGGAGAGAAGATCATGAACAAGGTTTTGGTCATGCTGCATTTGAATTGAATCTGATACAACAAAGCTATATTGACAATCTGTTATGCACCAGACATCATGCAAAGCAGCGGGGAAAACAACTGTGAACAAGAGAAAGCCCACCTGTTCACACAGCCTTCCACCCAACTCTGGAGATCACTGAATACGTGGTTAAAATACTGCTGGGTCAGTGCTGTGGCTGGTGACCTGCCACATGGTTTCAGCATGGCAGGAACCTCTTTCATAGTTTGGAATACAGGATGATAATCCCCGAGGACTTCCCAGAGGAGGTGTCATCCCACTAACACCTGAAGGATGTGATGGTCAGGTAAAGGGAGAAGAACGAGAGAGAAAATGCACACAAAAAAGAAGCGACAATAAAGAAGCGGTAAAGTGCATGGTGTTTTGAGGAAATGAAAGTAAGCTAATCACTGTTGAGGTGAAGGAATAAGACAGCAACTATTAGGGACAGACTAGTTAGAGGAGTGTCTACTCTTTAATAACAGAAAGACCACAAAACAAAGGGTTTAAATACGCTAGAAGCTTCGTTGTCCCTACTGTAACAGACAGACGTGAACAGACCGGGGCGATGGTGCATTTGAGGCGGCTCTGCCATCCTTGACATATGAGTTTCCATCTCCCTTGGCCCAAAACAGCTGATCCAGTTCTTGTCATTTCCAGCCAGAAAGATGAAGAAGGGGACCAATGAGCACAGGCCCAGTCATTGTAATGGCGAGCCTTGGGGGTGGCACACATCACTTCTTCTTTCACCCCATTAATCAGAACCCAGGCCTTTGAAGCACCTTCCTGCAGGGGTAGATGGGAAATAGAGCCCCAGGCCCAGCTAAGGCCTCACAATGTAGAAGGAACGACAGGGCAGCCTGAGACAAAAGCCAACCAGGGAAGGGGCGGGTAAGCAATAGTAAAGGGTTCACACGACCTCCTGAAAGAACTACATAGATTTGTGCAAGAGAGTCACATGAAGATGTGTGTAGCCAGCACTGTAAATACAGGATTAGAAGACAGCAAAACTTGAGGCAAGGCGATTAGTTAGCATGAATGAAGTGCGGTTTGGGGGTGGAAAACAGAATGGGCAATGGTGTCATGACTGACATTCAGAACACAGGAGAAGATGTGGATGCGGATGGGCCCAGGAGAGCAGCGGGGAGGATCTGAGTTCAACTTTGAAAGGATCCATCGGGCAGTTTAAATACAGACCTCAAGGTGAGGGTGGATGCTTGAGGCAACAAGGAACAGCTGATAATGGAGGTTTTCTGTGTTGTTTATCCGAGGACGACGTAAAAATTGCAGGGGTGGAGCTCTGAACTGAATATTGAAGGGAGACAGAATAGGTAATAGAAAACTGACAAGGAAGTATTGCCAAGACAGAAACATCTCAAGGAAGCCAAAGGAAGAGAGGATTTCAAGAGGGAAGGGTGCAGGAAGTCTGACAGTAGTTAAAATAGATTTGAGCTTAGTATGTGCCAGATAGGTTTCTAAGCTTCTTCCTGGCATCACTTTGTAACAACACAGTGAGCTAATGTTTTATCTTGGCCTCTGTTTTCCAGTCGAGGAACCTGAAATCCCAAGAGACTAAGTTAGTTCTCCAAGCTCACCCAATGCAGTGGGATTCAGATGCAGTCAATCCACTTCCTAGCCTGTGCTCACAGTGAAATGAACAAAGAGGGAAATTACATTGTTGGGCTTGGCTGTTAAGAGTCTGTGAATGGCCAGGATGAGAGCAACTTAGTGGACCGTTGATTTTTAGGTGTGCGTCCTGCAGCACTATGCCAATGAGGTGCACCAGGAAAAAACAATTCTGTGGCCATATGAATTTGGGAAACACCCATACCCATACTTTCTCTGCCTGGGAATTGGTAACACACAATAACAATAAATACATGAGAAGTTCATAAACAATTCAACAAGCATAAAACAACCCCATTTTTAAAATGGGCAAAGGGCGCGAACAGACACTTTCAAAAGAAGACACACAAGTGGCCAAGAAACATAAGAAAAAATGCTCAGCATCACTAATCATCAGAGGAATGCAAATTAAATCCCCAATAAGATACCGTCTCATACCAGTCAGAATGGTCATTAATGAAAAGTCAAAACATAACAGATGTTGGTGAGGGAGAACTTATGTACTGTTGGTGGAAATGTGAATTCGTTTGGCCACTGCAGAAAGCAGTTTGGAGGTTTTTAAAAGAACATAAAACAGAGATACCATTTGACCCAGCAGTCCCATGACTGGGTGTATACTCAACGAAAAATAAATCATTCCACCCAAAAGACACTCTTATGTTCATCACAGCTGTATTCACAATAGCAAAGACTTGGAATCAACTAGATGCCCATCAATAGTCAATTGGATAGAGAAAATAGGATACAAAATCATCGTGGAATACTATGCAACTACGTGAAAGAACAAAAGTATATCTTTTACAGCAACATGTGTGGAGCTGGAGGCCATTATTCTAAGTGAATTAATGCAGGAATAGGAAACCAAAAATATCACATGTTCTCACTTACAAGTGCTCACTAACACTTAGCACTTACTAAGTGGAGCTAAGCATTGGGTACACATGGACATAAAGATAGGGAAAGCAGACACTGGGGATTCCAAAGGAGGGAGGAAAGGAGGGATGAGACGAAGGGTGAAAAAGTACCTATAGTGTACTGTGTTTACTATCCCAGTGATGACAGCCATAGAAGCCCAAACTTCAGCATCATGCAAGATATTCTTGTAACAAACCTGCACATGTACTTTCTGAATCTAAAAGTTGATATTATTTGTTTAATACAGAAAAAAATACATGAGAATTTCGTTAGAACAAAAGAATGTTGTTTTGTTTAATCCAATGTTTTCCTAGCTTGTATGATCGTGGAGATATTTTCTTTTATACTACCTATTAACATAAGAAATTACATGTTGAAAACCATTTCAGGCGATTGGTGGACCACTAGCAAGTGAGAGACACAGTAGTGAAAACTTAGAGAATCAACGTCAATTTATTTGAGGGCTGAGGAAGCACACAGAAGGGGCAGTATCTCGAATGTAATGGGGCAGCCTGAAACTTCTCTTAGCCTCTGAGCCCTCAACTCTTAAAGGAAAAGCCTGCTGGTATCTCTGTTTTATGTTCTTTGAGAAATCGCCAAACTTTCTGCAGTGGCTGAACGAATTCACATTTCCACCAACAGTATATAAGTGCTCCCTCACCAGCATCTGTTATTTTTTGACTTTTCATTAATGACCATTCTGACTGGTGTGAGAAGGGATCTTATTGGGGATTTGATTTGCATTTCTCTGATGATTAGTGATGCTGACAGCACATTCAAGCCCCCACTCCCACCTCTACCACAACTAATGGCAGTCATCCCTCACAGTGTGTTATTTTATTTGCTGCATATAAATCCTGTTCTAGGCTCTCTGAAGGCAGGGTTTTGTTACACTGATTCTCTAGCTTCTGTAGCACAATGAAGCAGAGAACATTTTGGAATGCTTACCATGTGCCAAGTGCTTTACCTAGCACCTCACCTTCATTGTGTCATTGTTATCTGTAGAGCACGTAGGCTGTATAATTAGCTCACCTTGCAAATAAAGAAAAAAAACCCACTGAGACTTAGCTTAAAGAGATTGTCTGAAGTCCAAGCTGATGGGAAACAGAGCTGGGACACTCTATCTCAGTTATTTGTGAACCCAAGCCTGTGCCTATCACCATCATCTGTCAGAGACATTCAAACCAGGGCAACTCCATCTTGAGTGAGGGCTGTGAAATATGAGGCTGGGACTTGCCGGGCTGGACACCTCAAAAGTTAGGTGTTCCTAGGCCCTAGATGTTTACAGTTAAGGGAACAGATTGATAACGTTTACTAAAGAGACTTGGAATGTCTTTTTATCCCAATATCTTAAGAACAGAAGCATTCCTAATTTTGCTTTAAAAATAATAATACCGATTCTTGCAAAATATAGTAATTGAGAAAACTAATCCTTTGTCACAACCCTGGCAGCATAGCACATCTCCCCATGATTTTTTTGTTATCCTATATACAAACCAGCATTGTACCTAGGGTGGGCCAGTGCCTCCTCTTACTTTCAGGAATGCCCTACTTTCACAACTTTACTTTCTTAATAAACTTGCTTTCACTTCACCCTGTCAACTCACCCTGAATTCTTTCTTGCACAAGGTCCAAGAACCTCTTTTGGGGTCTGGCTCAAGACCCCTTTCAAGTAACAATTCTATAGTAAATAGAATTAAATAATCATTTTCTGAGTGAGTGAGTAAAGAAACAAATACTTTTTGGTGACCAATGCCCAATTTTCTCAGTGCATTTCCATTAAAATTAAAATCAAAGAAGGCAACAGCAGCCTGTTCTTGAGTTATATTCAGAAAGAGTACTGAAATGTACAGCTAGCTACAGAATTACCCCAAGGTAAAGAGCCGTTTTTCATCTGCTCTTGAATATTGGTTTGAAGGTTTCGCCTTAGCCCCAGATATTAAGAGAGTCACAACTAAACAATGGTGTGTTGACTGGGTAAACATCATATTTCCTTTTTATCGCCTTTTCCCCCCAAGTAGTACTGTATTGAGTTACAGTCTTATTCATTGCTTCTTCTACAGAAAGACACTTTGAAAAATTGAGGCTTTGTAGTAATATTGACAACAAAAGCAGTTGATGTCACCTCCCATTAGCATTAATTTAATAGGTGATTCACTACAATAGACAACTAAGCCTGCTCTGTGGTGGGTCTTCCTAGGAGAAAAGGGAGCTGCAGAAATAAACATCATTGCAGAAAATGTAGCAAGACAACCTTTTTGGGAATATTAAATGTAAGCTATATAAACATTTGTTTTCTTTTTATCAGCAACGGAACGTTCCTAATTCGCTCTGTACTGGGAACACCATTGTGGGGGTATGGTTAATTGGTCTTGAAAGACAATTAATATCTGTCAAGAACATGTACAACGCACATAGGTTTTTGCAAACAGTCAGTCCCTTTGCCCCCTTTTTCTCTGTTGTTCTGTTTATTGTGCCCAGTTAATGTGCTCTTTTGCCATAATAATCTTCAGCTAAATGGTAATTGCTCTATTGACGGCATTACTGTATATTTTTGACAGATCATTATTCATACTTAACCACTTGACCTGGAATAAATGTTAAAGCAATTACCACTGAGAGCTTTTCTATGAGAAAATTGAGGCAAAGTTTAGAGATAATCAAAATGCAAAGCTGATCATGATAGCAATTGGAAAAATGGCAAATCCTATTAAACAGATTTTTATTAGCCAAGTTGATGCCAGTAGATATTATCTGGTAATTTAGTCTTATTAAAAAGAAAATAAAGCAGCTAATTGTTTACTATTCTGGAACTTATTCCAGCTTGCAATTTGCGGCTGAAATTAGGCTTTATGTGGCTCATCTATTTTGTCACATTGAAATATGAAATCGTTTGGTACAAAGCGCATCTGCTTAGTGCCTCTTACATGACTGGAAAAATCCCTCATTCAATATGTTTTACACCTGTTGAGGCATTATGGATGGGTTAATTTACAGCAACCAATACAAAAGCTAATATTCAGTATCTTTTTATTATATCAAATATTTTTAAAGTCTGTATTTTTAAAGATTAAATTTTATCCATGCTTTATCTTACTTTGTATTCAAACACTGACACAAATGATTTCTTTTTGCATCAAGCCAGAATGCAACAACCTTCTAAAAGCACCATGGATGTATGTACAAGTCATTACAAATAAGAAATCATCTAATAATTTTGGTCCTGTACTTAAGTATGTAAATGGAAAGAACAATGATAAAATTTTCCACATATATAAAGATAAGATAAATAATTGTCAAATTTTGGAAGCAAAATGCTAAATCCATTGGGTAATGGTGAAAATATTTAACGACATAAAAACTGACTTCAATATCCATGGGCACAATTTCTTTCTTGATCTTTACACTTTGAAATCAGCACATGCGCATGAGCTGACTATTTATGAGTCAATTAAATCCACAACTTATTCATCTTATTTCATCATTCAAGTGGCTGGTGGAAACGCACTTTCAGGTTAAAAATACTCCAAAAATTGCCTTTTTACATCATCTTTCCGTACTGAGATGAGACATTATTTGAGACAACAAAACTTGACTAAATTCCACTTAAATTTCTGCACAAAACACTCTGTTCCCCCTTGTTCTTAAAGGTTGTTTTGCTAAAAAGTTTGGCATGATTCTGTCTTTGGACTAATATCTAGAGCAAAGCTGTAATCAAAAATGTGTACCAAAAGAGACAGAAAGCCTTAAACAGATAGTGTAAAGTTTTACTAGCCCCTACTGAATCGTGAGCCCTGTTTGAAAACTATCATTAAAATTCAGAAAAATGATTACTGATATGCTGATATGGTTATCTTGGGAGGTACAGTTATCAGGGTCTGCTCCAGTTGGTTGCTGTAGTTTCTATATTAATGGAGGGTTTTTTTCACAGTTAATGAAAGGAGAGACTTCCTTTTAATAAGTCCATAAAACATTAAGTGGATTTTTCCCTCTTTCTTCTGCCATTTTCCTCTCCCAAAAGAGTGCTTTTGAAAGTCCAAAAGGTACATATTTGGCAGTGAGATAAGGACTGGCAGTTTGTGAAAAACTCATTCTGCTTTTCAGTTCTTGGGCTTGGCCTTATCAAATTGGCCTCATCAAATATAAGATAACAGACCCTAATTGTTTCAAAATTCTTCACATGGTAACATCATTTCTTTTTAAAGAGGCGCCCTTCACAAGTTTTCCAGATGTTCTTAAAGTAAAATAGCCAGAGAAGCAAAGAATGGCACAGGATGGAACTGCTTCCCTTGCTGTGTTTGTTAGCTTAAATTTATTCTTGCCAGAACATATTTATTTAAAAATTCAAACAGAGGTTTTATCCACTGTGCTGACATGTGAATTATTTTACTTCAAATCTAGATGCAAATGGAAATAAAGTCAAGATGCTTTTCCAGTATTTGTATTCAATTAGGAGTTTGCATGATACACAGCACAAACTAGGGTAAATAAATGAATTATTTTTATTTGATTTTAATAATTTGCCAAAATCCCTGGGCCTTCCTACATTAATGTGTGTTGATTATTTCTGTTGACTGTGCTTATTATTTTAGTATGATGTATGTTCTGCAAGCATCGTATTATTCTATTACTTCTATGCACAGCTTTTGAACCACTGTTCCTTGTCATTCCCTGGGATATTGGCATGTGAGGAATCTGAGTGAGAGACTTTGTTCCTGACCTCGGCCTGGGCATAGACCCAAGACTATTCTCCCATTAGGACATTGTGTCACGATTTTAATGTAGGCTCTCTACTGAATAATTTTAGTATTATGAAGACACAAAACAATTGAACCATATGTGTCTCATGTCAGCCGCATAATGAAAGAGCTGAAGTAATCCATAGAACAATAAACAACTGAGTGCTTTATATTCTTATCCTAGAAGGGTTTTATACATTGATTCTGCCCAATTTATTCTAAGAGGGCTTTTTGCCCCATTAGGATCACTCTTTTACCCTCTCCTATTTTTTATTAACACAGATAGGGTAGAAAAAGAGGATAAAATGTTCCAACAGCTGCCAAATAGTATTGGTAGTAAATGGCCATGGACCAATTAAAGAGAAAATATAAAACTGCAATCGTTTTTATAGCACAGCCATACCCAGATCTTAGAACTTGCCCAGTACTGACATATTGGCCAGCAGTCTTTCTGGACAATTTATTTCCTGGTTTCCATTTCTGTGTTATACTGGACCAATTTCTAATTAGTAAAATGATTTTAAAATCTTTTTTTTTCTACAGGTTCTGAAAAATGATCACTGGCCACTGATCACCTAGTTAAACAAGGGCTTTGCGGACATTTTCCATGGTTTTGAGGCAATATTCCATATGGAAATCTTCCCTTCCCTCTTCCTGAAGCGTCTTTGGTTTCCTTCTGGGTTTGCCTGGGCTCCAGACACCTTCAGTTAGTGGAAATGGAGGTTGATTCTTTCGTGGGTTCTGCACGTTCCCCTATCTAACACAGGAGCAAGAGCTTGAATTTCTCCAAAGGCATATGGATTTGGGGCAACTGTGCATTCTAATGTCATGGTTTTTAAAACTCATCAATGTGATAGCATAAATAATTTGAAACCTTGATGCTCATTCTCATCCATGAGCTTATGTAGCGGAAAAAAGATTACAGAGTTTGGGGAGTTTGGGTAACAAAAGATTGGTAGAATTTAAAATTCCAAATGGGAGTATTAGGAAATAAATATTTTATGAATTATAGCTTTTCATCTTACGCTTACAGAGCTGAAGATTTCTGTAAGCAAAGATGGGGAGAACATCCTTCAAAATTAAAGGAAGACATTTTGCTGAGTGAGGTTTCACACCAATGTCCAGTGTAGGGCATGGAATGAGGGATGGAAAGAAACATGCAAGGACAGGCAGCTTTTCCTTGATTCCCATGATTTACTTCCTCCTGAGTGAGTGATTGACAGGCCTTTCTCAGCTTCTGGTGTGTGATTGCCTTGCAATGCTCTTTGAGTTATCGACGCTGCCATCATCCTCTGCCTCCTGCCTCACCGCTTTCATCTTTGCAGATGATTCTAGTGTTTCCTTTTTATTCTTTTCTTCTACCATTATCTTTGATTACTTCAGTTGTCAGGTATATGGCATTTCGGACTCTTTGAACACATAATTCTTCATGATCATTCAGAGAGGTAATTTAGTGGCCTCTGGAGCCTAACCATCTGGATTCCAATTCTGGCTCTACCGCATGCTAGCTGAATGATCCAGGCAAGTTTCTTCCTTTTCTGTGCCTCGGTTTCTTCATCTGTTAAAAAGGATAAAAACAGAACCTATTGTAGAAAGCTATTGTGAGGCTTAAATGAATTGTTACATGAAAAGTGCTTAGAACGATAACCAGACATGTTATTAGCTATCACTGTGCATCATTATGCCTCTACAGAGTTTCAAGTTCACTGCTCAACTTCCACACCTGGTCAAACCTTAGCACATTGCTTCAACAGCCACATATCTGAAATTCAGTGCACCCCTCTCATTCACAGCCTCCTTGCAGGACTTGGCTGCCAATGGTGTCCATGGCGTTCACTCTCTTGAAGGACTCCTTGGGCTGTGCTGGCTGCACATTGACCTGCCCTTGCTCTCCACCCTCACACTCTACTGGAAGAATCCTGTGGGTGATTAATGCTGCTTTACCTCCATGCTCCTTCTCAACTCCTTTCATTCTTATGCTCCCTTAAGGAATTGTTCTCTTTTTTTTTTTTTTTTTAAGTGATATCACATTATCTCTAGTAGGTAACATTAACAGTGCCAAATATTTGATAGTTTAACTCATTTTGTACACCAGTCAACTCTATTAGGTGGGTGCTACTCTTATTCTCATTTCACTAAAGGGAAAACAGGCTCACATAGAAGAAGCAGCAACTTAGAATGTCCCCAAGCTCACATTCTACCAGTTGGTGAAGTCAGGTTCCCAGATTGTGAAGTCAGGTTGTGAGAATTCACACCCAATGCACTAAGGCACTAGGACACTGTCTCTTTGGTAAACTTTGTAAAAGATACCTGGAATATTGTAGGTGTTAAATATCAGGTCATTTTATCTTAAAAATTAAACTAGTGTTTATTACTGAAGTAGTTTTATAAGCTACTTGAAATGCAAATAGAGCAGAAAAAATAAGAAAAAACTAAAAGTCTTCCTATTTCTCCTAGTTTCATTCCTTAAGATAAACATTCTGTACCATCCCTCCAAAATGCTCTATATATTTAAGCATCAGTACAAATGGTGTATGTGCATTTATTTGTATACATGCTTATATACTTGTTTGCCAATTAATTAGAATCATAATGTGTATGTATGTATATACATCCTTTTACATACAGTGTGTATATATATGTATATATACAAATTTATATGTATGTTTATATATACATGCACACACATATATATACACATATATTTATATATGTGTATGTATATGTGTATATATGGTTATATATACACACAAACACATATATACACATACATGTATGTATACATATACACATATACACATATGTATGTATATACACGCATATATACATATATACGCATATATGTATGTATATACATACACACACATGTGTGTATATATGTATATGTGTGTACACACATACATATGTGTATATGTGTGTATATATACACATACATATGTGTATATATACATACATATGTGTATATATGTGTATATGCATATATACACATATATACACATATGTATGTGTATATATGCATATGTGTGTGTGTATATATACGTATATGTATATATATGTGTGTGTTTGTATACGTATAATCATACATATAAACACATGTATACACACACATATATATATGTGTGTGTGTGTGTACACACACAGCACATTGAACACCTGGAGACAATTTTTAACCATTATTCTTTATTTTGGTAATAATCATTAAAGGAAATAATTTTTATGAAAGAAAACAAGAAGTGACAATTTTCATTAAATTTCATATATGTCTAAAAATCTAAAAATAAGTAAAATAATGCATAAAATAAAGGTAATAAGTTAATATTTTTAAGCTACATTGATTTTTAAAAGAAAACTCATACTTACATATTGGTCTGCCACAGTAGTGAATAGTTTGGAATTCAAGCATTAGCTTCTGTAAACTTATCCATGATTTTGCATTGTCATGTCTAATAGAAAGTGTAGCTAGATTTGTTAATATCTCCTCACTTATCACTGACTCAAACACACTTTTTATGAATCTTTATTTTGAAAAGTTTCCTTTACCTAAGAAAATACGTACACAAATTAAGTAAAGTTCTAACCATAAGGAAAAGTCTGGCAGAGGTTCATAGAATCCCACTTAACAACAACAACAAAAAATTCAAAAAGAAATTGCTATGCTGTCCATGTCTTTATTTATTTTGAATCGATTTTTAGCAGCTTCCAAATATATATGCAGTAAAAAAATTTCACTAAAGTATCTTCACCAGAAAATATATATTTCCATTCCATTTAATAAAAACTTCCAAAATTCATGTTTCAGAATTGATCAGCCTCTCCTTGAAAGCAGCTTGTGCCCCAATTCCTACATTTAAACAGTAGATTCACAATCAACAATGATAGCACAATTATTGGAAAGATTAAAAAGCAGAACTGGCATTTTTACTCTCAAAATGAACATATATTACTGATTCAGAGGCCAACTCTATAACTAGAAATTCTCTGAATCAATTTCTTTGTAAACTACAAGGCTTATTAAGGGGTAAGCAATGAAAATGTACCACTTCAAAGCTTGCATATATTATTAAAACTCAACAGTAGCTGCAGCAATTGTTTCAAACTTAGACCAACAATTTTTTTTTTCAGGAAGAAGTATTTGATCACTGACATTGTTAACAATTGCCAGTGCACAGTGATAATTAAAAGCATACTGGATTTAGTAAGTTTCCTTACTATTTTTCAGTACTCTACAGATAACGCTTCCACTGGTTGCCTGAACCCAGGGCAGACACTTCGATCGCTCTGCCCTCGGCTCATCGACCACTCCTGCACTAGTCCCATTTCATGAAATACTGCAAAGACCTTTTCATATCAGCACATATAAGTCTGTCTCATTCATAACTGTATCGTATCCCACTGTACAGATGCAGTCATACCGTCGTATTTTGACAAATGCTAACATTTTTATGATTACAAAGAGAGTTGTAATGTACATTCTTACCCATTCATTTTTGTACAGAATTATAGCTGTATGGGATCAATACTTTTAATTTTGCTTCTTCCTAGATCCCATATTCTTCTCCATAAGTCCCACTGCACAAAGTGCTCCTCATTGTCTACCTGTGTGCCCGCATCAGGACATCGCTGCTGAGGTATCCATTCGTTAATTTCTACTTCCAGCCTCTTAGGTTTTGTTCTTCCCTTAATGCCTTCTCGTTCTATCCTATCCTGCACATCACCTCCAGACCATTCATCCAAAACGGACCTTTCTTCATGTTATTCCTCTGTTTAAAAATCTATCACCTCTGCTGTTTGTTTATGACAATGGCTCACAAACCGTCTGCTCTGGTTTGAATACACCCCTTCAAAAGCATGTATTGCAGACTTAATCCCCAATGCAGCCATGTAAGAGGTGGTATGATTAAAAAGTGTTTAGTCCCCAAAGGCTCTGCCCTCAAGAATGGATTAATGCTGTGATCTCGGGAGTGGGTTTGTTATGGAAGGGAATGAATTCCTTATAAAAGGATGAGTTCCTTCACTTTCTCTTGCTCTTTCACCTTCTGCCATGGCATGAGGCTGCAAGAAAGCCCTTGTCAGTGGCCGGGCGCAGGGGCTCAAGCCTGTAATCCCAGCACTTTGGGAGGCCAAGAAGGGTGGATCACAAGGTCAAGAGATCCAGACCATCCTGGCCAACATAGTGAAACCCCAACTCTACTAAAAAATACAAAAACAATTAGCTGGGTGTGGTGGCATGCACCTGTAGTCCCAGCTACTCAGGAGGCTGAGGCAGGAGAATTGCTTGAACCTGGGAGGCAGGGGTTACAGTGAGCCAAGATCGTGCCACTGTACTCCAGCCTGGTGCCTGGCAACAGAGCAAGACTCTGTCTCAAAAAAAAGAAAGAAAAAAAAAAAAAAAAGAAAGCCCTTGTGAGACGCCAGTCCCTCAGTCTTGGACTCCTCAGCCTCCAGAACCATAAGCCAATAAATTTCTCTTCATTATAAATCACCAAGTTCAGATACTTCCTTATAGCAGCATAGAATGGGCTAAGACACTGTCCTTTAGAGAGGGAACTCTGGACTTTCTGAAGGTAGCCGAGGACCTGTCACAGGGGCACTGAGGTCTGAGATGGGTGAGTCAAATAGTAACCACTTGTCCCCTGTTCACTGTCACTGCTTGCTTCTTCTAGCAGAGCGATTTTACTGATGTTAGTCTTTTATAGAGAGAGCTTCCACTTAACGTTTCACTTGAAGAAATAGTTCTGCTGAGAAACTGTGTGTATGTATTTGCTAGAACATAAGTACCATGAAGGCAAGAAATTTTATCTGTATGACAATTTTGTTATGGGACCAGTGCATCCCAAGTGCCTAAAACAGTTCCTGGCATAGAGTGGATGCTCAAATATTTGTTGGATGGATGAATATATGAATATGAATAAATACACATAAACACACACATACAACGTGTTCAAATATAACGCCCGCACTTGTCTGTCTGGCTTTCATATTCCTCCAATGTTGTTTCTACCTATCACTAGGGCTTACTTCCCACTAATTCTACTGATCTGAAGTTGGATCAGTTCCCTGCATGCTCCGTTTTTACTCCTGTATTAGTTTACTATGGATGCCATAGCAAAATGTTGCAAATTCAGTGGTTTCAAGAACATAACTGTACTGTTTCACAGTTCTGAAGGCCAGAAGTCTGAGGTCAAGGTGCAGGCAGGGCCACACTTCATCCGCAGGTGCTGGGGAAGGTGCTGTTGAAGGTCTCTCTCCTCCCTTCCAGTCGTTCCTTCGCTAGTGGCAGCACATCTCCAGTATTCACATAGTGTCCTTCTTGTAGGTGTGCTTGTGCCCAAATGTCCCCTTTTGCTAAAGATGCCAGGCACACTGTGCTAGGGACCCACCCTACTCTAGAGTGACCTCATCTTAACTATCTGCAACAACCTTATTTGCAAATAAGGTCCCATGCTAAGGTGCTGGGGGTTAGAACTTCAACATATAAATTCTGGAGTAACACAATCCAACCCACAAGCATTATTACCCCGCGGCCTTTGCTCTTGCTGTTCCTTCTCCCTGGAATGTCCTGCTCTGTCCTCTACTTAACTCTTACCCAAAAACTTCAACTTTCATAATATCATAAAGTTTAACTGAACTTATGCTTCACTAGCTGGACACCTTTTCATTTTGTTCCTTCTCCTTGATAGCAAGGTGCTTGAAAATAGAATAATAGATAGATAGAGAATATTCCCTGTTACCTAGAGGAGTGCTTGAAGCAAAATAACCTCCAGTCATAAGTCAGTCCTAGTAACTGAGGCTTCCCCTCAATTCACGTCATTGTCAGGAACAAAGACAATACCTGAAAAAAAGCTTTTCAGAAATATTCAAGCCCTGTTTAGATAACAAAGCTTAAATCCCTTAACTTGCCAGGAATATTTGGTAACAATAATAGCTAAGATTTATTGAAGACTCACTATGTGTGGGATGCTGCTGTAAATTCATTACATACTGATGCATTTAGTCTTCACCACAACCCTGGGAGATAGTATAATTATTATCCACCCTTATTCGATGAAGGGATTCTCAGAGATGTTATATCACTTACTCAAGATTCTATACAACTAAGGATGTATTGGAAGTTCGACCAAGACTGGCTCCAGAGACCACGTACTCCATATTACTCCTCTAAATTCTCTGCCTTTTAAGGAAATATACAACATATCCCCATGTCATCCAGCTTATGTGGGGCATTTTTTGTGTAGAGTCTTACCAGGTCTCATGGAGAAGTTGAGTTAAGGTTCTTAGTAAGGAGGGTTTATTCCCCTTCTCTCCTCCATAATTTCCCAATGTTTCCCCATTCTGACTTGAGAATCACTTTGCTAGACGAAATACCCCAGCATAGCGCAGAGGAACCTGCAAGAGCTGACGCCTTTTATGCCTTCTTTCTGACTTGCAAACCTGGGATGTGTCTATCTGGTCCTGACACACCTGGCTGCCTATTCAGTGGATTCATCTGATCTTGACTTTGGAGTCCACCAATGAAGCCCACTCTGTTTAAGAATGTTATGACTGTGTTGAAATTCTTGTCCGATGGGACCTCTAGGGAGAACTTCAGTGTGCATCAGCCTGCTGAAACATTCCAGCACATCAGCAACAGGTTGAAACCTGGTATAAAAAGAATGTAAAAGTTGGCTTTCTTAGAAGGCTGATAATAACCATCTTATGATTATTCCTTTAAAGGGTAGTTTACAATTTCTAATTTTAGCAATGAAATTTTATTTTCATAGATATACTTTGTATTTCCAAAAGTATATCTTAGCCAAGAAAAATGTAGAAGATAAACAGCTTATAATTCTACTTCTAGAAATTGATCTGTACATTCAAGGTAAATGGATTGCAAGTATTGATTAATACTTTGGAATGAATACCATTTCATAATTTTAATTAACCACTAGGTAATATTTAATGGAAACTGCATAATGTCATAGATGTGAATTTGAAAAATGGGGAGGTAAAAGGGTCTGTCCCTTAGTCCCATTGTGGTAAAAGTAATTGCCAAGAGTGATCGGTTTGTAACCGTGTTTTCTTCTCTGATAATTCTAGGTTATTAATGTCTCAAAGCACAAAGTGATACTGCTATATTAATTCTCTTGGCCTTGAAATGATCTACAGCACAATTTAAGAACCATGCATCTAGTCGTCACTTCAAATTGTTTTTAACCCAGTGAAAGATAGGAAAAAAAAAAAAAGACAATAGATCTTGTAAAACGAGAGAAGAAATTCACCCTTATTTGTGATCTTTTGAAAATACTAGCAATATTAAATAATACCAGTTTTGCTGTAGACATGTGGCACTGAAGTTAAGAGGGAAAAGATGTATACTTGGTTGTAGAGCATTGAATGCTGTAGGTAGTATGTCAGCATGTGGCATTCGGGTAGAAATGGGAAGAATAAAGGTACAGTCTTCACATAGTGAACTATTACAAGTGCTGTGTGTGTCGCAGGAAGAGCCCAGAATTTAAATGAACCATTTATGCTTCAGCTGCCCTAGGGCAAGTACAGGGTACATTAATAATGCAGTGTTTATTTGAAATATTTTATTATAACACACATTTATTACAAAAAATCTAAACAGCAGAAAAAAAGCCAGCATTGCACAGGTTCAGCATTCTGGACAAGTTATTTTCAAAACAGGATTCTTGGCAAATTATATCATTTCTTTCAATACTTCACCTGTGACACTATAAATAATACATATTTATTTAAGCAGTGGTATTATACACTGCTACTTGTTGTACATAATTTATAGAAAATGATCTACCATCATGGGTAGGTAATTTTCCCCATGAAAGTAACTGGTTAGAATTAGAAAGTGATGAAGAACTCCGAGAGTTGCCTAATATTAGGTGGAGTAAATTAGATTCCTTAACAAGTGAGTTCATGTTTTCCAAAAATTATGGTCAAGTTACCTCCTATTATAAATATGAGAGCAATTATTACTAAAGTTTCTCATGAATAAATTGACCCATATATTAAGTACACATAAAGTAATATAAGCATGCTGTTATATTTTGGAGTAAATATTCATACAAGCTGTATTTATTGTCGCAGAGTGTTGCAGAAAGTTTCAGGTCATCTGGATCTCCCTGCGGTCAATGGGGAGGGTGTGATCTTGAGAGCAAACATAGCTACATAATTCCTGGCTTAGCCTCTTAATACTCGTATGATTTAGGGCAAGTTTGTTCACCTTTCTGAGTTTCTGTTTCTTCATTTGAACAGTAATACCTGCCTCACAGAGTCAGGAGCAGAATGAAATAAGAGAAACCATGTAAAGCACCTTAGCACTTGGTGCTCGACATACATTAATTTTATTTCCTGCTGTGGCCCTTTATGTCCAAGCAGAGTACAATAATTATTGCATAGCAGTTTAGTATCCAATTAATTGCCTACTTTTCCCATCAAGCTGGTTATTCCTAGGAAGCAAACTTTACTTTTTTTTTTAATCTCTGCATTTCCTGCCGTGAGCAAGAGCCTCGTACCTGGTAGTTCTTGTTTATACATTAACATGAGTCCTTCTAATGCGCTCCAGTGTCTCAGACAGGGACAGCCTGGCCCAGGAAAACATTTCTTACTTATCTCTGGCTAATGGGATAGATCCTTTCCCAAGACTGACCAGGAATAGGATTCCTCCCCTCTTTTGTCTTACCTAATAAAAAGATACCATCTCTCGAAATTTAGATTGCAAAATTCCAAAATACATACTTTGGATAGCACCTTAAAATCTTTGCTCCTCTAGAAAGGTCAATACCCACATTTGCACCTGCAGAAGAATACACTGCAAACATGCACTACCATAACAAGAATGCTGTGAGAGTCTGTCCAGAGCATTCTGTGATGTAGTGAAACCACCACAAGGGTCCAGTGCCCCGTCTTGCATAGATCTCTGCACCCCTGTGAGCTCTACTTCTTCTGTGAAATAGAGAATAATAGTACAAAGTTCACTGTGATTTTAAAGTGAGATTGAACACATATTAGGCACTCTATAAATGCAATATTTGCTTTATTATTTTCATATTTGGTACAAATAGTTTTTCAGACAAAAAAAACCCAGAAAATTAACATTCATTGGGTACCCACTGCCAGCCAAGTGCCATACTAAGGATTTGTCATATATCGTCTCATTTAAATGCACTTACCACTTCTGGGAGTGAAGTGATATTAACTTTCTTTAAAATCCTCAGAACTCCACTTTATGAAATTAACCAAGATCACATGGCTTAAGAAGCAACTTAGCCCAACTTCCTTCTCTCTCACTCATAGTATAAAAGACTACTCAGATTAAGGGGAGAATATTCTAGCTGTTAGCAATAATCATTATGAACACGCATCATGCTAATTCTATTTTATTTCTATAATAGTTTACAGAAGTGCCTTCATCTCGCATTATAGGTGTTAGCAATAACTTCCCCTTTCACGTACCAGGAACTGTTCTAAGTACTTTGCATATATAGTATAATCAATCTTCAAAATAAACTGCGTAGCAGATATGATCTTCATTTTGTAGGAGTAGAAACTGAAGCTCAAACAGTTAAGTACTTTGCCCTTGCCAAGAGGCTTATAAGTGGGGGGGTTGCCACCCTAGCTCAGGATTGGCACCCTCTCTTTCTGTACCTGTCTCTGTTCTCTGTATTTGCTGTATCAGCCTATTTTGACCAACACAGTAAACAAAGAAGCAGATTATTCGGTCTTCATATCGCAGATAAGGATGTCAAAACTCAGTGAAATAACCTAAAAGTAAAAAAAAAAAAAAAAAAAAANAAAAAAAAAAAAAAAAAAAAAAAAAAAAAAAAAAAAAAAAAAAAAAAAACACTAGAACTAGGACCCTAGGCACAGCCCTAGTGAACACACAGCAGTCACCAAAATGAACTTTGCAAAAATTTAGCATGTCCCACAGGTTCATGAAATTCCCTATTTTATGCTATATTCCTATTTCTATGTTGTAAACAAACCAAAATCTGTTTTCAGTAGTGTCACAAACATGTTTCCACAGGAAATGTGTATTTTTCCATGCCCTATAGATTTTCTATAGTTTCTACAGTGTCTCAGTCCATGGACTTTTTCCATTTAGAAGTGTTTGAACCAAAACGGCTGTCTCGGAATATATGTTATTTAAATCCTGCCTTTGATTCAAAAACCTGTATATCATGTAACATCATGTAAAAACAAGCAATTCAATAAATAGTATTGGTTTGTGACAAGAACTATAATGGAAATTTTAAGCAATTTCATCAATTTAGGAACCATGTATTGAATATCTGCAATATAATAACATGATACTCAGAGCTCAGAGAAGAGAGCAATTGCAAAGAAAACAGTCCCTACAGAGGTGAAGAATCTGATATCCTTTTAAAGTAAGAATTTCCAGAACATCCTGTTTCAAAGTTTACCACTAACAATACCTTTTAAATGGAAGAACTGAGAATACTAATAAATTAACGTGTAATTATTTCATACTCTTATTTGTTAACGTGGGTAGCTATTGCAACTTCATTCTTAAAGTCTCCTAGATTACAGCAATTTCCATAAGGAGATTTTGATACGAGGAGTAGTGACCACCTTGGAAGGCCGGAAGTGTGTGTGTGTGTGTGTGTGTGTGTGTGTTTTATGGCAAACAGGCTACCACATTACACGTGATTGAAGTTGCAGTCTTATAAACCAACCATAGCTGGAGTATGGCAAATTTGTTTTCTTTCTTTCTTTCTTTTTGGAGGGTAGGGGACAGGGTCTGGCTCTGTAGCCCAAGCTGGAGTGCAGTGGCATGATCATAGCTCACTGCAACCTCTACTTCCTGGGCTCAAGCCATCCTCTCACCTCAGCCTCCCAAGTAGCTGGGACTACAGTCACATGCCATCACACCCAGCTAATTTTTTTGTAGTTTTTGTATATACAGGGTTTCGCCATGTTGCCCAGGCTGGTATTGAACTCTTGAGCTCAAGTAATCAACCTGCCTTGGCCTCCCAAAGTGTTGAAACTACAGGGGTGAGCCATTGCACCCAGCCCAGTAAATTTCTACGTAGGACAAAATATAGACTTTTCACTGCAGTAAAAATCTTATTAGTGTATCTAGCTTCAGTTTTCAAAACTGGAGTTTATCGAGTTGTTAGTACATGGTCATATTAAATTAAGGTTTGGAAATCCTGCGTCAGACAAAGTCAAACAAGTTCCTTTTGTGCAAGACTTCTCAGGAGCCTTATGAAGCTACTATGCATTGTGAAATTCTAAGAAGGTAATTCAACAAGCAGCATTGCATGAAATTATTTGGAAATGCAACTTTTTTCCCATAGACCTTCTATTGGGTTTTCCCCAAAACAATCTTGGAAATGCTGATTTGGAAAAATGGACAGTTGAGATCGCAGATGATTTTTTTCAGACCAGGATTATTCTGAGTAGACAGCGCTACTTCAACAGGTCAATGTGCATACTCTATTAGTGTTTGGACCACGTTCAGAATAGCACCGTGTTTCCAAAATGTCTTGTTTTTCTTAAAATATGATTACCAGAAATTGTATAGAAATTTACCATGGGGACCCGTTACATGTATTGCATAGTCATCAAGTTTTCCCAAATTGCTATCACATATTTTTTTCACTTAAAATTTGAATGAGAAACAGGTTCTATACCCTTAATGCTGTCTCATAAATCATTCCAACACCTAGTTCAGTGTTGGAGACACAGCAGGTCCTCAAATAAGAACTACTTGATAAAAATGACTTACAGTTCTTAAATCCTTCTCAGGTGGACCACTAGCTAAACAGCAAGTCTGGGTCTGTCAGTCTGATACACATGCCTAAATCCAGGTTTATTTGAATTGAAGTTATTTCCCAGAAACATTATCAAATCAGAGAGCAGATAGAATGCCCTTTTGAAATTATAAGCTGTAAGACTAGTGCTTTATATGGAAGACAAAGCTTTCTTTAAGTAATCATTCATATTTTATAAAGTGAACCATTTCCTTGCCGTTTATAAAATGAGTTATATTGGAGGAATTATGGCTTCTAGGTAGTCATAAATATGAATGTTTTATATAATCCTTCCTATTGTTTCAGAACTTAGCAATATACCTTAAAATATTTTTCACTAATATGATTTGCAAACTTTTATATGATTATACTATCTGTTACAATTTGGGAAATAAGCATTAATTAGATAGAAGGCAAGATGGAATAAAAACATGCATGGAATTGTACACGTGACAATTTATTTTGTCTTCTTAACATATGTGCCTTACTCGCTAGGCCAGGTATTATGATGGGCACTGCGGACAGAGACACGGCGGAGACACTCTGTCCTCAAAAAGTCATCAGGATAGTTTTTCTCTTGCATGAGGCCCTAGAGTAGAAGCCTGATTTTCATACACAGCATGAAAATTATTATTGCTTTACCATTGCTGCATGAGGGGTACACATTTTTCTCTGAAAAAAAAATTTTTGCATGCACAATGAAGGTGGAATTGGTGAAGAAATATGGTTAAGCTTTTTCAATTAGTTTAGATTCCATATTAACTGCTCCAGTTTGAGTTAGGTTAAATTGGAAGGTTTGATAATAAAAGTCCCTTAGGGAAATATGGAAATATTTTATGCAAAAAATGTCTTAGAAAAGGGTATATAGACAACAGAAATGTTGCCTCGTAAATCAAGTTTCTTCCTCTACTGACTCATTGTCAATATATTTTCCAATAGAACCATTACTAATGAGCACTCTTAAAGTGTTATGTGGGGCTGCAGGGTACATTTTCTTTTTCTGTAGTTTAATTGACAGACACCATTTTTCCAGGGTAGTTTTGAGCTTCAAAATGCACTGTTAAATTGGACTCACAATTCTGAATTAAAGTATAGTACAGTAAAATGCATACTGGCCTAAATTGCAGTTGGTATTGGATCTACATAAAGAAAACTTCACAAACAATATATAACATGGGAGATTAAAAATAGGGGATAAGGGAGGACATAACTACAAGTTGGGAAATCTGGGTTCTCTTTCAGACTCTGTAACTTTGGAAAAGTGCCAGGAATTTTCTCTTCCATCTTTTATTTTAGTTTCAGGAGGTACATGTGCAGGTTTGTGACATGGGTAAATTGCATGTGGCTGAGATTTGGAATGCAAATGGTCCTGTCACCCAGGTGGTGGGCATAGTACTGGACAGGTAGTTTTTCAGCTTTCTTCTCCTCCCCTTCTCCTCTCTGGTAGTCCCCAGTGCCAGGCCTTTTTCTTAATCTTGTTTTCCTCATCTATGAAGCATTGTATTAGAATAGATCACCTTTTCATTACTAAAATTTAAGGAATCTCTTTATTTTTATTTTTTTAGAGACAGAGTCTTACTCTGTTGCCAGGCTGGAGTGCAGTGGCACGATCTCAGCTCACTGCAACTTCCACCTCCCTGGTTCAAGGGATTCTCCTGCCTCAGCCTTCTGAGTAGCTGGGACTACAGGTATATGCCACCACCCCCAGCTAATTTTTGTATTTTTAGTAGAGGCAGGGTTTCACCATGTTGGCCAGGATGGTCTCGATCTCTTGACCTTGTGATCCACCTGCCTCAGCCTCCCAAAGGAATCTCTTTCTAACTATAAGCCAGAAACTCCCATCAATGTAAAAAATCACAGATGTGTCAAAATTAAAGCAGCTTATTTACTTGATTACAGTTATAAGCTATGTCTATGTTCTATTAGTCACAGATAATGAAGTCAAAACATGCTTCAACACACCCTGTTTTATGTGAGCCCAAAATAATTCACCTAGATAGCTCTCCCTAGAGTGACCAATGCTGTCCATATCATTCAATCTGGGAGGCATGTTTTCATCTTCATTAAAGACCTTCATTCATGAGCCACCTTGTTAACCATTTTTTTTTCCTTAAACACTTTTTCACCTTAGCTTCAGTCACATGACCTATGCTCCCGATGTTAGCTTTTTTTTTTTTTTTTTTTAACTCATTGACTACTCCTTCTTAGTCCTTTCTCACATTCATTGATATCTACTTGACCCTTAAATATTGGGAGTAACTGAAAACTTCATCTTAATATGTCTTCCCTTCTTACCCTATATTCTCTCCCTATGTGAACCCATCTATGTCCATTGCTTTCTTTAACACCTAATGCCCATGATTCACAAATTTTATCTCAGGTTCTGATATCTGATGTTCTGACTCATGTATCCAAATATCTGCTTCAACTTCTCTCTTGATGTCTCGCCATAGGCACTTCAGTGTTTCAATCAAACGTTTAGTTAGTTGGTCTTCACCCCCTGCTCCTCTTTCAGAGTCAGCTTCCAGAGAATGAAATAGTCATTACCCAGCTGAAATATCCCTCCTTCACTTTGCATTATCTAGTCTGTTAAGAAGTCCTCCAGTCCTTTAAAGTATCCACTTATCACCATGTCCAGTGCCTCTTCCATAGTCTAAGACATTCCTTTGTCTTAGCTGTAGGACAACATAGCCTCCTCATTAACATATCTGCCTTAAGTGCCTCCATCCATGCCCTCCCCAAATTATCAGTTTTCATACCACAGTGGGAGTGCTTCTCTAAAAGTTCAAACCTGGCTATGCTTCTCTCTTGTTTAAAACAATTGAATGCCTTTTCATTTTTCTTTAAATAAAGAAGGCCTTTAAATGATCAACCATGTCTTTCATGATCTGGACATGCCTAGCCCTGGAGTCTCATTTCATTCTCCCACCTTTCTCATTAGCCTTATTCCAGTTCCTGAAATAGGCTCCACTTCTCCTTACATGGGAATTTTCACATACTGTTTCTTCTGCATGCTGCTGTTCCCCCAGTTTCCTTTCTCCAGAAAACATTCTCTGATCCCCTAGGCCAACTTTCCTTTTTATATGGCTTGGACACATCAGCTTTCTTTGAGATAATTTATCTCAGTCAGATATTTATATTTATGTTAGGGATTATTTTGTGCCCTCATTCAACAAATATTTTTTGAGCACTTATTATGTGCAAAGCACATGGTAAGGATTATGTGCAAGGCACATGGTAAGGTGATAGTAAACATTGGTGAACAAAAGAGACAAGCTCCATGTAGCTACAGGACCAATAATCTCATAGGAAAGATGAAAAATCAATAAACACCACAAAAATGTATGTACGTTTTGAATTGTAATAACTCTTTTAGAGAAAATAGATGTCAGTGCAAGGGAAGAAGGGGTTTGTGGAAAGATCTGCTTTAGGAATCAGGAAAGAGCTCTCTGAGAAGGTAGCTTTAATACTGCGACTTGAAAATGTAAGTGGCTGGTGGGGCTAATGACAGAAAATGCATTTCCTCCCGAGGTACGAGAATGGAGAAGGTCTTGAGGAAGGCAATGAGGAAGGCAAGAATTTAGGAAGCGTTTTGTATCTGTCCGTTTCTCTAATCCACAAACTTTGATGGGAAGGAAGAATGTCTGTTTTTCTCTCTACCAAAAGTCTAGTGGCAAGCTCATTACCTGGGGTGTATTTATGGAAAGAAAATAGACACATAGGCGTAACTGCCTTTACGAAGTAACTTCATCCTAGAACTGAATGTATAATTAAGTTTAAAGTAAAAGTATTACTTAATAATTATTTTATAAATCATTAAGAAAATTACCAAAATTTATTAACTTGTTATATATATATTTAAAAATATATTTGCTTAATTTTCTTTAAAATATCTATTTTGTCTGTATCTATCTATATCATCTCTCCTAGGCTATTTGAATAAAAAGCTTCCCAGAAATGTTTTAAACCAAAGCAGAGAAAACATGATTTTAGAATATCATTATCTATCAATAAAAGCTGTAAATAACAGCAACATGATGATAATACAAATTAATTTTTTGTATTACTTTGGTTTAACCTTATTCCAATACATCTATTAAAGCAAACTAAATATGGCCTGAGAAGGACTCCATACTTCTACATCGAGTCCTTGTGGACGAACTGCAACCTAGCTTAATAGGTAGACAAGACTGAAACCTAACTTAGGAGTATACATCTGTAATAATAGCTGACCCTTGGCCAGTCCCAGCAAGGGTACTTCAACCATTCATCTGTTGAGTGTCAAATAAGGCAAACACCAACCAATAACTGATCCAGCCATTCTGTACCTCACTGCCAGTTTCTGTACCTCATTTCCCTTTTTTTGTTTATAAATCTTCTGCCATGTGGCTGCACTGGAGTTTCTGTGAGTCTGCTGTGATTCTGGGGGCTGCCCCATTAGTGAATAATTCATTGCTCAATTAAACTCCTTTAAATTTAATTAATTTGAATATTTTCTCTTATCACTTCCTAGTAGTACATTATAAACCTTCTTCTTAACAGATCAGTTTAAAATAAAACATTTATTCTTACATAAAATTCTTAAAACGTGCACATTTCCTAAATCAGATGAGTATAAACAAGCAAAATATATGTTGTATAGCATGGGAAATATTCCCATGATTTCATTCACTATCCTAGATGGACATTTAATTAAGTAGAGTTTTCAAGCTGTTTTTATCAGGACTAGATTATTCTGAAGGCAACTCACCTTCCTCCTGAAGGAATATACATGACACTGATTTAATTCACTTTAAAAGTGTATACCTTCATAATGCATGACAAGTCAAAACATTTGATCAAATATATTATTGGGACTGAATTATACTAAATAGTGCATATGTTATAATAATATAAATAATACATAAAACTAAGTCTTTATGTTGGAAATAAAGTTTGAGTTTGTCTAGATAATTTAAACACTCACTTCTGCATTATTTATGTAGTTAGTTCAAAGTAGGGTTCAGGCAGGATGAGACTTGATACACAAATCATTGTCTGAATCTCCTGGCTGGCTTGACTGAGATGACAATGTTACCTGACAAATTGCTCGTGCATGTCATGATTATGTCTAATCAATTCCCCATACAAATAGTATCTCATTGTTAGTGTAGCTCTCAGCTACACCTACCTACAGCTTGCTGCCACACTACACCATAGGTGTAAACATTTTACTTTTCATTTTGTATTCTATTTTATATTTGTGGAGGTAAACCCATTGCCACCTTAAGCTTCATTTCTGGGCTAATGCCTTCCAGAATTATATCTGAACTCTACAATCTGTGAAGTAATGCTTTAACACACTTTCTCTCACTCTCAAGTATGTAGGCTATAAATACTAAGTACATTTCATGCAGTAAATCCTAAAGTTTTTTTGTTAATGCTTTTGTAAAAAGTTGTTCCAAAGAATATCCAATATTTACCCCATCTTTCTAAACAATATATTTTAATCACTTTTAACTTGTCAAAAAAATTTCGTAAGATGAAATTTGATTGGCTCTATAAATATGCTAAAACAAGCCAGTCAAACTTCAGGTCGATAGACAGAGGAAAACTTCAATAGGGAGGTCTTGCCAAAGCAATCAATTGTTGAATAGTGTTCATTTGTTTTTGTGTGTTTCTCCATCTTGTCTCTATCTTCGATATGTTTATTGTGATGTGCTTTATGTTATTGTTCAAATAATCAGGGAATTATAAAAATAGGAAAACTCTAGAGAGTAAAGATATTATAATAAGTTATTCTAGGTTGCTTTTTTTCTACGAAAGATTGCCATGCAGAACTGAGGTGCTCTGTAAATTGTACAGTGCTAGGCAGATATGAGATATTGCTGTTACTCAAGTCAATCCAAATTGTCAAGTTTCACAGATGCAGCCTTAATCTTAACATTCTAAATTTCCCATCAACTTTATGTTTTCCAAAAGGGAATTTTCGTCTCTATCCAAATAATTATGTCAACTGTTCATGAAGTTAAATACTGAATCATGTGAAGAGAGCCTATAGAAATTAGGACATCTTAATAGCTGAAATGTGAGCTAGAAGATAAACTGAACATTACCTTTTCTCTCCTTTTTTATTTGTTCCTCATGGAAAACTGTATATGTGGAGGTATACTAAATGTTATGTTTATACATTATTTTAGCTAATGAGAAAACTATCATAGATTGTCTAAGGTAAGCATATTTCTGTTGAATGGAAACAGTCCATGTGTAAAATTTCCAAGCCTAACAGAACAGAGGGCAGAAGAGAGTAAAGGAGCAAATGCATTTGAAAAGGACTTTCCAAGTCAAATCTCATAGCTTGCCTGGATTATGTAGTAGTCTAATTGAAATGAATGAAAAGATTATTGCATTTCAGTTGTTCTTTCTAAAAATAGAAATAACAAACATTTCACTGGACCTTTGATATTTTCTCTCTTGGAAAGAAACTGCTTTATGCTCCTAGGCAGGTCTAAAGAACACTAGCCTTTTTCTCCCCCCATTCTGAAGGCATTTATCACTAAAATTGTTCAACTCTGAAAAGCCTTAGGTGTTCAGTGGGCTATTATTGCCTGAGTACTGTTTTTGCTGCCCACAACTAGAAGGTATTTTTCTTTATTGCTTAGATGTAATATCTTTTCTGTATAAGTAACTTTACAATAAAGTAAGCTAATGCATACTCTATCTAGACCAGAATTTTTCTTCACTTCACCAAAAATATTACTTCAACCTTAGGGTGATAATGAGTCAAGGAAATACTGATCTATGATGATATGTCAAGTAAATGCTTTCTATCTCTATGAAAAAGAAATTCACATGCAAAATTTGGTTTTAGGTAGACTCAGCTATTTTTTCCCAGTAGGGATAAAATGAGATAAAACAGGTGATTTTTCTAAATATTTGTTAAATGTTTCAAATATTTCATTTTGAAATATGGCAATATTGCAATGAAACTCTATATCATTGTTAATCAGTGTTCCTAAAAGAGATGTAACTTGAGGGAACACCCCAATGCATTGTGTTCTAACTTCAGATGATCTCATACAAAAAGGAAAGCTTGATTCCATTTCTACAAAATGTCATGCATGAAGGTTCAAGAGTTCCTTTGAGTTGAATTTAGAAAAAATATATTGTAACAATATTGCTCAGCTCTTGAAACCTGCTACATGCAAATTACCAGACACTTAAATATGACTGGTGCTGAAGGCCCCCATGTGGAGCATGATATAATTCAAATCAACTGTAACAATTAACAAAAAGAGAATTCAATAAATAGCCCAACAAAAAGTCCTTTTGAGTATTCTGCCACTGCCACAGAGGGTGTTTATATCATCGAACGAAAAATCTCATTAAGCCAGCTAGAGCCTGTACTTTGAATTTCCCTTTTTGTGGAGGTCTTCTGTTCAGTGACAGCAGGGTTTTTCCCAGACATTTTCCCTGTGTTTTTCTCCTTTAAGTTTGCAATCTGTAGGCAGCTTACCAGTCAATTCAGAGAAAATTGAGAAAAAGCAGTTGTTTCACCAAATTGACTGACTGACTGTTGAAACAGTTGATCCCATGACCCCTTTACATGTAGACACAGACATTTGTGTGAACCTGAACATGACCTTTTATTTAAAATAAAGCAACTCAATATGGTTTTGGTTTTGGCCTCAAAATAACATTACCAAGATGGGAAGAGGAAAATATATATACATGCACATTTGCATTCATCTATTGGATTGACTTGTACCACATAGAATACCATCAGACTTTTTAATGACTTTGGTAGATTGGAGAGTGGTAAAAAATAAGTAGAATGAATTAATTTTTTTTTAATTGGGCAATTCACTTGGGGTGTGTGGAAGAGGGAAAATGAGCACAAATTCCAGCCAGATATGATTCAGTGCTTGAGCTGAGGTGGGTAGAGGGAGAGGCTTCACTGGAATTCATGTTAGGGCCATGCACATCCTACACACTCATCCAACAGGGCAGTGCTAAATTGCTAAGATCTCAGGAGCAACTTATAACAATTTTTAGAATAAGGCTAGGCATGGTAGCTCACACTTGTAATCCCAGTGCTTTGGGAGGCAGAGATGGTATGATCACTTGAAGCCAGGAGTTTGAGATCAGCCTTGGCAATATAGCAAGATTCCATCACTGAAAAAAAAATTAAATAAATCAAATGTAAAAAAAATAAAATTGGAAGTAGCAAATGACAGAAAATAAAGTTACAGAAATAATGATGATAATAACATCACTAACATCTCTAATATATATTGAGCACTCATTACATTATCGGGCACAGGACTACAATTAATTCTTGCATAAAACCTAGGAAATTGCTCATTCCCATATTTAGAGATAACAACACTGAAAGACAATCACGGCTCACTTAGGGTCCCAAGTCATTGTTGATGGAGCAAAGATGCAAGTCAAGCATTCTGACCCTAAAACTTACACTTCTAACCACTGTTCTAGGCAGACTACCAGATTATAATGGGCCTCCAATGTCTTGCTTAAGAGCTTATGCTTTACATCAGAATCACTTGGGAAGTTTATTAAAACATAGATTGCTGGGCCCACTCCCAGATTTTCTTATTCTTCAGTAAGTCTAGGGTTGGGTCCAAGAATTTGTACTTCTGCAAGCTCCCAGGTGTTACTGATGCGACTGGTCCTCAGATGAACCTTTGAGAACCTATTCCCTAGACAATAAAAGCAGACGTTGCGAATTAAGTGAAAGATGAGATGTGTCAGATGAAGCTTTTGGTTACTTGTGCAAGGCAAGGGTTTAGGAGAGGTGAAGAGGGTATGGGTGATCTCAAGCCACGGCTGTAGGAATGGAGCAGAGTCCTCATAGACAGTGTTAGAATCTGTACTACCTGTTGACAGACCCTGTGCTGGCTGAGAAAGGGGACAGAAGATGGGAGTTCAAAGCCCATGTTATGAGGTCAGGAACCTCACCAGCTGAGCAGCCTTTGAGTGTGCAACTTGACTGATTCTTCCTCTCTTTAAGCTGAGGTTAACATGACTTCCTTATGAGATATTCATGAGAATCCAATGGATTAAACCCATAAAGAAATAGGCATAATACCCATCATGCGGAAGCATTTAACAAATAGTTGTTATTACAGGTGGGAGAAGGAGGGCTCTGGGATAACTTGAGGCAGTTTTTAGCTTAACAAGTCCCAGTGGATTGGTTTGCTTTGCTTAGCATTCCTGGCATCCTCCACACAGGTTGACACTTCCAGGACTTTATTTATCCTGCATCCTGGATCCCATTGATTTCAGTTCCTATGTGGTGTTATTCATGAGTGCATGTGGGAGGGGAAGGGGCCATGGCAAGAGTGAAAGCCAAAAACCCTACATTTTTACCAATCGTTTTACAGATACAAAAGTAGGATTAGGAATCCATTATTTTGAATGTGATCTATGGATACCTCCTCTTTCTGCTGCCTTCCTACTATCCCATTGCTCATCCTTGTCAATATATAAAGAAAATAAATCCTGTGACTTTGAATCTAATATTTTCACGTTGCAGTCACTTAAATCATCTCTTGAGAATCTGTGTGAAAATGTGAGAAATGTGTTTTTAAATGAAATGAATGTGATGATGTAAGGGACACATGTTAGATTTCTTAGGCAACCCCTAAATACATTAAAATACACACTATGCATCAAGAGCTGGATTGAACCATGGGTAATCTAATTCCGGTGGGGCAATCATTATTCTGTATAGACTAATGTCAGTGATGCTTTACAGTTAAGACTGAGCTAAGTAAAAAGTGGTTTATACTATACCCTTTCCTCTTTGGGAATTTAAGAACATACATTAGTGGTTGTTTTTTGTTTGTGTGTTTTTGTTTTGTTTTATTTGGTTTGGTTTTGAGGTGGAATCTCATTCTACTGATTGGACAGGAGTGCAGTGGTGCCATCACAGTTCACTGCAGCCTCGAAGTCCTGGGCTCAAGTATTCTTCCTGCTTCAGCCTCCCAGATAGCTGGGGCTGCAGATGTGCACCACCATACCTGGCTTTTTTTTTTTTTTTCAAGTAGAAACAGGGTTGAGCTGTGTTGTTCAGGCTGGTCTTAAACTCCTAGGCTCAAATGATCCTCCCGCCTCCCTCCCAAAGTGCTGGAATTATAGGCAATGAGCCGCTAGCTCTTGACCAATGCTTGTTTTTTTTTGTTTTTGTTTGTGTTGTTGTTGTTGTTGTTGTTTTTTAACATAGTTTTCTAAAAATATGCCAGCAATCAGTTGAGTGTACAGATAAATATGATTAAAATCATTTCTTCTACTCTTCAATGTTTAGTAGAAACTATAATTCTTTCACCTCTGGTGGAGATTTTTATTTGCTTAATAAGACATTTTGGTCATTTAGGCCTAATGTTACAAAATTATATCCCATTAATTGTACATTTCTAGAGAAAAACTTTGAAGTGAAACTGAAGATTTCAAATATGCACTGCAGAAAATCACGTCCGTGGGAGCACAATCTATCATCTCAATTTATTCAATAAGAGATGGTATTCCATGTTGGTTGGTGCTATAGTGAGGTCCAAACAAAATGTTGACATTATTGTATTAACCTCGTTGCATTTGTAATGTTCAGTTAAATCCACTCTCAGTATTTTAGGCAGGTTTACAATTTCATAAGAATTTTTCAGGCTTGTTGTAGAAGTAATATCTCAACAAGGTGGTTAGGAGTTTTCACATTCAAACCCGGGGAGCATCCTGTGGAAAATCTCCAAAAGAAAAGCCTAATCCAAACCAAATAATACTTAAAGAGCAAGCAATCCAGAATAATGTCAAAGGATGGATTGCCACCCTGCCCCCATCCACTCCAGGAACGAGTTTTTGACATTGCAAATGTGCTTATGTGTCCTCAATAGCTAGTGAAGGCAGCAGGTAATTAATGATAAGTCAAGTGCTTTCCAAAAATGTTGGAAGTTGTTCAGCTTGCCAATGTCAGAGATCCCTATATATGAAATCCTTGCACATCGTCTCATCTGCTAGTGGGTGTTCCTAGAAAACTAGTTTAATTGTAACTTTAAAATATTGTTCTCAGGATATTAGTATTGCTTCTCTGTATTGTTCTGACATTTTAGGAAGGTGTTTTTGTATGGGAAACAAAACACAGGATGACAAATGAATATCATCCAATTGGATCAGTATGCATATGTTTTCTGAGTCACTGTGCCCTTTGCTGTGTTCTGGCAAACTAGTTTTACTCATCTTTGTAGGCGAAGCATAATGAACACTGACTGCAACATGTACGGTTTAGAAGTCAGCAGCTGCAGATAGCGGAATGACTCAAATACGCTAACACACGCTACCCAGACATCCCGACAGCACAAATAACAGGGAAGAAGATTTTTCCATTATATGTTTTAGGATCACTCTACACCGTTGAGATGAACATTTTCTTTGTGATAATTCCTTATTTCAGAAGAATACTTTTGAAATCTTTTTAGTTCATGATTTAAGCAGTACCACTTAATTGTTGTTGAATCAGAAAAATTTTTCTTCTTTTCCCTCAGTGAGAAGTACTAGAATTGCTTTTTCTCAGATGGAACTTCATATTTCAGGCTGTTTTAAACTTAAAGGACAAAAGTTCCCCATAGTCTTCTTTATGTTTTCAATAAACATTTATTGTGCCCAATTATGTAGAAAACACTCTACTAGATGTTATGGAAATTCACAAATAAGTAAGACATGACTCCTGGTCTTAAAAGATTTACAGTTTAGCAGAGGAGGCAACATATACATAAACCTGTGGAGAAAGACAAAGATGATTCTATGAAATTCATGCAACTATATTTTTGAAGCAGTTGCTTTCATTTAATTCATTTGTTACCTTCTTTAATGGAAATCATCTAGTAGGTTTCCTGTTTATTTTTAAAATTGCTGTAATTTCTAAAATAAAATAATAGACTCATGTTGGTCATTTCTATACTCGTTGATGAAGTATAGATTACCATGTACTTTTCTAAAAATACTTTCTCATTTATTGAAAAGAACAAAGTAGATTTATTTTTTCTTTCCTCTCTTTTCAACTTATGTTTTCTTTTGACATTGTTCCATTCAGTAAATGAATAGTTTTCCATAAAAAAGTGATTTCTGCTCTATCATCTAATTGCCTATATGCTGCTTCTTTGGGTCTTCTTATTAAAAAAGAGGGATCTATAAAGCTTACCTGTAAAATGAATTTTAGAAATATACCCTTTGATGCCAAATTAGTAATTTTATAGACCTTCCAAATAAAATTTTATTGAACCATTTAAGAGTCATATAATGGAAGAAGAATATCAATTTAAATAAGATGACCATTACATGTGTTAGTAGAAAAACATCAGGCCAGCTGTTACTGAAAAGTCACTATTAGTGATTATTTTGTTCCTTTCTGCATTGCGATGAAACTATTTAATCCCACACTCTAATGACTAACCTGTTGGGTGTATAGTAATTTTCATTTCATCAAAATTAGCTTTGCTGAAAAGATAACACAAACTTCTGTAGAAACTAAAAGTAGTTTTCTTCTGTTCTCTTTCCAGCTTCATATTCTTATAAAATGCTGACTTTCTTAACATTTTCAAAAACATTTTGAATACAAAATTTGAAACTTCCTTTGAGGACTTGTTTTCATCTGTTTATGAGGACTTGTTTTCATCTGTTTATTCTTGTCTTGAAAAAGCCAGTCCTGAATTATTTTGTATCAGAAATTCCCATGAAGCCATCACTTCTTTTAGACAGAGATGAGACTTCCTTCTACTGTAATTTCCAAGTTAGTACTAAAGCCTGGTCAGCCTGAGACTGCCACAGAAGGCACTAGGCTAACCTCCAAGGATCGGCTAACTGCTCCAAGACCTCCACAAATGCAGCCCCTTGGTGTTTCATTTAAAGTAACACCTTTGTGACATCAGGGATGAACACAGTGTTTGGATCTGTGATTAAAACATTAAGTATATTCTATAAATAATAATACTAGAAAATATTTATTGAGTGTAAGTAGTGCTGTTGTCAGTGATTTACATAGATACACTCACAGAAAACGAAGCAACTTGAAATATCTGCTTTTTATACCCTATGTATCAGAGCCTGTGGAATCAACTCCCTTAATTTTTGACAAATAAATTCCGTAGTACATAGGAGGTATCTTTGTCAGCACCTTCATCTACTTCTTGCAAAATTATCATAATCTTCTAACCAGAGCAAAGGTATTCATTAACCCAAAGTTGAGCATGGTTAAAAATCTGTTCACTAGGGTGAGTTTCTTCATCTAAGCCTAAGCCTTTTTACTTAAAGTTTCCATTCCTGTTCTATTTAGTTCAAAGAAAATTTGATTTTTTTTTATATTGATAGTAACTAGGGAAAAAATAAAAAATCAGTACTTTTTGTGTAAGTCATATCTTCAAACTCAACAAAGTTGAAGTTTTTCTCTTGATAGAAACCAATTCATGTGCTCTAGTCTGTGGTTAAAAAAATTTTTTTGATCTTGTTCAGAGTTAGCCCTTAGGGTTTTGCAAGTAGGTGTCATTGTGCCTCACATCCCCTGCTGTGAAAATCAACTTGCATTTGAATGTGCATCTTGACCCATAAATGTCACCGTGGTCCACTGAGCATCTGACTTCAACATTTCCTGTTGTAAAATGGACAATGGGAAACAATCTTTTTTCTTGAAAAGGGGGCCTGCCACAGAGTATCTGTATATGTCCATGAGTGTTTGTAGCACAGACAGCAGAAACAACAACAGTCAGGGTTTAAGTACATGTCTCTAGCTATTAAGCAAGATGATACAAGACAACAAAGTTTCTGAACAGCTTTGTGGGGGAAAAAAATACCAGATTATCGTTTCTGTTTCCAATTCACTTGTCCCTTTCACAGGACCCATTCATGTTGGGTACCCTTAGTCTCAGACTTCGTATTTTTCCTCAAAGTGAGGATATGTCAAACAATCTCTTCCCCCATTCACTTTGCTGCTTTCTCTTTGCCTCTACTTGATATACATAAACTTTATCTTTAAATCCGCATGTATAGCCCAATTCATAGAGCAGTAGGCTGGTGCTGAAAAGTGAATGAATGACTAAGGCACACACAAAGAATTCAGGCGAAGAGACTGCCCCCCATGCAGAACCCCCTACCTGGATGACCAGTACCTATATTTAGAATTTGTGTTTCCAGTAATTTATTGCACAGAATCTTGGGATTATATGCCAGCATTTTAGACAGAGCAAAACTCATCTGAAACTTAGAATGCGTAGCTGTTTTTAAAAAATCCAGTGTCTGACAGTGCTGGCTTTAATCCAACTAAATCTTATTTGTTTGTTGTTTGAAATCTGGCCAAAGTGTGTGACCCAACTGGAAATCCATGCAACTCAAGAGAAGCCATACATGTCATGACTGTTTTCCTGCTGGTCTTCAGGTCAATGGGCACAGGAAATAAAGGAGAAATGAATTCACATTTACCAGGCATAGACTCTGTACCTAGGTATTTCTCCTACATCCAGGGTACAATTCTGGTGAAGTAGAGTTGGAGGGAGCAGATGGAGGACCAAAATCAGATCACTCCATCACGGATAATCCGGTTTTTGGTAAAAGTATGGTACAATCTTCCTCTACAGTATTTAAGAATTCACTTCCCTTTAAGACATTTTTCTTTCAGCCTTTCACTAGATAAAGGGCAAAGGAAGAGAAGGGGAATAAAAGTCACACAATTATCTATGAGCAGTTTTCATTGTAAAGGTTTGATGGACTGAAGGAGAAAAAAAAAGACTCACTAAAATGTGCTTTTCTTATTTTTGGAGGCTGTTGTGATGGTCGGTTAGGGATACATCCCCCTACAACACTAAAGCAAATTGACTGCTTACATGAACAACATAAGCATTTACATAAGTATATACATGTAAAAGGTTGACGTCAAATTTGCCAGCAAGAGAAGAGAGAAAAGATGTATGTGGATGGAGAGATGATGCAGGGGTGTGGTTTCAATTGCTTTCAGGTAGATGGCCATGTGCATATTGAACATGTCAATCAGAGATGAAATGTGATTCCCAGGCACCCAATATAGCAACAAAGTCTACTTGATGGGGCTCATTAAAGCAGTTTGAAACACCTGCTTTTCCTGTTCAAAGGACTAAAATTCAGGTACTGATGTGTCAGTCATTCACAGAGAGGGCAAGTCTGTGAGTATTCAAGAACCAGCGGGAGGGCACACATGCATGAACATACACACACACACACACACACACACACACAAAACAGGATTATTTCACACACAGGGAGAGTAGACATTGAGGTGTTCTGTGGTCTTCAATCATTCCAACCAGGGCCATGGCTTTGTGAAAAAGCTCTGTGATTGTGTGGTGTCACCACCAATAACCATTGTCACTGCGTCTTGTCAAAGCAAAGGCCGTTTGTTTCTGGAAGAAAAGCCTGGGATATATAACTGAGGTAGGCAAGGATTTTTTTTTAATGGAAATATAAGCGTTTAAATAAATAATTGTCTTTTCTGAGCACATTTAAAAACAACATATGTATAAAAAATCATACTAAAAAAATTTATACTCAACGAAATTGTGACACTCACTCATCTAAAAAGCTTTGCTCATTCAAACCAGAGAGATTAATAACAGAAAGGAGATAAAAAAAATTCCCTGAAAGAGAAGGGAAATAATTTAGCAGTAAATCATAGAGCAGGGCTAACATGAATCACAGCAAAAGGTACCAGCTCTTATGATTTAGGTGACATATAAAAAATAACCTTTCGTGGATTGACAGTTATAGGTATAAATGATAAAATTATTCAGCAGTGGTATGTTCTCTTCTTGCCATTTGTCATTTTGCATCTGATTACTTTTAAGAATTTAATTAAAGGGGTAACAGAACCATATAGACCTTTTGTGACTCTAACAAGCAAATACCTTTTTAAGCCTTTTTAAAGAAAAATATATGACTGCTCTCTCCCTTTGCTCTGTCTTTACTGAATGTTCTATGCATCTTCATGCATGTTATTTTTTTCTTTATGCTATTTTAGGCTTCCAAGAAAAATTTAGTAAGAAAACATTAAGAACCGAATGTGAAGTCATGCATTGTTGTTATTAGCAAAAAATTATTTTGGTTTACATAGACGCTTAGAGACTGAATAAGAACAGCTGCCAAGCCAATGTCTTCAGGTTTTATTTTTGAAATAAAATCAAAGAGAAAAACTTTTTCTCCCTGGCTCTGCAACTCCAAGTGACAAATACGAGCTCTTGTACATGAGTGTGTGTGTGTGTGTAAAGTACATGTATATGTGTGCATAAGTGTGTGTATATGTATATGTACACACACTCATATACACAAGCTGTATGTGTATGTGTGGGTGTGTGTGTATATACATATATATATATATGTATATACACACACACATATATGTATATACTTATACACACACACGATAAGATAATACATTTCATATCAGCATTATAGACATTTTTCTGTGCCAGAACTATAGATCAAAGCCTAGAGTGTGTAGAGGTGAATGACATCTTATGAAAGTAAGTGTGAAATGCAGTTTTAGTAAAGAGATCCTTTTAGTATGAATTGTCCTGTAACTTGCCTAAACAGGAGGGTTTTTTCCTTATACTATTTATTTTAATGGTAGGGTAAATGGGTTTTATACAAATAAATCCTGCAATAGGATCTACACCATAAAAATTCTTGTAAGAAAAATAAAAGTTTCAAAAACTAGTGTGTCTGGTATACAATTGGACCAACCAATACATTCTTAAAAACACACCCTGTGCGTGCATTTTTATTTGCAATTAAGAACAGTTAACACTACAAATCCAATTCACAGTCACTTTAAAGTTTTGCCTCCAAATGACTTCAGTATTTTAACTGACTAAATTAAGACTTTTCTGTGTTCCCCCTACCCCATCTCCCAGAGCAGAAATTAAATCAGTTTTAATTTATTTTATTTGCTAACACTGTGGATATAATTATTGCTGCCTAGTCTTTTTAATTGTTTTCCACTAGATGCTTGTCTTTAAGTTGCAATAGACTTCTAATTCCACATTGTTGATATTCCCTTGTTAATTCTGACAAAGCATCATAAATCCAGGTATTTAGGCTTATTGAATTTTGAAATGAGGTGTTTAGTTGGCTCATGGATGAATGAATTGATGCAAAGCAAAATGAATTTTATGATTTACTGTGGTTTGCAAGTTCCCTTGGAACCATTATGTGCAAATTGTATAATATATTAAGGGGTGAGATATCACATTGACAATCAACTTGGCAAATTTTGCTCAAGTAAAGATATTCCAGCATTCTGCAAAAGAGCCACTGTTGAGTAAGTGTTTGGTATACACAATTAATTTTCACTGTGTTTTCTTACACTCTATCATTTATAAGACTAAGAGGCTAATGTATAAGATGTCAGAGGCTTCACAATCAATACAGAACATTATGTGTGTCATGTTTTAGGGTTTTAAATTGTAGTCTAATGTTCAAGGTAATTACCAGTTCAAAGCTCTAACAAGATGCATGTAACTGAGCATTTTACTTTAAAACGTAAGTTTCCTCACTTGTGTCTCCTCATTGATAGAGTAAAAAAGCATATGGATTTTACATGATTGTTCTTATTGGGTGTAAACCATGTATTTAGTTTGGTATTGAATTAATTGTGAAAATCTGTGTCCTTGCATGCATAGACACAGTTAATTTAGGCGGTAATTATTAATAGCATACTATGAGAGTAATATCAAAGAGCCCAAGCAGATCAGGACGTATGGTTGGAAAGAGTAAGCAAGCAGGTGCAGGATGGTATGAGGGGTATCAGAGGGTCTTTGCTTCTACTGAAAGTCTATCATTAGTAATCCATCCCTCTTTATTTGCTTAACACTCTTAAAACCTCAAGGTGAGATAATCAGCTTTCCAACAGTTAGCTGAGATCAGCTGTGCTAAGAGATGCTGCCTTTGCCATAGAAGCTAGAGAGGATGGAACATAGCAACTACTCAAAGAGTTTAGTGCTAGGAGATGCACTGTGAAAGGGAGTTCTGGACAGTTTGGGATCCCCTTGGAATTCCAAGGGATAGAACAACCAGAGGAGCAGTCAAAGAGTCAGCCTTTACTTGTTTCCAGACCTAGCCATGCAGTTTTGCTACGTGGATAATTTGCAGCAAATCAAATGTGCCAGACCTTTCAGTCATAAACAACTAGTTTTTACATTTGAGGTCATGTGATATTCATCCTGTATAGCTATTTTAACTGAAAGTGATCTGTAAAGAAATGCACCATAGTTAAGAGAGAATTAGCTAAATAGCCCATTGTAAATTTATGGGGTTGGGTCTATTGGATTAAAATCCAAAATATTCATTTCTCTATGACTTGTCTTAGAGAATTCACAAGCCTTCAGAGGTGACCTGTATGGTTCATTTGCATCTAATCAGATCCATCACCCATAATTTTATTTTGGTGTGTTAATTACCACTGACAGTCTATTCCTCAGACACCCAGTGGAAAGGCCCTGAGTGCTTGGTGCATTCTCATCATACCATCTGAAACATGGAGCCATCCAGGAAGAGTGAAATTATGTGGTCTCCTGACTTTGACTTTGGAAAAGAAGTGGTGAAGTGAATTATTTTTGCTCTCAGAGGGACAAAAGGAACCTTCAGGAGTCTTCATTTTTCAGCTCCAGCAACTGAGAACTTGAATCCTTGAGTAGAGTTCTGCAGTGAGAGTCTGAGCAGAATTACTCTGCCCTAGCTTCTGAGAGCTCTCCATGGTGCCGAAGTCAACATCAGCTTGTGCCCTCTGGAAATCTTTTCCTCAGGCAGAAGGACTTGAAAGGCTTTTTTCCTCCTACATGGAGCAGAGACAGTAAGAATAGCCTTGTATGTAATGGGCACCAGTAGAGATCTGGCTGGCTGATTAGATCTTCTTGGATAAACCTACCATGGACCTATTTTATTAATTTGTATTCTATTTTCAGAACATGATACTATTCTGGGGTGATCAGAGTATAATAATTAGGAACACAAAATTTGTAGTCAGAATGGCTGGGCATCATTAATAAATTTCTTAATCCCACTAAGCTTTCACATCTTTATCTAAAAATGGGATTAATAATAGTACCTATTCCACAGAATTGTTTAGAGTATTGCGTGAGATTATTCCATTGTGTAAAGTTTTTAGAACTGCGCCTAAAACTTGGTAAAGTTTCAGTAGCAATTAGCTGTTATTAGTAAGGAAAATAAAGAAGAATTGAAATAAGTTGATTTCTGACCTATGCACACAAAGAAACACAGCCTACATCTGAAAAACCCGGGATTTGACTCCAGGTCTGCTGCTGGCTCAAGCTGTTACTACAAAACAACAAATTCATTTATTAATTAAAATTTTAAGGACTTTACTCAAGTATGTAATGATGTACAGCAGCACAAACCTTTACTAAGTACCTACTCCTGTGCTAGATCTAAGGATAAAGGAGCAAATAAACACAATCTTTACCTTCAAAGAGTTAACAGGCTAGTTGTGTACATTTACAAGCTAACCATAATCAATTTCCACTTTTAAAGTAAAGGTAAGCTTAGAATGAGGTAGGAACACACATGTGACCTGGCCAGAGAATAAGAATGACCCCAGAAAAGCTTTTCTTCCTGAAATGGAATACACAGAGCTTTGCGTTAACACCAACCAATTTGTTCAACCCAACTTCTTTTATCTATTTAATAGGAAACAAACATGTTTATCACTGGCTGTTTTGTGATTTAAGACTGCTATCCTAGAAGAAAGAAAATTCTCTCTCCACGTTAGCATTATTCCAATTGCCTCTCTGTCACCTTAACTTCAAAGCCAAACTACTTCAAAGTCAGCATTTTCTCTCTCCATACTCTTCAATCCAACCTATAATTAAGATTTTGTTGGATTAATTTCATTTTGATTCTGTTGTAGGCACTTTTCTGACTTCAGAAAGCCTGGGAAATATAAATCATTATAAAATGGTGGTTTCTTATTCTGTATATTATAATTGACTATTTTCAACATCCTAAAAAATGCTATTAATATTTGCCTAACAAATAATTTTGTTAGTACATTATTTGTACAGTTGTTTATGTAATAATCAGAATACTTTGACCTCAGAAATGTCTGGGAAAGACACATAGCTAAAGATGGCCTCTCTGTCCCTCAAAAAAACTCTAGCACTGTGGAATAATCCAGAATTTACTGGAAGACAATTTAGCAAATAGGCTCAACTCTTGGTAACAGAGTCAATGGAAGGGAGCAGTGATGTGAACAATTCAAAGTCATAAGCTATCTCAAAATCAATTAAATGTAGTTTTCGAATGTGTTTTTATTAGTTATACATATTTACATATAGTATTTCTAATATTTAGTTATTTCACAGAAGAGCAAGCAAAATGATGAAATCTTTGGAGTTCAGTGTGATTATTCAACTTTCTTTCCACTAGCATCTTCTCTCCCACTCCCTACTATGTGTTGAGTGTGAATTATCCCACTTCCCAAACTCATGCTGAAGACTGAGTTTCCTTATCCATTTTCTTATTCGTATCTTGATAATTGTTTTGGGTTGAAAGCCTTCCAACTTCTGAGCCAGAACAGACAAATATTATTTTATGTTAACAAAGTACTTCATTAAGCAGAGTAGGTTAACTTTGTAGATTAAAAAACAATTTTTTTTTGAAACTGCTAATCTACCATGTAATGGGTCCTTGATCATAGCCAAAGGAAAATGAACAATTTGTGCCAGGGAAATGGGCAGTATTACTGACTGTATTCTTTTTATAGGCTAAGTGCTTTCCAGAAAAAAAGCCTTTTTTTTTTTAAAAAAAAAAAATTTAGGAGGTAAAACAGCACTTCCATGCAAGTTGGAATATAACTTTTCTATTTTGGAAATGTCATTTAGAATAATAATAATGGGAAGTAAAGTAATGTGTAAATAAGCCCCCTAAAGCTGAACATGGGTTTGCATTTTCAAAGACTATTCTTTTGACATTTCATGACAATGTGACATGGTGAATCGTAAGACTAGTGGAATTACATTCCAGGTATCGATGTACGTTAAGAACTAATGAGTTGAGACATTTTAGCTGACAGTTATAGTTTTATAGTGTGTATAATAGAAATATTGTAATGATAAAGTATGTTGCCATTAGACTTACAGCATACAGCAGAGAGAAGGCAACAGGGCTTTCCATTGCTGCCTTGCTGCCCTTCTCTCCCTTCTCCCTCATCAATACTTCTTTATTACCTGACATTTATTCACCAATGTATTTACCAAACAGGACATTGTCTCCAAAGGCCACTGTAATGTGCTGAATTCATGAAAATTGTATTAGGAATACCCTCTAAGTCCATCAATAAACATGTTAACATGAAACATTCTGTCCACTTTAATAACACTGTAGATTTATGTACATATAATTATATATCACAACAGCTCATATAGACTACTTATTTGTTTTTTCATACTGGGAGAAATGCCAGATATAGGTGATGGGGAGGAAGGCAACAAACCACATTGCCATGTATGTTCCTATGCAACAATCCTGCAAGTTCTTCACATGTACCCCAAAACCTAAAATGCAATAAAATATATTTTTTAAAAAATCTGATTAGGTAGAATGTTCAAGTAAGGGGTCAAATTAGATTTATTTATATTCTCGGTGCCTAGCACAGGGTCTGGCCCACAATACTGTACACAGTCACTAAATGGTTAACCAAATCGAGTTTGGTTATTTTGAGTTTCATTCGATGTGTGAAAGGACTGAATCTCAGGAACTGAAGCATCCAGGATGGTAGTTAATGAGTTATAGGGGCAGAGATTGAACTCAGAACTGCGACTTCAGCACTCCGGGCCCTCTGCATTTCAACACTCTGACCCCACAAACGTACAGACAAGAGGTCGTGCATCAGAGTGAGGAGTCTTGGGTACGCCAGTGAACAAGAAGACAAGAGCCTGAAATGAAGAAGAAGGAAGAACAGGGAAGTTTCAGAAGCCAGGTTTCATCTTTTTGTTGTTGTTGTTGTTACAAATTGTCTGCGATTAACTAACTTCTCTCTTCATGGCTCACACTCCTGGGACCTTTGATGACCAGCAATGATCTGTCTGCTATTACTATACATTTCAAAACTACAACTGTGGCCCAAGAGTCTTCAAATAAAATGATATTCAGGCCCAGGACAGGCATGGCAGTTTGTCCTGGAGTGAACTGATTGTGGCAAGTGTCTTGGTTGCCATTTTCTGGAGACCAGGGAGTTCTGCAAAGGGGACAGGGGCACTTCCTGCCATCTATGACCCACCTCAGTAGGTGGAGGGGTGCTTCCTTCAAAGCCATCAGTAGATGCAGGAAGTGCATCACTCCAAAGTATTTTTTTTCCAATTTCCTTATTTTATACTGTTATATTACAGTACAAATCTCACTTCATTTGTATTATTAAACACTATTAAGTGAAATGTGCAGAATAATCAGATTTTCTAGCTGACTCTGTTAATTTCTAAAAGTAAAGGAGAAATTAACATTTATTCAATGCCTACTCTGTGCAAAGCACCATTAGGTATGTTTTTTTCTCCTAATCTTTAAAAAAAGCAAAAACTAAAAGCTCTTAAGATAAAATGTATTACATTTTCCTCTGTGAATAAAGACACACAGGCCCAAAGACAGAAATAAGGTGCTCAAGGCCAAAAAACTAGGAAAGGACTATTAACACCTGATTCCAAAGATCCCTGATTCTCTCCATTGTCTCTTCTAAGTCTTAAAGATGTTTCTAGTTATTTATTTTAATGCCAACAAACTTTTCCATACATGTTTCCCATAAATCATGTATTTAGAGGCTTTATTTTAGAGAAAATCACTGTGGCATGCTTTAACTGCAGAGCTGTACCTCATCCAGGATAGTAGCCCTATTATTCAGCAACCTCAAAACTTAAAAATCAAGCTATTAAAACAAAAATATATATATTTTTGGTCTCCAGATTATACATTGAAAAGTGGTATGGAAAACAAAGAAAAATATGACACTGTAATGGAAAGCAGCAGATCAAGATTCTGACCTCAAATCTGTCAAAAATTAGCAGTAAGATCTTGGCAAATCACCTAACTTCTTTATACCTCAGTTTCCATATCAATATAATCAAGATGATCTTGAAGGTGCCTTGCAATACTAGCCCTCATCTATATATTTTACTATTTGTCAATAAAAAAGTGATTTTCAACTACTCATTTAATGCACAATTGTACCTTGCTTTCAAAAACAAGAATATAAATCTGTTAAGTTCTCTCTTATGTAATCCACAGATACTAACATGATGAAAGAATCTAAAGGAAGATGACTTTTATTTAACTTTTTTTTTTTTAAAGAAAACACAGACTTCAGTTGAGACTATTTTGCTGAGGACTGTGTGTTGGAGAAATAAGTAGAAGAAGAAAGACAACAGTATTAACATAAAGTTTACAGTGTCAATTTATGTGAGTTGATGTGTCTACTCCAGTACTTGACCCATTTCTCCATCAAGATTCAGACCTGTGGGCAACAGAGATAAGAAAATACTATAAGGTCATGTGCAGTGACTCACACCTGTAATCCCAGCACTGTGAGAAGCTGAGATCAGAGGATTGATTGAGTCCAGGAGTTCAAGACCAGCCTGGGAAACATAGCGAGACTCTATCTCTAGAAAAAATATAAGAATTAGCTGGGCATGGTGATGCACATGTATAGCCCTAGCTGCTTGGAGGCAGAGATAGGAGGATCCAAGGAGCTTGATGTTGAGCCCAGGAGTTCCAAGCTCCTGTGGGCTATGATTGCACCACTGTATTCCAGCCTGGGCTACAGAGCCAGAAAGTAAAAGAAAGTACTATAGATATATTGCTAATATAACACATCACTATACAATTTATGGAGACTAATTAGCTGAGGACTTTTTCACAGTTGAGGTAGGAACAAAATATAATTTTTTAATTTAAACTGAGGAGGAAATTTAGGGCAAGAATTCTGAATGTATTTATGGAGTTTAATTGTAAGGCTTTGAATCAATCAGACATATACTTACAGTAATCTTGTATAGATGCTGTTTTGTTTCCTTTTGTAACAAAACGAATCTGTACAGAAAGTATTTGAATTCTAATAACTGCAGAAAGAAAATTGGATCTGCCCTGTGAGGCCATTAGCACCTACTAGTTTAACCTCCACAATTAATGAATGCCTGCTTAACTAATGTGCACTTAAATCCAGGTGAAGATTAACAGATCTTCTGAAGAGGACTGTTTTTCTTTTAACAGAAAGATCATTGACAAATGAGTGTAGTATTCCTAATGAGGAGGGTCAATTTGTTTCAGTCTCCCCAGCAAATTTTCTATGAAGATAGAGAAAATTCTCCTGAAAAGTTGAAAAGTGACCCTCCAGTGTGACTGTTCCATCGTTCACATTCAGAATCAGTGAGAATTTCCAATAAAGTAGACATTGACTGCATGAAACAATGTCGCTAGATTGTGCAGATTGCATGTGGGAAAATAAAATGCTCATGAAAATTGCCTCCTTGAAGTGAATGTCAGCATTTCTAAGTTTGATTTTTATTTTATTTCAGGGTCTTTTTTTTTTTTTCTGTGAGACAGCATTCCTAATATAAGTCAGGGACAAAATGATATGTAATTTTTTGCTTCTCAGGAATACATTTATTTCTTTAATCAAGTTAAAAAGAATCAATTGCTTCTAAATGCAGTGGTAAATACTACTGATCCATCTGCTAAAATTTGTAGAATATGAGGGGAGGAGAAAATACATTTCAATATGAGATCTCGTTAAGGATAGACCTCGGCTTTGGCATGTTTTCATAGTTAATGCAATACATTCCATTTTGCATCTCATTTCATTGCTATGTTCTTGCAACTGAGAACATGAGCAGAAGCCTAAAAATCTTGATGAAATATTTAACCTCCTCAAAGATGATCATCTTTTCCCTTCCCCTCATTTATTGTGACCTATCTCTACTCCATTGCTGCAAAAATGATGAGTCATTTTTCGTCACACAAAATATATTTCAAAAAGTAACGACCCCTTTATAGTAGCAGTCACTAGCATTTTGTCAGCTTGGTGCTGTGCTTGGCCACAGGGGAATAAAAAAGAAAGGTATCGGGACTTCCTGTCACCGAAACTAAGGTGGAGGAACATTGCAGATGTGAACTAGAAAAGGGGAACATTGAAGCAAATCATCTGATGTGTTTGGACGAACTTCGATTTCCATTTTTTTTATTTGTTTTTAGTAAGGAGTATTGCCATGTCAAATCAGCAATTTTTATACTTTACGTACTTCTATAAAAAATATGTCATCTTTTGTCTTTAATTCCACCTTTACTACAGAAGTGAAAGTGGTGTCATTCTATTGAATTGGCTACCTGCAGTTCATTAGTGGAGGCAGCTTCGTTAAGTCATACTGGAGCATTTGTAGGAGCTAATCTTCTGGGCACTTAGCATTCTCGTTGACCTTGTTAAAGGTAAGGGAGGTCAGACTTGGGTTCAACAGAGGCACGCTGCCACCAAGGAGACTGGCATGACAAAGTAATCGGTGTATGTCACTTTTCATTAATCACACTACTTTCCTTTTCATGAAATACCAGCAGATAATTGTTACTAAATGTGATTCGCAACACTCAGTGCAGTGGTTGAAGAACCAGAAATAGGCAAACAGATAAAAACATTGTTTAGCTTGCAGGCAGCAAGTGTTTGCTATTCAGAGGTACATCATGCATAAACATTGATTTAGCCATGAGCTCACACTTATAAAGCTTTTGCTGTCTCCAGAAAACCCTGTGGTCAGGCTAGGTAATAGCCAAGGGCAAGCACTTATACCTGTATGGCAAGGTTACGTTCTGTTTCAGTTGCCTGGTCTGAAATATATCCGTTTCCCTAATGTTAGGCCACTGGGAAATTGCATGGAAGAGAACCAAGTGCATGAAACAAAATGCTTGCCTTTATGGTGAAAGACACCTAGAGGGCAGCTTGTTGATTTTGAATAAATATTTCATTAAGTTCAAGTGCCTGCACATGATTTGGAAGCTGAGCATTCATTTAAATCAATGGAGCTTTCCAGCTTTCTTTAATACATGGATACATTTATTTATGCAGAATGAAGAAAACTTTTCCTTTTCTTATCAGGACATCCCAATTTTTAAACCCATGTAAAGCAAGTAACGGTACTTTAAAACATGCTGGATGAACATGAGGCATTTGGCATGTGATGGCTTGTGGTTCTCCTGTAGCTGGGTCCTTGTCCAGTTCGCCATTAGTACAGGATCCGTGGACCAAAACAGCCTAGTTCTGTGCCGTCCACCCATACCAGCAACCAGCCTATGCTCAATGTGCACTATGCAAATATTGCTAGGCACACGACAAAGCCATTGAACAGTGCACACTATGGTCTTGTTAGTGCCACACTGTAAGTTGTGATGGCAAAAAGAAGTGAGCTTCAGATATGCAGATAGAGCAGGAACTGAAACTGACTCTATGGAAACTGTCTGAGGCTTCTGGTCCTTGCTGTGCTTCCTTCACTTTTCTGTCCTTATCTGGGATCAGTGCTACTGTGTATGACTGCTTTCTTTGCTATTAGGATACATAAATCAAATGGAAGAATTCAACACAAACAATATGTGCTCACTGCCAACGGGATTTCAAAAAGACAAATTAAAATTGGAAAGATTGTTTTTTCTTAAAAATAAAACATATTATCAAACTCCACTCCTCAAAGTTTTCTTAATGGATAATATGCTTGTCAAACAAAAGCATGGTACTTAGTACAGGGGAAAAACCATATTTTGGCTGAATGGAAAAAGTAATTTGATCAGATAGATACAGATTTCTTTTTTGTAAAAAATAATAGTGGAGTGATTTTCTTATATAAAATCTATTTTTCAAATAGCTTATTGATTCTGAAGAAGTGTTTTTGCATAGAAAACTAAAGTTTAAAAATCTAGCCAATAATAATACATAATGTAAACATATAAAAACGTATTTTACTCACCATTAAAAGAATTAGATTCCTCATTGCACACACAGGTATGGCATTCTATTTTTATGAATCTCAGATTTCAACATGTGTTCACATTTCATATTAGAATAACTTCTGTGACTATTGACCTTTATCATATTTAATTTTTAAACATTGGTCATTTTAGAACATTTAGCATCTAATGAAACTGACACTTATATAAAGTATAAATTATCTCTGGCCAGTATGAAAGAAAAAAGCTAACATTTATTAAGTATTAACTATATGCTAAGTCCTCACTCATATTAACTCACTGAATCCTTGCAACAATATATAAGGTAGGAGATAATCATCATCATGATTTTATGGAAGAGGAAATATATGGGGCAGAGGGCGTCAGTATCTTGATGAGGATCACACAGTAAGCACTGGAGCTGCTTTCAGACCAAAGCAGATTAGCCAGAGTGTACTCAGTCAGTCACTAAAGGACACTGCCCCGGCACACATTCACATTCCAAATTAACACACCACATACCAGCCGAGTCTCTCCTGATTTCAGACGTGGGAGTCATACATGGCATAGAAATGGCATGATCCCTTTCAATAGACTGTACATGTCTACTGTTAGCCTTCTATTCTCTGCTAAGTGCTTGGGGATTTAAATAACTTACCCTCAGGCTCTCTCTCCTACAGTGCAAAGTATTATTTCTAATATACATAAAGGAAGATTGCATAGTTCTAACATAAATGGATGCATACAGATCTAAGAGGGGAAATAGAGAAAACCTAGCAACTGGATGATAGATTTTTGTCTTTAACGAGGTGCCATAATGATGCATTAAAACCTTCTCCCTCTTCCCTTTATGACTCTTCTCCCCCAGACTCAGAAACTTGATCATGGTCACTGTGTTTCCTGTGTTTCCCGCTCTCTAAAGCAGAGCAAAGTGTAGGGGTTCTTGGGATGTTGTTTCCTCTTTATAACAGCTGAGTTGGCTGACTTCACATTTCCTGTGTTGAGCAGGTGGAAGCAATGTCTGTCTGCCTAGCTAAGCTAATTTTCCTTTTCCTCTTGGCATCCAGGACTTATCTTCCTTCCTCTTTAATGGATGGAAATTCTTTGGGGAGTTTTTTTTTTTCCTTACCTGTATAAGAAAACAGAAAAGCAGTGTATTGTTTTCTTCAACCTTATTAAATTGCATTTCAACCTTGAAAAATGACCCAATGGTTCAGTGACTGCTAGGGTAAGAAATATGACAGAATATTCAGACGTGGATAAAGCCTTGTCCCAAGCATGCTGTCCAGGAAAGGAATGACACACAGATAGCACTCTCCTTGGTCTTCTCTGGAAGTACCAACTTCTGCAAGGAGGTAGGTGGATGTAGTCATTCAGCACTTTAAAGAGCTCAGTTCACCAACCCAAATAACATTGAAATAACTCAATGCTTCCCTCTTATCTCTTGAGGCTGTGAAGTTGTCATACAGCTCATCCTCTTAAAGCAACCCCTATTATATTTTCCCTTTCACTGTTCTATTTGTTACCCTCCCAGGCACTCCTCCTGCCTACTTCTGAAAGAACCAGTTTGTCTAATACGGCAATACCATGCTGTATATCATCAAACCAAGTTATGACTTTAAATTAGTATATGATTATGATAATGAAAGCATGCCATTTTCCTAAACCTAATTGTATCATATATTAGCTTTTATTCTCCTGATCTGAGGAGTCCCTAATATTGTTCTCAATCTTGGCTATGCCTTAAAAAAAAATACCTGTATCCTGTTGCTAGAAATTCTGATCTGAGCAGTCTAAAGATTTTTTAAAACTCCCAGATGATTCTAATGTGTAGCCATGCTTGAGAACCACTGCCTTAAAGAAATCAGAATTTCTGGAGGATAGCTAATTCCATGTTTGCAGTCAGCAACATCAAGATAGGCCTAGAATGTTCTGGATTGTCAAAAGCAATGATAATTTCAAAAGTATCTGAGATAGGGCTAAAATGTAGAAAGAATCCAGCTGAAAAGAACTCCCAAAGTTTAATTTGAGTATCAAATAGAAAACAGTCAATTGGAGTAAGCAGAATTTATAAAAAGAACTAAGTCCATAGTAATACTCACAAAAGGTGTTATGTTGAGGAGGAGAACAAATATAAAATTGTGCTAAAGGAAAGATGTGTTTCCAGTAGTAGTTATAGAAAATACTACCTATTAATCAATCCAAATTATTTATTCAAAGGTTCCTAGATTCTTATTCATCAAGCATTGGAATGCCTACTGTGTGGCAGGTATTGTTGTAGACACAAGGGATACATTGTTAATTTCAATAAAGTTCCGGACTTCAAGCAGTGCATATTCTAGCTGGAGAAGACAAGGGGAGTAGACGTGTATAAAAACATGTCAGTGAGTGCCATGAAGAAAAGTAGCCCAGGGTGTGAGGACAGAGAGGTAGGAAAGTGTAAGGCCATTAAAGAGATCACTGCTGAGAATGCCTCTAAAATTTTAATATTTGAACAAAGACTGAGTAATGTGAGAGGCAGAACATTCTAGGCTGAGGGACTTCAAGTACAAAGGCCCTCTGGTATGAATGGTCACTAAGAATACCAGCATGGCCTAAGCTAGAAATTGAGGTGAGAAGGGTCATCCCTGGCCAGATCACATATAGGACATCGGAGGGACAGGGTCTGGCTGCTGCACAGATGTGGACATAGGAGGGGACAGCCATGGAAACAAGATTAACTGGCAGACTAGTAGGGAGTCCAGAGATTAGGGTGGATAAGGTGGAAAGTGGTTCGATTCAGGATTTATTTTTTGAGGTATCATTCAGAAGATGATTTGATGGATTGGGAATAGCATATTGGAGAAAGGAGAAAATCAAGGATGAATCAAGTTTTTGTCTTGAGTGACTGGTAAAGAGCAGTGCCCTTTCCTGAGCTAGAGAGAGAAAGACTGAAGAAGGGTATATTTGAGGTGGAACAGAAAGAATCAGTAATTTATCCTGGACACATTAATTTTGACATGCATATTAAATATCCCAGTGTTGAGAGGGCAGTGGCATATTTCATTGTCAAGCTCAGGGACATGCTGGTTCTAGAAACAGATATTAGAGAACCATCAGCACATATATATGGTTTTTAATGTCATGGTACCCAATAAGAACCTAGAGAGAAATCAGAGAAGAGGCTTCAGGACTAAACCCTTAGGCACCAACAGTTAGAGGCCAAGAGGAGTTAGAGGAATAAAACAAGAGCCAATAAGATAGAGGAGCCAATAAGTAGGAGGAAAATCAGAAAAGAGTTTTCCAGAAAGTCAGGTTGCATTTCAAAGGAGAGAATGGTAAACTTCAAAAATGCTGGCAAGGACCAAATAAGACGCAGACTGAGAATAGCACATTGGATCTGGCCACATGAAGGTAAGAAGACCAAAGAAATGAGGTAGTAGCTGAGGAGAGATACGAGACATCAAGGGAAACATTCTAATTGACAATCAGAGAAGGGTACTTTTAAATAAAATATATATATATATATATATATATATATATATATATATATATTTTTTATTAGATTTAAATAAATACAAGTTAATCTTGTATTTATTTAAGACCTGGGGTGGGGTAGAACAATATAAACTACCTTATCTATGTTAGAAAAATTACCTAGGGCTAAAATAACTACAAATTCACATGCCTTTAGCTTTTGTATTCTAGCTGATCAAAGCAATTACGCAGTATGCTAGGCTATCCAACAAGCCACATATGCACAAGAACTAATATAAATATGATTGAAATTATTGCAAATAGAATCTCTAGAAGAGGGGGGAATACTAAAAATACCATCATTAGGTCAATAAATCATATATCAGTTTAGATCCACTATATGCCTCCAGGAGGGCTACAGCATCTATGGGCATAGAAACCCTCCCTGTGAAAGGATAGAGTGAGTCAGAACTCATGGGAGCCAAGAATACTATTTCTAGACTCAACTGTTTTAGAATTGAGATCTGCTTTAGTTCTTGGATCTTATGAATCTGAATCTATTTGAAAATGTCAAATAGAAACAGAACAATCCTATTTGACATTTGTAAAAGTAATACAAAATAAGAGGTTGCAGTTATAAAATAAAAATTCTGCAACACCAGCAATAACATCAATGAATGAATGGAAGTCCCCTACCTTGTGAAATTTTCAAAGTTAAAAGAAACTCAACTTGGTGACCTCCTATTCTTGTTCTTATTAAGCTCAGTATTTCCTTAGAAGGCAATAGTGTTAAGTTTGTGAACACAAAGCTTGAAGCCAATTTTCCCAGATTTAAATCCCATTCCCGCTTCCTGTTGTCTGTGTAACCTTGGATAATTTATTTTCCAATCTCTGTGCCTTTGTTTGACTAGCTGTGCAAAATGGGTGGGTAGTGGAACTTATCTCAAAGGGTTGTTATGAAGAGCACATGAATGAATCACATGTAATGCTTCAAACAGAGCCTGGCCTGCAGTCAGCCCTAGGAAAATATCCATAGTGATCCTTATTATTCTTGTTTTGATATATTTATTATGGTATAAATACAAAATAAACAATTATCAGACAAATTCCCCAATTTTATTTGTATTAAGTCAAAAGAGAAAATATTTTATTTCGTTTTTTCCCTGCTCCTCACTCCGCCCAACACCAGCCAATCAGTTCACAGTCAATAGCCAGATCAAACGAAATACCTTCTGTAGACTTTAAGCCCCTGATACGGTTTGGATATATGTTCCCACCTGAATCTCATGTTGAACTATAATCCCCAATGTTGGAGATGGGGCCTGGTAAGAGGTGATTGGATCATGGGGGTGGATCCTTCATAAATGGTTTAGCACCATCTCCTTGGTCTTGTTTTTGTGATAGTGTAATCATAAGATTTGGTTGTTTACATTTATGGCACCTCCCCACTCTCTTGATCCCACTCCAACCATTTGAAAAGCTTCATTCTCCCTTTTACTTCCACCAGGATTGTAAGTTTCCTGTAGCCTCCCTAGAAGCATAGCAGATGCCAGCATCATGCTTCCTGTACAGCCTCAGAACAGTGAGCCAGTTAAACCTCTTTTCTTTATAAATTACCCAGTATCAGTATTTCTTTAGAGCAATGCAAGAATAGACTAATACAAACCCCCATTACTCCCTCAACAATATTAAATACAACAATATTGAATTGTTGTATTTTTCAATCTCTTGGGATACAGGTAGAATTAATAAGCGCAGCAGGACATCTGCAGTTTGTTAAATGTATGTTATGTGATGATCTTGGCTTATCTTTCTCATAACAAATATCTGATTTTTAAAAAATAATTAGGAATTACAAAATTTATCTTTTAAAAATTGTGAAAATATCAGTAAGGATGATTTAGCAAGTAACAGAATCCTCAAGTAAACATTGATTTTGTTAAAAAGTAGTACTTTTTTTCTCATGTCACAAGAAGTTGGGTTGTAGAGGGGGGGCTTCAGGGTTGATTAACTGATTAATTCAATACCATCATAGAGGAAGCAAGTTCTTTCTATTTTGCTCTCCAACTATCCCATCATCACTATGAACATTCACATGTACAAAGGGAGTTATTTATTCTTTATATTTTTAAGAGCTAGGAAAGCTTTTTCAGAGTACCCCACTGACAACTTGTCCTGTCATTTCATGGACCAAAATTAGATTGCTGGCACCTTCTAAAAGTGAAAAATAATTACGGGCAAAATGATTGGTTGAAACTGAGAGTACCCTTGTCCCTGGTAGAAGAGTCACTGTCCATAACCCCACTGCTGCAAAGAAGTGCCAAGGGTGGACACCTGAATAAGAGCAGGTCTTCATCTGCAGAGAAGAAACAGGAGACATGGACTTGGTTAGGCCACCAACAGGTTCTTACAGTCGGTGAGCTCCTAAATGTTGCTGGTCAAGAACAAAGGAATATGCTTTTTGAAACCCCATTAAGTGGGATGGTGGAGTTAAACTTCACCGCAGTCAATCGTATTGCCCTAAGAGAATTCAAAGGAGGTATTGCAGTTTCTCTTTTGTTGTGAAGCCTTTACCTGGGTTGAGGGAAAATCTTCTTGGTCACTTTTCCCAAAAGTAAGACCTCCACTTACCTTGAACATTTAGAAATCACTCCTGGTGTTGATAAGTACTTAGCACCACCTGCCTTCAAAAAGACATAAAACAGCCACATCTTTATAACTAATTAATACCACTATATTCCATGTGGTTTGGGTCACCAAGATTGAGAACCAGTAGACTAGATGTCCCTATGCTTTATTCTGACCTCAGAATTCAATTATTCCCTAATATCCAGGTACATAATTATATTCTCAAATTCTCACAGAAAGAAAAAACTTATAGATTGGTCATTGCCATTTTTTGTATTATCATACTTCATTTTTATTGCTAAATGCTCACAGTGATCAAGGTAGCCTTGCCAAGCCAACATTTCCCACAGAGTGTCAGTATTTTGGTTCTGGGATCAAATAAGTTTCACAGGTTAAGACAGATACTTTCTTGGGCCTTTCCTATGCTAGCTGCTTTGTGACCTGTTGGGGGACGCACATGTATCCTCAGATAAACTTACTTGAGGAAGAAGCCCTTTCTACACAGAGCATCCCCTGGCCATAGTGGTCCTCAGAAAACACTTTGGGAAACACAGAGAACATTTCATTGCATGTGAGATGGTCCATTGAAAATTTTAACTCGGGCCAGGTGCAATGGCTCATGCATGTAATCCCAACAACTTGAGAGGCCAAGTTGAAGCCTCTCAAGGAGGAGGAGGAGGAGGAGCACTTGAGGCCAGAAGTTCAAGACTAATCTTGCCAAAAGAGTAGGACCTCATCTCTGCAAAGAAGTTTAAAAAAAATTAGCTGGGTGTGGTGGCACATGCCTCTAGTCCCAGCTTCTTAGGAGGCTGGGGTGGGAGGATCACTTGAGCCTGAGAGGTGGAGGCTGCATTGAGCTATGTTCACGCCACTGCACTCCAACCTTGATAACAGGATAAGAGAGCAAGACCTTATCTCAAAATGAAATAAATAGAGAAAGAGAAAACTGCGGCTCACTGGTGGAACAGGGTAATTCTGAGCCATGATGGCAGACCAAACCATCCTATCCTATAAGTGGTTTAATAGTCTCAGGAAGAACTCAACCTCGTGGCTGTGACCGGTATATATTTTCTTGCTTTCTCTTCCTTTTAAAAACACGCTAAAGCAAATAAAGTCCGTTTCTCCCTCCATAGGCCAGTTCTTTCTGTTAAAAGTGTGGATGTAATGCTGGAATTCTTTTTTTATGAACACTTAAATATTTATAAATTTATGAAACATAATACCATTCTTATTTGTTTACCTTTTATTTTTAATGAATATTTATTGAGAACCATCTATGCAAAAAAAAGTAGAACAAAGAAATAAAATATATTTATCGCCTGTGAGATTCTAGCTTAAGACACTTCACAAAGTTTTAAGATCTATAAAAAGATAACTATTCATTTCTATTGAAGTTCTCAGAAGCAATGAACTCAATACCAACTAATTGTTTTACAGCACTTTGAAAAATACGTTCACAGATCATTCTGTGAGATTTTGCTGGCATATTCCAGTGGAATAAAAGAACTGATGGCTACCAATATTTGCCCATTTTCTTAATTATACATGGTAGAGCAGAGTCTGGAACCTTCAGTTTAATCCCACACTTTGAGAGCCACTACTGTCTACATTATTGTTTACTTCATTCCTTCACTTAAGAGTCTACTATGGCAGTCACCTCAGCAATAGAGAGGTTCTGTTTCTTTTTGTAGCTGCATAGTACTCCATTGTGATGATTTACCACAGTTTGTCCCACCAGTTCAAATGATGCACATTTGGGTTGTTTACAGTATGTCCCACCAGTTCAAATGATACACATTTGAGTTGTTTAAGTATTTAGAAATCACACATAGTACTGCAGTGGATAGCCTTACATACACTTCTTTGACTAGTTTTGCTAATCTGGTACTACTGGGATCGATTCCTCAAACTGGGAATTCTCAGACTTAGGATAAATGCATATGTAAATTCTTAACTTCCTCTTAGTTGGTGATTCAAAATAGTTTATGAATATTATACTTTTATAGAAAAAAATCCATTATTCCTAAATTCATGTTTCTTTAATAATTTCAAGACAAAGAGATCCTATCCCAAACAACAAAGTAAGTACTTTCCTTTGCATTTTGTGGAAAATACTGAAGGTACTAATATGGAATAAAAAATCCTTTAAACACAACAGTAAGTAAAATATCAATGGGTAACACTTTGATTAAAATTTGATATTTTAAAAATTTTTTAATTTAGAGCTTATTGATACTAAAAATAAGAAGACAGTATACTGGTATGAGCATAGATAAAGATATAAAGTTTTCTATATTTGAATCCTAGGTATTGACCTAAGACAATAAAGAAACTGAGTAAGCTCCAGTTTCTTTATCTGTGAAATAGAGATGACAAAAATAGTGCCGATTTTCAGGGTTTGCCATTTTTAAAGATGAAAATACTTAATCCACAGAAAGAGTTTAGCCTAGTGTTTTCAATTTTATCAAAACAACATGCCCTTTCTTAAATTAATATATACTGTCCCGTTTACTCTCTGGAAAATAATTTATACATAATATCATTAAATACATAAATATTTTTAAAATTAATATTTTGCCCTAAATATTATTTAAATAAAAAGAATGAGGAAACCAATTTATAATAAAGTAATATGTATCGTACACATAAATAATCATGCATAACAAATCTAAATGACATAATGAATGATGAAATGCACGCCCTTAAAGAATCTTGACTGTGGTGGCTACACTAGTGTGCACAGAAGTGTAGTGGATCTACAGCTCTACCACTAAAAGTGGCATTGACATCCGTGATGTCAATGGATGACTTTAATTTTTTTTTCACTTCTGACCAAAGTACAGTCTTTCCTTGATTTGCATGGTAGCTGAATCCTGGGAAAACCCAGTGCATATTACAACTATGCAACAAATACTTTGTATTTTAAGGTAAGGTTTTAGGTTGAGCCAATTAGGTTGAAATGATTGTAAAATGCAGTGAGATTCTTCACTGGGTAGAAATGAATCAAGACTTCTTGTACCACTGGTATCTTTCCACTAAATGTCAGGAGCTCCTATCTATCACTGGGACAACCAAAAATATCCCCGCAAATTTCCAAAATGTCCCAGTGGTCAGTACCAACTCTATAGATGGCACGGGCTTGGCTAATGGTTGACTTGTAAGTACTAAATAGATATTGGTGATATGATGCTTATTATTTTTCTTACTGACCCCGCAGATCATAATAAGATCACATTTATTCCTCATACAGATGACACTTGACGCCACTGTTCATCAGTCATATGGTCATCAGCATCCTTTGAAAATAACTAATATCTCTACAGTTAGTCCACTGCAAGGTTTTATGTAAAGCTCAGTTTACATTTTTAAACCTGAAGGGATTATACTACTATTCATATGTAACAAGCTAACAAAATGTCCAATAAAAATGAAGGAAGCATCTATGTTTGGATTAAAATTTACTGATTTTAAGAGCAATGTTGCAAAGTGGTTAAGCGTCTAGACCAGAGCTATCATTAGAAATATAATCTTAGGCACATACATAATTTTAAATTTTCTAGTAACAACATTGAAGTAAAAAGAAACCAATTTTCATACAGCAATATATGGATTATATTCTTAACTAAAATGTAATAATATGTCTTTAACTCAATATATCCAAAATATTATCATGTAAGCATGTAATCAATATAAAAGTTATTAATGAGATATATTACACTGTTTTTCTTACTAAGTGAAGTTCTGTATCTGTTTTACACTTGTAGTACATATCTCAGCTCCAATCAGCCATATTTTAATTGCTCAGTAGCTCTCCATGACTCTGCCTAGAACACTGGGTAGCACAGGTCTAATTGCACGTACATCAGGCTTCCTGGGTTTGAATCCCAGATCTCCCGCCTGCTAGCTATGTACCTTGGACTATTTTGTTAACCTCTCTGTGCCTTCAGTTTGTAATCTATAAAATAAGAGTCATAAAAATAGAATCTACATCAAAGGCCTTGTGAAAATTAAACGAGATAACGTGTATAAAATACTAAGAACTGACACAAAGTAAATCCTCGATAAAGGATAATCAATATTATACAGGTTTAACTTTTTTATGCAGAGTTTATCAAAATAATAACAGAAAAATATCAAAAGCTGGGGTGAAAACAAGAAATTTCATCAGTTGATAGCATAACACATATGAATTCTCCTTTCTTCATCTTGCCCCCATGTCCACTCCCCCAATACCTTACCAACAAAAACTGTTTCTCAGAATATTTCTTTCAGTTTGGGATTATTAGCACATATTCTTGCCAACTTTGGTGGATATGCAGAGGCACAGAATGTACTAGTGTTTTAGCTACTCCTGATACTGAGTCTTAGAGCTTTGATTTGATTTTGATCCCTTAGCACATATCACGTGTTAAGGGATGTATGGATTTGAATCTAGAAGTTGCCTGCTGACTTCTAAGTAAACAGGAATTTATGCAGGCAAGATCATTCATATAATTATTTCATTGTTGGGCCCCTTGCTGAATGGCACATTAGAAGTATGTGAATGATCTAGGAGTTGAATGTGAATGCACAATTATTGGCAGCTCCCCATGTAATAGGAGTTCTGTCTTTATTTCTTTGTCCATGACAAACTTTTTCATGTCAGAGAGAAAATTGCAGGAGATGATCACGGGGTGTAAAAATGTTCTAGTAGAGGTATTTTAAGTTTTTCTTTTATTCCATACACAACAGACATTCTTTTATTTTCAACCTGATGGTGCCATTTTCTATTTTTTATTGATGCTGATAGGCACTGTAAGTAAACCAGATAATAGACTCTTAAAGTTTCTGTGTGCAAATTGAAAGAGCACATTATAGTGCCTGCCTTTCCTGAGGTCTTGAAGTCTAACCAATACGGTATATAAATACGACACCAGCGGAAGTTATAACAATAGTTTCTGTCAGCCTGTCTGAGATGGTTAGAGAATAGCTGTAGGGAATAGCACAGTAACCCAGAAATGTCCAGATTCTTCTGGCCCCTTTTATTGTGATAAATCTCTTGTGAACTTTTCAGAGAGGTACTGTTTGCAACTGGTATATCTCTGTCTAGAATGTGCATCTATTCCTCCTTACTGAATGATGTAGCACAAAAGCCAATTCAATTGTATTAAAAAAATACAACATTGTGCAGGAGGGGAGTAGAGATAATGTATTTGAATAAGATGAATTAACTTCTTTCTGTACCTTTGAGGGATAACTTGCGAATAGTGCAAGATTGTATGTTTAAAAATCTTAAACAGTGTTCTCTTATAGCAGAAGAATAGCTCTTCTGGATGCTGGTTTACTGCAAGATACATCAGATAACTTGCTAACTGAGAAAACTAGGGCTGTGCATTCTACAAAACATTGTATTTTTCTGTAATAAAAGAGCTAAAAGGAAGTAATTATCGAAAATGCTGGCAAAATATTGTGTTCATTTAAATATTTCTAAATGTATGTTTGAAAGAAATTAGTGAGGAGTATAAAAGAATGGAAGAATGGAGCTTGGAAAGACATGATGCCAATCTTTTTTATGAAATAACATTCAAAGATTTCCTGTGATCTTGGAATTGGATCTTTTTCTTCCCGGCATTAAACCTCTATAACTGCTTTTGGATCACCATGCGTGTTCCCATTACTGAAACTTTGTTCCTTCCACATAAGCAAAATGTCCTATAAAAAGCTCAGTCTACCTAACTTCTTACATGTCACACAGGGTCAGTTTGAGATCCATCTTACCCATTAAGACTTCTTAAACCTCCATAGCTCATGATTATGTCTCTTTTTACCTCCTACGGTGGTTTTTAGCCTAATTTGCTCAGCACCTATTGTATGTCCAACGTCACAGCTAGGTAAGAGATGAGGCCAGGATTTGAATTCAGAATGAACCCAAAGTTTACCAAGAATTTGATCGCAATGGAACTTATATATTTAGGTTCATAAATGTAAGATGACCATCAGTGATTTCAGAGTTTCTAGGCTTATGTGGGCCAGCCTCTCATCTGTAATCTCACATTGTGTATCTTTGTTTCACTGTATTAAATTACAGTGGAATGTGTCCAGCTATCCCACTGGACACTCCTGAAGGCAAGAATTAGTTTTGCTTATCATCTTTGTATACTCAGCAGCAGGAAACTGTAGCCCTTAACTATGTGTTCATTAAAGGTCCAGTAAAATAGACACTGCTATGCATGGCCATGGTTTTCCCTTTATTTCATGTATATACATATAAATGAAAAAATACATATGTTACTCAGGCATCAGGACTCTCCTTAGAAAATCTGCATGCCCAAACAAAAAAGTCCCATATCATACTGAAAAGGCTTAGATGCTGAATTCATCTATTTGGGATGCTGTAACAAAGTACCATAAACTGGGTGGCTTATAAACAACAGACATTTATTCTCACGGTTCTGAGATGGGAAGTCCGAGATCACAACACCAACAGATTCAGTGTCTGATGAAGGCTTTCTTCCTCATAGGCTATGCTGACTCACTGTGTCCTCACGTGGTGGAAACCCAAAGGGGTTCCTTGTGGCCTCTTTTATAAGGGCACTAATCCCATTCATGAAGGCAGAGCCCTTATGACCAAATTATTTCCCAAAGTCCCCACATCCTCATCCCATCACCTTGGGGGTTAAGGTTAAAACATATGAATTTGGGGGATTCAAACATTCAGCCCAGGACAGACAGTAAGAATTTGCAAGTGTTAGAAGATAACATGTAATTGAAAGCAATAGTCTCTATCATAAATTCAACTGACACAGAATTTAAATGATGCCTTGATGCTCATTAAAATGAAATCTGGAATCATGGAAGTAATGACTCTGTAAATACCTCTGGGTCTCTTTGCTGATTCACATCTACTTCCTTTGATTCCTATTTGGTATTCAATTTCACAAATATTTATTGTGTGCCTACTGCATGCATGTTTCATTTGTTTTATATTAAGCAATGCCTCTACTGTGTGACATTCTCAAAAGACCGTGATACCTTAATGTGCTTCATAACTATTTTCTAAGAACAACTCTTTATGAAGCTGGGTCATATATATTTTTTAATTTTTCATCATATATTTAGATTAAAATATTCAAATACTGAGCAACATACACTTCTAAATCAGTATTTGATTCTTTTATTCCTCTTCTGAAACAGAATGTTATTTATTGAGGGAAAAACACTAGTAACATGGCATTATTTTGATAACAGACTAAGAATGAACACAGAGAACAATGAATTAAAATTCCGTTAGTACTGTTACATTTTTCCCATTAATATTCTAACCCAATATTATAATTCTCCCAAGATATGCCTATTTTATGTCATTTTCTATTTCATGTATCCTTACTGTGATTATTTTGATGTGTAACAATATTATATTCCAGTTATGTGTGGTGTTACAGGCTGCATTTTAATACCATTTTTTCCTCACCCACTGATTAAAAGTATTTATAGAGGGCATTCATTTTCTAAAATTAAAAATTAGGTTGGATTTTTCATTGACAAGCTGTATTTAAATGAGTTTGTATTGAAATATGTATTGGGTGGCATGTGTACATTTAAAACTATAAGGTTATTTGACTGATTTTTTTTTAACAAACACTCAAGAATTCTTACATCTGACAACAGTCTTTTGAATATTCTCAGTGGGAGAAAGTCTTTGTCCTTTGAAAGCATATTTGAATATTTTGAAATAGCCAAAAGTTATTCAATGTCAAATATGTGAAATAATTTTGGTGATCACACTGGGCAATATTATCTTTTAAAGGAAATGAGGTCAGACCATAAAGCTAAGTTTTCTTGTGTGAGTCATAAACTAATTCTGAAGGAAATCTCTCTGGAGAAGATCTACTGAGAGGTCCATCACTGAAATGAGGTTTCCAGTGGGATGACCATGTAATGGGGTGTCAAGGCTCTGAGAGATGGATGCCAAAACGGCTTGCCAGAAGCACATAGGAGAGACACCTGACCCAGATGAGGATGAAGGCAGATTCAGGGACAGTATCTCTGATGAACCAACTCCTGAATTTATGACCAATGGATAGCATTCAGGTAAATACTAAGGGTAAGAAGAACAGGTCATTCCAGGAAATGGGAGCATTATGTGCAAGGGCAGAGAGGCAGGAAGATACGTAAAATATTGTACTGTAAGGCTGGAGGGTAAGGTTGGCAGGAGATGATGTTGAGGAAAGAAGCAGGGTCAAGGTAGAGTTGTAAATGTCATGGCCTGAAGTTCAGCCCTTATCTTGAAAGCTGAGAAATATCTTAATTCCTTTTAAATTAGGCTCCTACCTATGCATGGTCAAACGTACATGATAGAAAGCTCACTCTGGCAGTCATATAGAAATGGAATGGGTAGGGTAAGATCTGGGGAAGATGGAAGTCAAACCTAGGTGGGGATAGCAGAAAGGGAATGTGTGCAAAGATTTCAAAACGGCATAGTTAACAGACCTGCTGGCTTAGTGTGGGCAATAATGATATGTAAAAGTAAGAAGTGCAAGATAGTGTGAAGCCTCTTGGCTTAGACTACCAGGTAGATTGGTGTGGCTGTCACTGACTTAGAAAATATAGCATAGGAAAACACATCCCACATTCAGTTAGGATGTGCTGATGCAGTAGTGCCCGTGGGAGATGCATGCGGACTTGTCACTAAGGCTGGTCAGTATTTGGTTGGGAAATTGGGGGAGTAATCTAACAGGACATGAAAATTTTGAGTCAACAGTGGACAGAGATGAGGCTGCAAGTGAATGTAATCCATGTATTCAAGGGTTTGTAAACTGAGATGAAAAAAGAGATCATGAAATTCCTCTAGAGAGTGACCCACAACTGTCAGGCTAGTGTGAAGAGATTCAAAGGACACATAGAAAGAATGGAAGGGTAGCAGAACTGGAAATCAGGGGGTAATGGAATCCAAGGGAAATGAGTGTTTCAAGAAGAAAAAAGAGGTCATTGGTGTCAAAAGCCTAGACCAGTTCATGGCACATAGTAAGTACTAAGTAAATACTGGTTGGATGAAGCTCCTAGATGAAATTACATGAAGACTTAAGAATATCCACTGATGGTGACCATTGCCAGAGTATATATCCTATGGAGTACATGGATAGAAACTCTGTTGCAATGACGTTTAGGAGTGAGTGGGATGGTTGGAATTAGAGACATGGACTATAGACCGCTCTTTCAAGGAAACATAATTATAAAGGAAAAGAAAAGGAAGTCTGTAGCTAGAAGTACCATAAGGATGAGAGATTTGTTTTTTTGAGTAGTTGGGTCTAATATATTTTTCTGATTTGATAGTTAATAATTACTTCTGGTAGGAAACATGGAAAATGCAGAAAAGAATCAAATTAAAATTATTCATAATATATTTTAGTATATATATATATATATATAGTATCTATACAGTACAATTTAAAATGAAATTGTAATAATAATGTGGATACAATCTGTCACCTTTATTCAATCTTTATATTTCATTATGATTAACTATCTTTCTCTGTTCCTAAATATTCCTCAAAAGCATAATTTTTAATGGCTGCAGATAATCAAGACTATACTCTCGATTATATGGTGGGGTTGGGCAAAGCCATAGGTGAGTCCTGGTAAGCACAGGACTCATCGTGCATAGGGGTCTAGAAGGACCACAAAGGGCCAGGCTAGATGGACAGTAGAAACACTATCAGGGAAGGAAGCTGCTCTCTCTATATATATATGGATTTTTTTTTTTTTTTAGCTTCTGAGCTCAGTATGGCCTACCTCCTCTCTCAGAACTTAATTACAGCAGAATACTGACTTAATAAAATGTGTGTTCTACTAAGTCAGAAAACAGGGACATGGAGGGGACACCAGAATGCCATCAGCAAATTGTCAACATAAATAAAGTACTGGTCTAGATCAGACTCAGCCAGGCATCCTATCCTAAATTTCAATGATTGTACAATGATGTTGGGTATATCGGTGAAGTCAGCCCACAGAATATTCTCTTATATCTCTGAAGTCACTGCAATCCAGACTGACTGTCTACTGTGTCTCAGGTGACCCTGTCTTCCTAGAATTTCCATTCATTATCCTCCTTTTAACTCTTAATGACTTCCTTCTGTGTTGTTTTTTTTTATTTCTTGGAATCCATTTTTTTATCTTCCTGATTTTTCTTTCTCTTTTTGGTAGAGTACATTCCCCAGTAGTTTAATCAGAGTGGAACATGGGAGGTCAATGTATTGACCTTAACTTGGATATCTGAAAGTACCTTTATTCTGCCCTCAGTTGATGGATCATTTAGGAGGTATAGATCTCTAAGTTGGAAACACTTTAGGATATTGAAATACATTAGCTCATTATTACCTAGTTTTCTGTTGCAGTTCAGAAGTTTTTCTGACTTTGCGTATGACCAGTTTTTGTCTCTCTGAAATCTTTTTGAAATTTGGCTTATTCCCAAGTTTGTTTTTTTGTTTTTGTTTTTGTTTTTGTTTTTTGTAGAGATGGAATCTAGCTCTGTCTCCCAGGCTACAGTGGTGCGATCTCACTCACTGCAACCTCCACCTCTGGGGTTCAAGCAATTACCCTGCTTCAGCCTCCCTGAGTAGCTGGGACTATAGGCACATGCCACCAAGCTCAGCTAATTTCTTTGTATTTTATTAGATACAAAGTTTCACCATGTTGCCCAGGATGGTCTCAAACACCTGAGCTCAGGCAGTTCACCTGCCATGACCTCCCAAAGTGCTAGGATTGTACAAGTTCTTAGTTTCACAGTGATGTGTATCAGTAAGGTTCTATATTCATCTAGTGTGCAGAGATCTAAGTGGATTCTGGAAATTTTTTTTGAATTATTTTATTGATGGTTACACAGAGACAATTCTCAATGGGTTTCTCATAGTCCAGACCTGCACAGCCTTGACATTCTGAGAAAATAGTATTTTTTATTAGCAAACCTTAGACACTAGAGATAGTGTATCCCTCTAAAGAGATTTAAAGACATGCTTCCCCAGAGACATTCCAAAGTGGTAAAGAAGAGCCTTCTACTTTTTTTCCCTGGAGGTATCTGCTTACATTCCAGGATAATGAGCAATCTCTTTTTCTTCTTCTCCTCCTTTTTTTTTTTTTTTTTTGGTAACAAACCCTTGTATCAAGGGCTTTTTTTTTTTAATTTTACTCTTGAGCAATCTCTTTCTTTCTGGAAGGGAGAATGAGCAGATGTCCCAGTAGGCCTATAAAAGCTCAAAGTCATGTAAAATATGGGATGCTTCTCCAGTGGTTCACCTCACTGCACACACAGGTACAATCCAGTTCCCTTCGCATTGCCCCTGTGGTGTTTGGAGCACAGAGAACCCACAAAAGACACTTTTCCAGCTGCTGGTTTTGTTATGGGTAATAAATGATTTGTTTCTCTGATTCAGAGCTGTTCCATCTTCTGTCAACATATGTATATAAAGCTGTTGTAGTATAGCTCATTTGCCTTCAACTAGAGTAAAATCTCAAGTCTCCTGACTTAATAATGGCTATCTCTTGTCCATTTTCTCTGTTCTTTCTTTCTTGGTATCATACCTCCTGGACTGGTTCTCTAAGTATTTGCCTATCTTCCATCTCAGGTTATCTCATTATTTTCTAATATTCTATTGAGTTTTTCATTTCTGCCATCATATTTTTAATTTCCAAAAGCTCTTTGTTTTCTAAATGTAACTTATTTTTAATAACATCTTGCTTTTGTTTCATAGATAAACTATCTTTTTTTTTTTTGTCTCTGTAAGGTAATTAATATATTTCAAAGCTTTCCTCTGCCCACACAGTGAATGATTTGGGGATATTTTGTTTGTTTTAACCTCTATCTTTTGTACTAAAAGCTTTTTAGACATCCAGTTATCATTGGTTGATGATTTATATTTAAAATATGGAGACTAAAATACTAAATGAAAATTCTACTCATTGAAGGAATGTATACTGACTTTGAACTTGGCCCTGGGGAAATCAGGCTGCCTTTTATTGCTATTTGATGTCAGGTATTTTTGGTGTTTCTTCTCTGGCAGATCAGAATATACATAAAATTCTCTATTATTGTTCTGTCTGAGGGCCAAAGGTCAGATTGTCACCCTTTGTGGAGTAGGAAAATAGGAAAAACGATGGGGAGGAAAGGAGTGTTTTCAGCCGTCAATATATACCTCTCTCTTTAATTTCAGTTTGATGAAAGGTAACTCTTCTCTCTTCTGTGTTTGGCATTCCCCTGGTCTGGAATTCCTATATTTTACCCTCCAGAGAGTAAACCTCTAGACTCAGGCTATTGTGCATGACAAATTGAGGCTGCTTCACAGCTTTCCTAATGCTCAGCTTAGGCTTTAGCATCTCTAGACCTACAAAATACATTACTGCCCATCCTTTGCTTTTTAGCCTCCAAAATTTTGTTGCTATTCTCTCCTCTCCCACTCTTCCTATCCTTGTGAGTATTTTTACTGATGTTTAGAGGAAATCAGGAAGAAAAAGTATTAAAAATACATGTGCAAATTGTCATCCTTCCCTGAAACCTGGTTTATTTCTTTATACAAATTTTACATACATTTTTATACCATTTAAAAGTGCAAAATAAGGATCCAGTGTTCCCATTCTTTTTTCTTTTCTGAAATAGGCAGCTTTCAAACCATTTTTTAATGATTTATTCTTTGTCCCTTGGTTTGTGATGGCTTGTGATTATTAAAGTCTAAGATCTAGTTCAAGACTACCTATTGTGTTCATTCATCAATTCGTTCAGTCCTAATACCAGTACCATAGTATTTTAGTAATGACACTTTAGGGAAAAGCTTAATATCTTGTATGCCAAGACTCAAGACATGGATTTCAGATGTCTTGCTTGCTGTTCAAAAAAAGTATATACTTAAAAGTGTTTAAAATGCTAACAGGAAAGAACAAGAAGGAAAGACATATTAATGATAAGAGAGAATGAGAGACAATTGGATTTTTTAAAAGCATTTACTCATTAGAAAATACAAGTATTCATCCAAATTGCATGTTATTAAAATATAATATATTTTATAAAATTAGCAAATTTTATTTAAAAATTACCAGATTATTTCAAAATAGAAATGTATTTATTTATTCAAAAATAAAAAGCGCATAATTTTTAACCACCCACTATATGCTAACTGAGGTCCCTGGGGAGTCAAAATGAGTTGAAGAACACCAACTTTCTTTCCTACTACGTAGAAATATTAGGTAGCTTTATACTTCATGAGTGTCTGCTGTTCTAGGCCTGTACTGGGTATTTTACATGCAATTTCACATATACACTTTATACTAACACTGTATGTAGGTATTATCATCTCAGTCTTCAAGGATATAGGAACAGAGGCTCAGAAAGTTTAAGTAACTTGTTTGAATTCACTCAGCTATGAAATATTGCTGTTGAATGTCAAACTCAGTTTCTTCCAGTCCCACAAGTATAAGAAATAAATGTGTGAGGGGAGAAAACCAAACTGTTTTTCCTCTGCTCTCACACTTCAGCAATCAACACAGAATACTTCTGTGACCAAATCTGTAGGGGTTTCTCCCCACCAGCAAGCAAGCAATCAATTCTGCAGCAGTCTCAAGCTGGGTATCCTGTAATTCAGTTCAATTCTGCCACCATCTATCTGGCGATAGTGTCAGATCCCACAGGTTGAGGGCTCAGTCCCAAAGATCACCCCCACTTCCAAACTTCTGATGACCACAGCAAGCCCCAGCTTGCTCTACCTGCATTTCTGACCAAGCAGCTAAAATCGTGGTTCCCAGATACCCCTCTGGCTTCAATTAATTTGTTAGAGCAGCTCACAGAACTCAGGGAAACACTTACTTTCATGTACTGGTTTATTATGAAGGATATTACAAAGGATACAGATGGAGAGATGCATACAGAAGGGAGAGGTACAGAGGGAGGAACGTCACCCTTCAGGAACCTCCACATGCTCAGCAATCCAGAAGCTCTCCAACTCCATGCCCCGTGGGTTTTTATGGAAGCTTTATTACATAGGCAAGATTGACTAAACCGTTGGTCCTTGGTGATCAACTTAACCTTCAACCCCTCTACCTTCCCCAGAGGTTGGGTGACCTAGCATTAAAAGTTCCAACCCTCTGAGAAAATGGCTGCTTCCTCTGACAGCTAGCCCCCACCCCCATCTTGTAGTATCTAAGGGTTTTCCAAAAATCACCTCATTAATATAGGCTCAGGTGTGCTTGAAAAAGCTTGTTATATATAACAGACGCTGTCTATCACTTTTATTGCTTAGGAGCTACTTCAGGAACCAAGGACAAAAGACTAGATACTTTAGCAAAAGATATTCTCTAATCACTTAGGGAATAACAAGGGTTTCAGGAGCTGAGAACCAGGAATCACAGATGAAAACCAAAATATATACATTATAATATCACAGCTTGAGAAAAATTAATTAGATGATTTTACAATGTAATACCATCTAATTCACATAATCTGTTGAAGAGGATGAATGTCATTAGCCTTAGAGAAAGTTGGCTTTTAGAACATTAGAGAAAATATTTGCTATATTTTACTATTTGTCAGATTTACTAGAATATTTTCAAATATGAGCATTTGAGAATTGAAAACATAAAATCCATAAATGCATTATTAAGCCTCCTTGAGACTTCTCTTCCTGGTTCCCAAGCTTTTAAGTATTAAGAATGAGTTTTTTTAAATTATATGTATCTCCATGTTCTAATTAGGCTGGACCTCAGCTAATAAGGATCAACTGACTCTCAGATTTGATAGCCCTAATATTAGCTTCAGAATCAGTCACAAGTCTACTATGCCTTAATTTGGTAGGTAACACATGATTTGATCTTATAAATCCTGGAAAATAAGATAGCCACTAAGTAAATATCAGACATGATTTTTAAAGTTGCTTATAGATTTTCCCACCGAAATCAGATAAGTCTGATCTTTTGGGATAAACAACATAATGTTTCTAGAGTCTGTAATAGACTCATGTAATTGCCTTTTAAAACTTTTATCAAAAAACAGTTGAAAAGAGATGGTGTTGTTCAATTTAATGAAAATGATTATTTCTACCGGAATATTATATCATCTAGGTGTGTTTCAACTGAATGACAAAACTATTAGTAGTAGTAGTAGCAGCAGTGTTATAGAAAGGGATTCTGATCCAGACCCCAAGAGAGGGCTCTTAGATCTCACACAAGAATTTGGGTCCAGTCCATCAGGTGAAAGCAGTTAAGAAAGTAAAACAGTAAAAGAATGGCTACTCCATAGGCAGATCGGCAACACGGGCTGCTTGACTGAATATACTTAACAGTTTTTTCTTGATTATATGCTAAACAAGGAGTGGATTATTTGTGAGTTTTCTGGGAAAGGAGTGGAGATTCCCTGGAACTGAGGGTTCTTCCCCTTTTTAGACCATATAGGGTAACTTCCTGATGTTGCCATGGTATTCGTAAACCGTCATGGTGCTCGTGGGGGCGTCCTTTAGCATGCTAATACATTATAATTAGCCTATAATGAGCAGTGAGGAGGACCAGTCAGTTTCATCACCATCTTGGTTTTGGTGGGTTTTACCCAGCGTCTTTACTGCATCCTGTTTTATCAACCAGGTCTTTGTGACCTGTATCTTGTGCCAACCTCCTGTCTCATCCTGTGACTAAGAATGCCTAACCTCCTGGGAATGCAGCCCAGAAGGTCTCAGCCCCTATCCAAGATGAGTCATTCTGATTCAAACACCTCAGACAGTAGTGATTTATATGGCTTCTAGATGAGTGTGAAATATTTTTTTTTACATTCAAGATACATTATTATGTTGTTTCCTTAAGCATAGTGAGAACTGTTTTATTATTTAATAAATGAGAAGTTATTCATTGAGTCTAACAATCAATATATATTTATGTTGCTCTGAGTACATGCAAAACACTGTGAATGCTACAAAATAAGTCAGACATAAATCTTTTACTGAGGAAGCTTACATTTTAATAGAGGGTAGTGAAGAAAATCCATATGTAATTATTAATAAATGCTGTGAAGCCCCATGTATAGATATAATTCTGAACACAATTCTGTGTAATTCATTTTGCATTCTAAAAAACATTAGAAGTTATTTCTCACTGAAAAAGTCAAAATATTATTTCAGGAAGAGGTGATATTTGATCTGGGCCTCGAAAGATACTTAGGGGCCATTGAAGCTATGTGGACAATGGAAGGGGATGACATGACTGTCCTTGCTCTAGACGTGCTTCCCAGGATGACTCTGGAAGCAAAAGTCACAGTGGCTGCTCTTCCCTCCCCCCAGCCTTCCTGGGAGGAAGCAAAAGAGTGCAGCAGAAGCCCAGGTAACAGGAACTAATGAAAGCCCACGATACATTCTTCAGAGGAATCTGAAAAGGCCACTGGGTTGTTTTTATTTGTTTTACAAATTACATTTCAGAAGTAACTTTTGTGGCCATATCATTAACAGATATATTAGGGTAAAGGTTCAGTTAAAGGATAATGAAAACCCCAAATGTGGTATGTCAAATGTAGGACGTATTCCTCTGTCATGTGACAGAGCAGCTGGTCTAGGCTGGCAGGGTGCCTCATCTCCACTGGGTTATTCAGGGAACCAAGTGCCTTGGTCTTGTTGCCCTGCCGGGCCAGGGGCCTTGAGGGCGGTATTGTCATTCACTTTGTCAGAGCAAGCTCACTGCTACATACATTTTCCAGCCAATGGCGACAGGAGAAATGCTCAAATCCAAGGACAGATGACTGCTCACATTCCATTAGATCGAAAAATACCTGGCCTCCAGGCATGGTGGCTCACGCTTGTAATCCCAGCAGTTTGGGAGGCCGAGGCGGGTGGATCACGAGGTCAAGAGATCGAGACCATCCTGGTCGACATGGTGAAACCCCGTCTCTACTAAAAATACAAAAAATTAGCTGGGAATGGTGGCGCGTGCCTGTAATCCCAGCTACTCAGGAGGCTGAGGCAGGAGAATTGCTTGAACCCAGGAGGCAGAGGTTGCAGGGAGCCGAGACTGCGCCTGGTAACAAGAGCGAAACTCCGTCTCGAAAAAAAAAAGAAAAAGAAAAAGAAAAATACCTGGCCATACAATGTCTGAGAGAAGCTGAAAAATTATTTCCTAGCTACACATGTTGTTGGGAAGACTACCAGGATGGCTGCATAGTAGAAAGGAAAGCTTTATTGGGAATATCAGCTTGCAAGCCAGGAAGAGACCGTCTCTCCTGTGGACCAAAGGTGCTCTCTCTTCAAAGTGGGGCGGGAGAGGTTGGGTTTTATGCCTCACACGCCATGTATCACACAATACTCATACACATTCAGCAGGTTTGGGGGAAAAGCTACACATGTGTTTGAAGTGAGTTGAGTACGTGTAATGGGTAAACATAAATGTAACATATAGCCCACATGCACTTTGGGGCAGGGTTTTAGCTTTAACTTGAGATGACATTTGGCTCTTTTCAACAAAAGGTGAATTGTAAGACACAAACCTATTGGTGCACAGTCTCTAGAAGGTGGCTGAAAGAATCATCAAGAAGGAATGTTTGCAAGGTGGGTCCTTGCCCATATTAGGGTTGCAGGGGTCGGGGTTGTACATCCAAGCTAATGGCTCCTATTGTTAGGGAGTTTAGTCATAGGCGTTCAGAAGTTTACCCTGTCAGCTGGCTTCCAACCTGTAGGTAACTTTGTTTCCATAACTTTGGGGTGGAACTTCATGGATAAAGGGGTGTCTGTTTCAGTCTCTCAGATCACAGCAGCCACATTTCCCGGGAAGAAGTGGAGAAGAGATGCAGAGGAAGTGGGGAAAAATGCTCAGTGCAATGCAACCAGATAGACTTTTGTTGTTCTGTTTTGTTCTTATAATTTCTCAGGATTGATAGAAAATTCACTACTTAGAGGGTTTTCATGCCTTTATAATTTAATACGATCTAAATCTTATAAGCAGCACAGAAAGCCACCTACCACATTTTTAACAAGTTTAAAATGACTTCTTCATGTGGCTAATGGAACTCCCAAAATGAAGTTGTAAAATTGAAGCTAAGCAGGCATCAAAGTGGAAATGTGACCCATGCTGTTTATATGTTTCACAAGATAAGATCGATGATTCTCGTATATATTTGACTGTTCCTTAACAGTGTATATGGAAAACAAGCATTTCTGAAGATAATATAAAGATTATAAGAATCCTGTTCCACATTATGAATTGTAGACCACCCAGATAAAAGCATGAATTTGATATCCGTTATGATTATTTAAACCATGTCTGTGCAAGAGACGTATGTCAGAGCCACAACTTCTGGTTTATTGATTCTTCATTCAGATTATATTCACTTTGTAAGCGGGCAACAAAGACTATCATATGAGATACATTTTTTTAAAAAGAGGACAAGTAATACTTTTAAAGGTCTGTATAACTTTATTAAATAAATGTGCTATTGTTAGGAATTCCCACTAAATTTTAATATTAATAAAGATTCCTTTTAAGGTATGAGTAAAATTTTTAATATATGAGTATATTTTATAAACTTCAGCTAAATTCAACAAGCTTTTGTTTTGTTTTGTTTTTCTGAGACAGGGTCTCACTTTGTCACACAGGTGGAGTGCAGTGGTGATTTCAGTTCACTGAAGCCTAGACTTCTCAGGTTCAAGCAATCCTCCTACCTCAGCATCCTGAGCAGCTGGGATTATAGGCGTGTGCCACCACACTCAGCTGGTTTTTTATGTTCTTTTATAGATGCAGGGTTTCACCATGTTGCCCAGGCTGGTTTCAAACTTCTGAGCTCAAGGAATCCGCCTGCCTCAGACTCCCAATCATCAAGTATTTACTAAATGCCGACTCTGTTCAAGACAATGTCTTTTTTTAAATTAAATGTGTGAATTAATATGGCTTTTGTCACGTGGACTTTTTGTCCCCCAAAGGTGACTGATTAAAAGGAACAACTGTTCTCTTTGCTGAGCATACACATAGAAAAGAAAATAAAGCCACCATAGTCCACTGTACTATGTATTAACAAAGTAGTTAAGAGACAAATGAACATGTTTATGAATAAATTTTACGTGGAAAATGATTGTTCTAAAAGTCCTACCTCCCTGGGCACCACAGTGAGTTCTATAACTTAAGGGAGCATAGGATGAATGGGATATGGCCATGTTGTACTTTATGTATCAATCTCAAACTTACCTTAAATCCTCAAATGCAGAAGGTATCTAAAACTAAATTGGAATGGAAACAGAATATGAGTCCAAGAAAAAAATTATCTTGTATGTAATTTGCGTATCAGGTGGTTTTCCTCGATTCAGTGTTCCAATTTGCTTTCATTGCAATCTGAAGGAAGCCTGACAGCAGTGGCATGATCTCAGCTCACTGCAACCTCTGCCTCCCGGCTTCAAACGATTTTCCTGCCTCAGCCTCCCAAATAGCTGGGATTACAGACATGCGCCACCATGCCTGGGTAATTTTTGTATTTTTTAGTAGAGAAGAGGTTTCTCCATGTTGGTCAGGCTGGTCTTGAACTGCCCACCTCAGATGATCTGCCTGCCTCAGCCTCCCAAAGTGCTGGAATTACAGCCTCCTACGTCAGTTTCTTAATGTACAGGAGTGTGCAATGCCATCATTTTTTAAAGATTCCAAAGAAAAAAGGTAGAATAAAAACGTAATGATTCTTAAAGGCCTAAGCAGCCATTATAATAAAAAGGATACCTTTTTCATAAATCAGGTAGTGCTGTAGTTAGTACGGTTATTGTATTTATATAGCTATCAATTGTGTTTCTGGTAAAAAGGGCTTTCCATTTCAGATTTGCATAACATTTGCATTTGCTCTCTTAATATGTCAGTTAGTTCCAATTAATAGAAAATTGGATAGCAAACCAAGAAAAGAAGAGCAAAAATAATTGAAGGACTCTCTCTTCGATTATTTTTCAGTGTGACAGAGCTTGTGTTTTGAGGTGGGATGAGTGGGGAGAGGTGGGCAGATGAGTGGAGTGATTAATTGGTTCAAACATAAAATAGAACACATGGAGCATTTTAAGAACCACCAAATTACTTTCAAACCATTTGCAGACGATTGTATAGACGTTAATTTATTTCCAGGAGATAATTTTTGTATATTAGAAGAATTAAAAAGTCAGCAAAGACACGTTGTTGCCTTATCCATTATTTATTGAGAAGGAAATGAAGGAGGTGAATGGACACAAATTAGAATTGCCTAGCTGTACTGAGAGTACTCTAAAGTGTTGTGATTTTATATGGCCTGAAAATGCAGATGAAGGTTGGGAGTTGCATTTTTGTCTTTGGACCTCTGAAATTAAAATCATTATATAAGCAGTTTCTTCAAGTTACTATCCTGGGTTGAAAGTAGAACCTTTTCCTTGACTTCTGAAGATAGATAAATGAAGAAAGGTAGATAGATGTAAATGGATATAAACCTGTATTAAGTCCAATCTTCTGAGATCTATTTATGTTCAAATGTGGTCCTAAAATGTAGTTATTTTCCAAAACCTTCTCTCTTATTGATTTAGCCTGTATATCTTAGTATATCTCTATCATCTCAGCTCCTGCTTATCCCTAGAGACTAATGTCATTTTTCTGTGATCAGTTTTATAAGAAAGGAGTGACTGAGTTCACCGGACTCTCAAGAGAAGTGTTCATGCATACTCATATACTCTCGTTTTTGCCTTAGATAACACTTGAGCATACTGAGATCCGTGAGTCATATCAATACTGTCTCTAGATGTCCATTTCCTCTTGTGAGCATCACTTGTTCAGATGATGCTACCAGCTTTGGACTAGTCTGTAAAAGGGAGAAAAAGACTAAGTATCCAAGCATCTCATGGGGCATATGGTTGGGGAAGGGAGAGGCTCCAGATCTGAATCAAGAAAGTTATATCTTCCTGTTTCAGGCACTTAGAGTCCCTGGAAGAGAGATGCAGTTGAGTGCCTGCTTCCCATTCTTTGTTTTCAGAGCCGTTTGGATTGTACTTGAATAATTATTAAAACTTCTTACCAAAGAATTCTGACATTATGCATTTAAAAATGCAAAATCCATTAAATACTAATAGGCTGCCACTCAAATCTTTGAAAGAAAAAGTTCTTTGTTTGTGGTCTGGAACCTGCCATTCTGTTTTATTATTGCAGAAGTTCCCAGCAGGCATATTAATCTAGATTTAATTATTAAGCCATAAACATATCTTTGAAAATTTCCCTTTATGCTGAATGCATAGAAGTGATTTAGAATTGCTTTTTCAATCATCTTAGGTGGCAAATCAGACTTCAATACAAAATATGTTTTCGAATTTTTTGGAAAGTCAACATTACTGAATTGAAAATATTTCAGGATGCCATGACAAATAAAAGAGGTAAATGTAAAGAGTGGGTAAAATGCTTTGAGGTCTTAGGTAACACCTATATCTAAATATCTACAAAAATAGAAGCTTAATGAAGGCAGGGTCCTCATCTGTTTTGCTCATTGTTTTATCACCAGAAAACAGCATAGCGCTTGCCACTTGTTTTGGAGTTGAATGAAAATTAATTGAATAAATACATGTATGAATGAATAAATCAAGTCTTGTTTTCACCCCCTATATCACCACCACATACATACATTCCTTAGTAGCAACAACGGAAGAAGTGAAGATTTTGGGTTTTGGTATTGAACATATATATGCATATATACACACACATATATGTATATACAACCAAATTTGTTGTTTAGGTGATGTTGGCTGCAGAAAACCAATTTTCAAAGATTCATACTTTACATGTAAGTATAACTGACCAAATATGATTAAGATTTTCCAAAGCACGGGAAAAAAAGGGATCAAGAATTTCCAAAGCACAGAAAAATAATTCTCTGCTATTATTTTCCTTGCTTCCAGTAGTTGAGAATATGAGAATAAGAGAGATGAGTCTTAATTGTACCTTAACTATTGGTATGGAATGAAAGCAGACATAGAATAACCAAAACCTCTCTTTAAAATCTCCTGTGCATGGGTTGTACAGGAACATCAAAGAAACAGCTTGATAGAAGCAAAGCTTTTCAAATGTCATGACATTAACAAGATTATTTGGAAATATGGAATACTTGTTGAATATTAAAAAGTTATCCCCCTCAATGTTCTTTAAAAGAAAATCATTTAAACTTAATAAAGATGCAATTAACAAGCATGAATAAGGTGTGCTAATATTAGCACATATAGTCCACATATAGAATTACAAGGAAATGCAAAGAACTGGGTATGTAAAAAACAGACCTTATTTTTAAAATAAATAAATATAGATTTACTCTACTGTTTTTCATCACTGTGGCTTTACCTCTAAAGTTACACTAACAGCCAGTTTTTTTTATTATAAGCAGTTATTTTTGTTCAAAAATTACACTAGAACATGTCCCTAATAGAGTACTTTATGTTTCCCCATGGTTATTAAACTTGTGAAAGAGTAACAAGAAAATAATGTGGTACTTGTAGCATCTCATATAAACAGATATTAGTTGACATCACCTACATAACCTAATGCCCATGAAACTTGATGCTTGTTTTCCTTCCAATTATTATTATTTTTTTGAGACGGAGTCTCACTGTGTCATCCAGGCTGGAGTGCAGTGGTGCAATCTTGGCTCACTGCAACCTTCGCCTCCCGGGTTCAAGCGATTCTCCTGCCTCAGCCTCCTGAGTAGCTGGGACTATAGGCAATTGCCACCACGCCCAGCTTTGTATTTTCAGTAGAGACAGAGTTTTACCATGTTGGCCAGGATGATCTTTATCTCTTGACCTTGTGATCCGCCCACCTTGGCCTTCCAAAGTACTGAGATTACAGGCGTGAGCCACTGCACATGGTCCCTCCAGTAATTTAGATGTCAAGAAAGTCAATACAAATTAATCATTTTTCCTCAGTCAGAATTGGGAAAAGATTTAAAATATATAAACTTACTGCAATGCTGCATCAATACTGGACTAAATCATCATTTATTTAATATTCTGTCTTATAAACATATCAAAGCAGAAAACCTTTAGGCTCATATACAATAAAATATCTCAGCATTAATACTAAATAATAAAATGTCAAAGATGAAAGACTGATAACCCACCCACACATCTCTCTTATATAGCCTGGGACAAAATCTATCTAAATAAATAGATTTTAAAGAGCACTAACCCATTCCTGTTCTGCAAGCCCACATGTTCTAGTAAACACTAGAGCAAGATTTGATTTGTCATTCCTTGGTGCTACTAGACTGAATTTGTATCTGTACAGTTTGTTGTATGGGTTCTCATTAATAGAAATAAGAAAGTCTCCAATAACAAATTTCACAATTGCCAACTGAATTATAAAAACTCAAAGTCAGTATTTTTGTCATTTAAAGACGTCTAGGAGTCCCGGTTTCTGCTATAAATGCCATGTGTGATTTTGAACCTAAAGTTCTAATTTAATGTCTATTTTGTTCTTAGAATATATTCTAATGAGAAATTTTGGCTGGCCATTGTGGCTCACACCTGTAATCTCAGCACTTTGGGAGGCCAAAGCAGGCAGATGACCTGAGGTTGGGAGTTCGAGACCAGGCTGGCCAACATGGTGAAACCTTGTTTCTATTAAAAATACAAAAATTAGCCAGATGTGGTGGCCTGTGCCTGTAGTCCCAGCTACATGGGAGGCTGAGGCAGGAGAATTGCTTGAACCCAGGAGGCAGAGATTACAATAAGCCAAGGCTGCACCATTGCACTCCATCTTGAGTGACAATAGCAAAACTATTAAAAAAAAAAAAAAAAAGAAAGAAAAGAAAAAAGAAATTTCTATTTCTTCTGATACGATTACACAAAAAGAGTAGAGGTCATCCAGCAATAATAAACCTGTTCTTTCTCATGTAATTGCCAATGATAAGACAACAGAACTAGGGCATTTTACACAGCTTCCCTTTAGATATAAGTCTCATGAGTATAGAAAATGTGGCAAATTAATATATACTAGCACGGCTGGTTTCTCTGAATGAGGTAGCTAAATGTTCAAAAATTTTACTGGTTTACTATTCTGTGAGTATATACAATGTGTTCTTTTTCCAGGGCCACATAGCTTTATATGAATGTATAGACCAAAATACCATTAAAAACCAATAATCCTGTCTGGGCACGGTGGCTCACACTTGTAATCCCGGCACTTTGGGAGGCCGAGGCAGACGGCTCATCTGAGGTCAGGAGTTCCAGACCAACCTGAAAATATGGTGAAACCCCATCTCTACTAAAAATACAAGAATTAGCTGGGCATGGTGGCAGGTGCCTGTGACCCCAGCTACTTGGGAGGCTGAGGTGGGAGAATCATTTGAACCTGTGAGGCAGAGGTTGTACTGAGCTGAGAGTGCACCACTGCATTCCATCCAGCCTGGGCAACAGAGCGAGAATTCATCTCAAAAACAAAAACAAAAACAAATCAATAATCCTGACCTCACCTCAACTAGGTTATTTGTAAATCACGAACAAATTAAAATTTGAATTGGAGCAGACCGAGCCTCCATGATTCCCTGTGGGGACTCACTATTTTATAAACCTCCAGTTCACCAAATGGATACATAAAAAAGCCCATCCCATGTTGACAGGAACTAGGGAGATGCATTGAACTCTTAGGGGAAGAGGCAGTGAGTGTGCCTTCTTGTCCTGAAGCCACCATCTGGGCTGCCAAGAGGGGAAACCAGAAGAAGCACTTGGCCCCCAACACACAATCACTTCCTGGGGAGGTGAGAGTCTTGGACAAAATCAACGATCTAGTAGACCACAAGAATCTTTGAAAAATGGTGTGAATTTTCTAAAACAAGCATTGGGGAGATGAACTCAGGTCTTCCATCAACTGCCATTCTATAAACACAGACCAAGTTCTCTTCCTTGGAACACCGTGGCACCATGCCACCAATTTCAGGGCAAATCCCAGAGTCCATTACAGATACATTTCTCCACTTACAGTTTAACCCGAACTTCTACTTATAGCTAACTTTGAAGGTCCCATTCAGTTGAGAAGATTTCATGTAGAAAAAAAAGTTCTCATTTAGGAAAAGGCTTACTTTTACCCCAGATCCTAATGATAGGTTCCTATGAAGCTACACATTTAAGCAATAAAGAAATTCATATTTTTGGCTAAAAGCACAAATATGCGCTGGCCGTTCTGAAGTCTTTTCCTCCTGGCATGCTCTGAATCAAAATACACGGCGCATAGGAAATGGCAAATAACAAAAGGGCCCTGGTCAACCTCGCTGGAAGGTGTCTTCAGATCACAAGACCTAGTGTAACTTCTGGGGGAGAAACGCTGAAAACACATGAAGAGGCACATCATGAGGTTTTTCTTTTTTAAAAATAACTGCATTCAGTGTCTGCTGATTTTAACATGTTCTGTCTTCAGTCTGTCATAAAGATAATTTCAGCATTGCTTAGAAAACAGAGATTCCTGGGGTAAATAAATTGCACATAACCACAAGGTGTGACAGTGTATATATTAATATTAGCATTTAGACATCCTTGAGTAGACCATGTACCCAAGTGGTCATCTGACTTTGGGATATACCCTAGCTGAAATGCAAACTTAAAAAGTTGCACTGAAGGACTCAGTCATGGTGCTCAAATGCAGGGTGTTGTATTACATAAATTTATAAGGTGCATGAGATTGGTGTAACCAACACAATTGCCAACTCGTATCTGGGGAGTACTACTCTATGTATTGTGCAATAAACATTATACAGCACAATAAATGAGGAAAAATAGCTGGAAAAATATGTGAAGGGAAAGAGCTGAGAAAGGATTATAAAATATCTTTATGAACATTAACATAAATGATGGGTTACAATTTTCCAGCTTTATTCTTCTGACAAATTGTCCATACAGTAATGTTTTCATCGCACACCATCATTTAGAAACATACTGCATGAGCCATATACCTGTAAAATCTATAGTTTCTTTTGTCAGGTTTGTTGCTGTTATTCAGTACATGTCAAGTATGCTAGTTAGGCGGTAAATTTATAGTGTGTACAGTAACTGGATTTCCTACACACCCTCCCTTAGAAAAAATAAAATGAAATATAACACCAATGAGGAACACTAGAGCACATGCTCTGTTATTTTGAGCCAGAGCTTTCCTTGCTTTCTGAAACATCTGCCCGTCGTACTGGTCCTGTTGGTTAGAAACACCCCTACTGTTATGACATCATTTATTTTGTGCTCTTGATTCTTGGGTTTGTATGTCCCCATTGTCTATAACCTTTCTGAAAGCAGAAATTTTGTACCTCTGCTTTTTCCAATGCTGATGTTTTTAGAATATTTAGGTTTGGTAGTTTATTCACTATTTCTGTGATGTACTGTTTTGACTGTTCGGTAGTTTTTCCTTTTGTGTTCACTATTTGCTTTTTTCTTGATATCGGCAAACATTCCTTTTTGTTCTCCCAAGCATGCTTTCTGACCCCCCCTTCCTTAATTATGGAGGGAGAGGGGTTAATAGCTATTAGTAGATGTATTTCCCTCGTAGAACCTGAACTAGCTTTTAAATTTTGTTTTCCCTCCCTTAATTTATAAATATTTTAATCAATAATATATCTATTATTTCCCAAGTGAGCCCTAAGGAGTATGTTTGATGGCCTCACACAAGCCATTCCAGGAGAACAGCCTCTCTCAAGCAGCTGACACCAGTGAGCCTAGCTAGTTTTTACCTCTCCCGAGTCCCTATATTTTTAGGATGGCCAGCAAGAGCACACTCACTCCATCACTGAACCCATGAAATTGATGTGTTGTGCAAGTTCCCTCACACCCTTTTGCTGAACTTGCATTGTATTGCCCATTGCGTATTCAGTCAGAAGCCAGCCTGGAACAAAAAGCCAGCCATCAGAGAAAACTACTACTGCCTGTCCTCAACACTGTATCATGCTCAGTCAGCATCAGCTCTGCATCAATAATTAGACAGGGGTCCAATAACTATGTTGGCAATGAAACAACATAGTCAAAATTTCAGTGATTTCATGAAGTGATCGTCCAAAGGTCGAACCCGATGTTTAAGACTGAAGCTTCCCTGCTTACTGATAATGTCACAGATGACTGGGAACTGATGCCCCTTGTATTGTCTGGAAGAGCACCTTTCAATTGTTGCCTCTCATACTAACTAAAGAACTACACTTGCTTTCATATATGACATACTTGCTTTTAAAAATCTAATTAAAACTTTCTTTTTGGTCCTTAGGTAGAAAGATGGCTCTGCTGAGATGAGCTCTTAATTAATGCACTGAGAGCCTGCGAGTCCCACCTCTCAACAGGAATGATTGACGTCCAAGGATACATAAATTACACTAATTGAGCTCTGCCTCTACATAGGCTTTCCACAGCCAACTCATCAGAGAAGCTAGGTGAGTAGACCAGCATCAAAATTTACCTCAATATGGTCTGTGCTTTCCCAAGGGGTGGAAGAAGAACTTTCCAGACTGTTATACATTTATTATCACAGAAGACAGTTCTTTTCTTCAGTTTTAAGGTATACGCTTTTTGTTGTAGGTTTTTTTAATTATAAAAATTAACATTTTTAACATAGCCATTGAAATTTAAATAATCACATTCTCTTCACAATTTTCAAGCAGCAAAACTTGCAAGCCAATTACAGTATGCAAAAATCACTTGGCATCATTTGTTGATATTAAATTGTGTTGCATAGCAACCAATGCATATGCTATGGAAGGATTGTTTGAAATCAAATCCAACTTTACTCCATGAATTTAGTTTTCAGAAATTTACCTAACTGTAAACACACCTAATCCCCAGCCTCAGCCAAAGCACATACTGAAATGTATCTTTTATGTTTATTTCATTCTGAACGAAATCTATAGGTATACTAAAGCTCTTACTTCCATGAAATTTAATAAGCCACTTGGCATGATCTAGGTGGTTTAGTAATCTAAAATAAAATTTATGGACATGACCATTTGCTAAAAATGAACACAATTATGCTATATTAGATTTCCCCATTTATACCTTGAAGTTTTTAATGACAGATATTTTTAATACCTTAACAATTATGAAAAATTAGGTTTTGATTATTGAGAAAAATATGAATGATATGAGAATTTCAGAATATTTAACACGTTACACTATGAATGTGTATATATATATATATATATTATTCAGACAAAATATAAATGATACTTGAGTCTTACTATATACATTTTTAAAGGAGAACGAGGGAATGAAGACCACAAAGAACTCTAGTTTAAGAAATTATTAAGCATAAGTGATACAACAAAATGAACGGAAGTAGAAAAAGCAAATGGTGAAAACCAAAGGAAAAAATACCAAACAATAGAGAAAACTACAACCAGTCTTGAAAATAATAAATAAATTCCCAAACCTACACTTTCCAAAAAATCTGCTCTGGAAAAAAAAATGTCCAAAAAAAAGGTGGTGAGAGCAAACAAGTTTAGTTTCAGAAAGTATCTAGGAGGGACCACCATGAACTAGTAACAAAAATGAAAAAGAACTCAGACTTTGGATTCCTGAAACATTCGGGAGAACATGTTGCTTCCACACTTGCTGTCTTTCCACTTGGCCGTACTTTACTGTACCTACTGTTTAAAATTGGGAAAAATACAGAGCCCCACTTAAAAAGAAAACCATAAGATGGCTACATTTCTATCAAAATAGCTTTATTATTACCTGTGAGAAAAGCTGAAGTGGAGAAAAATTGAGAGATACCAGAAAATCCTGAGCTGATGATCTCCTAAACAAATACAAAATGCTTTTAGCATCAAGGCTGTCTTTCTATGACTGAAATGGAATAAAAATGGAACAGCTTCTTGACTTAAGATCTTTCTGTAATTTGGGGAAGCTCAGCATCCAATACAATGTAATAAGGACACTGAAATATAAATAATATGACATTTCTGTTTTTAAAAATTACTTAGGTATAATGAGCATGAAATATATACCTCAAAAAGCCAAGGTGTTTATTTTTACTTTCTGTAATTGTGTGTTCATACCACATTCATTCATCATAGATTATATGCTAAGCAAGGCGTGGTACTTGAAGTGGTTTTCTATGAAATTATGCTTGAGATGACCTAAATCTATTAATATCTCTTGTGAATTTGTATATTTAATAATCATGAAAAGGCAGTATCACTGTGTGCTTCATTAGTCTCATATCTGTAGAAATATTTATTAGTTAAAAAAAAAGGAGCCATATGTTCACAGTATTGGCAGATAATTCTACTTGAGTTCACGTATTTTTAATGCAGTTAACCGAAAACTCAGCATGCTTTAACAATACTGCATTGTCAATGTCTTTGGATATAAGTTGGTAAAATGTGCCTGAATTATTAGCAACTTTTTTCTCTGCACGTGTTGGATGAGCAGAGTGCTGGTGCCTGACAGAGGCCATCATTCATTACGAAATGGGGCCTAGTCAGCACTAGGATGAGCGAGGGCCACCCTGCCGAGGGTGGAACCATTAATATAATAGCCTATCACTCAAACTAATAAAACTAGCTCAGTCTATTCTGTTTCTGAACATGGACTACCAGATCTGGGTTTTCCATTGCTACATTACAACACAACCATATTATTATTGGTTGATACAGGAATGAACATAGCAGGAGAAATAAGGTTCATCCTCTAGCTACACATAATATAATCAGACCTCAGTAAATTCTTCTCTGTTCTCAAATCAGAAAACTTATCACTTTGCTTGTGTCATTTGTTAGGCATCTTATACCATTCATTTAAAAGTCATATAGTTCTTCAGATAAGGGGCTGTTCAGTAAGCTGGGCAATTCCTTATTCACCTGCTGTTTGTCCTTGCTTGTAACTTTAACAGCAATTTTTTAAAATGTGTAGATTCATTTAAAACATTTGTTAGCTTAAAAAAAAAAGGAAGTATATGGAAAAAAAGTAACAGCTATCTTATCATTTTGCTGCCAATTTGTGTTGTTATAATTCGACTTCTGAAAAGTAGCAATATACATCATTAGAAAAAAAATACAGAAATTTATAAAATTATTTCTCCTCTAAAATAATTACTAGTTATACTTTCTCATAATTTCTTTCATAGAAGTGCATATTTTAAAAAATATCTGTATATCATTTATGCATTAACTTAACAAATTCTTAGGGCTTTTTATGTACCAGAAACTATTTCTGGTGCTAGGATTGTAATATTTAGCAAAACAGATACACACACACACACACACACACACACACACACACACACATATATATATATATATATATATATATATTTTTTTTTTTTTTGAGATAGAGCCTGGCTCTGTGGCCCAGGCTGGAGTGCTGGAGTGAAGTGGCAGGATCTCGGCTCACTGCAGCCTCCACCTCTCAGGTTCTGGTTCAAACAATTCTCCTGCCTCAGCCTCTGGAGTGGCTGGGATTACAGGCACGAACCACCATGCCCAGCTAATTTTTGTATTTTTAGTAGAGATGGGGTTTCACCATGTTGGCCAGGCTGGTCTTGAACTCCTGACCTCGTGATCCGCCCACCTCAGCCTCCCAAAGTACTGGGATTATAGGCGTGAGCCACCGCGCCCAGCTAAAACAGATATTTTAAAAAAGACTTTCTGGTTCTCATGGAAAAACAGACTATAGACCTAATAAATAAGAATATAGATGTATGTGTGTATGTGTGACATGGTAATAAGTACTATGGAGGAAAATAAAATAGGGAAGGATGATTGGAAGTGCTTTTGTAAATAAGAAAGGTCCTTCTGAGAAAGTGATATTTGAGCAAAGACTGGAAGGAGGTGAAGTAAGGAACCCTGCAGATATCTAGGGAAATTGTTCTGGGAGGAAAGCAGCTCATGCAAAGACTCTCAGAAAAGACACTCGTGAGGTGAGTGCAGCAGAGGGGCCCAGAGAGGTGGAACAGGCTGGGGTGTGGGCACCAGGGCAAGAGTGGCGGGACAGTCACAGACTCAGAAAATGGAAGGCTACTCACAGATTTTAATTTTTCATCTATGTAAGATGGGGAGCAAAAGAACACTTTTCCTGGATGTGGAATTTTGGAGGATTTTAAGGAGAGAGAGGCCGTAATCTGATGGATTTTTTTTTCTTCAACTTTTCAGTTCAGGAGTACCTGTGCAGGATGTACAGGTTTGTTACATAGGTAAACATGTGCCATGGTGGTTTCCTGAACAGACCATCCCATCACCTAGGTATTACACCCAGCATCCATTAGCAATTCTTCTTGATGCTCTTCCTCTCCTTACCCTACTCCCAACAGGCCCCAGTGTATGTTGTTCCCTGCCATGTGTCTATGTGTTCTCATCATTCAGCTCTCACTTACAAGTGAGAACATGCAGTGTTTGGTTTCCTGTTCCTGCATTCGTTTGCTGAGGATAATGAATGGCTTCCAAATCCATCCATGTCCCTGCAAAGGACATGATCTTGTTCCTTTTTATGACTGCATAGTATTCCATGGTTTACATGTACCACATTTTTTTTTTATCCAGTCCATTATTGATGGGCATTTAGGTTGATTCCATGTATATGCTATTGTGAATAGTGCTTCAATGAACATATACACACATGTACCTTTATAATAGAATGATTATATTCCTTTGTGCATATACCCAGTAATGGGATAGCTGGGCCAAATTGTATTTCTGCCTCTGAGTCTTTGAGGAATCACTGAAGTATCTTCTACAATGGTTGAACTAATTTACACTCCCACCAACAGTATAAATCCTTTTTCTCTGCAAACTCGCCAGCATTTGTTTTTTGACTTTTAATAATTCATACCTATTCTGACTATGGTGACATAGTATCTGATGGATATTTTTAAAAGATATCCCTGGTTGTTAAACTCAAAAACAGACTGAACAAGAGAAAGGACAGAACAGGGAGGCTACCTGAAGACTATTGCAAAAATCCAGGCAAGGGACATGGGCAGCTTGGAACAGAAAAGTAGAGGAAGAAGTGGTCCCAAGCAGTTTTACATTCCAAATATATTTTGAAAGCACAACAGCCAAAAGTTGCCGATAGATTGGGTATGAGATGAGAGACCAAGAAGAGCCAAAGATGACCTCCAAAGTTTTTTATCTGAGCAACTAGAAGGATGGAGTTGTAATTTACGAAGATAAGGAAGACTAGGAGAACAAGTGGATTGGGTTGCAGTTTGGACCGGCCCAGTTTGAGATGCCTCTTAGATGTCTAATTGTAAATGTCAAGTGAATGGCGTAATCTATGAGTCTACTTTAAATACTGGTTGGAGATAGGGATTCAGGAATTCTCAGTATATAGATGGTTTTTAAAGTCATCTGACTGGGTAAAATCATGAAAGGAGTGAATATGAGTAGAGAAGAAAGGAAGATTGAGGGCTGAAACATGGGCACCCCAATGTTAAGAAGTCAGGATTCTGTGGAGTAGTCCGTAAAGTAAAAGGAAACCAGAAAAGGGTGATTTATTTCCTGGATGATGCCAAGTGGAAGCCATTTGTAAAATTCTGCCATTACATCAGGGAATAGAAAGATTGGCTTAAATTAGCAATGTTAGGTCATTGGTGGTGAGTGAGAAACTGAACTGAAACAGGCCCAAGAGAATAGAGAATAGAAACAGAAATGGAGAAACTGCTCATTCAAGGAATTTTGTTATGAAATCAGAATATAAAAAATGTAACGGTAGCTGTAGACAGAAGAAGGGAGAAAGCTTTTTTTAAAGAACCATATTAGTATGTTTTATAGTTGTTACATTTGTTAGGAATGATTCCATTGATAAGGGAAAGTTGATGATGCCAGAAAGAAGGAAGAACTGTTGAGGTCCCTGAGGTCCATGAGAGGAGATCAGGCCTGCAGTAAAAATGCAGGCTGAGCCATTGCAAAGAAATTGCTGTAAATAAGCACAAATGCAGAAAGGGAGGTAGACAAGAAGACAGCTTGGGGAAGATCTCTTCTAGCTCACTTGTTCATTTTTTCTTTTAATGCTATAAACAAGGTCATTAGCCGAGGTTGAGGATTGTGGAGAAGCTCTGAAGAGACAGAAAAAAGCATGAAATTGTGATTGAGGAGGGAGAATAAACAGAGTGGGGAAATGATATGAAAACCCAGAAGAACAAAAGGACTGTGGAGGTGAGTGGTCACCAATTTGGTTTGTGTGTTGCATAGCTTTCTTCAGGACGTTCACCTGTGCATGTGCAGATGAGTTGACAGAGAATTGGATTTTACAATGGTTGAGGTTTTACCACATGAATATTTAGAAACTCAAGCGGAGTAAGTGGGTTGATAGTTTGGAAGAGGAGGTGACTCTAGTACAGGATTGTGGAATTGAAACTGGATACGTGAATAAGGGAGGGGGTGAGAGGCAGAGGAATAATGTTAGGATCAAAAGAGTGTTTAAGTGCAGCTGCAGGGTGACTGAGTTCCCTAGGGAAGGAGCTGGAATGGCAGGAGGAAGGAACTTTAACAGCCTGCTAAACACAGAGATAATGGAGAGGTTATTTGTAATGAAAAATCCTAGACTGCAACCGTGTGAGTGAATGGTTAAAGGAGAGTGGAGGAGGCTGGAGTCCAAGAACTTTGGCATTCAACTGGGAAAGGTCAGGCTATTGAAAGGACCCATGTGGATATTCAAGTCACCCAGGATTTTGGCAGAAGTAATGTTGGAAAGGCTGAGAGTAAACCAGGATAGAAAATCTCCAGGGAATGCAGGCGAATGGCCTGGGGACAGGGGGTCTGTAGATGATTACAAGGAATGGCTATAAAGGGTGATGGAGTCTGATGATTCAAACATAGGGTATTTAAGGAGGTGGGGACAATAGTCTGTGGATAGTAATAAGGCAAAAGTAGGAAAAAAAATTTCTTTGGCTGTATACTTTCTATCGACAGCCATTTAATTATCTAGCTATCTTATTCTACCTGTATAACTATGACTCTGCTTACTTAGGTACCACTTTCTTTTTCTCTACACAGAAATATATTTGCCTCTCTTTTTACCAACTATCATACCTATCTATCCCTTGAAGTACTTCTCTACTAGTCAGCTGTATTTTTTTACTTATACTAAAATGTTTACAGTGTTTTACACATTGCTGTCTCCCTGTTTACTTGTGGTGTGTATTATTAACTCAGAGATATTCGACACATTCGTTTTAATAGCTGCTTACTTATGGGTGTGCCAAGATATATTTGTTAATATTTTTTCCCATTGATATACTCTTTTGTCGTTTCCAGTTTTTCACTATTACAAACAGTGTGGTTGTATATCTTTGCATATGTATATATTTGAGAAATTTTGCTTATATATTCATGAAGTCAATTACCATCAGTGGGTCAAGGACAAGTGCATTTACGATTTGTTTAAGTATATGGCCTAATTGCCTTCTAATAAGATTACAAAAATTTGTATTTCCACCAACAGCAAATGAGATACTTTCCTCTTACCCTCGCCCTTACTTATTTATTGAGCATTTTAAATTTTTACTTTACTGACATTATTTATTGAGCATTTTCAATTTTTACTAAGTTAATAGAAGGAGAAATTTCTTCCCATTCCTTTTTTATTTGCATGTTGAGTAAAAATAACTGTCTTTTAATCTGTTTAGTGGGCACTAGAATTTTTCTATTTCTATAAATTGTCTTTCTTAAATGTTTTATGCTTTTTCAAATGAAATTGAACTTTTTTATTTTGAAATCATTGTAAATTCACATGCAATTGTGAGAAATAATACAGAGAGATCCCAAGTACCCTTTGCCCCTTCTCCCCTAGTGGTAACATCTACAAAACTTTAGTACAGTATCATAACGAAGGTGACCATATTGATATAGTCAAGAATGTAGTTTACCTAATTTTTGCCAACTTTTTATTGTGCTAATTATCTTTTTATGATTGATTTGGATATTTTATTTGAAAATTAAGAGAATTATTATTTTATATGTATCGAATATATATTTCTCCCAGATTTTCATTTGCCTTTTGCTTTTATTTGTTACATTCTTCCTTAATTTTGTCAGTCTTTATGGCTTGTGAGTTTTACAGACTGCTTGGAAAAGTCTTATCAACTTTATAAATGAATTTATGTCATAGAATTTTTATGATTCTATTTTTGATGTTAAAATATTGATTCATTTGAAATTTATTTTGAGGTAGAGAATCAGGTAAGAATCCAGTTTTCTGTTTTCTTCAAATAGCCAGTATTTTATATTCCATTTATTTCGAATATTATTGATGTCATAGCCAAATTTCCATTTGCATTTGTGTTTATTTCCACACTCACTTTGATCCCTCTCATTCTCTTAGCATGTCTCTACCAGCATCTAGCTATGCTAATTATTGTAACACTATAATCTATTTTAGTACAGGACAGGGGTCAGTGCTCCTTATTTACTGCTTTCTTCTCTCCTCCCCAAGGATTCTTCTAGTAATTTTTAAATACTTATTTTTTAACCTGAAACCTTTGATATCACATTGTAAAGTTAAAAACATTTCCATTGATTTTTTAATTCGAACCGAATTATTGTTAAATTCATAGATAAATTTGAGGAAATATGATATCTTTGCACTACATAATCTTATCCAAATGCTTGGTAGGTTTGATCATGTACTTATTCTCTTTTGCATTCTCCAGTATAGTTTTTGTGTCTTCTTATACAGACCCTGCACATTTTATTTACATTTATGTCACAAGTATGTGCACCTGTACACAGGCCTTAGTGTTAACTTGGTCAATATTAAAAACTCAAATGCCATCAAACTTGCATAATAATTTGTTTTATAGATGGTAGATGAGTATTTATCTAAATTACTAATTCCTAACACGTTGTATTTTGCCCATGTTTTTGCTAGTGACAGTTTATACAGTAGCCAGAAGGCAAGTAGGGAAACAGATTTCTCATGTTTTCAGAGGTAGGTATCTCTGAAATAAGCATCCTGTGTACATAGAAAAAGTAAGTTGTAAAAATAAAATATGTTAGGTTGGATAATCATCTATAATGTTAACAGTCCAATTGCTTGTCATGTAGAGGAAGGTTGTGCTTTAATTAAGCAATAAGACATGACAGGGTGTGAATTATGGAGTAATAATTCTTGTCTAGTATATTGTTAGACAGGAGGCCGAGGGCCAGGTGTCACTGCATACACCACGCATAAATTATTATGCTGTACCTTAAATCTAGAATAATACAGAATAATTCTAAACTATTTTTCAAATAATTTTGCTAAATAAGACTTTTAAGTCAAACATATTTTTAAAATTCTATGTTAGAGGACATTTATTATAATGGTATAAGATCAAAATGCTAAAGTAGAGCATTTACTTTCAAGGAAAAATATAGCAAGAAAATATAATAGTAAAGTTGGCTTCTTAAGTGGTTATTTTCTAAACAAGATTGCTGTAGAGAAGATTTCTAGGAAGAAGATACATTACTTTGACTTTATCCCCTGTGATTAGAAAAATAAAAAATGAGAGCCGTTTTGAGAAATTTTAAGAGCAGTCCTTTTTGGCTTTGTTTTCTTCACAAAACAGCACTAACTAACAAATCTAACATAAATCTTCCTGAGGAAAAAGAAAAATGTGTCTTGCAGAAAGAACTTGGCACAGGGTGGGGCAATTTTAGAGATTTTTGGGTCCTTTAAAATCAGTGTGATTTGTAATCCTAACGCTTTCCCCTGTAACATACCATTTTGAAGGTCCTCTTTTGTAAAGACATTAAAACAGATCTCTTATCACAAGAAAACACATTGTTTGAAATACTGCTTTTTTTAAAAAAAAAAAAAAGAAAACTCATTTCTGCCCATTCAAAAGAAAAATGTTTGAGGACAAGTATGTGACTGTAATAAAGAGAAAGTCTCTCTCTGCTTTTCATCTGCAGAACACTCTGGCTAACAGTGTTTCAAAAGACGATTTCTTTTTAAAGTTATTATATTTTTGAGCTTTTATTGCCAATACTGTATACTTTAAGGATGGTTGGTGTGTTAACAAGCTCAGCTTCTTTTGTGAATATTGCAAAATGAAAGTTATATTGCAACTTCAGACCATTAATTTTGTCTCAAATTCTTCTTTAAATTAATGCCTGTTATCAAATTTGACCTCTTTCTGTAAGTGGGAAAACTAGAGTTAGCGTAATGTATGGATCAAATAATCCTTGACAAGGTGCTTTTCAAGGGGCTCCAGAACCACCCACTTGCCCGAAATATGTCTCTTACTGTCTTATCACGGTACCATTAATTATTTATTTCTCTGAATTAATCTCTGAGTCTTTGGTAATCCCTTATTAAAATGAATTCCCTCCCAAGTCAATGAGATAGAACCCACTGATCAGTTATCAACCTCCTAACAGAGATGAGTTTGTCCACCTGCTTTGCTCCAAGAGGAAAGCAGAGAATAAAGGACACGGGAAAGGCATGCTTTATTGGACGTGAAAAGTAAAGGTTTCCAGCCACGAAACTTGGGTGAGGGATTACTGTGATCCTGAGCTACTGCAAGGTGGCATGAAAGCTCACTTTGTTCATGGTTGGGGGGTCGCAGAACCTCAAGAGAGGAGAGCAGAATTATGAGTTCTTCAGGCAAGGATGGATCATGTCTTATTTGGTGCCTAGTATGTGTCCTAAATGATGAAAAAGTTAGGGAAAGCCAAAGAAAATTTCATCTTCTGTGCTTAACAGTTTTACCAACTTTATCACTTATAATAGGTCCATAGGTCTATCACAACAATCAAATAAAACCCTTTTTAGCACTTTCTTCTGTGTCTGTTTAGCTGAACTAGGCAGGGTTAACTTTTCTACTCAGTGGATCCAATTACTCCTTTTCTAGAAATACATCTCCACAGGGTTTTATTCCAAACTTTTTGTTGTGTCAGGTCAGCCTTAGGAAAGCACACATCCTAGTTCATTCCAGGATATTAATTAGCCCAAAATGTTTACTTTTATAACACCCCACAGATTTCCAGGTCAAGGTTCCCCACCAAATATCACATATTGGCTAGATATCAAATAAACCAAAGAGGCCGCAACTTTCTCTGAGATTTGTTGGGTCAGTTTTGGGCCACCACATCATGTTGGGTGGTTTTTAAAAAGGGTAACAGGTACCCATAGCTTTACCTTTAGAGAACTGTGATAAAAAATAATGCTGCTGGCTTTCAACAAGGTCAATATGTGACAGGCGTGATTGAAGAGCACCTCTGCATCTTTAGAAAAGGACAATCAATTACTTTGTTGTAATTTTCATACCAGCATGCCTTTGACTTAGGCTGTATCTGCTTCTACAGAGAGATCCCTACTTTAGAATATTTCAGCATACAATAATTTGTGAAAATATTCCTTTTACCAGCTGGCTGCTAGTTCGAATTGGCCATATGACTAAGTTTCAACTAGTCACACCACACAGTAGGATGATCAAAATTGCATTATATATATTTATGTTTATTGGGATATATTATTAGCACTTACTTTGTTAAAATCTCCATGCTAGAGATTCAGCATCGTTATTTCATCAATGTTAACAATAGCATTACAGAATTAGGGTTAATGTAGGGACTTGGAAATGAATGTACACAAAGGTCCTTAATAAATGATGAGTCCAGTCTTTTAACTCAAGAATTAATTTGGAAGCCAAAATTATTTCCAATGAACCATCTTGTTTTCTGCTGATGTAAAAGTTAGAATCATTTTTAAAATTGAATTTAGCAACTACTACAGCCTTCCAAAAGAAAAAAAAAAAAAAAAAAAGAAACTGCCATTTTCCCAGTCTGCAATCCAAGACTATTAAATTTCTTCTATGACCCATTCTAGGAACTTTCTCCTCACAGTGTTCTTATGCACCTGCTTTCTGATCCAGAACCGATTACACATTTTCAGAGTCCAGAGTGCTAACCATCACACCATGGAACCTCACTGACTATACGTTTTCAAAAGCACAACAGCATAAGGAAAGCCCTCGGGTAGCAGTCATGAGCACTGGCCTCCTCAGACCAAGAAACCCACGGTCATTTCCACAGAAAAAATCCTGTGGTTGCAGCCATAGGGCAGGCACTGGCACTTTCCTCCATCCAAGTTTACTTTTTTCCACGTAGATTAATTGGTATCACACATTGTTTGTGTTGGGGTGGGGATTGTTTTTTTTTTAATTATTTTATTTTATTTTACTTGTGTTGGGTCGGAGGTTTTTTTTTTTTTTTTTGTTTTTTTTCTGGGGTACATGTGCAGGTCATGCAGGGTTGTTGCATAGGTGCATACATAACAGGTGGTTTGCTGCCTCTATTCCCCCTTTGACTATACCCAGTATTTCTCCCATTTTATCCCTCGCCACCCATACTGTCCATCCCCTAGCCCCCCCAACTGCCCCCAGTGCATGATGCTCCTCTCCCTGAGTCTACTTGTTTTCATGTTGTTCAACACCCACCTATGAGTGAGGACATGCGGTGTTTGGCTTTCTGTTCTTGTGTCAGTTTGTTGAGAATGATGGTTTCCAGATTCATCCAAGTCCCTACAAAGGACACAAACTCATCGCTTTTTATGGCTGCATAGTATTCCACAGAGTGGGAGTTTTCATTGAGAACTTTTGTCGTGATATTTTGTCAGGGACAAAGACTGACCTGTAAATTAAGAACAGAAAAGTAGGCACAGAGCCAATGTCACGACTTTCCTGCAGGAGCCTGAGCCTATTTCTCTACACTAGGTGTACCCACAGTTTTTTTGTAATCCAACACCTTGACTCTTATCTCCTGTTTCCTAACTTTGCTTTCTTGCTTATTATTTCAGTTCCACTTACCAGATTTGCTGCTTTAAAACTCGTTAGCTTAAAAGTTGGCAGCCTTGACTCACATTCCTAATTCCTCTTTCATAAAGGCCATTGCTTTTGATATTCTCAATCTTAGGCTGTGCCCCAGCTATGGTTCTCTCCACCACAGCAGCTTTGCAGAAAGGACACGCGACTTGTTTCTGACAAGTTCACCCATAACATTAGTTGAAACTCCTTGTTACCACATTTAGATTTTAAAATGGAATGTAGGTGTCTCTCGCCTATAATCTCAGCACTTTGGGAGGCTGATGTGGGTGGATCATCTCAGGTTAGGAGTTTGAGACCAGCCAGGTGAAACTCCATCTCTACTAAAAATACAAAAATTAGCCAGGCGTGCTGGCAGGTGCCTGTAGTCCCAGCTACTAGGGAGGCAGAGACAGGAGAATTGCTGGAACCCTGGAGGTGGACATTGCAGTGAGCTGAGATTGCACCACTGCACTCCAGCCTGGGTGACAGAGTGAGACTCCATCTCAAAAAAAAAAAAATTAAATGTAGGTATCAATCAAAACAGAATAGGGAAACTAGCATTTATTATCTCATACTCCAATGGTATCATTTTGTTTTTTGGAGTGTGAGTCATTCACAACATACTCTGTTTAATTTTCTCAAATCCCTTCTGTACAGACAGCACAGAACAGAAAGTAAAATTATGAAAAAGTAAAGTCAACAGTTGGTAGGAATTTCTATTTTTGTTTCCAAAATAGAAAAAAAAATAGATCTTTTAAATTCGTGGCATATAATGTGTCCAAGAAAAAACTAAAAGGAATACTGGAAAAAAAGAAGTAAAAATAGATCAGTGGCAATGTAATAACTGACGAGACTTATCCCACAGCTGGAAAGAATTTAAAACCTTTACCTGCTGTCACTCACACCATAGAGATTTAGTGTCAATAGCTGAAACCTAACATTGGATGCGGAAGTATGTGATTATGATTCATTGATTCATCTTGCAAAATGCATTCCTCTGCTTAGTAAGTGTCATACTATTTGTTTAAAGAAAATAAGAATCCTCAAGTTTGGAAGTGTAAAAAAATAGACTCAAAGGATGAGAAAGAACTGAAATGCATGTGTACAAATAACATTAGGACACCTGAAGGTAATCAGATCTGCACCTGGTATTCAACAAACTATAGGTCAGGTGTTCTTCATACGGAAATACTTTAAAAGTGAGGAGGTTGGTTGGAATCCTATATAATCAGACACTGTCAAAGCATAAAAGAGAAAAATATCTCCCCCATGAAAGCAAGAGCAGAGGCAACCTATGCCATTGAATCATTATCTCTTGGATTCTGCTCTCTGCTCCCCATAATTCAAAACAGGCAGGCAGCAGGCTATACAGATGGAGACGTAACAGCCAGAGTCCGCGTGGAGCATTAGAGATCTGGCTAGTTGTCTAGTTAACAGTCAGCTATTTTTGAATAATACCCACAGTTGTATTGCAAAAATGAAAAAAAAAAAGATGGATTTATCTTGAGTTCAGTATATAAAAATATTTGTACAGGTTGGTGCTTCGGCATGAGCCATTTTTCTCAAATTTAGATTCTTTACTGATTACTCAAACTGACTGCCTTTGAAATCAACAGCAAACAGACCCTGTTGAAATGATGCTATGGGTAACATGAGTAACATATTACAGTTTCAGGTCCCAAAAGAAATGTTTTAGATGCTGCTTATTATTTGCATATAGTTTTTTTTGTTGTTTGTTTTTTACTTTGGACGAGCAGTTGGCAGAGTAACTTAGAGACCTCCTTACATATCAAACCCACACATCGTACAAGGTACAGAGGAGAGGCTATGTAAGTCTTTACTCATCAAAATGAATTGCTGGGATTCCTCAGCCAGCAGGCAACACTGGGGAGAGTTAATAGAATTTGGGTGCTTAATGAGGCTTATTCATTTAGGTAATAAAATGATGTGAGAAAAGAAGCAACTGTATGAGATTGACAAGTATGCTTTTTGCAAAACACTTTTTATATGTATAGTTATGTCAGCAAATATTTAAATTACATTTTATAAGTCAGTTTACTAGTCACAAGTCTTCAGTAACTAGACCAGCAGTCACATAGTATTTGACAGAAGCAAGGTTTGAAGTTATGTATGATGATTTTAACAAAATAAAAGAAGCAACAATAACAAAAAACTTATCATCTTCATTTAATGCCTTTGCCAGCATTATGTTCTATATCCCAGTGACACACACACAAAACACACACACACACACACACACACATACACACACACAGACAATTACATAATCTTTGCTCTTAAATTGCTTATAAAACAATAGGGAGAAAAAGACAGGTGTAATATAACCTATTTTTGTAAGGAAAATACAAACCCTATGCTTTATGTTTCAGTAGAAGGAAGAGACATTTTGGGTGGAGAAATGAGGAAATATTTCATGGATAAGAAAGACTGTAAAATGGGTCTTCAAAAGATAGATAATATTGGCTGGGCATGGTGGCTCAAGCCTGTAATCCCAGCACTTTGGGAGGCCAAGGCAGACGGATCATGAGGACAAGAGATCGAGAACATCCTGGCCAACATGATGAAACCCCATCTCTACTAAAAATACAACAACAACAACAACAACAAAATTAGCTGGGCATGATGGCGTGTGCCTGTAGTCCCAGCTACTCAGGAGGCTGAGGCAGGAGAATTGCTTGAACCTGGGAGGCAGAGGTTGCAGTGAGCCAAGATTGTGCCACTGCACTGCAGCCTAGCGCCCGGCGACAGAGTGAAACTGTGTCAAAAAAATTTAAAAAAAAGATGGATAATATCTCAAATGGTAAAGAAGGGAAGGACATTTCAATAGAAAGTGCCATTAACAAAGGAATGACAGTGGAGATGCATTAACTATGTTTAAGAAATGATTACTACACCAATCTGGATGAGACGTGATGATTATGATTGGGAGGCGATTATAGACAAGCTGGAAAGGTAGGCTGGAAGGTGTTCTGAAAGGCCTTAGATAGCAGGTAAATGCAACTACAGTCATGACTCTCGTTTCAGAATTGGACAATTCTAAAGCGTTTCTAATTGTCTCATAGCAATCTATGTCTGATATTTCTATTCTGTATATTAGTCATGATCCTTAATTAATCTAACTTGCAACCCCCAGAATACAAATACGTTATTGTACAAGCCAAAGGATTCCTCTAGCCTTGATTATTGTTACCTTTCCAAAGACATTTATCAAGGTCACATGTTTTGTTAGATTTTGGAAAGTCAGCTGTCAAGGGCAACCTGAGGGATTACTGGTTGCCAGTGAAATCTTACTAGTTTCTCTTGCTTCAGACATGAGGGTCAGCTCAGTGCCAGCTGCTTGGGCAATGTTATTACCCAGATGCCCGTAAATTAAAGTGGTGACGTCCTTGGCTTCTCCACATATCCCAGACGCTAGCTTGTGTTTATTGCCTTCTATTCTAATGCTCATTAAAAGAAAGAGGGTAACAAAATTCTCCTAGTCATGTTTCCAGTTGTCCACCATTCACTTATTTGCAGAGTATTCGGTTTGTTATTTTTTATCATTCTTTATTTTTCTTTATTATTTCCATTGAAAACTTTCCAGTATACTAGTTTTGTAAACATTCTTTCCTCTTTTATACTCTTACTGTTTTTTTTTATACTTAATGAGAAAATTTTTCTGGTATAACACGATTCTGGGAAAAGATTCAGATTGTTCTAGTTAAAAATCAATTATACCTTGGACAAACTAAGAAGTTTGTCAAACTTCTTAAAAGGATAAGGGTCAATTAATTTAAAATTTTGAGTACCTGTACTATGCTAGATGGCTTGAATCTAAACACAAAGTTGAAGTGACCATTCAGAAATCAGACCAATTATTTTTATTAATTCTGTGAAATTATATTAGGATAAAATCAAGCAAGTTTCAACCCAAACATATACTCCAGAAGAGATACTACAACACATATGGCTAAGTGACATCAATACATGCAATTCTGTCACTTTATCCTTAGTAATGTTGCTCTACGGCCCCTCCCATTCTTTGTGGATTGTTGTAGGGATAGACTACTATGTATTTGTAAGAGTAAATATCAATCAAGGCTTATTGGATCTTGATAACTTCAATACTAGTAGTGTTTACAAGACTGTTGGGATTTCATTATGGTGGGGAATATTGTATTGCCCCTGATTGCTGTGTCTTATTTTAACAAGCAAAAAGGAGGCTAAGTATGTGATGTCTGGTATACTGTCACCTCATTGATGGCAGTGGAGGGCACTTTCTTGGGTAATATGTAATGACGAAGCAACAAATCTCTAAATAGCCTCAGTTAGTGTCTCTGTGTTAGAGGAGTTGGCCACTGACCAAGAAGTGGGGCTTGCCTAATTTCACAGACCAAGAAAAGCAAGTAAGTAGATGTAAAGATATCTGAGACAAAGGGTGACAGGGACAAAAGTTGCTAGTATCTTTTCCCATATGCTTTGTCTAATTGAGAAATAACCAATTCTCTTCTGCATCCTTATCCTAGTGAAACAAAAGAAGTGTTATTCCCCTTCTTGCCCCGTAGCACAAGTAGGGAAAAAAGCAACTTAAATAGGGAGGAATCAGATGACATTGGTTTCATTTCGGTTTGGTTCATCATTGGTCAATTTCAGTATTATTGTTTGGATACAGAAATAAATTTCTTCTCTGATTTTTTTTTGTCTCCTCAAAACAATATAGCTTATCACTCTGTTTAAAATAATAATAGTAAAACCATGGAAGACTACGAAACAGGTGCTGTTGGAGGGGGAAAAATTGAATGCTATGTGCTCCAAGGTGGCCTGTGCAGGCAACAGGAGTTATAAGAATGATTAAACCCTGTCGGATGGGGTTAGGTTTTTAGAGCTTTCTTGCCTCGTGACAGGCTGTGACAGCCAAGTGGCACTGAAGCAGAACAAACTCGGATGGCAGTTTGCTGTGAGCAGTGCAACTGTCAAAACTGCTGTACAAAAGCAAATGTTAGGGCTAACAACCAGCAAAGTTTGCAACCCGACTACTCACATGCTGATGGCCAGAATGTCTTCACAAGCAAGCTCCAGGTTATCCTCCTGTCTGGGGCATTCCACTATTATGCTCAGGACTGCTTAGCTCCTTCTGCATTCTGGGGATTGTCAGCTTTCCATATTAGAACACAACATCCTTTCTTTGGAAAAGTACTAGCCAATCCTCCTATACTCACATAGAGTGCTAATATACGTGTATGAGCATACAATCCATACACAGTTTATCATATTTTGTGTTGGGGGCGATCACAGGCAATCCATAAAGAGAAACCCTGTCCGTGGGTGAAATCTAGTTCCAATTATGTAGCTGTTAGAATAGGTTACAGCACAGATGTAAACCTGCCATCACAAACAGGGTGAAATACTTCACACCCAAACCTAAAACAGTGAACTTAGCATTGTCACCAGTTTCTTGAAAAGTTGAAAAAAAATTACTTTACACCCATGTGGTTTCACAAGTTTTTATTAGAAGCCACGATACACACTTTTTGCCAGCAGTAAATGAGAAACCTTCCAACATTGTAATAGCATGGGGAGAGTTTCTCGGTCTCTGTCATCTTATAGGAATTCTCCCATTGAGTTTCCATAGGTTGCAGAGAATGACGAGGTGGCCCAGGGTCTGTATCATATTCGGACTCAATTTTAGTATTGAATGCTGTCATATTTCTCATGTTTTGGAGAGTCCAAAAGGGAAGATGTAATTTAAGCCTTCAATCGTCAGGGTGCTGGGTGTCTTACCTCCGATGATATCAGACTGTCCAAATGTAATAGGAACTAGGAATTCTTATCAGATCCCAAAATCAGTTTTTCTAAGAAAGCTCGCCTGAAAGGCCTCATGCACGCATTCCTACAGGCTTTAACAAGTTGGCATACTCAACACCACTGTAACACTATTGTGTTTACAGTAAGCAAAAGGGTTACCACTTACATCTAGCTCATAAGGGTAATACTCATTAATTTATAAAATATCTCTTGAATGAAAAATAACCTACCCATACTTGTGTGCCCCAAATAAATCATGCGACTGATGATTTAGAAATTTCTTCTTCCTTACCTGCAGCTGAAAGGGGAAACAAAATCATTCCACTTTTACTGTTAGAAAGAAGAACATATTTTTTAAAGGGTAGTAAATTAGCTTGTGCTGGAAGCATCTATTTTCTTGCCTTCATTGTTGCCAACTCCCTCTGTTTTCTTTGATCTATGATTTGCAAGCTACTATTATTATTTATGTGTTCTACAATTACGACCAGTGACACCTCCCCTTCTCCAGCCCTAAGCCACAAATATGAAAGGAGTAAATGCTGTTTATTGTGACAGTCTGCCTTTTGTGTGGGGAACGATGACAAACTGCACCACTGATAGCTCGCTACTGTTTTTAGTGCTGCTCCCCACCTCACTTCCTCAGTGCTCTCCAGAATCTGAGGATGGATGGACTTATATAAAAATGCTTAGTGAGAATCTGTTGCATTCATTTACCTCCCAAAGAGCTCCTTTGGGGACATGTATCAGATAAAGGACAGAAAGCTCAGCAGCAGCTGGACAGTTAAAAGTTTTTGCACATCTTTGGGGGAAGAGGGAGGAGGCTTCTTAGCTTGCTCAACAAAGATCTCTAACCACTGATGTACTTAGCTTTTTAAACATATTTTATTTTAAAATCACACAGTGTAAAGATAATGTGAAGAGGGGAGGCAGATCAGAGCCATTTATGAATTTTTGGAAAAATTTCCATTTCCTCAGCCTGGGAACTTTCTGCAGAGCAGCAGTCATGTAAAAAAGAATTGGAAGGACCAAAATGTTTGAGGTTTTCCAAAGGGCCTGCTAGACTAATTAGTTTTGTAAGCTGTGTTAAGATGCTATGTTTACAGGATAATTGCACCTTACGGAACAGAATAGATTAATAAATAAAAGAATCACTGTGACTTTTGTATACCCAAATTTGAGCTAAGTGCAAGCTTGTAAATATTTGACAGCCAGCCTGCTTTCATCTGATGTCATTAGACAGGAAAGATTACTAAAAGCCAGCACCTACATCGGGCCTCACAAAGAGATTACATTTGAGGACATGTAGTTCTGTTTCCTCTTGTTTTCAGTGGTTTGTGAAAAGAATATTCAACACCCTCTGGAATTACACTTTTAAAGAAGTAAATTTTTAAAAAGCATCTGTGTCTTCTACCAAGTTTTTATTTTAGGAAACACATTAAAAAATCAATACCAACTCTTTCCATTGTTTAAAAAAAAACTCATATTTTACAAAAATTGTTTGTGTTTTATTTACATTCTTTGATATAAAATCTTCTACCAGTAGCTCTTAACTATTTAAAATACAATTTAACCATTTAAAATCTACTGCTTATAACAGTTGCCTCACAGAATTTTTCTTTAATGAAGGGTGGGGCGCAGGAAAGGTTGGAAATAGAGAGTGCAAAATGAGTTAAAGGAAAGTTGATGACCTCAGAAAAGTAAGAATTAAAGAAATAAGAAAATTAAGCAGTATATAATATGAAATAATTTATTAAAGGTGTGAGAATGAAATCAAATTCATCATGTGACAATAAATGTAAATGAGGGTTCCAATAGAGAGACAAAGACTTTTAGATTGGAATAAAAGACAAAACCCATCTGCTTGTAAAAAACACATCTAAAATAAAGCTTTAAAACATATTTGAAAGTATAAAGATAAACAAGAAGTGCCTGGTAAATGTAAAATCCAAAAAAGAAGTTGGAGTTGCCTTATCAATATCATCTCAAGTGGAACTCAAGATTATAGCCATAGAGCAAAAGGAGTATTATGGAAGTAGAAAATTGTCTGTTCATAAACATGAAGGATTATAAACGTATTTGCACCAAGCAATATGGCTGTAGAATACATAATGCAAACTTCCAGACATGTAATTGGATAAAACCAAATGATAAATAGGGATTTTGTTTGTAAAATTCTAAGAGTCATAATTAAGTAAAGAAGAAAAAAGCAAGGATTTAAATAATGCAATCAACAGATGCTCGTGTGTGTGTGTGTGTGTGTGTGTGTGCACGTGTGTGTGTGTGTGTGCACATGTGGATAAACAGTAGGTAGATAAAATGATAGATATTTAATAAACTACTACATCATGCTTACATCAAGAAAAGCATGTTGGTTTTCTTCTGAGGTTTGACATATTAACTCATAAAATGTTCCTAACAGCCTTTTACAGATAGAAAACTGAGGCACTAACTAAACAGGTAACTTGCTTTATACTACATGGCGAGAAAGCAGCAGAGCAGACTTAACCTGGGAGGTCTGGCCCTGGGGCCTATGGTCTTAAGACTCAACCACCATGCTACCTACAGAGAACATATGCACTTCTCTTATTCCATGCAAAAAATATTAAAAATTACTCATGAATTTAACATAACAAACTTTCACAAAGTTCAAAACGTAGAGATTTACAGACCATATTCTCTGAGCATAAGCCGGTCAAACTAAAAGTCACCAATGGAAAGATTTCTCCCCTCCTCCTCCAAAAAAAAAAATCTCCACCTATATATTTAAAAGCCTATTATATTAACTTCTGAATCAAACAGGATCCCCAAACTAAGATTAAAAATAATTTAGCAGTTAAATCTGCCATTATTATTCCCCTTATACATGACACTTTCACTCACCACTCTATTGTTTTTTAAACTGCTAATAAAATTTCTAAATATTCCCCTAATTCCCTTTATTTGCACTAATCTAGTCACTTAGGTATATCTATATTGAATTTAATAGACCACGATTGTATAATTGCCCACTGTTAACACAGAATTATTTTTATGCCTTTGTAAGTATATATTATTTGTAGTTTAATTTCTCCTAAGTTGGACCCATTATGGTTATGATAGTGGGATGTATGACCTAAAAACTTCAATCAGTTGCAATCCAGAAGACATTTTAGAGCTTCAAGGGAGAAGATAGGGCTTCCTAGTGACTTCTGGAAAGTTTGTTAAGTAGGATATAGTCGATTTGACCAACTAGCTGTTATTCCCTTGTAATTTGCCTGCCCTTGATGGCCACTACCTTCCTCTTCTTCTCCCTTGATAATCATATGGTTGATGATTATCCCTTCTGACATCTTATTACCTTCCTTACCCTGGGTTTTAACCCTTGAGGATTATTATACGTTCTTTGATTTATTTTTCTTCCATTATCTTCCCCCCTTACACACCCCCCTACACACACACTGAATCATGAATGATGGTTTATAGACCAGATTATTTTGGTTTACCAAAATGATTATTTTGGTAAGTCTGGTCCATAAATTATCATTTGTGATTAATTTAGTTGTTCATATTTTAATCAAATCACTCTAAACATCTCTATATTATCAGTTGCTTGGTCAAGGCAAGAGTTCACGGTTTTATTGATCTTTTATTTTTACTATCAATTATATTAAGCTGGTAGGAGAAAACCTCATCATTATCAGTCTTACAGTATATTATCATTGTCACGGTTATTGATGGCTAAAATGAAAATTGTGCTCATACACGAGCGATGAATCATCTCTCATAACTGCCGTATAAAGTAAATAGCAAGTTAGCATGGTGACATTTAGGAACAAGGTCCAACATAAACAACTTGCAGCTGAATGAGCTACTTAGATCACTTATTTGTGCACAGTAAGATAAGCACTGGTAATTTGCATATCACAGTCCACCATTAAAATAAAATGTAAAAATGACTCATTCTCTGAAGACTGTCATGAATAATGGGCTTACTAGACCAAAAAAAAAATGATCATTTTTGAAAACTGATTTCAACCTACTCCTCTACAACCATGTTCCACTAAATTTAGACATCTAAAAATATATCAATAATTCCAACATCACATCTAAAAACAAGTGATTTTATTATAAACCATATATAGTTATTTTATTTTATTCTTCACAAAGATGTTTGAATAAATCTTTATGTGATTTACCAAAATGTTTTCAATTACCTACTGCTTCCTATCAATACTACTTCCTAAGTATTGGGCATATATGGTACATATTCAGACTTAGAGGAAGATTAGAATAATCTATTTTAAAATGTCTAGCACATTGCCTGGCGCATAGGTTTTAAAATTTAAAGCATGAATTTAAATGGACAATATATTTGTGGCATTTGGAATGTAAATTATCCATAATCTTAAAAACCAGTTCAAGAAAATATTTCCAGGACATTATGATTCTTTATAATAATATATTTCCTTTTATTGTCAAGTTGTGGTGGCCACTGTGTTGGTCCACTTAGACTCATTGGATGATACACTCTCACAAGCAATTCTTGTTTACTGGCACATGTGAGCAGCACAACCACTCTGTCAATATCGTAGATATTAGGAAGTTTTCTCACAGAATTTACGAGGGAATAAAGGAATCAGACAGGTTGAAATTGCCTCCTGGGTCATTTTAAAATGAAGTGAAAGGTGAAATTTCTTCTGGTCTAATGGGTGAAATTTTCCAAGGATGAAGTCCAGGTGGGTAGTAGTAGAATGAGACTCCAAGTTCCTGTACAATCTCTCCCTCACTGCCAATCATGTATAGCACAGGATAAAAGTTTGAATGAATCAATCAATGCTGAAAAGCATCTGCACTATATGTGTCTTCATTTTCATTTCACCTGGATTTTCCCCCACTCCCTCTCATCCATACTCCAGTCTGTTTTGGGGGGTCATTGATGTTTAATGCATCATGCTCTCAGTTAGAAAAGGTCACTGTGAGTCAACCCAGCCATGGTTTGAAGACTCTATCATAATGGCAGTTGATTTAGGATGACTATTTTGCTTTAGGCAAGCAGGTCAGCTTCATTTTTGGCTCAACTAATGAGAGTGCTAAGAGTTTAACTTTGGCCGAAGTCCAGCTTCCTCAATTCTGAAGTGAGAAAAAGAGACAAAAAGCCATGTCTTTTTCCACAGCATCAAAACTGATCAGGACATTATTGCAAAATGATCAACATTTTTACCCCATTATCAGAAACGTCTTCTTTACCAGAAACTTTTACAACTTGAACCAATCACTGTTGGAGTACAGCAACTAGAGAATGATATAGCTGGACATGGTGCCAAATTCTTGGTTAGTTTTTAGTTCTCTGGTAGTACTGGAATTAAAGTAGGAAAGCTATTATTATGTGGAAGAATTTTAGGTAAAATCATAGGTAAATGAATAGCTCTGCCTTACAATTTACATATTAGAGACAGTGGTAGTAAAAAAAATGAGATTAATACATATTTATTAGCAATATGTATTTGACTTTCAGGGGAAAAATTCATATAATGGAAAAATATGATTGAAACCTTGTGAAACCAATATGACAAATATATAATACTTTTGTTACGTCTCAGAAAGTGGATGATGATTGATGACTATGAATGACAAGGACTATTCATATTTGAAATGAAAATAGGAATCTTCCTTTTTATCTAAGAAATTGGTGGACTACTGTGGAGAGCTAAACTACCATAATAGAAAATAAGAAAATTTTACTAAAGGAATTGCTGAATAAGGTCAAGAAATTTAACCTTCATGTTGTAAATGGTAAATGCATTGAATTGGTTCTAGTGTTCACTCCAGTCAATGTTAATCATTTTTGTCTTTAATACCGTAATCATCAACATTATATTTATCAAATACCCCTAAACCAGTTAACACAATTTCCCAGATAAAGTTTCAATAAACAATAACCCTTGGACCAAATCTGGCCCATCACCTGTTTTTATATGGCCCATGAGCTAAGAATTATTTTTGTATTTTTATATAATTGAACAAAATAAAAAGGAAACATACTTTGTAACATGTGAAAACTATGTAAAATTCAAGATCTATCATTCCTAAATAAATCTGTATTGCAACAGAACCACACCTATCACTTATATTTTCTATGGCTACTTTTATTGCTAGGTCTTCAGAGTTGAGTAGTCACAACACTGTACACGCAACACCTAAAATATTTATCATCCGGCCCTGGGCAGAAGAAGGTTGACGACCTCTGTCCTAGATGATAAATATCCCTTTTAGCACTAATTCAAGTTAATTCTAAACCAAAGTCAAAATTATTTGGCAAAATCAGGTTACTATGTATTATAGGAATACTTAATTTGTGAACTTTATGTTCTTATTCAGTTGTAGAAAACATTTATGAACACAGAGAGTATGTTGACATACACATTGGCAGAACTGTTATAGATCATTTTGATTATGACTTTCTATACAGCCAGTGTTTGTTGCCTAGAGCTGATTTGTCCAACTGAAAAATATAAATGAGTAACTTTTATTATTCTGCTTCCTTGGTTATACAACAGTATACATGTAGTGGAACAATTGAAACTTGACTCGGGGCTATATTACAATATTCTGCTCCTCTGAAAGAAAGATTTTTCAAGTGGAAAATTCAAATTAAGGTTTCATTTTTTATGTCTTTTTTAACAAAAGAAAAAGCGTCATATTATATTCACAAATTTAATTTAAATGTCCTAATAATTATAAAACATACAATAAGAGAGAGAAACAGAAGAGAGAGATTTGATGTTGCACGGTTGGCAAACATGGTAAAAGGATGTAATCTCAAGGCCTTCTCACACTTCGCTTTGATTTACCTGCTTCCACTCCACTGCATGTTGCTGCCTTTTAAAAAGTCTGACTTTATCACAGAACACCCCATCATGGAATTGTAAGCAATAGTGATTTTCAATGGGCTCTTCTAACACAACAACAACCAACAAAAGACCATTGATTTCAGAATATCTAAGCTTTGAGTAATTATTTTAGAGTTGGTACATTATGTGGCCATCTTATGGTTAATGTGGTTGGTAAATCCACTGTAATTTCTTTACATTCTCCACATGATTGTAAGAATTATTTTTCAGTAACTATTCTGCAAGAAGATAGTACTTTAATATTTACCTTAAACCTTTGTGAATTACTAGATACTGAGTGTAAATATGTGACTTTGCTGTTTGTTTGTTTGTTTGTGACGGGGTCTTGCTCTCTTGCCCAGATTGTAGTGCAGTGGTACAAGATCAGCTCACTGCAACCTTCACATCCCAGGCTCAGGTGATCCTCCTACCTCAGCCTTCCAAGTAGCTGGAACTACAAGTACCAGCCACAAAGCCCGACTGATTTTTATTTTTAGGTTTTTAGATTTTTATTTTTATTATTTTGTTTTTATTTTTATTTTTAGATTTTTATTTGTAGGAAAGAGGTCTCACTATCTTACCCAGGCTAGTCTTGAACTCCTGGGCTCAAGGGATCCTCTCACCTCAGGCTCCCAAAGTGCTGGGATTACAGATATGAACCACCATGCCCAGCACCATGTGACTTTGAACATGATCCAGAGTCATCATGCTCCCTGAGAATGATTTTTCAATTTAAATTCACTTAGGACATTTCCTTTAAAGAAAAGCAAAATTAGCAATTTTTGATTTTTCCAGTACTATTTGACTCAGAAAGATGTACCTGAGTTTTGTGTTTTTCCCAACAAATTTCTATTTTGTCCTGTTACATTGTTCTGAACAAAATGCTTTGCATGGAGCTTTTTTATTTGATTGTGAGGTCTGATCTCTTGGGAAATGTTCATTATGTATGTGTAAAGTTGATGTATGTATGATCGTAAAAGGCAGGATCTGTGATGTGAAGTCCTTTGAGTGTGATAGTGAAAAAATGGGATTCTTACTTCATAAAAATCATTTCTTTCTTGCTTATTTGGAAAGAAATGAAGCATTCACAGAATTACCTCATTGATATTAATGATTACTACAACAACCATTATGAATCTCTGATTTCATGACTGAAGAATAAAAAGGAAAAGAGAAACCCAATCTGTTGTTACATGTAGAAAAACATTATGTAGTATGACTTAACAAATGTTGATTCAAAAAGAAGCAACCTATTTTCAGTGACTTTAGGTAAAAATAACAAGCAACTTTCAAGTCAAATCATCATAATATGCTGCTAGGCTACCCTTTGGTCATCAATGAGAATTGAAAAATATATAAATATGAGGCATAATAGATAAACATTTATATTACAGAGCATGTGGAATTATGTTCAGATTAAACCCCCAAACATCACTACCAAAATGAAGTACAGCTGCAATATTGGAGGAAAAATGTTTAGAAAGGAAAATATATGCTAACAATCTGTTATTATTTGTTATAATTTAAAGACATGATACATATGGAAGAGGTACTAGTGTAGTTTAACATACATATTTGCATTTGGGTTTTGTAAAGTGTTATGTAGATAACTGAAAAAGTGGACCAGCAGGAAGTAGAAGAGGACAGGCAGTCAAAAAGCAGCTTTCATTTTGAAATGAGAACAGTGATCCACCTAGTTTATATCAGAAAGAAGCTTGGGAAACATAATCCTGATGGAAAGGGCAGAAGAGTGTGAACTGAGGCTCTGAAATTTATCTGCATGTTCGGGAACCCTCATTTTGACTCCCAGATGTGCCTCCATGCCTGGCTCCAGGAAGGCACAACTTCCTTGTTATGAAATACTGAGCCGCTGGAGGGTAAGAGCAGGAACTGGAATCCAAGTCTCTCCATAAACTCTCTACTCGAAAACTAAAAAGCAAACATAAAGGACAAGAAATAAAACTTCATGCCTTTTACATTACTAGGAGACAGGGTAAATTCCAAATTCCAGCAGGGCTCCTACCATTGCAATTGGCTGGTGGTGGATGTAGAGAACGAGGGAGTGGGGGCTTAAGTAACTCCATTGGAAGCACAAGCAGCACTGAAAAAAATTACCCCCAGAAAGAGAAAGTCCAATACTTGTTGCCAAAATAGCAAACAGGGGTCTAAATTCTTGGTAGTTCACAGTATCAAGTACAGAAAAGTGGCTTGGGGTGAGCAGAGTGGAAGTGGCAGTCTCCAAGATCTATTTCTTCTAAGAGAAAAGGAGTTAAATGGGAATATATGTAGTGTACCATAGAAAATGAGAATGAAGGAAAATAAGTCAAAGGAAAATGATTCCTCAGAAGTATACATTAAAAGGAAAACCACACAAACACTACACCAACAAAAGAGGGTGTGCTTGAACTAGGAACCCTGATATAAAGTATGTAGGTATATATATATAAAAAAAGTAAAAATCCATCCAAAGACATTGTAAGGAGAAACAGATCATGTAAACCAAAACATCAACTAATCAAAATTCTCTCCAAAACATTACCATAAAGCAGAAGAGAATTGTTAACACAGTACACCAATTTGAATGTAGAATCATCAAACAAGAATTTGGAGATACTTTAAAAAATAGAATCAGAAATTCAAAACTTAAAACCAGAAACAAGAAAAAGAAAACAAAAACACATTCAATGAAATTCAAATAAATTCAAGAAGTATACTGAAAGAAAACAAAATCTCAGAAATAAGAAATAATTTAGTAAGTGAAATATGGAGAATATATTCAAGTCAAAATCCAATAAGGGACACCCCAGGTTGGCAGGAAAGTAAACAACGCGATGAAGCTGAAATAAGAGGAGGCAAAAAAGAGACAGAAAGTTGCTGAAACAGCAGGTAGGCAAATATGTGTATATGTCCAATACACATATAATTGGAGGACCTGCATGAGAAAAATAAAATAGTGAACAGAGCTAATGTGTGAAACTAGAATTCAAGAAAACTTCTGGAAATTAAAGAAACCTAAACCTGAACCTGAACCCCACTGTATTGAAAGGGCTCACCATAGACCTTGAAAAATTGCCGTGAAACAATTAACTCCAGGACATTTTCTAGTATTCTAGGTTTAAAAAAAAAAAAAGAAGTAGAAAACAAAAATCAAAACCTCCAAGCAAAAATATCAAATTATTTGTAGGGATATAAATATTAGGGTAACACCATATTTCTCAAAAGCAACATATTAAAGCAACTCATAGAGTATGAAAACAAATTTTATATCCAGCCAAACCCTTAAAATATTTTAGAAAAATAATCCTTCTATTAGAAGTATAGAAAAATAGTTTTAAATGAATAAGAATTCAGAGAATATTGCACTCAAAAGCCCTTCCTTACCAAGCTACTGGAGGATTAATTTCTATGACCAAGAAATAACTGAGTAATGTCACCAAAAATTGATGGTGAGCATTTACTATACTTAATTATAGAACTGAGAATAAAATAAATGTGGTGACATAGGTGCAATATGATTGAAGCACTGAATGTTCTGACAAATTACATTGTCCCTATGTAATTGTTTTACTTTAGTTTTGTGCCTGCCCTCACCGGATTACATGGTATTGTCACTCCTTTAATATTTTCATCAGTCTTAGCAAAAAGAGCATGTAACCATCTGGCATATTTCCACATTCCTGTGGCACTTAAGAGTAAACTTTTCTGAACTTGGATTAAGAAAAGCTAAAAATGGAAAGAGCTCCTTTTCTTATTCTTCAACTGAGCGTCCTAGAATTTCTAAGATTTGAGTGTGAAGCAGTAATTGTTGTCTTATTTTTTCACTTAACAGAGATTAATGGAACCACCCATGCATTTCAAGGTTATGTATTTCAAATTTTTTATTTAAAAATATATAATTACAGTTAGTAAATCTGAGTTTTAGAAGTGATTGTTTGAAATACCTTAAAAGTGGAAAAGTAGCATGGAAAGAGAAACTATATGTATTTAGATCTTTGCATTCATAGTTCCTTTGAATTTTCAAATGAGTATTGTATTAGTCTATTTTCACTCAGCTAAAAAAGACATATCCTAAACTAGGTAATTTGTAAAGAAAAAGAGTTCAATGGACTTACATTTCCACATGTTTGAGAAGGCCTCATAATCATGGTAGAAGGCAAAAGACACGTCTTACATGGCAGCAGGCAAGAGAGAGCTTGTGTAGGAGAAATTCCCTTTATAAAACCATCAGATTTCTTGTGACTTACTCAGTATCATGAAAACATGCTTGAGAAAGACCCACCCCCATGATTCAATTACCTCCAATAGGTCCCTCCCATGACAGGTGGAATTTACGGGAACTACAATTCAAGATGAGATTTGGGTGGGGACACAGCAAAACCGTATCAAGTATTTTTAAATAAAAGGGTATTATATATTTAAATCCAATTCATATCAATTGCATAAATTTTCATATACAGGCAATCATGTTATTTTTCATTGGTGAGTTTAAGCATATCAATGAAGGCTTTAACTTAAATGTTGCTTAACAGAGGAGCACCCTTATGAAGCTATGCCTAGCTTAAAATTTGGTAAATTCTAGTGAAACAGCACTTTATCATCAATCAACATAAGGTGGCTATGATGTGTAAGCTGGAATCAAACAAATATAAATACATTATAATTTCCATTGAATGAATCATATCAGTAGCACGTTGCTTTTCTTGTCTCTGTGGCCTAAGTATATGGTTTTTAAATGTGCGGGCTTCAGAATCACCTGGGGGGCTTAAGCTGTGGAACACTGGATCCTATTCCAGAGAGTCTTACTCAGTGGGTCTAGGAAAGGAACCAATCATTTATAACATTGACAGGCATCTCAGGAAATTCTGAGACAGGTGATTCATAGACCACGGTTTTGGGAAAAATTGGTCTATGAATTAATTTTTCAGGGAAATTGTGATTTTAGATAAATCCCAAACTACTTGTCTTTAAGGCCTATTTTTATATAGTGTTTTAATCTAAATGAGAAGGGAAAGATCATATTCATCTAATTAGGAAGACTGACAAATTTAAGTGAAAAAGAGGACATCCATGAAAATGGTTAGGTATCTTCAGATTTAAGAAAAATCCATATGTGTAACTGATTGTAAATTCAAATTAATGCATATTGACAAGTAATAATTTTAATGTAAATGCAGACGACAAATGCCTATTCAACTGAAAACTGTGGAAAAGGTTATTTAAACCTTGGTCTGTAGACATGCAGACCATGAATATCAAAAACTAGTCAATCTGAAAATTATTTTGCAGAGTTTTGGATAAAGGGCATAAAGTACAATTATTTGACCTTTTCGACTATTATTTTTAAGCAGTAGTTCTCATTTAGGGAAAATTTTGTCCCCCAGGGGACATTGTCAATATCTGGAGACATTTTTGATTATCAGAAATAGAGAAGGGATTTGTGCTCTGCTACTGATTCTAGTGAGTAGGGGCCAGGGATGATGCTAACTGGTCTAAAACTTACCCAACAGCTCCTCACAGTAAATTATCCAGCCCAAAATGTTAATAATGCCAAGGTTGAAAAACTCCGCCTCACAGTTATTTTAATTATTGTGTGTTAAAACAATTCTGTCTAAAACTTTCAGACTCTTTCCTCATATTCTAAGTAGAAAAATATGTCTTAGCTTTAAAGGCAAATTGAAATTATTCAACAGTAAAGTATTTCTGAAAAACCAGAATGTTAGATAAATTCAATGTTCCTTTATCATATGGTTTTAGTTTTTTCTCTCATTAGCATGATATTATGTTATGATACCAGTGTCAATTTATATTACAAAATGCTGTGCCTTTTTTCTATCAAACTGAAAGTTATTCGTAAGTATGCTTTTATTATTATATTGGCTACATTCCTATCAAAGACACAAATATCAAATGATTTATTATGATGTGATAGCAGGAGACATAAAATATTTATGGCCCTCAATGTTTTCTCAATCTTATAGGCAATTAAAACATAAGAACAACATGAAAACATAAAATGTCTAGAGAATATGAAACCCATCTTGCCATCTCTCTCATTTACTTTATTTCCATTCCCTTTCCTTTTTTTAAATCTTGACTTAGAAATTTTGTTTCATTGTGAACATTTGAAAGCTTTCAAGATAATGACCTTCATTGAAACTTAGTTCTTGTTTTCAAGAGATTTTTTTCTCTTTTAGCAAGGAGTGCTTATCTGAGTTTTTTGATATGTGAATTTCATTATGGAATTGATAATTGTTTGATTGGATTTTATAGGGTAGCCACGATTTTAAGGGGGTCATTTAAGTCAGCTTTACTTATTATCCTTAAAAGATATTCATGCAGACAATATAATTCAACTCTTGTAAAGAATCTGGAAAAAGCATAGAAATGTGACTTTGTCTGTTACTAACAAATGGTATATAACCTTGGATATTAAATACTCTGGGCTTCAGTTTCCATATGCAAAGGAAAGATTGCTGTGTTTAAAGTGTGAACTTTAGAATGACACAGACTGTTTTTTTTTTATTTTTATTATTATTGCAGTTTAGGATTTAGGGTACATGTGAAGAACATGCAGGATTGTTGCATAGGTACATACATGAAAATGTGGTTCACTGCCTTCCTCCCCATCACCTATATCTGGCATTTCTCCCCATGTTATCCCTCTCCAACCTCCCTACCCCCCGTTGCCCCTCCCCTAGTCCCCCCAACAGACCTCAGTGTATAATGCTCCCCTCCCTGTGTCCATGTGTTCTCATTGTTCAATACCCGCCTATGAGTGAGAACATGTGGTGTTTGATTTTCTATTCTTGTGTCAGTTTGCTGAGAATGATGGTTTCCAGGTTCATCCATGTCCTTACAAAGGACATGAACTCATCATTTTTTATGGCTACATAGTATTCCATGGTATATATGTGCCACATTTTCCCTGTCCAGTCTATCATTGATGGGCATTTGGGTTGGTTCCAGGTCTTTGCTATTGTAAACAGTGCTGCAATGAATATTCCTGTGCATGTGTCCTTATAATAGAACGATTTATAATCCTTTGGGTATATACCCAGTAATGAGATTGCTGGGTCAAATGGAATTTCTATTTCTAGGTCCTTGAGGAATCGCCACACTGTCTTCCAGAATAGTTGAACTAATTTACACTCCCACCAACAGTGTAACAGTGTTCCTATTTCTCCACATCTTCTCCAGCATCTGTTGTCTGGATTTTTTAATGATCACCATTCTAACTGGTGTGAGATGGTACCTCAGTGTAGTTTTGATTTGCATTTCTCTGATGACCAGTGATGATGAGCGTTTTTTCATATGTTTGTTGGCCTCATGTATGTCTTCTTCTGAAAAGTGTCTGTTCATATCCTTTGCCCACTTTTGAATGGGCTTGTTTGTTTTTTTTTTTCTTGTAAATCTGTTTTAGTTCTTTGTAAATTCTGGATATTAGCCCTTTGTCAGATGGGAAGATTGCAAAAATTTTTTCCCATTCTGTTGGTTGCTGATTCACTCTAACGATTGTTTCTTTTGCTGTGCAGAAGCTCTGGAGTTTAATTAGATCTCATTTGTCTATTTTAGCTTTTGTTGCCAATGCTTTTGGTGTTTTAGTCATGAAGTCCTTGCCTATGACTATGTCCTGAATGGTTTTACCTAGGTTTTCTTCTGGGGCTTTTATGGTGTTAGGTCTTATGTTTAAGCCTTTAATCCATCTGGAGTTAATTTTAGTGTAAGGTGTCAGGAAGTGGTCCAGTTTCTGCTTTCTGCACATGGCTAGCCAGTTTTCCCAACACCATTTTTTAAACAGGGAATCCTTTTCCCATTGCTTGTTTTTGTCAGGTTTGTCAAAGATCAGATGGTTGTAGATGTGTGGTGTTGTCTCCAAGGCCTCTGTTCTCTTCCATTGGTCTATATCTCTGTTTTGGTACCAGTACCGTGCTGTTTTGATTACTGTGGCCTTGTAGTATAGTTTGAAGTCAGGTAGTGTGATGCCTCCAGCTTTGTTCTTTTTGCTTAGAATTGACTTGGCTATGCGGGCTCTCTTTTGGGTCCATATGAAGTTTAAGGTGGTTTTTTCCAGGTCTATGAAGAAGGTCATTGGTAGCTTGATGGGGATAGCATTGAATCTATGGCCTGGGTTTTATCCTGGCTAAATCACTTCCTAGATGTTGACCTTGGGCACTTTAACCCGTTAAGCCTCATGTCACCATCTACAAAGTGGATATAATAGTGGCTCCTCTTCATAGGATTAAATAATATAAACCTGTCAAATGCTTAAGCCACAGTTAGCACTTAATAAAAGGCTATGTAATTATTATTAAAACACTTTTCTGATTTTAAAATCTGATCATTCATCAGTGAATTAAAACATTAAATATTTACATAAAGCCATCAGATATAATCATATCCAGGTACAAATAAATTGACTCAAATCATTTGCATTGATTCAGTGTGGTGTCTAATAACTAATTCATGGAATTTTTTGCACTATTTTTCGTCATTGGTTTTGGGAATGAAATACATATAAAGTGTACTATTATATGCAGCTATAATATATGGAGGAATTAGATGTTATACTTATTGGATGTTTGTCTAATCATTTACTATATTCCTTTCATGGAGATTGTAATTCTTGTGTTAACCAATGTCTATTAAATTTATAGAGCTTAAACTAAGGGGAAAGCAGGTCATCTACGTTTAATAGTTAAGAATTTATACAGCAATAATATGGTACAATTTTTGGAAAATAAACTACAGTTGTGTTTAGAAGTTACAAGACACATTGGAACCCTTAGTGGCTACGCCTAGTTAGAGTGGGAAGGAGTAGAACCCAATAAAATCTAATTCTTGAATATGCAATTTGGAGCTGGTGGGTTAGTGCAGAGGGTCTTGGAAGTAAGATCCATAAATGTGATTATATTACAGAAAAGCTGTCTGAAGAAAGTTTTTAAAAATTACTATGTAGATGAGAAGGTTGATAAGGAGTTACATATATGAATAAATAATTTACAGAAAATGTGACTATTCATAGTATTTTTGAAACTGAAATAAATTGACTTACATTACAATTTAAAAAATTATGATTAGATGCAATTTATTGTGGTAAGGCTATCACTTGCCAATGCTAACCTCACTGTCTTAAGAGTGAGGAATTTCACAGGTAAAATTTTATATTTGTACTCAAGAAATATATCATTTAGTAGGATGGAAATCATGCACACATTGCTCCACAAACACCTCTATGATATGCATGTTAGTGCATCAAAGCTTGAGACCGTTCTCATTACAATAACAGCAAGTCTCTGTTGCAAACTTACTACATGCCCTACACTCTGTTAATACTTCATACCATTATCTCTTTTAATCCTCATGATCATCCTTCGAGGAAGACACTATTATCGTCCCTATTTAACAGAGGGTAAAACTAAGGATCCAACCAACTAAGACACTTGGCCAAGCCTGCAGCTTCAGTAAGGAATGGGTGTTCAGTCCAGGTTCCTGAATCTTCAAAGCTCTTAACCATTGCACATGCAGAGAACAAGATGTTCTGAGCACGCCTGGTAGAATTCTGATTATGAAATATTTCATGGCAGCAATAAACTTTAATGTGTGCCTTTAAAGATGTGAAGAATATCCACAGAAATAGAGAGAATGAAAGGAATTCCAGGATGGGAAAAAGACATGAACAAGTACATAGATTAGATATGAGAGGTACGTTGAGTGATCTTGTGGAAATGGAAGGTTTATGGATGGCAGGAAGAGATGTTCCTTCAAATTTAATAGGTGATGCACTGGAAATGTAGTATGCAATTATGTCATGCTACATGTACTTTGGACTGTATCCTCTAGGCCAATGGATGCCAAGGGTTGAAGAAAAAAAGCAAGTTTCGTAAAGGTGTAGCTTAGGTACACATGAGGCTTCCAAGCAAGATTCACTGTTATATGGGGTCAATGTCAATGATAGAAATATATCAATCTCTCATTTGAATTTATTGAAACAACTATGCTTTGTCCTCAGAGATGCCAAGCAGACACACTCTGCATCTCTGCCTGTCTTTGATTAGGAACCAAGCCGTCTCTGCTCCCAAGAGTCATTTAGTATAATGCTTCTAAAACTTCAATGTGCACACAAATCAACAGGCTGTGTTTTTTAAATGCAGATTCTGGTTAAGTAGTTTGAGATTCTGCATTTCTATCTAACAAGCTCACAGTGATGCAGATGCTGCCAGTTCCTCAGACCACATTTTGCAAAACAAGGCTTTGGTGTACAGCCGAAAGAACTGCTTACCAAGCTGTTATCTCATATTCTAAAGATGCTACACTTACCTTAGTCAAAACCTTTTCCTGCCCAAAACATCTGGACTAGCTAACACTCTGAAAAAATTTCTCAGTGTTCTTTAAGGAAAGAAAACATAGTCAAGCATCTGGGTGCTGAGATTTTTTTAAAAGATCATATTAATTATGTAAATAGCACAACACCTACTGTATAACATGTATCGTGTAAAGAAAATTTGTGATATGACTGTACTAAATAATAATTTTGGCCAGATGCAGTGGCTCACACCAGTAATCCCAGCACTGTGGGAGGCCAAGGTGGGCAGATCATGAGGTCAGGAGTTCAAGACCAGCCTGACCATTATGGTGAAACTCCATCTCCACTAAAAATACAAAAATTAGCTGAGCGTAGTGGCACATACCTGTAATCCCAGCTACTTGGGAGGCTGAAGCAAGAGAATTACTTGAACCCAGGAGGTGGAGGTTGCAGTGAGCTGAGATTGGGCCACTGCAGTACAGCCTGGGCCTCAGAACAAAACTCTGTCTCAAAATAATAATAAAAAAAATTTGAAAATAGAAAACATTTTTAAACTATATGAGCTATTAGGAAAAATTAAGTGATAGCACTGAAGCGCCTTTTCTAAATAAGCAAGGATTTGGCTGAGCTAATACTTTGATTTTTAAAAAATTGTAATGTGTTGTTACAACTAAAATGCAGAAGCAACTTCAAGTAGTTCAACTTCATCAAGGAATACAGGACTTTAATCACTATATTCCCTGTTTTTGTCAACTAAAGTAAAAATATACTCAGCCCTGACTTTTAGGAGGGCAAACCATTTCTCAAATACTAAGGTTAAACAGTATCTTGAAGAGTATATTTGAACAACCAAATGAAATCACATCATCAGCTGGTGTACTACAAAATTTGGCTGTTTTTCAAGATGAACCTATTTTGAATTCCATATGTTGTCTGAATTTTCACCTTATTATAAGGGTAATACAGTGGAAAATATCACAAGGTCATCTAGAACTACACTTACATCTGACAGAGAATCCTGCAATTTTTCTTACAACTTTCAGATAAGGAGATTCATCAACTTTCCCTGGTAACATAGTTCATTATCTCAAAAACATTTAAAGACATAGGGCACCCCCCAAAAATAAAAATAAAAACGCCTTCCATTTTACTCTTAAGTCCCTGACTTCATTTCTCTTGTTGGGCTCTCATCTGACAGAAAACATCTGCTCACTAGCACCCATGTGATTTCCTGTAACTGATTACTGCTGTGAACCACTCACCCAATCTTTGCTTCTTCAGGTTAAATCTCAGCTCCTTAGCCTTCCCTCAAAAGCTCCTTTACCCAAGGAGTTTTTTCTTTTTTGCTTCAGCATCAGATAAACTCAAAATTACCTCTTTCTCTTTACTTTGTGAAGATCCAAATCAGTTATGGAACTCTTAAGATAGAGTCAATAGCAGCACAAAAGTTGATGCTTTGTAGAATAGACTCCCATTTCTTCATGGCAGAATCCGATTAGTATTAGCTACAGTTCAGCCACCATTTAGGACAGGCCTATCTGTGTATACATTTATAAAACGGAGAGTTGAAACGTACCTTAAAGGCTATCTGCTCCAAACTTACGTGGTAAATGCTATATGAGAAGCCCCAGAAATTTAAGTTGCTTTCTGTTTTGGTCACAAGATTTTAGAATATTGAGATGAAAACTCCTAACTCTTAATTTTGAATTGCTGGACTCTCCACACCACCGGTACTGAATTAGTGATTTATACTGCGCTGTGACCCGGAAACAAATGCTTCCACACATAAGTAGGGTGAGGTCTGTTGTGTTTAAAATTTGTGTGTTTTTTTCCTAGCAGATTTTATTTTTATTGTATTAGGTCATGTTTATAACTGCTTACCTCTTTAAATTTTCAAAGTACTTTGAATAACTGTGACACTAAATGACAAATATAGTGTTCAGTTTTAAGGGGCTTTGACAGGTATCCTATCCAACTCGGAGCTTGAATCTCCTCTGCAGTATTTCCAATGAAGAAATAGACATTGAACCTCTTTTTCAAAATTAAACCCGAATCTGCCTCCACTTAGCTATAACTTGTTAATTTTATTATAAGAGGACCCCCTCGTGGATGTATTTGTCAGCACCTACTATGTGCTAAAAATCTGCAACTCTTTCAACTGGAGTCATAATCCCTATATCAGTTCATCCTTCCTCTGGACTAAATATTGTCAACTGTGGAAAGAGATCTGGGCAGAGTCCTGACTTCCCCAGTGTAGGGCCATCATTTTCCTTTCTCTTTACAAAACACTTCTGTCAGGCACAACATTCTGACTATACCAAGTATGATATCAGCTGACCCCTCTGATCTTTTCTCCACAAGAGACTTTATTAAAATTATTTTTAGTAAGAATTTTCCCTGCCTTAATATACACAGTTGTTATTTCTGTGTTTGATTTTAGTTGCTTTGGAGATGGTGGTTCTAGTTTTCGTTTAGGGGTGAGTTTCTTATATCTAAGCAAATGATTAAATATATATGCCCATTAGAATTCATTTTATTGGTTACAGTGCAAAATCTCATCTGGTTGATATTTTTTTTAGATTGTTGGTTCCTGAATTTGTCACATAATGGATTAATTGCCTCATTTGACTTAGTAATATTGGAAAATTTAATAAGTGTACCAATTATGTTTTCTGCCAGGTTATTAAATCATCAAACAGGAAGAACTACAGGCACATTCCCACAATAAACTGTAGCTTCTTCTCTGTAAGCAGATCCAAATCACTAATAAATCCTGGTTTAGAGTGTCTTCATTTGGATGCTTACAAATTTACCCTCACCATTTTGTCATCCAACCTACATTTCCTCCATGTTGTCACCAGCATTATTTATTTATGTATTATTTTTATTGATGCATAATATTTGTACACATTTATGGGGGCACATGTAATATTTTGTTACATGCATAGGATTTGTCATGATCAAATTAGGATATTTAGGATATAAATCACCTCATGTATTTATCATTTTTATGTGTTTGGAGTATTTTAAGTCCTTTCTTCTGACTATATTGAAATGTAAAACCCTTTATTGTTAACTGTAACTACTTACTCTGCTATTGAACATTGTATCTTATTCCATCTAACTGTATATTTTTGTACCCATTAACCAACCTCTCCTATCCACCCCCAACCCCAACACACCTTTCCCTACTTTAGATTTCTATCATTCAAACTTCTACTTCCATGAGATCAATGCTTTTAGGTCCTTCATATCAGTGAGAACTTGCAATGTTTGTGTTTCTGTGCCTGGCTTATTTCACTTAACATTATAACCTCCAATTCTCTACATGTTACTGTAAATGACAAGATTTCACTCTGTTTTATGGCTGAATAGTATTTTATTATGCATATACACCAATATTCTTTATTCATCCGTTGACGGACATTTAGGTTGATTCCATATCTTTTCTATTGTGAATAGTTGTACAATAGATATGGAGGTGCAAGAATCCCTTCGATATATGAATTTGCTTTGGATAAATACATAGTAGTGGGATTGCTGAATCATATGATAGTTCTATTTTTAGATTTTTGAGAAATCTCTATACTATTTTCCATAATGCCTGTACTAATTTATATTTCTACCAACAGCGTATAACAGTTTCCTTTTCTCTGTGTCCTTGCCAGCATCTGTTATTTTTGTCTTTTTGATAATAGATATTCTTACTGGGTTAAAATGATACCTCATTGTGGTTTTGATTTGCATTTTTCTGATGATTTATGATATTTAGCATTTTTGATGTACCTCTTGGCCATTGTTATGTCCTCCTTTGAGAAATGTCTATTCAAGTTTTTTATGAGATTATTTGTTTTGAATTGTTTTATTTTGTTGTTTCTACTGTTGAGTTTTTTGTGCAGCCTTGTTGGATGAATAGTTTGCTCATATGTTGCCCCATTCAACAGGTTGCCTCTTTACTCAATTATTTTCTTTGCTGTGAAGAAGCTTTTTAATTTAATTAAGTCCTATTTGTCTATTTTTGTTTTTGTTTCCTGTGCTTTTGAGGTCTTAGCCATAAAATCTTTGCCTAGACCAATGTCCTGGAGTGTTTACTTATGTTTTGTTCTAGTAGTTTTATAGTTTGAGGTCTTATGTCTCAGTCTTTAATCCATCTTAACTTTTGTATGTGGTGAGATTTAAGTATGTTTTTTCATTCTTCTGCCTATGAATATCCAGTTTTCCTAGCATTATTTATTAAACAAGGTGTTATTTTCCCATGTACGTTCTTGGCATCTTTGCCAACAATGAGTTGGCTAGAAATATGCGGGTTTATCTCTGGATTCTCTATTCTGTTTCATTGGTCTGTGTGTCTGTTTTTATACCAATACCATGCTGTTTTGGTTACTATAGCATTATAACAAATTTTGAAGTCAGATACTGTGAAATCCAGCTTTGTTCTTTTTGCTCAGGATTACTTTGGCTTTCAACTCTTTTTGGTTCCATACAAATTTTAGGGCAGTTTTTTCTATTTCTGTAAATAATGTCATCAGCATTTTGATAGAGATTGCATTGAGGCTATAGATTGCTATGGGTAGTATGGTCACTTTAACAATATTAATTCTTCTGATCCATGAGCATGGGATGTCTTTCCATTTGTTCCTGCTATTGTCAACAAGATTATTTTGCAAGGCTTTGTCAGCTATCTTGATTTTTAAAATAAATTAGTTTCTACTCTTAGTAAGTCAATGATTATTTGGGGTGAACATATGCTGATTCCTATTACTAATGTATTCGACCTCTTAAAAATCACTGAATATACTTTAATATTACATAGAAATTGTTAAATATGCCACACTTATGACTACAATACGTGGAACTCTCCTTCTTCCCACTTTTGAAAATCATGACAGTTGCTCCATTCCACTTTACCCAAGTTCTATCTGATTACGTCACAGTTTGTCAAAGATTAATAGTAGCTGAGACATAATCTCATTGCAAATTATCATCATACTCCAAACACAGCTAGCTTAAGACAGGAGACTTAGTTTATAATTAAATACTGTTAAATTTGCTTTTACCTACCCCTATTACTTATGCGGGAACTCAGCTCTTCCTAGGGCAATCCTTGTCTTCACAGGATTCATACCAGAGTGAGAGAAAAAAATTTTTGATCAACAATCTATACCAAACTTTCATATGTAAGACAGTATTCTGATAATTGAATTTTATTTTTTATTTCAATTAATAAGAAACCCATGAAAAATATATATCCTTACAACTTATGTCATCCCTTATGTAACATTGCTAAAAATCACATAGTACCTCAGCAGCAGAAAAAGGATGGCCTTTTTATCTGTGTTCTTCACAACTCACAATCACTTACTTAAAAATATTTTCTTATTTTAATTTAAATCAAGATTCACTAAGGCATAGGCACTTGTATTAATGTTAGTAATTTTATTGTAAGAAATGTATAGTGTTGATAACTTTATTGTAAGAATTTAATTTGATCATCTTCTTTGATCTAGCTAACCTTTCAGAGATGGAGAACAGGAAAACTTACCAACCTTTTATCTAATTAAAAATAAAAAGGCTTTCTGGTGTTTAGGCCAAGCAGAAAATCCCACCCTGTTTCCTTGGCATGAGTCGGTGTCTTTATGATGGGATGGCTACTTTCTCCTAATGTTTCATTGCTTCTACTTTATTAGTCAGTTTTGCCTTGATTGAGAAATAAATCTTTTTCCCCTGCTCAGACCACCGGAGCAAGGCAAGGAAGCTTAGTTAGAATCTTCACTTTGAGCTGGATTGTGAAGTTGAGTTCACTATTCTCACTATAAAAAGAAACATAAAAAGAAATGCAGTTCATATCAGCATCATCCATCTGAATAAAAGTGCCTTTGCTCTGGAAACTTTTCTTGTTTGTCCAAGAGTTCCTTACTGGAATTTCACTCTCAGGCTGATCGATGCCCTCATTGAGTGTATCAGTTCAAATAGAGATGAGGAACTACTGTGCATATCATGGAATGAGGAATTATAATAGGGATTAGGTTTTATATCACTGAGGAAGAAGCAGAAGGAATAAGAGTCTGAATGCAGTATTTGGAGAATTAGGAAAAAGTTTTTCACCATTCCTCCTAAAGCAAGCCATATCCAGCTACTGGAGTGAGTCTACAAAGGAGTGTAGTGGACAGGACTATGGAGGTCTTGTTTATGCACCTGGTGATGGGCCATCTGGGGAGAGGAAGGACACGCTTAGTCCACCAGCACCTTGGCATCTCTTCCCACTGCCTCTAGACATGATGTCCTTTAGAGAGCAAAGGCTGCTGCTTCATTTTCATCTTCCAAAGCTTTTTTTCTTCTTTTTTTTTAAGTTCCCCCCCCCCTTTTGCTGCATGGGCGAAGAATGAACACAGGCATCATCCAATCTTTTTTTTTCCCCCTTTTATTTATTTTATTGCATTTTAGGTTTTGGGGTACATGTGAAGAACATGCAAAATTGTTGCATAGGTACACTCGTGGCAGTGCGATTTGCTGCCTTCCTCCCCATCACCTACATCTGGCATTTCTCCCCTTGCTATCTCTCGCCAGCTCCCCACCCCCCACCGTCCCTCCCCTATTTCCCCCCAACTGACCCCAGTGTGTAGTGCTCCCTTCCCTGTGTCCATGTGTTCTCGTTGTTCAACACCCGCCTATGAGTGAGAACATGCGGTGTTTGATCTTCTGCTCTTCTGCCCGTTTGCTGAAAATGATGGTTTCCAGGTTCATCGATGTCCCTACAAAGGACCCAAACTCATCGTTTTTGATGGCTGCATAATATTCCATGGTGTATATGTGCCACATTTTCCCTATCCAGTCTATCGTTGATGGGCATTTGTGTTGGTTTCAGGTCTTTGCTATTGTAAACAGTGCTGCAATGAACATTCATGTGCACATGTCCTTATAGTAGAATGATTTGTAATCCTTTGGATATATGCCCAGTAATGGGGTTGCTGGGTCAAATGGAATTTCCATTTCTAGGTCCTTGAGGAATCGCCACACTGTCTTCCACAATGGTTGAACTAATTTACACTCCCACCAACAGTGCAAAAGTGTTTCTATTTCTCCACATCCTCTCCAGCATCTGTTGTCTCCAGATTTTTTAATGATCGCCATTCTAACTGGCGTGAGATGGTATCTCAATGTTGTTTTGATTTGCATTTCT